>NC_091815.1:24155011-24767511 GCF_041296235.1 Equus asinus
CCTCCCTTCACAGTCAACAAACACAGCTCAGAAACGGGGGCCTCTGGGGGGGGGGTGCCTGCCCAGAAAGGACCCCCCCTTCTTAGAGAACAGCCCCCACCACCCCCAGCCCCCAGGATTCCGGGGGGCAGGGGGCTCCAGCCCCAGGCTCTAGCCCTTGAATGGCAGAATAAAGGGAGGAGCAGACGCTGGCCCCTAACAGGGGATCACCATCCCCGGCTCAGGGATCTGGACTCAGGGGAGGAGTTCCTCCAGTGGGGCTGTGGGGGCAGCCCTGGCTCAAGCTGTTAGAGGGGCCTGGCGGGTCCCAGGCTGGTGGCGGAGAGCGAGGGAAGCATATGCAGATGCCCCTGGGGTGAGGACAAATGCTTAGGCCCAGCTGCTTCCCACCCTCAGGCTCTGTGACAGACCCCCCCCACCATCCTTGTGACAATACTCCTTATTGCTTATTGATGAGGGACACTTGAAAACAGTTGCTCACTTGCAACTCACAGATCCTAGCTTGTTCGTGCAACTATTCATTAATTCCTTCATCAGATATTCACAGAGCACTGTTTTATGTCTGTAATTTACTTGAAAATATTTCTGCCTTGACAGCATGCTATTCTGTGGGTGACGCATGTGACATCGCCATAAATGAAACACGGTGGGGGGATGTGAATTGTGTGGTCCCCAGCTGCGCACAGCGGGCTGGTCAGGATCCAGGGCCCGGGGCGGTCAGCTGGCCACACTCCTCCACGTGCGGCAGCTGTCCTGTCTCACATGGACACCAGGGGCTTTGTGAAATCAGCATAAAGAAGGTCAGAAAAGGCTTCCCACCAGTGAAATAAGCGGCTTCTTAATCCGCACAATCGATGTCAGAAATAGGGCTTCACTGGTATTCAAGAAATGTAGATTGGCTGGGCTTATTTTTTGGACACTTACATCAACAGGGCCCATGATTCTAGCAAGGCTTGTAGTCTGCACCCTGAGCGACAGCCCTGGGCTTCCTTCCGAACCAGGGCTGTGTCTGGTCCCAGGCACCACAGATTCCACTCGCCTGAATCTGATAACGGCTGAGCGAATCTCGTGCCGCAGCACAGTGCTGGCCAACGTGGTGGTCACAGCCACACGTGGCTTTTTAAATTGAAATTAATAAAAACTAAAGAAAATCTAAAATTCAGTTCCTGGGTCCCACTCGCCACACTTCAAGCGCTCCGCGGCCATGTGTAGCCAGTGGCTGCCGTGTTGGACAGCGCAGCACGGACTCTCTCCCTCCTCTCAGAAAGTTCTACGGGACAGCTCTGCTCTTCTCAGAAGGCAGTCGCATTTGCCTTGACGGGCAGCTCAGTAAGATGAGGTCGGAGCCCCTCGAAGGACTAAGCTCGGGTCTGTACAAGCACGTGGGTGCCTCTCTGCTAAGGCACGTCAGCGTGTGGCTGAAGTTGGTCTGGGGCTTGCATCCATTACAACCTGGCTGCAAGCTGGTGTGGGGAGCAATGAAGCCCTACTGCCACTTCATCTTGGAGGGCTGCCATTATCTGCTAAAAAGAGCCCCAGAGCCGTGCAGGACAGAACTGTGCCACTTGGTGGAGAGCCTGCTCCTGGCGCTGAGGAGGGGACAGTGGGCGGAAAGCCTGTCCTCGAGGATGGCCTCCAGCCGCTCACCTTTCATCCAGCCCAGCGTGTACTCCCGCCGGCAGACGGGGCTGATGCAGTGCGACGTGTAGAAGGTGCCGTGGGCCTCCACCAGGTCCTCAGGCTCTAGCCCCGCCACGCGCTCCAGGGTGTCTATGTTCTGGAGGGAGAGAGACAGAAGAGAGATGGGGAGAAGTAGGGGCAGGGTATGTCTGAAAGCCACTGAACGGGTCAAGGTCATAGACGCTTAAAAGCAGGGGCCCAAACTCAAATGTCTATGAGCCCAGGCCCACTGCCACCACCAGCCCATATGGCATTTTTTGCAAATTCAGGCCACTTTGCTTCCATTTTTCAGAAAATTTGTCTTGCTAGAAGCCCACACTTTAGTGCCACCTGCCAGAAATTGAAATAAATGTACAAATCCACAACGTCTTCACTGTAAATGGAGCCCTCTCAGGCACAGCACCCTCGTGCAGTACTCAACCTGCACAGCTGTACGTGGCAGCCCTGGCCAGGCATTAACATAAATAGACAAATCAGGAGGGGTCATTTGGCTTGAGTCACACTGTTTGCCTACTGAGCAGTCAGGTTTCTTACTATGGTCTGTTTCATAGATGGCATGTTAACTTTCATTCTCTTAAGACAGAGATACGTTCCTCATTAAACAAGAGAGAACGTTCTCTTCCACTTAGACATTTGTGCTCGCTCCTTGTTCTCAAAACACACAGCCTCCTCTGGAGCAGCTTTTGTTTGCCCGTGAGGAATGGTGCTAACGGGGGACACGGGCAGACATTCGACGCATCACACGCGCCCCACAGCTGAACCCACAAGCTTTCCCAGAGGCTCCATGAACAGCATCAGGGTTCCCTTTCAAGGGCAGTGGCTGCTCCCCGCCAGCAGTCAGCTTGTCCCCCGAACGCACAGACAAGAGTCACTGTTCCCAGCTCTGCAGCTCCCCCCCGACTAGAAATCCAAGTTTTGCCTTTGTCACTTGACACAGTCTCCTAGCTGACTCCCGTGCATGTGAGTACGCAGTGTGCGTGCAAATAACTAAAGAACACGGAAAAGAACTGCTAAATGCCTCTGTTATCCTTTGATGCCGCTTTTGACACAGAAGCTACAAACAAGCAAAAAAGAACGAGGCCGACCTGACGGACTAATGTAAAATGATCTCTCCAAGATGCGAAAGGTCCAGAAGAACCAAGGCAGTGGGTCCAGGATGTGGGAAAATGATACGTGAATTTGTGTGTTTGCTTCCCCAAGGGCAGAAGATCTTCGAAGCAGACACGAGAGGCGGGCGACAGCGGTGGCCTCGAGGGCGGGAAGTGGGGGGCTGGGAATACGGCCAAGGAAGTTCTCTGCTAAAGGACAAGCATCAGCGGACGCTCGATGACACACAGCAACTAACACCTGACCGCACAGGGAACGGGGCGAGGTGGGGAGGTGGGCCCGGGGCAGTGGTGGGCCGTTCCTGGAGGGGACAGTGGCCGCACAGCTCCGGCCACCAGCTCTCCCTGGGAAAGTCAGCCAGCGTGCAGCCAGCTCCTCGCACCTTCCAGGAGGGGCCTGGAGCCTGCGTTTTCAGGTGTAACCTCCTGATTTTTAAACCTCTGCTCACTTTTTGCTACCAGACATCGTGTCCCTGGGCATCGACGGCAGCTTTTGAAAAGCACGAAGCTGCTCCGTGGGTGTAGACAGGGAAGGGTCTTCCAGACAAGGAGGGGGAGCGAACAACAGCCGATGACAGACCCTCTGTCTGGTGGAAACACCATATATGTATTTAAAAGAACTCTGTGCTGTTTCGCTGTGTTGATCACGGCAACTTGACTGAACAGGACAACTGTTCTCCTGTTTGAATGGATACTGTGTCTTGACATAAAAATAGCATCGCCCAGCGCTTCGAAAGTGCTGCGTCGTCACAATTCAGAAAGACGGGAAGGCAATGTGTTCTAGAAAACTGGGTCAGTGACTGAGAGGAGCTGAGGCTGAAGGAGAGGGTGACAAGTTTGAAAAAAAATAACAGTTTCATGAAATGTGAGAGTAGAATTTTTTTCCACCTTTATCTATTTTATGTAATATGCCATTTCCAGTGTCTGTGTAGTTAAATCCATGCATTGAATACTGCAAGCAGGGGGGCATGCCCGCACGTTGCACACTGACCCCAGAACGTGCCCACGCCGGCTTTCGTGTAAAAACAGCCTGCAGCTGGTGTGCCCTCGTGGGCAGACAGGGGTTTTGCCTCCGACAGACCTGGGGAGGGAGCAGTCGGTGTGGCCCCGATGGGTTACTTTGCCCGGGGCCTGGGTTTCTGGTGCTGGGGCCCCGGGACCCCATCCCGTCTGCTGAGTTTAAACATTGTCTGTTAGCTGTTCCTCCAGCTCAAGTCCAGACTGCTGCATCCACTGTCTGCCCTCCTCTCCACCTGGCGTCTAATGGGCATCTCAACCTCCACAGGCCTCGACCCAGACGGCTCCGCGGCCCCCACGTCCGCACTTCCCACATCCCAGGAAAACGCCAGCATCGTGGAGAGCTGTCCAGCCATCCTTGACTCCCCTCTTTCCCTCACGGTCATTCCACACCCCATCCATCAGCAAGTCCAGCCGGCTCCACCTTCAGATGGATTCATAACTTGTCTGCTTCTCCCCCTCGATGCTCTCCCCCACCCCCGGCCCAGCCTCCATCCTCTCCCGCTTGGACCATTGCAGCAGCCTCTGCTGGGTGTCTGTGCCCTCTCCCCACTGACCCCCAGTCTGTCCCCTATACGCACCCAGAGGGACCCTGTGGACACCTGGGTTAGGTCACGTCCGGGCCCTGCTCAGAGCCCCCCTGTGGCTCCATCTCACTCAGGAGAAAGGACAGAGTTCTCCCTCTGGCCCCTGAGGCC
This sequence comes from Equus asinus, assembly GCF_041296235.1. Classification (NCBI taxonomy): domain Eukaryota; kingdom Metazoa; phylum Chordata; class Mammalia; order Perissodactyla; family Equidae; genus Equus; species Equus asinus. Next base: position 24,159,513 of record NC_091815.1, read on the forward strand.
CTCCATGGTCCACCCTGCTACCTCCCTGACCTCGGCTCCCCTGTTCTGTCCAACTACTGTCCTCCTCGCTCACTCAGATCCAGCTGCTTGGGATTCCTTGAACATGCCAAATACATTCTCACCTCAGGACCCCTGCACTGGCTGTTCCCTTTGCCTGGAACACACTTTCCCCGCAGAGAATCTCGTGGCTCGCTCCTTCCCCTCCTACAGGTCTGTGTCTAAACGTCCCGTTCTCAGGGAGGCTGTCCCTGACACCTTGTTTACAACAGCACCTCCTGCCCCCCTGCACACACACATACACACGCACACAGCACTTCTGATTCCCCTTTCTGCTCAGCTGTGCTCCCCAGACTTCTGGCCCTTTCACACACGCCGTACACTGAGTCCCCATCCCGTCCACGGTCTCTCCCCACATCACAAGGTCAGCCCCGGGGGGCAGGGAGCCCTGCTCCGGCCACTGCCAGCAGGACCTGGCACTGGGTTGGTGCTCAGTAAACACTGTCACAGGAGCTGACAGACAGGGCTGCCAGCAGGGCGTGGTGAGGAGCTCACGAAATCCCACCCAGAAGGCACGTGGCCTCAGGAGAGCAGCTTTTATTGTACCTGAGCCACGTCCCATGGATAAAACTGACCCTCCGGGAAGAAAGGTCAGGTTTATCCGGAGCTGAGGCTCCTCCTGGAAGAAGAGGCCGCCCCAGCCTGGCGCCACCACCTCTCCTGGGCTGGAGCACCTGCCCCATTTGAGAAATCTGAACCTCAAAATAAAAAGAACCATCCTCCCTTCAACATCCACAAGTCAATCAACGTGGTGCACCACATTAACAAAACGAAAAACAAAAACAGCCATTCATGATAAAATGGGCACAGAAGGAAAGCACCTCAACGTGCTAAAGGCCGTATAAGACAGAGCCGCAGCCAACATCACACTCAATGGGAAAAACTGAGCGCCATCCCCCTGAGAACAGCAACAAGACAAGGGTGCCCACTCTCACCACTCTTATTCAGCATAGTACTGGAGGTTTTGGCCAGAGCAATTAGGCAGGAAAAAGAAATAAAAGGAATCCAAATAGGGAGTGAAGAAGTGAAACTCTCGCTGTTTGCAGATGACATGATTTTATGTACAGAAAACCCTAAAGAATCCATTGGAAAGGTATTAGAAATAATCAACTACTATAGCAAAGTTGCAGGGTACAAGGTCAACTTACACAAATCAACGGCATTTCTATACTCTAATAATGAACTAACAGAAAGAGAACTCAAGAACACAATCCTATTTACAATGGCAACAAAAACAATAAATTATCTTGGAATAAATTTAACCAAGGAAGTGAAAGACCTATACGATGAAAACTACAAGACTTTCCTGAAAGAAACTGATGACGACATAAAGAGATGGAAAGACATTCCATGCACATGGATTGGAAGAATAAACATAGTTAAAATGTCCATTCTACCTAAAGCAATCTACAGATTCAATGTCATCCCAAGCAGAATCCCAATGACATTCTTCACAGAAATAGAACAACGAATTGTAAAATTCATATGGGGCAACAAAAGACCCCGAATTGCTAAGGCAATCCTGAGAAAAAAGAACACAGCTGGAGGCATCACAATCCCTGACTTCAAAACATACTACAAAGCTACAGTAATCAAAACAGCATGGTACTGGTACAAAAATAGGTGCGCCGATCAATGGAACAGAATTGAAAGCCCAGAAATAAAATCACACATCTATGGACAGCTAACCTTTGACAAAGGAGCTGAGGGCCTACAATGGAGAAACGAAAGTCTCTTCAATAAATGGTGTGGGGAAACCTGGACAGCCATGTGCAAAAGAATGAAAATCGACCATTCTTTTACACTATTCACAAAAATAAACTCAAAATGAGGGCCGGCCCCATGGCTGAGTGGTTGGGTTCATACGCTCTGCTTCAGCAGCCCAGGGTTTCGCCAGTTCGGATCCTGGGTACGGACATCGCACTGCTTGTCAGGCCAGGCTGAGGCGGTGTCCCACATGCCACAACTAGAAGGACCCACAACTAAAATATACAACTAGGTACTGGGGGGATTTGGGGGGGAAAGCAGAAAAAAAAAAAAAACCAAAATGGATCAAAGACTTAAAGGTGAGACCTGAAACCATAAGGCTTCTAGAAGAAAATGTAGGCAGTACACTCTTTGACATCAGTCTTAAAAGGATCTTTTCAGACACCATGTCTTCTCAGACAAGGGAAACAATAGAAAGAATAAACAAGTGGGACCTTATCAGACTAAAGAGCTTCTACAAGGCAAGGGAAAACAGGATTGAAACAAAAACACAACCCACCAACTGGGAAAAATATTTGCAAATCATACATCAGACAAAGGCTTCATCTCCATAATATATAAAGAACTCACACAACTCAACAATAAAAAATTAAACAACCCGATCAAAAAGTAGGCAGGGGATATGAACAGACATTTTTCCAAAGAAGATATATGGATGGCCAATAGGCACATGAAAAGATGCTCATCATCACCGATCATCAGGGAAATGCAAATCAAAACTACACTAAGATATCACCTTACACCCGTTAGAATGGCTAAAATAACCAAAATGAAAAATAGCAAATGTTGGAGAGGTCGTGGAGAAAAAGGAACCCTCATCCACTGCTGGTGGGAACGCAAACTGGTGCAGCCACTATGGAAAACAGTATGGAGATTCCTCAAAAAATTAAAAATAGAAACACTGTATGACCCAGTTATCCCACTACTGGGTATCTATCCAAAGAACTTGAAATCAACAATTCAAAGAGACTTATGCACCCCTATGTTCATTGCAGCACTATTTACAACAGCCAAGACGTGAAAGCAACCCAAGTGCCCATTGATGGATGATTGGATAAAGAAGATGTGGTATATACACAATGGAATACTACTCAGCCATAAAAAAGGACAAAATCGTCCCATTCACAACAACATGGATGGACCTTGAGGGTATAACGCTAAGTGAAATAAGCCAGATAGAGAAAGACGAACTCTGTATGACTCCTCATATGAGGAAGATAAACAAACACATGCACAAAGAGAAGAGATTAGTGGTTACAGGGGAAAGGGGAGTGGAGGATGGGCCCAAAGGGTGAAGGGGTGCACCTACAACACGACTGACAGACAATAATGTACAACTGAAATTTCACAAAATGATGAACTATCATCATCTCAATTAAAAAAAAAAAGACCCATCCTCCCCCTGGTGGCAGCTTCTGAGGCTGCAGGCTCCAAATCGCCAGGCGCGGGAAGAAAATGTTAGAACACTTGTTTTTATGCCGCTGCTCTCTCGATTTAGAACTAGGCGCTGAGGCATGAATGATAACCTGCACACATCAGTGCTATAGTACACCACGTGACTGCAGTACGTGATCATAAAACAAAGGTAGAGGTGCAGGCGTTTTTCACTTTTAGGGGTGCGACACCCTGAAGGTCCCGTTGACGGGTCCAGAAGTGTACAGTGAAAGCTCTCCCGGCTGAGTCCCCAGGGCGCGGCCCCCGCCAAGGACCGCACAGGAACGAGCCGCGGCCCCACTCCCGGCCCCGTGCGGATTACAGGAAAGCCCTCTCCCTGAAGACGCCGCGTGCAGCGGCTGGAAAACCGTCAGAGCCAGTCATTGTGGCATCATCCGCTGGAAAACCCTAACGAACATAAAATCTACAGGGCGCGCGGCGTCCCCTCAGACATGGGATCCTTCCCCGGGATAGGAGATGGCCCAGGGAGGAGGTCCCTGCCACGTCCCCACAGACCCGAGAGGGCGCCGCTGTGCTGGCCTCTGATTTATAGAAGGGGAAACTGAGGCTGCGAGAGGGGAAGCGACACCATGCAAGGCCCACGATGAAGAAGCAGTGGCCCGAGCTCTCAGGCACTGAGGTGCCAGGACACCTCCGGCAGCCTGACCCCTCCTAGGGCCCGTGCCATCCCCTTGGGGTCCCTGCCCCGCTCCTCCCTGGGCGCTCCCGCTCCGCCCCTCCCAGGGCTGGGGGTCCCACCCTGCTCCTCCTAGGGGGCCCCGCCCCGCCTACCTGCGTGTAGCAGCGCAGGAGCAGCCCCTTCTCCTTCAGCAGGCGCAGGAAGTAGTGACAGATGGTGGGCTGCAGGGGAGCAATCACGACAATGCTGATGTAACCGAGAACACCCCCTCCCCCGCACTGCCCCCAGGAGCTGTCCCAGGCCTGTGTCACCTCACGGAATCCTCCCACGGCCTCGTGAGGCACAGACCTTCCCTATCCCCATTTCACAGAGGAGGAAACTGAGGCCCGGGGAGGCTGCCTGTCTTGCCGAAGCCACACGGCCGGTAAGTTGCAGAGTGGGGGTTCGCACAAAAGCAAGCCCGGCTCCAGAGTCTGGGCTCTCCCGTGGGTTGTTGAGCCTCATGACGACCCTTTTCACATACTATTAATGGCTGCATTTTACAGATGGGAAAACCGAGCCTCGAGGTCATGGGCCCAGAGCCCATGAACTTCCTGACCATGTAATATTTGTGCAAGAGCGCCTTCCCCTTCTTGCTGTCCCCCAGCTGTCCTGTCCCCCCGCAGAAAAGAGCTCACCTTGAACTGCCCAGGATAGAGCTCCTTGGCGAGGGCAAAGAAGGGCTCTGGATGTTTCTGTGGAGAGAGGGCCGCAGGGCAGTGGGCCAGATACCCCTGGCGGGATGAGCGCGGAGCCAGGAGACCCTACTCCCCCAAAGTTACAGACACCCCTCCTGGGGGAGCACACACCTTGAAGTAGCCAATCTCAAAGATGGCCTCCGGGTAAGGAAGGTGGTACTTCTCCAGGTTGGCGTAGAGACCGGTGGACGGGGAGCGGAAGTCAGGGATGCCCGCGGCTGGGGGAGGAGCGCAGGGAGCAAGCAATCAGGGACCTTGGCCCCGGCTATACCACACCCACCTCCCAGGTGAGCGCCCACACACGGCTCCCCTCCTGCCCTGGAAGGGGCGCCCCCACCTGGGGGCGGCTACAGGGGGAGGGGGCACTTACACGTGGAGATTCCAGCTCCCACCAAACAGATGACCCTGCGACCTGCAGGAGAGGAGTTTAGAGATCATGTGACACGGTTTGCTCACGCCCCACAACGAAGCCACCCATCACAGCCCCTGACACGGTGTACCAGGAGCCGGGCCCTGGAGCCAGCATTTCGGATGCATGAACAGTCCTCCCAGCCATCTCAAGGCGGTGGTGTTAACATCCACATTCTACAGATGAGGAAACCAAGGCTCAGAGAGGGGAAGGGGTCACAGAGTCAACTGGTGGAAGAGCCAGCATGGGGACAAAGAATCCACTGCTTGCAATTATGTCCATTTAGACAGTTTTGAGAAAAGGCCACTTGGAGAGAGTCTCTCCCCCTGACTCGATCTAGACAAAAATGCATGAGGGGCTGGCCCCATGGCTGAATGGTTAAGTTCACGCGCTCCGCTTTGGTGGCCCAGGGTTTCACTGGTTCGGATCCTGGGTGTGGACCTAGCACCGCTCATGAAGCCATGCTGAGGCGGCGTCCCACACAGCACAGCCAGAAGGACCTATGACTAGAATATAGAACTATGTACTGGGGGGCTTTGGGGAGAAGAAGAACAAAAGAAAAACGCATGAGATCTTATGAGAAGGCTGGGGCCGGGGTTCCCGGAAGGCCTGCGGGGTATTACAAAAATCTCTGGCAACACTTCGCCTTTTGGACCCGATCTTGGAGGACCATCTATTTCTAGCAGAGTATACACATTCCTTCATCATCTTACTTTTGATTCCTCTGTAAACACACATCAGCCACTGGTAGTTTCCAGGGGAAGACCAGAGATTTGTCACTCTCGGCCCGTGCCCAGTGAGCAGGAACGTGGAGCAGGGCTTCAAATCCTGGCTCTCCTGCTCACCAGCGGGGGCTTAGCCCGGATCACCCCTCGGGGCCTCAGCTTCCTGCCCTGTGAAATGGGCGTAATGACAGTAGGGACTTGGCGGGCCCATGAGAGAATGGAGGAATTCACGGAAAGCTCGGGCCGCTGCCCGGCGCTGAGCAGACAGCGCATATTGTCTACTGCTATTCTCTGCTCAATTGTGCTAAACTTCTCGAGACCCATAAACTTCTTGAGACCCAGTTGCTGGCTGGCGGGCAGCCCTCCAGGTGGTACCCTGGTGTCTGTGCATCAGTTGGGCACGCGGGACACACACAAGTGTGAGGCCCCGAGAACAGGGTGCCTCTGGGGTGTCCTGTCCAGAGGAGGCCAGCAAGGGTGAACTAGGCCGAGGCCTGCCCAGCCTCAGCCCTGGGCTTCGTCTGGGGGATACCATCAGACCAGGCCCGGCTGGACCCAGGGGGCCACGTGGGAGGGAGTATGTGCTCTGGACTCAGGGGGCCTGGGGTCGAGTCCTGACTCTGCCTCTTGTCAACTGTGTGACCCTGCACCACGTCACAGCCTCTCTGTGCCTCAGTTTCCTCGTCTGTCCAGATCACTTGTGTAACGACCTCACAAGCATAATGTGAGGACCAAATGAGAGGACGCCTGTCAAGGGCTTGGTCCAGCCTCTGGCAAACAGCCAGGGCTCAATTAATTGTTAGTATTGATTATCATCCCCTCATAGACACCCCTCATGAGCCAGTGATCCTCAAACCCAGGGGCAGCAGGACAGAAGGAACTAACGCAGTGTGGCCACTGCCTGCGTTTGCTGGGGTCAGTCCAAGCCAGAAGATGTCTGTGGACGGCCGCCTAGCCCGCCCAGGAGAGGGAGGCTCAGGGCAGTGGCCCGGCTGCCCGAGGAGGGAGCCGGCAGCAGCTGGAGGCTGGGGCAACTGGAGAAGACGTTCACAACAAAAGGCCGTTCAGGACCCTCAAAGGGGTGATTGTTCTAGTCGAGGACTGCCGAGGGGCTGGTTTCTCAGACGCTGGTGACCTCAACTTGCACCAAGAAATATAAATTACACGATGGCCCAGGCAAGAGGGACCTCTTTGCCAGACCTGCAACGAGCCTCCTGTAGCAATAGTCACAGGGAGCATTCACACAGCTCGTGCCCTGTTCGAGGCCCATTCCAGGCATTCACGTCTATATTAACTGGTTTAACGCCCAAGAACCCCGTGGGTAGATACTATTACTATCATCTTCATTCCATCAAACATGCCCAGCCAATGAGGGCACAGTCATTGACTCAGCAATGGAGATATGACCCAGGTCTGCCAATCAGAGACACACTGACTGGTCTGCCAATCAGAGACACACTGACTGGTTCATGGGCAGGACCCAGCCTGGGCCAACTGGAGCCAATCTCTGCTGTGTTGCTTGAACAAATGTATGGAAGATATTTGGGAGAAAGAAGCTCTCTTCAGTGGGAGTTGCTACGCTGGTGAAACTTGTATTCAGAGCTACCCCCTCAACACAGAGGAGAGCAACTCCAGAGAAGGTTATGATTTTTGACAACATGGAAGCCCCTGGATCCAGCCATACCTAAAGCTGGATTTTAGTTACAGGGTCAACACACTCCTTTTTTGGCTTTTTTAAAGGCAGGCTGAGTTGGGTTTCTTGTTACTTGCAAACAAAAGATGTGAGTGATTCAAGTGGCTGGGGCTGAGAAGTCTCTTGGGGCCCCACGCAGGCAAGGGACTTACAGCGCTCGCTCTGCATATAGCGGGCCACCCCTTCCAGGGTGAGGTCGTCCAGCAGACGCTCCTTCTGGGTGCCCAGGCCCAGCGTCTGGGAGAAGAAGTTCCGCAGGAAGTCCACTGGCCAAAAAGAAAAGAGACAGCGGCCAGGCGGGCGTTCAGCCGGGGTACACAGATGCCCCGCATGCCGCTGCCCCAGCCCTGGGGTACCCGCCTTCCCACAACTAAAGGCTCAATGCCTGGTCCAGCCAGCTGCCTCCAGGGCTGGCAGCGAACCCATTTTACCTACTTTGAATGTCACCCCTGGTGGAGGTGAACAGTGTCACCCCAATCCGTGCCTGAAACTGCCCCCCAGCAAGGGCTCCCAAGGGACATACTCACTTTCTGCTTCTCCGCCAGCCGCTCCTCCTTCAGTGTCTGAATCTGAGTCCTGGAAGGGGTGGGGGTGGGGTGGCCAGGCCCCAGAAGTGGGGTTAGGGAGGCGGGGGGGAGCGGGGCGACACCCTGGTTCGGGGAAAAGGCTCTGGCTGGGAGGTGGGCCTGAGGAAGTGTGGGGCCATGGAGGGACATGCTGGGGGCCCCTGTGTGGGCACTGGGACAGGCCGCCTGCACTGGAGCCCCAGCCCTGCCACTCGGGAGGAGCATCATCTCATGTGGGTGACTTCACTTTCCTGAGTCTCGGTGCCCCTCATCTCGGACACAGAGTCAGAGGGCCCCCACCCCTGAGGCCACTATGAGATGACACAAGTTAACCTATGCGAGGTGCTCAGAACAGCACCCCACGGGATGAGTGCCTGGGAAGTGCTGGCTAGTGCCACTGTCACCTGCCTGGTGTCCACGTCCATGCCCTGCACCCACCTTGTTTGCTGTAGCGTGGGCCTCACCCCATCCCAGGACCCCCACAGCCCTCCTCATCAAAGCCCCTCCTAGGAATAACGCCAGTGGGAAGGCCTCGGTCCTCGCCCTCCCGCTGGAAGGCCCAGATACACCTGTCCCACCCCTCCTCCTCCTTTCTCTGCTCCTCCCATAGGCCAGGCTCCCAAACACAGGTCTTGGGACTCTGTCCCTGGGCCCTCCCTGCTTTCTCCCTCCGCCTTCCCAGGGCTACCTGCCTCATCCATGCCAATGGCCTCAGCCCAGTCACTGACGATGTCACCTCTCTGTCCCCAGATCCAGTGTTCCCACAGTCCCCTGGATACCTCCCCCTAAGGGACCCCAGGCCCCTTACTCCCACTGTGTCCCAAACCGCCCTCAGCATCTCCCCCAAACCTGCGCCTCCTGCTGGGCCCCATCTCAGTGTGGCTTCCCAGTCTGTCAGACACCTCCCGCCTCCCTCCCCCACCCTCCCGCCATAATGTGTCCCCTCCTCAGGGCTCCACCTGGTCCAGCCTGTCCTCTCCCCACCAGGGCCCTGTCCTGGCCTCCTCCCTAGGCTCCCAGCCTCAGTCTCCATCTCCGATCTACTCTGCTACCCTCCTTGTGATGGCCTGTTGGGATCAGCCCACTCCCTTCCACTGCGAAGGCCCTTCCCTTTGCCATCTCTGGTCTAATCATCTTTTTTTTTTGGAAGATTAGCCTTGAGCTAACATCTGCCACCAATCCTCCTCTTTTTGCTGAGGAAGACTGGCCCTGAGCTAACATCCATGCCCATCTTCCTCTACTTTATGTGTGGGATGCCTGCCACAGCATGGCTTGCCAAGCGGTGCCATGTCCGCACCCGGGATCTGAACCAGCGAACCCCGGGCCATGGAAGCAGAATGTGCGAACTTAACCACTGTGCCACCGGGCCAGGCCCTGGTCTAATCATGTGATCACGAGCATCCAGAGCCTACCACGCTGTCAGCTCCACAAAGGCAGGGATCTTTCATGTTCATCACGGGATGCCCAGCACAAGAACAGAGTCTGGCACCTGGCAGGAGCTCCAGAACTATCCACCCCTGAACAAATGAATACCTGCCGGGGCTGGACCAGGGCTGGGCCCTGCAGGGACCTCGTAAAAATGCAATTCTGACCAACTCACTCTCCTGCTTAAGCTGTCTCCCCCATCACTCACTCTCTGGTTCCAAGCCTTTTAGCATAGGAATCTCCTTTCTAGACATTTTTTATTGCTTCTCAAGATTGTATGAGCTTTGCAAAAACTTTGATCATTAGCCAATGTATAACTTGGGGCACCAGCCTCATAATTCCCTCAGCCACCCCAGCAAAATGACCACTATTAACAGGACAATCATTTTTCCAGGCTTTTTCTCTGCAGATAAACCTCACTGTTTTTCCAGAAATGGGTTATACCATGGTACGATGCCACACCTTGCATCTTCCTGTGAACAATATCCTGTAGCCCCACCTCTGTCTTTTAAGCGGCTACAGAGTTGCACTGCAAGCACGCACCATGGTTCATTTCACCCGTCTGCTGACAGCCACTTGGGCTGTTTCCAGTTTCGCCCAGTCACAGACAATGCTGTGATTTACATCCTCGAATCTCTCTCTTTGGGACTGAGGATCCCTTTTTCACATGAAACCTTTTTCTCTGACAGCGGTTGGCTTTGGGAACCAGAGGGAGCAGCCCCAGCCTGACGGGAGCTCTTAGACCCTCTGCCGGGCATCTGTGGGGTGCACTAGTCACAGCTTCTGCTCTGCCCCGCATCTGAGCAGCGACCGCGTGTCTGGGGGTGGGCTCGCATTCTTTCAGGCTGCAGACAGTGAGGCTCTGTGGAAGGACTCGAGGGCCCTGCCCAGCACATGGGAGCAACTCGCTGTGTGTCCCCCAGCAACAGGGATGCTGGGAAGATGAAATGAGATGATGCCCACAGAGCCCTAAGCAGAGTGCCCAGCTGGAATAAGTACTCCACAAATGCTACCCACGAATATAATTAGCTGACCACCCTTGGCCACTAACTACTGGACACATCACACTCTTTCATGTCCCTGGGTCTTTGCACAAGCTGGACCCTCTGCGTGGAACACCACTTCTCACCTTGCCCCAGGAAGTTCTAAGTCACTCGTCACTGACTACAACGTGTCTGTACCTCAGTCTGACTCCCAGACCAGCCTGTGGACTCCACCATGGAAGGGACTAGCTGGAAGCTCTGTGACCCCACAAAGTTGACTCTAGACTCCCAGAGTGCCCTGAGCTCCTTTCATAATCACCCTGTTACGGCCATTCTCTAGTCACTTGTTCATGAGATCCGTGAGTTCAGGGACCAAGTCGGATCCCTGTCTCTTTCAGCCCCAGCACTCATAAGGTTCAGAAGGGTCGGGCGGGGAGGAGTCTGGGAGGGCAGGCTGGGGCTGGGGCTGCACGACCTTCTCTGACAGTTCCTAGAATCCATCATTCCCCAGGAGGCTGACCCGGGAGGTGGGGCGAGGGACTGGGGCAGTGAGCTGAGGGCCCTGGGGTAACTGTCTCCCCTCTTCCGCCTCCCCCCAGGGGAGCCGGGCGTGGGAACAAGCAGGTCTCTCTCCTTCCCTCCACCCTTTCCCCATCTCACCTGAGCCTCCTGCACCTTCCCTGCCTGGGTCTCCAGAGGGTCAGAGGCTGGGGGAGGAGCGGGGTAGACGTGGTTACAGTGTGGGGAATGGTTAAGGGGCAATGAAGGGCTTCAAGGCAGTGGGGTGGGGGCAAGAAGATCCTCTAACCTAATTATCCTGGGCGGGGGATAGTAAAGACGCAGGGGATGGGGAAAGCAGATGTCTTAGGGTGGAGAGGGCTGGGGGGAGAGGTGGTGAGTGGGGGGCAGAGGCTGGGCCAGGAAGGTTTAGGAGAGGGAGGAGAAAGCAGAGCTTATAGGGCATGGAGGAAGACTTAGGAGACGTTAGGCAGGACACGGGAGCGTGTGCGCGTGTGTGCGGGGAGGGTCAGGTTCACCAGCAGAGGGAAGTTTAGAAAGGAAGGGAGAAGACAGGAAGAGATCCTCTGACTGGAGGAGTGGGGAGAGTGGGGCAGTAGGGTTAGGAGAGGCACGGGAATTAGAGGAGAGAGATAGGCGGGACACCAGGGGTTCCCGAGCATCCTACAGTTCCCTCCAAAAACCAGGTACTCTTAGCAACCGGGACCGCGGCAACCTAAGTCCTTAGAAACGAGGGTCCTTAGCGACCAAGATGCGAGAAACACGCGATCATCAGTAACTTGGGGGTCGCGGCAAACGGACCCTTAAAACCTCACGACCCAGAAACCCACCAACCTAGCAGTATGGATCACTAAGCAACGGCCGCCAAGCCCCCACTCCCCCGCGGCATGCAGCCCCTGTCTCCTGCCCCATCAAGCCCACCCTTGGGCCCCGGGGCCTGCAGCCTTCAGCCAGGCCCCGGCGCGGCCCGACTCTCCCACTCGGGCCCCCGACTCACGGTCCGGCTCGGCCATGGGTGCGGGACAGGGGCCCTCGGAGCTGTCACCGACTGCTCTGTCCCGTGACGGCACCGGAAAAGGAGGGGCAGAGATAGGGCAGAAAACTGCAACTCCCAGAAGCCGTCGCGGCCGCAAACAAGCGTTCGCACGACGTCGGGAGTGAGCCCCTCTTCGGTAAGGAAGCTACGCGAGGGCCAGACTACAAGTTCCAGAGTGCGCCGCGCCAGCAGCCATGTTGGTAAAGGGCGCCCGGAAAATGTGGGAATGGGTAGAGAGCCGCTGTCCATCTGAGTGCTCTGATTGGTTATGGTGTGGTAGGGGGCGGGGCATGGACTATTTAGCCCACTCTGATTGGGTGATTCAGGGGGCGGGTTGGGGAATTCCCCGCAGGGCGGAAACGCCAGACCTCCAGGTAGAGCCCAGCATCAGGCGGGCGGCCGCTGGGGGCCCCTGAGGATTCGGGGGCCATGGCCGGGGTCGCGTGCTTGGGGAAAGCTTCGGACGCCGACGAATGGTGCGACAGCGGCCTGGGCTCTCTGGGTCCGGACGCGGCGGCCCCCGGGGGACCGGGGCTGGGCGCGGAGCTGGGCCCGGGGCTGTCGTGGGCGCCCCTCGTCTTCGGCTACGTCACTGAGGATGGGGACACGTGAGTGAACCTTAGGTTGTCTACCCCTGCCCTAGGATCCGACTTCTGATTCCCTGTTAGTCTCTGATCCCGGCTTCCCAACCTCTCACTCCTAAATCTGATTCCGATGCTTGACTTCCTGACCTCTAACCCCCAAGTCCTAACCTTTAATGAAACCAATTTCCTCTCCAGCTTTGATCGTAATCCAGTCATGTCTGACCTTCCTTGAACTCTGGCTCTCAGAGTTCCACATCCCTATCCATTGATCTCTAAACTCGATTTGACCCTCCTGACCCCAGTCCTGAGACCGTTGTTAAAACTGTAGCTCAGGCAGGCTCCTCTTGACCTCTAACCTCCAAATACGGTCTGTGCTCCTGAGCTCTTGATTTATGACCCTTAGATTTTGATTTCCCAATTCATACTTGACCTTTGACTCTAAGATCCCACCTTTTGAGCTCTAGTTTTCAAATCTTACATTCAAAGAGAAAATATAAACTCCATGACAGCAGACATTCCTGTGTTAAACAAATATTTATCAAACTCGACCATGTTCCAGGCCGTGTTTGAGGTGCTGGTGATATGGCACCTGAAGGAAAAAGACAAAAACCCAGGGAGCGTCCATTCTAGCGAGGGTGTGTGGATGGCCAGAAGGACAGACAGACTGAGAGAAAGACAGGAAGGAAGAGAGGAAAAAGAAAGAGAGAGAGAAGGAAAGAAAGAGAGAGAAAGAAAGAAAGGGAGACAGAGAGAAAGAAAGACAGATGGGCAAGAAACAAAGAAAGAGGAAAGAAAGATGGGGAGAAACTAAGAAAGAAAGAAATGAAAGAAGAAAAAGAAAGAAGTATGGTTTGTCAGAAAGTAGTACGTTCTCTGGAGAAAAATAAAGCAGGAAAATGAGACAAGCAGACTCTCTGGCCAGATGAGCAGTCCAGGGACAAGGAGCAGCGGTGGTAAGGGCCCAGGAGGGGGTTGTCCCTGCGTTTGTGTGTTGTCTTTACTTCTGTATCCCCATAGGAAGACTCAGTAAGTGTTGATCTTCTCAAAGAGCCAGATTTGGTTTCATTACTTTTCTCTTTTTTTTTTTCTCTTTCTATTTCATTGATCTCTGTTCTGACTTTCATTATTTCTTTCTTCTGCTTCCTTTGGCTTTAATTTGTTCTTCCCTTTCTAGTTTCTTAAGGCGGGAGCTGAGGTCATTGATCTGAGACCTTTCTTCTTCTCTAATAAAGGTATTGTGTGCTGTAAATTTCCCCGAGCGCGGCTTTAGCATAGCTCACAAATTCTGATACGTGTGTTTTTAGTTTCTGTTAATTCAGTATACTCTCTAATTTCTCTTCTGAGTTCTCCTTTGGCCAGTGGATTATTTAGAGGTATGTTATTTAGTTTCTAGATATTCGGGGAACTTTCTAAATATCTCTCTTTTATTGATTTTAAATTTAATTCCATTGTGGATAGGGAACATACTTTGACTGGAATCCTTTTAAATTTATGGAGACTTGTTTTATGGCTCAGAATGTGGTGTGTGCGCTTGAAAGCAGTGTGTGTTCTGCTTTCGTGGAGTGTAGTGTCTGCTATATGTCAGTTAGAGGTCGTGTTGGTTTGTAGCGTTGTTCAAGTCTGTCTCCTTGCTAATGATTTTGTCTCCTTGTTCTTTCACCTATTGAGAGAGGGGTGTTGAAATCTCCAACAGTAATCGTGGATTTGTCTATTTCCCCTTGAAATTCTATCAGGTTTTGCTTCATGTAATTTGATGCTCTGTTATTAGGGTCACATATGTTTAGGATTATTATGTCCTCTTGATTAATTGATCTCTTTATCCTTATGAACTAACCTTCTCTATCCCTGGTAATAGTCCTTGCTTTGAAATCTATTTTTTCTGATATTAAAATACTCCTGCTGTCTTTTGGCTGACTGGTGGCATATCTTTTCCCATCCTTTTATTTTTAACCTGTTTTTTTAATATTTATATTTAAAGAGTGCTTCTTCTAGGCAGCATGGAGTTAAGTTCTACTTTTTAAGTCAATCTGACAATTTCTTCCTTTTAATTGGAGCGTTTAGACCATTTACACTTAATTTAATTATTGATATGGTTATGTTTATCATATTGTTAGTCATTTTCTACTTTTCTCTCCCTTGTTTCCGTTTTCCCATTTTTCTGGCTTCTTTTGGAACGAGCAAATTTTATTCCCCTGTATTTCTTCTGTTGGCTTATCAGCTTTAACTGTCTGTTATCTTAGCGGTGGCTTTGAAAGACGAGGGTTGGCAAACAGTGGCCTCCAGCCAGCCACTTGCTTCTGGATGGCTATGAGCTAAGAATGGTTTTTACGTTTTTAAATGGTTGAAACCAATAAAAAGAAGAATATTTTGTGGCGAATGAAAATTATAGGAAATTCTAATTAGTCTCCATAAGTAAAGTTCTGTTGGAACAGAGCCACGCTCGTTCATCGACATATTGCCAATGGCTGCTTTTCCATGACAACAGCAGAGCTGAGTAGTACAAGAGAGACCTTGTGACCCACAAAGCCTAAAATATTTACCTGGGCCCTTACAGAGAAAGTTTGCCGGGGCTGGCCCGGTGGCAGAGTGGTTGAGTTCACGCTCTCTGCTTTGGTGGCCGGGGGTTCACAGATTCGGATCCCAGGCACAGACCTAGCACCGCTTGTCACGCTATGCTGTGGCAGCATCCCACATACAAAATAGAGGAAGATGAGCACAGATGTTAGCTCAGGGCCGATCTTCCACACGAAAAAAAAGAAAAAGTTTGCTGACCCCTGCTTTAGGGCTTATAGTACAGCTTTAACTTATTATGGGCTGCCTTCAAGTGATGTTACACCACTTTGCATAGAGTAAAAGAACCTTAGAATAATGTATTTCCTTTTTTTTTAAAGATTTTATTTTTTTCCTTTTTCTCTCCAAAGCCCCCCAGTACATAGTTGTATGTTCTTAGTTGTGGGTCCTTATAGTTGTGGCATGTGGGACACTGCCTCAGCGTGGCTTGATGAGCAGTGTCATGTCTGCGCCCAGGATTTGAACCGACGAAACACTGGGCCGCCTGCAGCAGAGCACGCGAACTTAACCACTCAGCCACGGGGCTGGCCCCAGAATAGTGTATTTCTATTTGTCCCCTCCTGGCCTTTATGCAATGTTGTCATACATTTTACTTGTATGTATGTCATAAGCTCCACTAAATATTTTTATTATTTTTGCTTAAACAGTCAATTATTTCTTAAAAGTTGTCTTCTAAAGAGACAGACACGAAGAGAAAAAACATGTATTTACTCCTATAGTTACTATTTCTGGTATTTTTTATCCTTTTGTATAGATCCGGTTTTCCATCGGAGAGCATCTACCTTTTGCTGGCAGAGTTCCTTAACATTTCTCGTGGTGTGGGTCTGCTGAGTTCCTTCAGCTTTTGTGTATCTGAAAACACTTTATTTTGTCTTTGTTTTTAGAAGATATTTTTGCTGGGTTAAAGAATTCTAGGTTGGCCGTCTTTGAGTACTTCCAAGATGTCGCCCTACTGTGTTCTCTTGCATTATTTCCCGCGTGAAATCTGTTGTCATCCTTATTTTTATTCCCCTGTACTTAAGGTATCTTTTTCTCTGGCTGCCTTTAAGATCTTTATCTTTCTTACTGATTTTTGAACAGATTTTTTATCACGGGCATTGATGTAGTTTTCTTTGTATTTCTTGTTCCTGGGAGTCATTGAGCTTCTTGGATCTGTGGGTTCATAGTTTTCACCAAATTTGGAAAATTTCCAGACATTGTTTCTTCAGTTATTTTGTCGATCCCTCTCCTCCTTTAGGGACCTCAGTTACAAATATATTAGGCTGGGGCTTGCCTGGTGGTGCAGCGGTTAAGTTTGCATGTTCCACTTCGGTGGCCTGGGATTCGCCAGTTTGGATCCCGGGTGTGGACATGGCACCACTTGTCAAGCCATGCTGTGGCAGGCGTCCCACATATAAAGTAGAGGAAGATGGGCATGGATGTTAGCTCAGGGCCAGTCTTCCTCAGCAAAAAAGAGGAGGATTGGCAGCAGATGTTAGCTCAGGGCTAATCTTCCTCAAAAAACAAACAAAAAAAACCCCCACAAATATATTAGGCGGCTTGAAGTTGTCCCACAGCTCACTGATGTTCTCTTCATTTTGAAATATTCTCCTTGTGTTTCTTTCTGGGTAGTTTCTATCATGAAGTCTTCAAGTTCATTAATCCTTTCTTCTGCAGTGTGTAACCTGTTGTTAACCCCATCCCGTATATTTTTCATTTCAGGCACTACAGTTTTTATCTCTGGGAGTTCAATTTGAGTCATTTTCTTTTATCATCCATGTCTCTACTTAACTTTTTGAATGTATGGGATACAGTGATAATGAATTGTTTTACTGTTCATTCGCTAATTCTAACATCTGGCTCGTTTCTGGGTCAATTTCAACGGATTGATTATTCTCATTATGGAGCATGTTTTCCTGCTTCTTTGCATGCTGATAATCTCCGATTAGCTGCCAGGCATTGTGGATTTTACCTTCTTAGGCTGGATATCTTGTATTCCTATAAATATTCTTGCCTATTATTCTGGGATGCAGTTTACAATACTTGCAAGTAGCTTGATTCTTTTGGGTTTTGCGTTTATGATTTGTTAGGTGGGTCCTGAGCAGTGGTCCATCTAGGACTCATTATTCCCCACTACTGAGGCAAAACCTTCCTGAATATTCTACCCAATGTCCTGTGAATTATGGGTCTTTCCTAGACTGGCTGGTGGGAACAGGGTATTCCTGGCCCCGTGTGAGCAATGGGCATGGTTCTCTAACCCTTTTGGGTGGTTTTTCCCCCAGACTGGGGTATTTCCTTATACCCACGCACCGATCAGTGTTGTCCTAAGTACTCAAGAGGCCCCTCTGCAGATCTCTGGGGTCTCTCCCTGTGGGGTGCTCTCCTCTCGGGGTATCTACTCTATGACTCTAGCCGCCTTGCTCTCCCCAGACTCAGCTCCACCTCCTCACCTCGGGCAGTCTGCTGGGCCCTGGCGGGGTTCCCCCTCACTGCTCTGTGGCTTGGAAACTGTCACCACAGTGAGCTGTGCCAGTCCATCAGAGGACTCATCTCGCTTGTTTCCTCTCTCTCAGGGATCATTTTCATTCATCGCGTGATGTCCAGTATCTTGAAAACTGTTGTTTCATAAACTGTATCTTGTCTGATTTTTTTGAGGGAAATCTAGTCCAGTGACTTCATCTTGGGAGGAAGTAGAAGTCCCACTTAATAAATATTGATTAAACAGATTTGCTGGGTTGACTCAGACCTGCCCCTCCCAGATTCCTGACAACTTCTTCCAGAACTGTGGTCACAGTGCCTAGCACACAGTCGGTGCTCCATGTTTGTTGAGTGAAGAAACATGAGAGTACTTGACCTCTTGCCTCTGACCCCAGTCTTTGTCCTCAGGGCGCTGCACTTGGCTGTCATTCATCAGCATGAACCCTTCCTGGATTTCCTCCTGGGTTTTGCGGCTGGCACTGAGTACCTGGACCTGCAGAATGACCTGGGCCAGGTGAGCCACCGGGGGACAGTGTCGGTCTTGGGGGCCAGGATTCTCAGTGTGGCCCCTAACCCCTTCCCTCTGCTCCTGCAGACAGCCTTGCACCTGGCAGCCATCCTGGAGGAGGCATCCACGGTGGAGAAGTTGTATGCAGCAGGCGCCGGCTTGCGCGTGGCAGAGCGTGGGGGCCACACGGCGCTGCACCTGGCTTGCCGTGTGGGGGCACACGCCTGCGCTCGTGTGCTGCTCCAGCCTCGCCCCCGGCGCCCCCGGGGAGCCCCCAGCACCTACCTCGCTCAGGACCCCGACCACACCCCCAACACTGACCATACTCCTGTTGCCTTGTACCCCGACCCCGACTTGGAGAAGGAAGAGGATGAGAGCGAGGAGGACTGGAAGCTGCAACTTGAGGCTGAAAACTATGAGGGTGAGGTCTCCAGTCCCCGGGCAGGGCCCAGGCTCCCAGGCAGGGCAAGAGCACCGGCTCTTAGCTCAGCTCTCCTGGCTCAAGACCCAGCCCCTTGGGAAGGAATCCTGAGGCGTCAGGGCCCCACGCATCACGAACAAGGACTCCCACCCTGGCCCTGGATTAATAGGAATGGACATGTGGGACCCAGGACTCCCAACTGGGGGCCCCAGACCAGCTGGACCCAGACCTGTCACCCATAAGCCTAGAGCTACGATCTGATTGTTAGGCCAGGGCTCCCCAGCTGGAAGGCACAACTCACCCTGCAGGCCCCCCCACCCCCCCTCGGCCCCCCACAGGTCCTTGCCCACCCAGGACGAGGGAACTCAAGGCCCAGGCCTTCTGTGAAACTTTGGCAGCCCGTGTTCCCAGAAATTGACACTGGCTTCAGGGACAGCCTTCGTCAGCAAGGTCTCATGGGAAAAACGACCCCGTCTACCCAGGGCCCTGGCGTCTGAGTCTGAGCTCCCCCATCTCTAAGCCCAGCTACCTGGGACCAGGCCCTTCCACGAGGAGACTGAGATCACCCAGGACCCAGTGTTCAGGGCCCATCCCACCCCTCAAGGTCACAAGCCCTTCAACTACTCAGGACCCAGGAATTTGGGGGCAAGTCCTTCGTGAAGTAAGACCAGAGACTCAGGTCTCTTGGCCCCGAGATCCTGGCCTCCCGTCCAGAGACCCCAGGCTCCTCACCCATAGTCCCAAGGGCCCCCCACCCCAGGCAGTGGCAGTTCCAGCACGTTCCAGACCACCCGAGACTTAGGCATTTGGGATGCAGGTGCCTCTTTGCCATACCCAGGAGCTCAGGAGCCAGACCCCAAACCCTCAGGCCACAAAGCCCTCCCCCAGGATCATGGCATTGCCTCCATCATCTGACACCAGTCACTTTGTCCCCAGGCCACACCCCACTCCATGTGGCCGTCATCCACAAAGATGCAGAGATGGTCCAGCTGCTCCGGGAGGCTGGAGCTGACCTCAACAAACCGGTGAGCCGCCCCGGGGAGAAGGTGCGGCCGGGTTGGGGCTGTCCCCTGGTAGGGGGGGGAGCGGGCCTCCTCTGACCTCTCTGCTGCCCCTCCCAGGAGCCCACGTGCGGCCGGAGCCCCCTGCACTTGGCTGTTGAGGCCCAGGCGGCCGACGTGCTGGAGCTTCTCCTGAGGGCAGGCGCCGACCCCACAGCCCGCATGTACGGTGGCCGCACCCCGCTGGGCAGCGCCACGCTCCGGCCCAACCCCATCCTCGCCCGCCTCCTCCGTGCACACGGAGCCCCTGAGCCCGAGGACGAGGACGAGAAGCCCGGCCCCTGCAGCAGCAGCAGTAGCGACAGCGACAGCGGGGACGAGGGCGTGAGTCAGGAGGAGAGATGGGTGGCCCAGCTGGGGGGTCAGGGTAAACGGGCAGGTCAGAAGGGGGAGAACAGGCGTCTGGCAGCGCACGGAGACCGACCTTGGGCTGCTGCGATTAGAGAACCCAGGCAGCGGTGCCAGTGACATCGGGCAGCCATGATTGAGACAGGAGTGGGGAAAGACCTTAGCCAGCGGTGAGGGGATTTCATTGGGGAACTCAGGCAGCAGAGGCACTGCCTCGGGCAGGGGACAAGGGTGCCTGTTGGCGGTTGAGGAATTTGGGTGAAGGCGGAGGGAGTGGGCGGAGGAGGGAGACCTCGGGGCTGTGGCTGCTGAGAACCCGCGTCAGCAGGCCTGGAGCCCCGGCAGCAGCCAGGGGACGACACAGGCCGGGGAGAGGCGACCTTGGAAGTGGTGGGGGGATAACTAGGAGCAGGGGAGTTGAAGCAGCGGGGCCCTCGGGCTTCAAGGGCAGAGCCACCGCTCAGGGTGGGTGGAAGAGCTGGGGCAGCGGCAGGTGGCGGCCGCCTGAGCCCTCTGCCTGTCCCCTCTGCCCCCAGGATGAATACGACGACATCGTGGTCCACAGAGGCCGGAGCCAGAACCCGCTACCTCCCGCCCCAGCCTCCAAACCTCTCCCTGACGACCCTGTCTGACCGCCTTGTGAATAGAATCTCCAGTTTAATAAAATCCCAGTTCTGCCAGCCAGAGTGCGGACGGCAAGGCGCCTTCCCGGGCCTCTGGTTCATTCCCGGACCTCTGGTTTATTCTTGGGCCTCTGGTTCATTCCTGGGCCTCTGGTTCATTCCCGGGCCTCTGGTTCATTCCCGGGCCTCTGGTTCATTCCCGGGCCTCTGGATCATTCCCGGGCCCTGGCCCTCGGAAAGCAAGTCCCTCACAGTCCGCCTGGGTGGTTTTCTCTGTGCTTTATTCACTGGGAAGGGTTGGTGGGCAAGATGGGGGTCAGGCGTTTCCTGAGCCGGGCCGAGCCCAGTGCTCTCCCCAGCTCCCGCCTAGCCCCGCAGGCCTGCTTCCAAGGCACACTCCTCATCCCACTCCTGTGGGTGGGGGAGCGGGCTGGGGGCCCTGGGGGTCAACAATCCTAAGCCATTGGGTGTGTTGGGAAGAAGGAGGACGTGAGGTCGGGGGTCAGCCCGCCCTCTGGAGCTCCTCCCCCAACATCGCCGCCGCCTCCTTCAGCTCTTCTCTGATATGCTCCAGCCGCTCCATCTCACGCTCCTGCTGGGATCAGAAACGGGGTGGTCAGCGCCCACCTTTAAGGGTAGGCCTCCTCAGTGGTCACCCATGACCATATCTGTCCACACAATGGTAGCCAGCAGTGGTCATCCTGGATGGCAGTTGTGGCCCTAGCAGTCACCACAACCCTGGAAGAGTTATGTTGGCCAACATGTGAGGTCTGCGTTGACTCCGGAGCCAAAAGCAGCAGACGTGGGCCTAGCCGGGGTGCCCAACCCAGATGCCATGGCCCATTAGTGATGGGATGGCCCCTGTGGCTACTGCCACCAATCGTGGTGACATCTTACATTCCATGACCCAGTGATGGTTCTATAGTTCCGTGAACCAGGCATGGCGGCTGCTTTCCATGCGGCCAACTGGCTTGTTTTGGACTAGCAGTGGTGGCTAACTTGAACGCGTCTGTGCCATAACGGCAGCCATCGTGGTTACTGGAATCCAGTACAGAAGCCGTCTTGGTCAAGTAGAGGCCCTGCTTGGATGTTGCTACCTAGTCCTGGCATCATCCTGGTCACCGTGACCCACTCGTGGTGGATCTCGCCCTGTTTACGGCCCAACCCTGGTAGCTGATGGGTAGCAATCCCACTGACATTTGGTCCACCCCGCGCCCCCACTGCCTCCTCCACTCACCTCCTTCTCCAAAGCCTCTTCCTTCTCCTTCTGCTTGGCCTCAGCTTCTGGCTGGCGGAGGTGGTAGTGGTGCGGCGAGTCCTCGGGCCTCTCTCCTCCCCGCCCCCGGGCCCCCTGCCACAGGCCGCGGCCCCCACCCAGCACCTGCACACCCTTGTCTTCCGCCTCGAACTGGGCCGTCTCCTCGTCATTGGCCTGCTCTGCCACCCGCTGCCGGGGCCCCCCTCCACCCTCTAAATGCCGCTTCCACGGGCCCTCGGAGGTGTCCAAGGGCCCCCTCTTCTTTTCCTTTTCCTCCTCCTCCTCCTCCTCCTCCTCGCGGTCCTCCTCGTGGCGGAGCTGGCTGTGGAGCTCCTTGCGGATGACCTGTTCCCGCACCTCGGACTTGTGGGTCCTCTCTGCTGCCTCCTCTTCCTCGTCCCTCGCCTCGTGGCTGGACCTCGTCTTCCCAGCCTCCTGCTTCTTCAAGGCCCCAATCAGGAGGCCTTTCTCCCCGGCGGACACACAGCCGTGGGGCTCTGTCTCACACATTTCTAGTGGAAAGAGAGGATGCTCTCGGTGCAGCAGACCTGGAAATGGAGCTAGAAGAGTTCTGGGGGGCTGCCTGAGGCCCCACAGGGGGACTGCCAGCACTGGGAGAGGACATTCTCTGCCCCGCTCCCGTTCCTCTGCAGGGAGCCCAAGGGTGGGGCTGGGGCCCCAGCTCCATCAGGCTGGACCCGCTGGGCAGTGCTGTGCCAGCCCAGGCAGGAGGGCCCTGGAGTGAGAAGAGGACCCCTTCCTCCAGGTGGCCCTGGGCAGACCCCTGGGCGCGGCAGGGGCTCCTTACCCTTGTGGAGGAGAGCGGTGCAGGGGCCTTTCTGGGCCTGGCCCAGCGTCAGCACTTCTGTGACCACCTCTGCCAGACAGCGGGTCAGCTGGGATGAAGGGTCAGAGGGGAGGTTGAGGGCAGGGCAGATGGGGGGAACAAGAACAGTTGGAGGGTTAGAGGGGAGACGAGGATCAGGGAGGAGGCTGGCAGGGAGGGCAAGGCGGCCACACTCCTCACCTCCTCCTTGGAGGGTCTTGGTGCCAAGGGAGCAGCGGTGGCTGTGAGGAAGGAGATGGGGGCTGGGCTTGGACCCTCGGCGCTGTCCTCGGTGCTGATTCCAGCTCCAAGGGCCGCCTGGTACCCACGGGCCCCCCGCCCCAGCCCACCTGCCAGGTGCACCAGTCCACCTGGGAGCTCGGCCCATTAAGTGTAGTCCGACTCCACTGGGTTGCACCGTCCCTGCCCCGGTCACCCCACTCCCAGGCTGGCCGCCCCAGTCCCCCCGGTGTCTGGTACTCACCGGCCCCCAGCAGCAGCACCAGCAGCAGGGGCAGGGGCAGTGGCAGCAGCCTCCGCAGGGGGGCGGGCCCACAGCGCTGCATGGTGGGGCGTCGACCAGGCTGCTCAGCGCGGTGCAGCTGGCTGGGCGGCAGCTCCTTATAACCCGCCTGCGGCCCCCCGGGGGAGGAGAGGATGTCACCACGGCTCCCTCCCCGCCCTTGGCAGGGCGACAGCTGCGGGACGGCGGCCTGCCCGAGACCCTCAATTATTCATGGGGGCCCACGCCCTGCACCCGCTCCCCTCTGGCTTCCAGCCCCTGGTGCCAGCATGGAGGGCTGGGGCTTCCCTCCTGGAGAAACAGGGTCTAATGTGCTTAGAGCCACACTGGCAGGCCGACCTGCATTCGAATCCAGGGGCAGCCGCTTACAGATCAACCTCAGGCAACTCCTTCCCTTCCTTGGCCCCAGTCTCATTGGGAAAATGGGTCATTAAACCTCCTTCCTCAGGGGTTGTGCTTGGGCTCCACCACCACCAGCTGTGCAGCCCTGGGACAACTGCTTAACCTCTCTGAGACCTGTCTCCTCATTAGTGAAGGAGGGCTAGTGACCGGCTGCACAGCAAGGCGGGGAGAATTAGACGCGTGTGGATGAGTAACTTAGGCAGGGGACTGCACAGGTCCGAGCACCTTCATCCCAGTGACTTTATTAAGCACCTACTGTATGCCCAGCCTCTTCTAGACCCTGGGGCTGCGGCAGTGAATGACGGGCAAACACCCCTGCCCATGTGGAGCGGACACTGGAGGAGGGAAGCAAACAGCACTCGAATACACGTCATGAAGGAAGGAGGACATGACAGAGGTGGCAGGCCAGCGGGTGAGAGCGGAGAGCTGCAAGGTTACGTTGGCCAGGTGATCAGGGAAGTCCTCTCTGAGGAGGTGACGCTGGGCTAGGGCCTGAGTGATAGAATGGAGGCCATCACACAAGATCCACGGAAGATAGGCCGGGAGGGGACTAGCAGGGTAAGGCCTTAGGTGGGGACGAGTGGGCAGAGTGACACCCGCAGGGCAGAGAATGGGACAGAGAACAGTGGGTTGAAGAGGACGGTGAGGGGCAGGTCATGCGGGGCCTTGTGAACCATGGTGACAACTCTGTCCTTTCCCCACAGGAGGGCTCTGAGCAGGCAACGGATGTGACCTGACGCAGGGGTCCCCAGGGTCCCTGGCCTTGTGTGGGGGTCAGGGAGCAGGAAGACGGCAAAGAGGTCCAGGGAGGGGCCGGGACGAGAGAGCAAGGGCAGGTTCTGGAAAGACTCCGAGGGAGGAGCAGCCAGGGTTTGCTGGAGGACTGGACGTGAATGAAGAGAAGAGGGGAGGATGCCCCAAGGGTGCGGCCGGAGCGCTGGGCACACAGCTGCAGGCACGGAGAGCGAGTTCCGGCCTCCCAGAGCTTGCGCTGCCGGCTGGACCGCTGCCTGGAGCCAGGGGCCGAGGGGTGGGGTTGCAACTGGGGTCGGCGCAAGGTGCCACTTGTCCCAGAGGAAGGGGAGAGGACTCGGCATCCTCTCGGCTCCCCCGGCGGCCCCCAGGCCACCCTCCACGTGCTCCGGTGGTTGCTGGATGCTTCCAGCCAGTCCCTGCAGCCGGAGACCCTTCGAAGATTAAGCACCGCTGAGCCATGGCCCAGCAGCCCGCCAGAGGCCAGGGCCATCCCCCTCGCCCGCAGATCCACAAAGGCCTTCGTTCTGACTGTTTATTGGGGACTTTCTGCTGCGCACGGAGGGAGGGACGGGGAAGGAGTGCGGAGGCCCCTCTCTCTCCTTCCCCAGCCCCAGAGCCTTCAGTCCCCAGACTGCTGCTTTCTAGTGTGGGTCGGGACCCCCAATGACAACAGGTCCCTGACTGATTCTGAGGAAGTAGGGAAGTGGGAGAGGTGGGTGCCGGAGGCCAGGGGGGGACCCTGCCATGGAGCCGACAGGAGGAACGCAGACGTCAGGAAAACAGGTTCCAGGTGTCCAGGGGCCCCTCAGCCCCAGGAAGGAGGAGGAGGATGAGCTCTCAGCTCAAGGTAGGCCGGCCGGGAGCCTGGGCTTCTGGGGCTGGTTGGGGCCGATGTACCGGAGGGGCACGTGGGTGGGGGCCGTGATCCGATCGGTGCCGAGGTAGGGCTGGAGGGCAGGGGGCACGAGGACCGAGCCGTCCTGGGGACAGAGCAGGCCTCAGGATGCTGCCACTGCCCCGGCCCTCCACCCTCTGCCTCTCTGGGTGCCATCCTCCCCGTCCCCCGCACCTCTTGCTGATTGCTCTCCAGTAGGGCGATGAGGACGCGAGGGACAGCACAGGCCGTGGCGTTCACCTGGGGGAGACGCGTGCTCAGGGCCAGGGGCAGGCCAAGGCGGTGTGGGCCTTGGGGAGGGAGGCGCTGGGGAGGGCGGGTGAGGGTGTGCGGGTGCTCACCGTGTGGGCGAACCGCAGCTCCCCGTCCTCCTCTGTCTGGAACATGATGTGGAGCCGGCGGCTCTGGAAGTCCGTGCAGTTGGACGCACTGGTGACCTGGGCGGGGGGCCGGGTGGGCTGAGAGGCTCGGCAGCAGTGGGGGGGTAGTCCCACCCTCTCTCCTACCCTGCATCCCCTGGGGGTGGGGGCTCACCTCGCCAAAGCGGCCGCGGCCTGGCATCCAGGCCTCGATGTCGAACTTGCGGTAGGCGGGGAGGCCCAGTTCCTGGGTGGGCATGTCCAGGACCCTGTCGCCGAGGAGAAAGACAGGGAGAGGGTCAGTGGGGGAGAGCTGACGGATGAGGGGGAGTAGGAGGAAATGGAGGCGACGGAAGAGAAGGTAGCTGAAAAAAGAGGGAAATGGCAGGAAGAAAGGAGGAGGTGACAGTGGCAAAGGGGAAGAGGTGAGGCAGGAGGTGGTGATGGAGACGGTGGAGGAGGAGGGGGAGGAGGGGGAGGAGGGAAGGAGCCGCTGGGCGAGGAGGACCGGGGAGAGGAAGGGCGGGCGGCCGAGTCTGCAGGCTGCTTGCAGGGCCATCCTCACCTTCTGGAAGAACAGCGCCCCCAGGTTTTGCAATGGGTCACCCCCAAAAAGTCAGCATCTCTCAGCCCCTCCCAACAGCTACGTGTGCCTGACTGACTGTGAGAGGAGGCGGGCTTGCGACGTCTGGGGCATAGGCCCCCAGCCCCTCCCCACTGGGGGGTGAGAGCCGTCGAGGCCCATGCAGATGAGGCACGCCCCAGGGATGCGGAGCAACGGGAGGGAGGGGGCCTGGGCCTCCACTCTGGGGCGTCCTCTGCTGCCCATGATGCTGTCACAGCCCTCGAATCCTCTATGGGGCTGACAGACTGACAGGTGGACGTACAATCCTAACACAGGAGAAAGAGGCGAAGGGAGAGGAGGTGGTGAGGGTGTTCAAGGTGGGGAGCACGGCCGGTCCCCCCACCCCTCCCCCACCCACCGCCCTCCACCCCCGCCCCACCCCCACACCGGAAGTGCAGGCCCAGCTCCGTCAGAATCTCCATCTGAAGGGACAGGAACTCCTCCAGCAGCTGTGAGCTCTGCTCCAGCCCAGGGCCTGTCACCCCGAACATCTCCACCTGGGGCAGGGCAGGGGCACAGGGGTCAGGGGCCCTGGGCCGTGGGGGTGAGCCCCCCGCCCGTCCCAGCTGTGGCAACCTTGGTGAAGTGGTGCACGCGATAGAGCCCCCACGGCTCCTTCCCTGTGTCTGTTTCCGCCCGGTAGCAGGTACTGGAACAAACCATCCTGGGGGAGCAGGGGAGGTGCGGTCAGGGAGCGGGGAGGGAATGTCACAGGTGGGGACAAGGTCTCAAGGAATGGGGCGTCACCTGATGGGCAGGTCCCTGAAGGCCACAGAGTGGTCCATGAAGTAGCCTGGGAGGAGAAGGGGACAGGACGGGTCAGCCAGGGCCCCCATCCGTCCATAGGAAACCTTTGTGAGAACCAGAAGAGGTATCCCCTCTGGCAGACACACCCTCACGTCAGGGCATGTGGCTGGATCCTCACTGTACCATTGTGCTGTAAACAACCTACACAACTGTACACGTCAACCCTGGGGTCACTGAAGATATCCTGGGCAGGCAGCTGCCCCCCCAGAATGCTCCTGGTTGTCCCCCTACAACCCCTCTTGCTCTGAGGACACTGGAGGTGTCCTTACCCCCCTGCCCCAGGCAGGTGCTTACCGGCCAGCCCCACCTCTGCCGTCCCGGCCAGGCTGAGGTCTTCAAAGCGGGAGGGGTCTATGTTGTAAATTTGGGATGGGCTGGCATTTGGTGTCATCCCACAGCCTTCCTGAGGAGGAGGCCAGGCCAGAGGTCAGGGGATGGGTACCCTTGGCCTCCTTCATTTTGCAGTCACAACCCTCGCTCCTCCCCTGGAAGCATCTGGAACCCCCTGGCCTCCCAGTTACGGCCTGACCCCCTCCACACAGCCCCAGGGCCGTCCCTCAGGGGAGACAGGCTGGTCTCCCGGCCTGGGCCCCCAGAACCGGGCCTGACACACCCTGGGCGCAGGGGGCGGAGGGTCCTCACTCACAAACACAGCTCCGCGGAGAAGGTCTGGCACCGTCATGGGGGTGAAGCCCTGTGGGGGGAGGCGAGGGGTGAGGGGCACAGCCGGGACCCCCCAGACGCCAGGTTCAGCCTGAGGAAGGGACTCTGCAGAGGGGGCCAGTGGCTCCCCCTTGTCACTCAGGTCCATTCCACCTCAGACAAAATGGGGGTGGCCCGAGCAGGGGGCTCACGGCTGGCCCGGAGCCCTGGGGTCCAGCGCCGGGCCCTCCTGTGGGGCCTCACGGCTCCTCACTCACATCACACACACAGGGCAGCCGGAGCTGCAGTTCTGAAGGACAGCTCGGACCGGGTCCCTCCCCTGCATAAAGCCTTCCATGGCTCCCCAGTGCCCCCAGGAAGGGTCCAAGTTCTTCACCATGGCCAAGGCCCTGTGCATTCAGCCCCGCTGGCCCCTCCACTGTCAACCAAGTCTGTATTTCCCCAACACCCCCTTTACGCCAAGGCAGGCAGTGAGGTGCAGTGGTTACACGCCACTCTACACTAGCCGGGAGACCCTGGGCTCCTCCTTCTCCAGGCCACAAGGTCTCATCTCTAAATTGAGGATAATAACAGCATCCGACTCACAGGAGTTCAACATGTCAATAATAGATGGAAAGCTCTGCAACAGCGACTGGAGCAGAGGTCCCCCCCTTCCCCGCCCCCCCCGCCCCCTGCCTGCCTTGAGCCTTCTGAGCTCAATGCCACTGCCTCCAGGCAGCCCTCCCACCCTGGCCCATACCCGGTGGACGAGCTTGTTGAGTGTGAAGTTGACCAGGCCGTGCTGCAGGAGGGCCCCAGCTCCGCGCAGGTAATAGGAGCGGTGGCCAGACACGTGGGACAGGCGCCTGGGGGACAGACGGGCAGACAGGCGGGGGTGTGTGGGCCAGGGCTGGCGGGGGCAGAGGCCCAGCTGCTAGACGGGGACTGGGCATCAAATATTCATGTGGGGTGCGGCCCTGGCGGTCCCCCATGCTGTGCTGAGCCCGACGGTGGGCCGGCAGCCAGCTGTTGGGGTGGGGAGGGCGGGGCGGAGGAGGGGGCCTCGAGCGGGCTCACTTCTGGCGGATGATGTCGAGCTTCTCGGCGATTTCCAGGTGGCCCCGCGGTTGGAAGGAGAATGCTGGATGCGGGTGAAAAGCGATGGGGTGAGAGAGGAAGAGAGAGGCAAGGAAGAGGGACAGGGAGACAGACAGACAGACACACGCACACACCAGGGAGACACACAGGAAGTCCGAGGTGAGGGGAGATGTGCCCCACGGATGCCGAGGTGGCAAGATGAAGCCGCCTCCCGCACCCCGGGGGTTCCACAGGCACCAGGCCAGGCCCAGACCCCAGGGGCCCCGCCCCCAGTGTGGGGTGTGGCCCACCTGGCTTGTCCCCGACCACATGGAGCACTCGGGCCTGGCTCTCGTCCCCGACGGGCTGCAGGAAGACAGTGGTGTCATGGACAGGTGGCAGGAGGTGGCCCGGGCCTCCCCCACCACCCCGCCTGGCGCTCACCACGTCCGGGTGGGTCCGGTTGGGCAGCCTCAGCGCCCGCAGGTAGAAGCGCTCCTCCAGCTGGGCCTCCCTCGGGTACAGGAGCACCAGCTCCTTCCGGATCTCCCGGCCACGAGCCCGCAGACGCTGATAGTGGGGGTTCTGGGAGTGGGGCGAGCGGGGTCAGCCCGGGAGAGGGGGAGGGCCCCTCAGCCGCTCTGACCTTGAGCTGTGCTAGCTGGACCTCTGTGGGGGACCTCTGTTGTGTGTTCTTTTGGCTCAACATCCTGAATATCCTTCAGGAACCTCCCCTCACTACCCCATGGCACGTCCATGGGAACGTGACTCAGGCCTGGCCTACTGGAATAGTCAGTTGCATTGGCCACAGTGATGGGCTCCAAGACAGGCACATGATCCAAGCCGAATTCATGAGAATCAGCCCCAGGACTATGGCTGGAGCAATCAGGGAAGTGGCCCTATTTGCACAGGGACCCTGCCTCTCCTTCTCCCAAAGGGAGAAAGCTGGTTGGTGAGGGAAGCAGAACCAATTATGGGGCCAGGACCTGGATCCAGCTCTACCTGAAGCCAGCCTTTTTAGTTTCATGAATCAATAGAGCCTGGTTTTCTTTTCTCCCTAATCCTGTTTGTGTTTTCTGTCCCATACAATGGAGGAATCATGACCGATATGGTCTCCTCGCTGCCCACACCCCACCGGGGACAGGACCCCAACTCCCTGTAGTACCTGCTGCACTTGGCTGTTGCCCTGGTTCACCTGGTAGAAAAGAGACAGACAGGGCAGTCAGGTTGATGGACTTGGGGGTGGGGAGAAGGGAAAAAAAGAGGGTGAAAGGTCAGACAGGGCCAGGCATCTGAATTCCTTGCTCTGCCAGGGCCTGGCTGGACCCTCCTCCACTCTGTGCCTCAGTTTCTCTGTCAGTAATGCTGGGAGGGGGCCAGATAACGGAACCACACCTGCAGCTCCGTTTACTGAGTGCCGCCTCGCGCCTGGCTCTGTGCAGGGGCCCTCACACGATCCTATTTCTTCATCACCCACTCTAGGAGGTTGGCAGCCCGTGACCCCCGTTTTGCAGCTGGGAAAACTGAGGCTCAGAGAGGTGGGCTGTGAGTGGGAATCTGGGGGCCTGCCACCTGGGCTTTTGACACCCTGAACCTTCTACGACCCAGAGCAGCAGAGGGAATCAGGCGGACCTGGGTCTGAATGGTGGGTGCCCTTGGGCAAAGCTCTTCCCCCGGCGCCTCGGTATCCCCATCTGTGAAATGGGGCAGTAACAGCACCACCCCAGCAGGGCTGTCGCACAGCCTCCCTGAGAGACGAGCCAGCACTCACTGCACAGTGACGGAGATGCGCCTGGGACGCGCGTGACCCGGGGCCCAGTGCAGACACGGTGGGTCACTGGGAGATGTCATCAGTGTCTCGAGAGGACCCGAGTGGACCGGAGAAGAGCAGCCCAAATGCCCGGGGGCAAGTCCACTGCTCCCCCTTCCCAGCTGTGGACTTGGGCCCATTTCAACCTCTTGGGGCCTCAGTTTCCCCCACTGTAAACTGGGTTTGTATGTAAACCTGCTCCCAGGGCTGTCAGCAAGGAGAGCTCCCAGAACAGCGCCTGGCGCAGGCTGACCGCCGCTGTTGTCACGATGACTCCTCAGCCCTCTGCGGCAGATGCTGGGGCTGGCTAACCGGAGACCCTCCGCCCTCCGCCCTCCTTTCCCAGGGACCCCTGACGCAGGCCACCCTCCCCGAGCCTGCAGTTCAGGATGGGGCCCCAGCTGGAGTGGCCTCCTGCTGATGACGCGGTGGGTGTGGGGTGCCTGGGCCCAGGAGATGAGGGGACTCTGCTGGAAGCTTCGGGGAGGCCCCCCCTCCTGGAAAAGGCACTCAAGCCGGGAGGTCCTTTTTCTGCCCCTGGCAGAGTCATGCGAGGAATTGCTGTCCTATAGCAGCCAGCTTGAACTTCAAGAGGGAAACTGAGTCAAATGAACATGCCAGGCAGAGCGGGAAGGAAGGCAGGCTGCGGACGGTGGGGGAGCCGCGCCTGCATCAACCCCAAGGATGCCTGAACCTGGGTGGGACAGGCGGGAACCAATGGGCGCATCCTTCAAGGCCCATAAATTGGGTTTCCCGTTCTCTGCAGCGCGGGGCCTCCGCCGCCAGCCCCCCACCTGGAGCCCCGTGCTCACCAGCAGGGCCCGCACCGCCTCCGCCACGGCCCCCTTCTCCTCTTCCAGGCTCCGGATCTGCGCCCGCAGCTGCCTCAGCTCCTGCCACGTTGAGATCTGGGGGGACACAGGGGCCAAAGATGTGAAGTGGCCACTGTCCCCCGCCCCGTCCGCGGGAGCCCTGCCCACTGGCCACCTGGACCAGCGGTGGGGTGAGGAGAGACCCCTCTTGGCCCCCGGGAGCCATTCTGCACTCCCTCCCTCAGCACTGGAACTCCTGATGGTTCGTTGGGCCCACGGCTGCCCAGAATTAAGAACTTCTCTGGCCTCCGCTGCAGCCATGCGTGCCCAAGGTCCACCGCGGGCATGAGAGGAGGTGGGAAGTGTGACCACTGGTCACCTCCTTGAAGGTAAGCCCCCATCCAGGACCTGCTCTCTCACTCTCCCTGGACTGGATGATGGACGGTGGGAGAGCCGACCAGGACAATGTCCTCTGAGACTCAGAGCAAGAAGATGAAAGGACCTGGGTGCAGAGGGGCGGCACAGAGCTGAGGGCCTGCCGGCTCTGCCCCCTCTACTCTCGAGGGGGAGCCATACAGCCTCTCCCCGTGGGGCTGCCAACACAGCTGACCCTGCACCCTCCATCACAGGGGGCCAGAGGGCCGGGCACGACCCACACCCCAGCTCCCACTGCCTGGGCGCACCAACCACCGCGGGGTCCCTCGGGGAGCCCACGTCCCTGGGCAAACCCTTGTCCTCTCTGGTGGCAGCTTTCCCTTCGACAAAACGGTAAAACCACTGTCCCCTCTCCCTGGGGCTGGGCACCTGCAGGGGAGGGCGGGCCACAGGGAGGGCTGTGACTCTCTTCGTGGCTCCCCCTGGACACTTCACACTCCTCACATGCAAGAGTGAGTCTAGGAAGAGCATCGCCCCCCACATCTACTCCTTCTCCTCAGGGACAGTCCCTCCCCTTGCTCCCCTGGCCCCACCCCTGGCCCATCCCCACCCCGGAGCCCCAGGCCTCTTCCTGGACATATGTCACCCCCACCCTGCAGCCACGTACCATGTCCCATCCTTTCTGCCTCATGAATGTCCAACAGATCGCTCCGTCCCCATCCCCCACTCCTACCCACCCAGGTCCTGTCGTTCCCCACGAGGATCCTTGTGCCCCCCTCCCAGCCTTGGGGCTCACCCCTCCAATTCAGCCAGCATCCTGACACAGTCCCTGTCCTGCCTAAAAGCACCCACAGCCCCCCAGTGCCCCAGGAACGATCCCGTGCCTCGCTACGGCTGCAAAGCCATGCGCCATCTTCCTCCTCACACTCTGCGCCCTGAAACAGTGTCTTCAAGCTTTGGGGTGTGATCCGCCAGTGGGTTATAAAATTAATTTAGGATCTCTAAACCAGCACTTTTAAAAACCGTGGTAAAATACACATAAAGTGACCATGGTAACCATTTGTGAGTGTACAGCTCAGTGGCATGAAGTACATTCACATGGTTGTGCAGCCATCAGCACCAGCCACCTCCAGAACTTTGTCATCTTCCCCAACTGAGACTCTGTCCCCATTAAACACTAACTCCCCATTCCCCCTCCCCCAGGCCCTGGCCACCACAGTTCCACTTTCTGTCTCTATAAATTTGCCTACTCTAGGCATAAGTGGAATCTTACAGTATTTGTCTTATTGCATTTAGCATAGTGTCCTCAAGGCTCGTCCATGGTGGAGCATGTGTCAGGATTTCCTTCCTTTTCAAGGCTGAATAATAGTCCATTGTATGGATATACCACATTTTGTTTATCCATTTATCCACGGACGGACACTGGAGTTGCTTGTGTCTTTCGGTTATTGCGAATAACGCTGCTGTGAACTTGGGTGTACAAAGAGCTGCTCAATTCTTTTGGGTGTAGACCCAGAAGTGAGACTGCTGGACCACATAGGAATTCTGTTTAATTTTTTGAGGAACCACCATACTTTTTATTTTTAATTAACTTTTCTGTGCCTTAGTTTCCCCTCTGATAACATGGGGGGAAATAATGGCACCTACTTCACAAGGTTGTTGCAAAGCTTCAATGAGGCGAATATGTATAAAGCACTTAGAACAGGGTAGCAGGGGAGTTCCAGAGAGGGCTGGGGGGCTTTGGGGTGCCCACCGTCCCCAGTACCCCAGCAGGGTCTAGGAGTAGGGTGACCCTATTCTAGCTCCCCAGCACATACTACGATATCATGGTAACATCATCACCATCATCATTAATTATTATTACCCACCGCCTTATTCTCAGCACCTGGATCATAACAGGCGCTCCCTCCATCTGTTCAATAGACCCATCCATTCACTGAATACCCCATTTAACCGCCTGCCTCGTGTGGGGCAGGGGCAGGACTCCACTCTCGCTCTCCAAAGGCCAGAGGCTCCCCCGCCCCCACACCGCCGCCCCCCCATCTTCCTTGTGGCTTGAGGGGAAGCCCGGCCTGAGGTCGGATCGCAGAGCTCCACGGAGCAGGCGCAGCCCGGGTGTCTACACAGCAGGGCCCGGGCACCCCGCGGATGACGGGCACGGATGTGGGTACCAAGCACAACACGTGCGCAACACTTGCGGAGGAACTGAAACCCCGCGCCAAGCCCGCCCCCTGCTGGAGAGCATCCTGCACGCCCTCTTCATCCGGAAAGAGCACAGCCAATAGGCGGCCGCCGGCTGGCGCAAGCGCACTCACGATCGCGGGCAGCTCTTCCGGCCGCAGCTCCCCCTTGCGGTGCTCCAGGGCGCGCGCCGCCTCTTCCGGGCATGCGCACAACAGCTCCATGTCGAGCTGAGGGAGCGCGCTGTAGCCCTCGCGCGCGTGCTCGTACAGGAGGTTCCGGTCTCGTCTTTCCGTCGCGAAAGTTCTCCTTGGGCTCTGACTGCAGACGCAGACTCCCCGGGGCCGGAGGCTCCGAGCGCCCGCCAAAGGCCACAGGCGCCGTGCTATGGACGCAGCCATCTTGGACGGGGGACAGGGAGACACGCACCCTTCGTCCCGCCCACCCTACGTTTAGACCAATTGCAAAGCAGCCGTCCTGCGGGGAACAAGCCAATCAGATCCTGGAGGTGGGGGCTGAAGACAGTTAACTGAGATTGACTCTGTCGCTGCCCAATCGTCGTCTGTGCCCCGCCCCCTCGGTGTACGCGAGAGTCAGAACCCGCCAATCCCCGCCGGGATAACTCCCGGAAGGGACTGGAGGCCGGATCCCTCGTGTCTGCGGACCCTTCTAGGGTCGGTGAGGTCAGCGGCCTCCCCGGGTCCTCCAAACCTTTCCGGACCTCTCCTCAGTTTCCCTTTTCCTCCCGTATGCTGATGAAGGCGTTTGGGTCCCCGATAGCCTACGCAGAGCGAGGCTAGATTCACTGAGGGGCTTTGTTAGCAGCATGAGGGGTTGTGGCTAGACTGTCAGAGGAACTGCCTTAGATCGAATCAGGAGGCCCTGAGAGTGGGATGGGGAGAATCTGGACCTTCGCCCGACTACGGCCACTGTTCCCTCTTCCTTTCTGAGTCTTTTATCCCCTAACGCAGGGACGCGGCAGGCGGCGGGATGTCCTGGTCCGGCCTTCTCCGTGGCCTCAACACGTCCCTCGGTTATGGTAAGAGGCGAGGCTGGGTGAGGGTTATCCCCGCTGGGACTCCGGCGCCTGTGCCGCAGCCCGAGGGAGTCAATTTGGAATCGGGGATGGAGACGCGATGGGTTTTGGCGGAGCGCGGGCTGCAAGGGCAAGAGCGGGGAAGCGGGTGCGCTGAGGGCTTCTGTGCGCCCCTCCGGTGGGCGCCAGCGGTTTGGGTCAATGATTTCTTCGGCGAATCATTAACTTATTCCTGCCACTAACATCACATGCCCTCACTTATTCACTCTGCAAGCGCATTTGCCACCCACCTAGGCTCACAAGGCACAGACGTGCCCCCCGCCTAGGGCATCTGGGCTAGCCTGACGTGTGTATCTCGTGGTCGCTCGGGAGGGAGACGTGATTGTGGGGCCCACGATACAGATGGGGACCCTGAGACACTGCGAGGTGAGGCGTCTTGCTCAGGAGCACAGCACTAGGAAGAGGCTTCTAGGACTGGCTCCTCCGCTCTGAGGATGCTGCTGTAACCCGAGACATAAGGACGTGTGGAAATGGCCAGAAAGACCAGGACCTGCCCTGGATGTGGAGGGAGTGTGACATTCGGGTGTGAAAGGGCTTCTGTGCTAGTGAAGTTGCAGGAGAGCCCGCCCAGGGCCGTCACCGTCATCCCTGTGTCTCATTATTGGGGCCGAGACCCAGGAGATGCTCCGTGAACGTTGGTTGAAGAGAATGCAGGGCTGATGCAGTGGAGGAGGGAGAAAGAGGGGGCTTTGCATCCGTTTTGGAGGTTCAGCTGACGATCTGTTCGCTGGGGCTGAAAGTGGATGTGACAGGAGGGGGCGGAGCAGTGACACCTCCCAGGACTACCCCGCAGGTCCCAGGTCGCTGTGGGGACGGCATGAGTTCACGCAGCTTCCATGCATAGAACGGGACGCACAGCGTTCGCTTTGTGATGATGTTTATACAGCATTAAAATTAGTACTCTCCTTGGAGAATAAAATGAGTTAATTCCTGTGAAATGGCTAAAACAGAACCTGACCCGTGGTGGTTGCTCAGTACCTGTTGTTATTCCCGTGATCTGTGAGGACCCCGGATGTAAACCAGTACACGCTTGTCAAGCGCTCGGCGCGGAGCCGACAACCCCAGATTGGAGTCGCTGGTACTATTATCTGTTCATCGGCTGGTAACCCTCCTGCGCCCTCCCGGTTGTGTCTCTGCAGGCCTCGCCCTGGCGCCCCGTCTCTGGGCCGCCCGCCCCATGGCCACGCTGAACCAGATGCACCGCCAGGGGCCCCCGAAGCGGCCGCCCCCGAAGCCGGGCCCCACGGCGGGCCGGCCGCAGCTGAAGGGCGTCGTCCTGCGCACCTTCATCCGCAAGCCCAAGAAGCCCAACTCGGCCAACCGCAAGTGCTGCCGCGTGCGGCTCAGCTCGGGCCGCGAGGCCGTCTGCTTCATCCCCGGCGAGGGCCACAGCCTGCAGGAGCACCACGTGGTGCTGGTGCAGGGCGGCCGCACCCAGGACCTGCCCGGCGTCAAGCTCACCGTCGTGCGCGGCAAGTATGACTGCGGCCACGTGCAGAAGAAGAAGTGACGGCGGCCGGGCGCGCAGCTGCAGCGCCGGCAGTCACCACCCGCCTCTCTGGGCTCCTGCGGGACCTTGGGAAGCTAGGCCCGCTCGAAAGGCGGCTGGTCTTGGGTTCAAATCCTGACCCCGCCTCTCCCATCAGGACCAGCATTGGGTTAGAAAAAGGCGCGTCTGCCAGCATCCTTGGCTCCCATGTATAGAGTGGTGGCGTGAAGGACCTCTTCTGCTGGGACAGGACACGGCACTGCCACCTGCAGGCAAGGGCTTGCAATAAACACAGACCCCCAGGGTTGTGATATGAACTCCTGCCCGCGGTATTCGCCCTCTGTGTGGTCTTGGCGACTGACACCCCTCTGGGCCTCAGTTTCCTTCTCCAGAAATGAGCTCCCCTCGCAGCATGCCCTTTGTTGGGTTTGGTGAAGGTCAATAGATGCTTTGTGTGCAAAGCGCATGCACGTGGCTACTGTTCTAAGCTCTGGAGTCAGGGGTGCAGCACTGAGGCTGTTCCCTTTCCTGCAGGCCGGGCAGCCCCCCCCCCCCCCCCGCCCTACTTCCGGGCTGGGTGACCTTGGGCAGGTCATTTGAACTCCGAGCCTGTTTCCTCCTGGCCTAAGTGGCATTGATAAGGGTGCCTGGGTAAGAGCCATTGGGAGAACAGCTGGGAGCCGCATGGGAGCTGTCCCGTGCGTCCTTGTGGCCTCTCTGGGTTCTCAAAGCCGCCTCCATTTGCTGCATGCCACTTCACACACCTCCTGAAGTTCTCACTAGTGGGATCTTCCCACCAGGCCTTGCAGGATCAGAGCTGGGCTAGAAAGAACACCAATGACAGACAAAAATCCCCCCTCACTTCACACCGAGCACCAGTTTTATTGAGCTAGTTTGCTGGCTGAGCTGAGCGGGGTAGGGAGCGGGAGCTCCCCTCTGGGCACGCCCTGCTCCTGGAGGACGGGGTGTGGAGCAGCGGAGTGTGCTGCCCTGAGGCGGGGCAGGGGTTGGGGTCCTCGGCCTCAGGAATTCTGAAGGGAACAGCTCCAGCCTGGCCTAACAGGGTATGCTGATGGGCAGTGCTGGTGGAGGTTGCAGGGGCCCCACAGCTGAATCCGAGACTCCTGGAAACAACAGAAAGGGATCCTTTGATGTCCCTGGTGGTCCCCTTAAGGGCAGACTGACAGATTCACCTCTGCTCCCTGCCAGCCATCAGCTTACCCCAAAAACACGCCGACAGGAGCCACTGGCCCAGATTGTCGGCAGCTTCCTCCCCCATTAGAAATCCTGGTTTGGCCTTTGATTTGGCTCCGTCTACCCACTGACAGCCCCACGTGGGTAAACAGTTTGCAGGCAAAGGAACCGCCTCCGAGGTACCCTCCGCCCCCCACCGGGGGAGCCGTGAGCAGCCTGGCTGCATCCCTGGCTTTGCGTACAATGTGTGGGCCCCGTGCTGAAGCAGCAGCAAGTGGTGTTCCCTGGAGGCCACGTGGGAGCCCGCTGTCCACGGATGTCCTCGGGCTCCCGGCTGCCAGCCACCCTGGGTGGAAGACGGTGTCTGGCGGAGGGCAGTGCTTCCCGCAAGGCACGCAGGCCGGTGCGCTAGGACAGGCGGATCCTGACCCGCACGCTGGAGTGGGTCACCAGGGCGCCGTAGTGTCCCACCCAGGAACGCGTGTCCCTCCCGTACTGCTCAAAGGACACGTAGCGGATGCCCTTGCCGAAGTTGGTGAAGACATGGGAGACCTGCAAGGGGAGGAGAGCAAGAGGGTCAGGTCTGTGCTCCTCCACCGGCTTGCAGATACTCCCCCCCGGAACGGGTGCCAGGCCTGTCCTGGTGCTGGGGAGACGGCGGTGAAGAAGGCAGCGAAAGAGCCCGCCCTGGTGAAACTGACCATCTCGTGGGGGACCAGGCACTGGAGACGGATGGAAAGGGACAGAGGGAATTCGGCAGGAGGGCGGGGTCGTAAAGTGAGGTGACATTTGAGCAGAGACCTGAAGGAGAGGAAAGAGCCATGGGGGAATCTGGAGGAGAGTGTTCCGGACAGGAACAGTCAGTGCAAAGACCCTGAGGTGGCAGCCTGCTGGGAGCAGAGCACGGGGAGAAGTAAGAGATGAGGTCAGGGAGCTAACGGGCAGATCCTGGGGGTTCTTGTGGGCCAGGGAAGGACTTCGGCGTCTGGCTTTTCCATCTTTTGCAACTTTTTTATTGAGATAAAACTCACCTAACATGAAATGCACCATTTTAAACAGTACAATTTAGAGGTTTTTAGTCTATGCACAGCGTTATGCAACTATCACCACTGTCTAATTCTGGAACATTTCCATCACCCCAGGGAAAAACGCTGAATCCGTTAGCCACCATCCCTCACTCCTCCCTCCCTGTCGGCCCCTGGCAGCCACTCCCTGCCTGGCTCTGCCTGTCCTGGACGTTTCACATAAACGCCGTCCTACACTCTGGCCCTTGGCCCGGCCTCCCACACCTAGCAGGTTTCCCGGGTCCCTCCGTGTGGCAGGGTGGGTCCAGACTCGCCTCCTTTCCACCAGTGCCTGGTGGGACTCTGAGATGGAGCCATGGAGGGTCACAACCAGGGGAGACGTGTGACCTGACTCCCTTTTCAAGGGGATCTTTCTGGATGCTGTGTCTGCATGGTGGGGGGTCAGGGAGGAGATGAGGAGTGGAAATGAGACCACTGAAGGGTTGTTTCGATAACTGGGGTGCAGTGATCGTGATGGCTAATGCTCGGGAGCCAGCCTGGGCTTGGGTCAGGCCCTGCACGCTTCTGTGCCACTCTGGGCCAGGCCTGTGCCTCAGTTTCCTCAACTCTAGAAGGGGCACAGTGTGAGGACTTGGGTTCCCCGCTGCATTCCCAGCACGTACAGCAGTGCCCAGTACACGGTAGGTGCTCAATAAATGTATGCAGATCAAAGAGGCTGGTGTGCTAATGAAATGAGTTGATGCACAGCGCCTGGGCTGTGGTAAGGGCTCAGAGATGGTTGGCGGTTCTGGATGAGAGCTGAGGGCCGCCCCTGAGCAGAGTGAGAGGTGGGGTGCACCCCTGGGCGGGTCGGGGGCAGTCTGGAAGGCGCTCTGGACCCACCTGCCGGCAGCCTGGCTCCGTCCACTGAAGGACAGGGTTGGGCGAGGCCGAGAACTTGACCACTTCGTTCTCGTACACGTCCAGGAGGCGGACCCGCAGCCGGTAGACGCAGCCGCAGTTCTCTCGGGCGCCCCACCTGCCGGGGGGCGGGGGGACGGTGAGCCTGGACGCCCCCCACCACACTCCCCCGTCTCTAGGGTGGGGAGGGAGGCTGAGGGCTGGGCCTCCCTGCGCCTGGACGAGGGTCGCATCCCCCGACGGCGCAGATGGGGAGGTCTGGCTGGGGAATCTGGAGGAGGAGCCTGGGCATAGGAATCTGGACGCTGTGGGGAGGAGCCAGAGTCCCAGGGAAGAACCTGGATTTTCGGCGGGGCAGCAGGAGCTTGAAGGAAGAGCCCGAATGCTTTGGGGAGCAGCGGGGTGCTCTGGAGAGGAGGGGGCTTGTGCTTGGCCCGCAGACTCTGAAGCCGGCCAGCGCCCCCATCCCAATTCTGCCGCTCAGTTCTCAGGACACGGGGATCCCTTCCCTTCTGAGGCCGTGGGTGTCCACAAGCCCTCAGGGTCAGTCTAAGTTGCCGACTATGGGGGTGGAGTGGGTGAGAGAGGCTTGTCTGTTTCAGACCAAGCGATGCCAGTCAACGGCTCCCATGTCAGCGACCTGGGGACTGCTGGGAAGAGGGGGTGGGGCGACGAGTGCAGAGTGAGGGGTCTGGGCTCCCCAAGGCTCCGCCCCTCCCTGGCTCTGCACCTCTGAGAGCATCGCTTCCCCTCTCGAAGCCTCAATATGAAGGGGCAGAGTAATGGGCCAGCCCATGGGGTTGATGGCGGCGGGAAACGAGCGCCTCCCGCAGAACCGCTGCCAGCACCACAGTGGGTGCTGGGGGCAGGTCGCCAATCTTCACTCACCAGTCGGCCACACAGATCTCGATCTGGGCGCTGTCCAGCAGCTCCTGCCACACCCCCTCCATGACCAAGTCCACAAGCTGTCTCTTGAAGCACCATCTGCGAAGTGGAGACCATGGGGGAGCAGGGGCAGACAGTCACAGCCTAGAAATCACCTCCTCCAAGAACTCCCTCCCCCCAACCCTATCTTCGGCAGCCCCTCAGGGTTTGCTCTACCAGCTAAGATGGATGATGGGCTGGGCAACCCTGTTGGCCTCTGCGATCCCCTCCACCATTCTCCCAGCTGCTCTGGGCTCCAGGAGGCTGACCGCTATGCAAGCCTAC
The DNA here is from genome assembly GCF_041296235.1 of Equus asinus. NCBI lineage: Eukaryota > Metazoa > Chordata > Mammalia > Perissodactyla > Equidae > Equus > Equus asinus. The sequence continues at coordinate 24,200,338 of NC_091815.1, forward strand.
CCCTGATATTTGTGGGGACCGGGACATGGGTACCAATGGAGGCCCACATTGAACGGGGCATTCTGGGCCTTCTGAGAGTGTGGGGGCCCGGCTGTGGGGCTGTAGTGCCTGCAGAGATGGTCTCCCTTCTCCTCCCTTCCTGTTGGGTCAGCAGTGGGAAGCTCCAGCAGAAGATGGAAGGGAGAGAAGAGAGTAAAATCAGGGTATTTACCCTCCCGGCTCCCTCCCAAGGGATCACTGTGGACTGCTGTGTGCCTCAGGGAAAGGGCACAGCTCCGACGTGGCCTCTCCTCAGAGCCTTCTCTGTCTCACATTTCAGTAACTTCCCCGTGTCGGGTCTAGGGGTGGCGATGAGCTTCCCCAATGTTACTAGCCCGGGCTCCTGCAGTACCGCCTGTGGTCTGCCTACACCTTTGAACACTGTCCTCCCCCCAGTTTGAATGTGCCATAGTAATAGAAATAGTGCAGTACTGGCAGAAGAAGTGATAAACTGGCCAGTGGAACGGAACCCAGTGCTCAGGGACAGACCTAGGTATGCAGAGGAACTTGACAAATGATAGAGGCGGCACCGCCAGTCCATGGGCGAATGGATGGATTCTTTAGACGATGCTGTGGCGAAAACTGGCTCAATCTGTGGAGGGGGGAAAACTGGACCTTTCCTAACACCACATTCAAAGGTGGATTAAAGATCTAAATGTGAAAGGTAAAACTATGAGGTTACTAGAAGAAGGTATAAGAGAATTTTGTTAGGCTATAAGCGTGGGGAAGGGTTTTTTAAACAAAATTTCAAAAACAAATTCTAGAGCGAAAAAAGAGAGAGGTGAATTTGATCATATGAAAATAACAACAAAGAACACCACGGACACAGTTAATCCAGATGGAGAGTGGGAGATTTCCACAGTGTTCAGGATGGACGCGGGACTGACAGGTAGACTCTACAAGGAATTCCTGTATATCAACAAGAATAAAACATCAACCCTAATAGGAAATATGAACAGGCACTTTACAAAAGAGGGAATCCAAAAAGCTAACAAGCATATGAAGAGATGCTTGATTATTAGGAAATCGAAACATGCAAATTAAAACAGCGATGAGATATCACTTCACCCCTAATATACTGGCAACTACTAGAAAGCTGGATAATGCCACAAGAGAATGGTTGACTATGGGGGGAGAGACAAGGAAAATGGTTGTGGGGTATGAGGGTAGAGAGAATCAATAAATCAAACGGTTCTGATGGCTTCATAGCATTTATCACAATCAGCAGCTCTGGAGCCAGAACCCAGATTCCCTGGGTTCAAATCTCAGCTCCACCATTTACTAGACGTTGGTTAGCCTCTGTGCCTCAGTTTCTTACTATAAAGTGCAGATAATAACAGTCTCTACCTCACAGGGTTGTTGCCAGGATTAAGAGCTCTATGCAAAGCATCTGGCATAGAGTAAGTCCTGTTTTTTTTTTTTTTTAAGATTTCATTTTTTTTCCTTTTTCTCCCCAAAGCCCCCCAGTACATAGTTGTATATTCTTCGTTGTGGGTCCTTCTAGTTGTGGCATGTGGGACGCCGCCTCAGCATGGTTTGATGAGCACTGCCATGTCCGCGCCCAGGATTCGAACCAACGAAACACTGGGCCGCCTGCAGTGGAGTACGCGAACTTAACCACTCGGCCACAGGGCCAGCCCCAAGTCCTGTTGTTTTTGCTGTTATTTTACTGGTTATGTGTGTAATGTCTTCCCCCACCCTACAATTAAAATGTAGATGAAAAAAGAGCAGGTTCCTGATGTTGCCGCATTTTCCTTGTGTCTCTGGCATATAAAACAGTGCCTGGTACCTAGCAGGTCCCCAACAAATATTCGTTGATTGACTGCCTGAATAAATGAGTGAGGGAAGGAGAGGATGAAGGTGGGTGAGGGTGAGGAGGATGATGGGGTTGGGTCCCCCTCCCTCCTCGGAGCCCTTGCCCCAGGGATCAAGGGCCACTCACTCGAAAGAAGTCACGAAACAGGTCTGGGAAGGCGCCCCCGGCACCCGTGTGAGGTTCTTTTCCACGGCCCAGCCGTTCCCGCCGTGCTCCACCTCCCAGCCTCTAAAGCCCTCTGTGGGATACAATAGGGTTGAACACAAGGGATTCGCCCGCCAGCTAGCCCGCAGAGCCCGCCACCACCCAATTAGCCCCGCCCATCAGCTTCTCCCAGCAGCCTGCATTCCTGGTCCCACCCCACCACCCCGTCACCCAGCCCTGCCCATCCTCTCAGCTACCCCTCGGCCCCACTCGGTCCCATCCCCTGTTCCACCTCTCTTCAGCCTCTCAATTTACTGGGTTTCAATCCCGGCCCGCCCGCGGCTCCTTCTACCCAGACCCCATCCTCTCCCACCACGGCACCCCCGGCTCCTCCCTTGGCCCCGCCCACTCCTCAGTTCCCGTCCCCAAGGCCTCTCAATACATCGCATATTTCCATGCAAGCTCCGCCCCCTCCAGCACCCAATCGGCTTCTCCCTAGCCTTCCCCTTGGCTCCTCCCTCTTTAGCCACGCCCACCGAAACCCACTGTCCCAGCACGGGGCCATTCCAGCCGCGGCCCCGCCCCCTGGCTCCGCCCGCTGGGTCTCGCCCATCCATTTGGTCTCCCTCCACTGCCCACAGCCCCCGGCTCCTCCCACCCAGTCCGTCTCTTCCCCAGCCCCTGAGGGGCCTCGCCCACCCACTTTCCCAGGAGCATCTTTCCTGGACCACGCCCCCCGGCTCCCGGCCCTGGCCCCGCCCCCTCCCAGGCCCCGCCCCCGGTACCCACGCTCTCCGCAGGAGTTGAAGATGAGGTTGCGGCCGAGGGGCGCGCGCAGGCAGTAGCGCGCCAGGGCGCAGAGCGGGAACTCCTCCTCGTCCTCGCCGTGGGGCGGGCAGCGCTGGGCCGCCGCGTACAGGGCGCGGCCCTCGGCGCTGCGGTCGCGGGCCAGCTGCAGCAGCCACACGGTGGGCCCGTCCACCACGTCGCGCCACGCGCGGCACACCGGGCGGCAGCGCAGCACTAACGCGCGCGGCGGCACGTGGCTCAGCACCTGCACGAGCAGCTCCGGGGGCAGCGCGTCCAAGGCTAGCGGCGGGTCCGCGGGCAGCCGCCGCCGCGAGGGCCGCGCGCCCATCGCCGGCCGCCGGAGGCCTGCAGGGCGAGAGGGGTGGGCGGGTCAGGGTCATCTGGCCTCCCTCCACCGCTCCTCCCTGGACGCAAGCCCGCTGCGGCTGGACTGTGACCCCACCAGGTACGTGGGCCACCCGGGACTGACAGCGGCCGCGAAAACCAGGCACCTAGTTCCGGCCACCTGGCTCCGGAGGGCGATCGATCGGCTTCTCCCCAACTTTCCCCCTGGAGCAACAACCCCCTGGCCTGACCAAGACCCCCACCGGGACTGCTAACCATGGCTCCCATCCCTGGCCGGCGCACTCGTGTCAGGCTAAGCACTTTATAGATGACCATAAGCATACTGAAGACCCCCGAGAAAAACCCAGCGGGGAGGAAACCATTGTCACCTCAGCCCCCAACCTGTCCCAGCTCCTCAGGCCTTTGGAATTCATGACCTGTCTTCAGCAAAATCTATTTCCTCAATCTCTTGACTAGGACATTCTTGTCACCTTCTTGCTCTAATCAGAACCCAGCTGTCCTGTGGCCCTTCCAAGTGGGGAAATCTCCCTGCTCCTTGGTGCTGCTTCCAGACCCTTCTCCCTCCATCCTCCCCGAGCTCCCCAGCTATGAATCTCATCATCAGAGCAGATCGTTGACTACCCCACGGGGGGCATCATCCGCTGACCCAGATCACTACTTTTCACTTCTCCAGGCTCACTGTCGACATTCTTAGTCATTTCACATCCAGGTAGATGATCCTTCCTTCTGTCTCCTGCCCCCTCTCACCCTTTCCTGACCTGCTCTCCTCTCTGTCCCCCCCTCCCATGGTCACACCTAGACCTTGTCTCAATAACGACAGCATCTTCAGAGCCTCAATCTCAGGCATCTCTCCACCCGTCTCCTCCTCTCTTTCCAGCTCTCTCCCCGCAATGCCCTAGACCCCCACTGTCCTTCCAGCCCACTGGGGTCTGCCACCCTGTGTCTCTCCCTCCTTTTCAGGCCCCTCATCCCCTCACATCCTCATTTCTTCCTTATGCAGCTTAACTTCCTTGGTTTCTTTGCATACCACATCACCTCCTCTGGCTTCCTCCTACACAAGACCCTGGTTAAATCCAGCCCCCCGTCTACCATGTGCCTCTCCCACGCAGTTTAAAGCTGCTGAAGGACAACGCACAGCTTCACTGGCTGGTCTCCCTTCGAGTTTATGAACTTGACCCTCGAGTGTGCCCCTAATGCTGCCCAGCCATCAGGTTTACATTTTTCTTAGGCCCTCGCTCTTCCTCTCTGTAGATAACCATTTCACATCAGATCAGGAGTAAACACCCAAGTCAGGTCCTGGCCCTCCCTGCCCAGAGCCCTCGTCTGGCTCCATGTCATTCAGGGGAAAGGCCAAGTCTTCACCGTGGCCCACAAGACCCCTCACAATCTGCCCCCATCGCCTCCCTGCCCTCATCTCCCCCTCACTCACTCTGCCCCAGCCACAGCGGCCTCCACACCTCAGGGCCTTTGCACAGGCTGTTTCCTCCACCTGGATCCAGAGGATTTCTTTGCCCGCCTCCGTGCTTCCTTCAAGTCTTTGCTCGAATGTCAGCCTCTCCACGAGACCTTCCCTGGCCACCTGATTTACAACTTCTGGGCCTCACGACCAGCCCACATTGTAACCACCACGAGGGCAGAACTGTTGTTTCTTTCACATACTGCAAACCACAGTGTCCACAGTGGAGCCTGACATAGAATAATTGTGCGATAAAGAGATGTTAAATGAACGAATGAATCGTCACACCAGAAGCCCACTGCGCAGGTGAGGATGCGAGGCACAGTGAGGCGAAATCCCTTTATTTAACAAGAACTCAGCGATCAGCCCAAGATCTAGTGCAAAATTCATTGATTTCCCTGTTTGGGGCAGAACAGCCTCGTCCTGAAAGTCCGACACCTGGATCCAGCCGGCCCGGGTTCAAGTCCCAGCTAGGCCTCTTCCTAGTAATGTGACCAAGGGCAAGTCACTAATCTCTTTGTGCCTCAGTTTCCCCTTCTGAAAATGAGGATGTTAACAGTGGTTAATTCCTAGGGTTATTGTGAGGATGAAATGAGTTAATATTTGTAAAGCACTTAAAAAAAACTGCCAGTGTCTCACAAATAAAAATGATATTAATCTTAAACACTAAATTATTAGTTGCTCTTATGATTACACATCATAAAAAAATGACAAGCCACCATTTAGCTATATTTCATCTGGCAACATTTCTGGAGCCCTCATTTGGCCGCTGAGCTGAGCGTTTAAGCTGGACCATCTCCCTGAATCCCATCCTCTCAGTGTGATGGCCAAAACCATCCTTGGAGGTGGGCCCGGGTTAACAGCCTTCAGCCAGCTAACGCTTGTCATGTTGTCTAAAGCCAGTGGGTGCCCGGTTCCTGTCAGCTGTTGTTATTTTTAAACAAATCGATGAAGGTCTTGTTAAGAAATCAGGCTCTTTCGGGCAAGCGGTCTGTGGACATGGCTCACAGCCCGACACCCCTTGGCCCCGACGACTGAGTGACCGACATCGTGGAGACCGGCTTTAGAGACTAGAGTGTGCTTTGCCCCCGCAGTTGTTAGTTGCGTTAATAATTAGCAGCAATTTACAAGCAAGTGCACCAGTTGCCTGGCATGGACGGGACACTCACCAGAGTGTAGCGGGTGGGCCCTCTTTGGGAATGCGGAGATGGGGGACCTCTGGAGCTGGGGGGGCCCCTCACACAAGGAGGGCAGCCAGACTTCACTGAGGAGCAAGGACCTTCAAGCGACGTACCTCCTGAGCCCTGGGGATAGAAAACGCTTGTTTAGGATGCTCTACTGAGGGCCCCAAGGCACCTCATAGCTGCCAGGTCCACACGGCTGAGTGCCGACTGCTGGCTGGCTCATGTGGGCCCTGCTGCCGGGGCATTCAGGAGCATGTGCATGTTTAGGGGGGAGGTTTTTACTGGTTGTCACAGTGACTGGGGGATGCTACTGGTATTGTTTCCAGGGACCCATGATACTATGGCAGAGCATGTCTTCCCAAATGGCTATACAACGTACCCTACCTGACACGCTCTTCCAGGGCTGGACCCCTCTCCATTAAGAAGTGAGTCCAGGGGCCGGCCCGGTGGCCGAGTGGTTAAGTTCACGCATTCCGCTATGGCGGCCCAGGGTTTCGCTGGTTCGGATCCTGGGCGCGGACACGGCACCACTCATCGAGCCACGTTGAGGCGGCATCCCACATGCCACAACTAGAAGGACCCACAACTAAAAATATACAACTATGTACTGGGGGGCTTTGGGGATAAAAAGCAGAAAGAAACCAAAAAAGAAGATTGCAACAGTTGGTACCTCAGGTGCCAATCTTTAAAAAAAAAAAGAAGTGAGTCCACACCCCTCCCCTGGACATGGGCAGGCCTCTGCGACTGCTTCAACTTTCAGAACAGCGCAGAAGTGACATTGCTAAGGGGTTTCCGAGGCTGGGTCGTCACAGAGGAGATGCTGTCAGGATGCGCACCTTGGGAGCCCTGAGTCCAGGGGTGTGCTGCTCAGTGTTCAGCAACTGGCTGTCTGGGGAAAAAGGACAAGAGTCTGGGTTTGTAGCATTTGCTGATTTCCTTGGTGTAAGTACACCCACTGGGGCTGATGGCGAGTTCTCACGGTGAAGACCCTGCCCTGTGGGGCTGGAGAGTTGCCCACAGTCCGCTCTCGCCAGCCGCCGCTGCAAGCTGGTGCAGCATCCCGCTGCCTGGACCCTCGCTTCAGGCTGGCTGCCCTGAAGTCATCATTCTGGAAAGCCCGCGTGGGGACAGAGGGCGATGCCTGGGGAGCCCCAGATGTCTGAGTGTCCACATCCCAGGTGCTAACATGGGACTGAATCAGCCTTCAGACGACCCAGCCGCCGTGTGTCGCTGTCTGAGGGCACCTGCCCGAGAGCCCCTAAGAACCGCTTAGCTGAGCCGGGTCAATATCCCCAGAGCCATAAAAAATAACGAGAAAAGAATGGGCATTGTTTTAAGTCACTGCGGTTTTTTTTGTTTTTTTTTTTAAGATTTTTATTTTTTCCTTTTTCTCCCCAAAGCCCCCCGGTTTACATAGAATACATAGTTGTGTATTCTTCGTTGTGGGTTCTTCTAGTTGTGGCATGTGGGACACTGCCTCAGCGTGGTCTAATGAGCAGTGCCATGTCCGCGCCCAGGATTCGAACTGACGAAACACTGGGCCGCCTGCAGCGGAGCGCGCGAACTTAACCACTCGGCCACGGGGCCAGCCCCATAAGTCACTGCGTTTTGAGCGGTCTATTGTGCAGCTACATGTGACGATGCTCAGAGACCTGCATTTCATGGCATGGGTACCACTTCAAAGAGCTATCCTGCCCCGGATGTCAAAGAGCCCCAAGGTATCTATCCAAAGAACTTGAAGTCAGCAATCCCAAAAGTCCTATGCACCCCACTGTTTATTGCAGCACTGTTTACAATAGCCAAGACGTGGAAGCAACCTAAGTGTCCAGCAACAGACGAATGGATAAAGAAGATGTGGTACATATATACAATGGAATACTACTCAGCTGCAAAACAGAACAAAATCATTCCATTTGCAATAACATGGATGGATCTTGAGAGAATTATGTTAAGTGAAATAAGCCAGCGAGAGAAGGACAATTTGTGTATGACTCCACTCATATGAGGAATTTAAAATTATGGACTAAGAACAGTTTAGTGGATACCAGGGGAAAGGTGGGGTGGGGGGTGGGCACAAAGGGTGAAGTGGTGCACCTGCAACATGACTGACAAACATTAATGTACAACTGAAATTTCACAAGATTGTAACCTATCAATAACTCAATAAAAAAAAAAGAAATAGTTTTAAAAAAAAGTAAAAAAAAAAAAAAAGAGCCCCAAGAAGAAAGAACGGGTGCCCGATGCAGACCGATCTGGGTTCAAATCCTGATTCTGCCTATTTCCTATCTGTGTGATTTGGGGCAAAAAATAATTATCTCCACCGAGCCTAGTAAATGTAATGCAGGAAGAGCATGCTTTTCTGTTTGTTTTTAACAGCATGGTATTAAATATATTCATAATGTCATGCCACCATCGCCACCATCCATCTCCAGAACTCTTCTCCTCTTGTAAAACAATAATGCCCGGGGCCGGCTCAGTGGCGCAGTGGTTAAGTGTGCGCACGTTCTGCTACTTGGTGGCCCAGGGTTCGCCAGTTTGGATCCCGAGTGACAACATGGCACCGCTTGTCAAGCCATGCTGTGGTGGGCGTCCCAGATATAAAGTAGAGGAAGATGGGCATGGATGTTAGCTCAGGGCCAGTCTTCCTCAGCAAAAAAAGGAGGATTGGCAGCAGTTAGCTCACGGCTAATCTTTCTCAAAAAAAAAATAAATAAATAAAACAATAATTCCCCATCACTCCTTCCCTCCTCCCTCCAGGAACCACCACACTACTTTCTGTCTCTAAGATTTTGACTACTCTGAGTCCTGAGATGAGGAATCATACAGTATTCATCTTTTTGTGACTAGCCTATTTCATTTCTCATCATGTCCCTTGAGGTCCATCCATGTTGGAGCATGTGTCAGAAGCTCCTTCTTGTTTAGGGCTGAATAATATTCCATTGTATGGAGAGCTCACATTTCGCTTGTCCACTCATCTGCAGATGGACACAGGGTGCTTCCACGTTTTAGCTATTCTGACTACTGGTATTTTTAGTGGTGTGATATCTTTATTTGATTTTATTTAAAAATCTGGAATCTTTTGTACCCTTAGCTTGTGATCAATGACTCAATGATTCGTTTCATGATGAATCTATGTCCTGAACACCAACAAAACATTCTCTGCCAAGACAATTTCAGGCAGCACTACAATTTCACACCGGGCAGAGGTATACTCATTTAGAAAACGTGTTTTTTTCTGTTTCTCAATCTGAGGGCTGGCTATATATGTGCATTCATTTGTAAAAATTCATCAGACTGTACAGTTTGAGCGCTTTTTAGAAAAGGTTTCCTAAAAACAACAATAAAAACAGAGATGGTAAGGAACAAAAAGATAACCAAAAGCTCTCCCCAAAGTTATCAAACAAAAGCTAGGACTGCTATAAATGAAGGAACCCATGGAAACTACGGAGAGTTGGTTCTCTCTCTCCTCAGCAGTTCCTCGAATTGTGTCGGGCTAGAGACCTTTTGTTTTTTGCTTTTTCTCCCCAAATCCCCCCAGTACATAGTTGTATATTCCTCGTTGTGGGTCCTTCTAGTTGTGGCATGTGGGGCGCTGCCTCAGCATGACCTGACGATCAGTGCCATGTCCGCGCTCAGGATCTGAACCGGCGAAACCCTTGGCCGCCGAAGCGGAGCGTGCGAACTTAACCACTCAGCCACGGGGTTGGCCCCTAGAGACCTTTTTATAGTGACTGGAAAATTTTGCACAAAAATACTGCCATGGGACAGCCCCATGGCGTAGTGGTTAAGTCCAGCATGCTCTGCTTCGGCAGCCTGGGTTCATGGGTTCAGATCCTAGACACAGACTTACATAGCTCATCAGCCATGCTATGGTGGTGACTCACATACAAGATAGAGGAAGTGGGTACAGATGTTAGCTCAGGGCCAATCTTCCTCACCAAAAAAAAAAGAGAGAGAGAGAGAGCTGGGGGCTCCTGAGGCATTCCTCTGTCTCCACGTGGTCTCTCCAGCTGAGCATCCTTTTCCCAGAATCTACACTCAAAACGTCAAATAATATAATTTCATTTTCAAGGCTCCTGATTCACTAAACTGTGTTCATTTTATACAGTCATTTTTACTTTATTAATTTTATTCCTTAATTTTTGTTAATTTTACCTTTATTATTTTAGCAGTTTTATTTCAATTGATTTTGAAATTATTTTAATCAATTTTATCAGCTAATAACAGATTATAATGACTTACGCGTAACCCTTATGCATTTATAAATGTATGTTTTTACTGGCTGTGATATTTAGACAGTTTTGTCCTTGAAATGTCATTTTACCAACTTTTTATTTTATTTTATGAATTTGGAAGACTGACTGAACTGTTACTATGAATAGTAATATTTCAGTATCAGCCTAAATACACGGGTAATGTTAGCATCTCCCCTCCTTAGGAGTCAGCGAATATTCACTGTATAATTACTTCAACTTTTCTGTATGCTTGGACACTGTCATAAGACAATCATGGGGGGAGAAGAGACCCAAATGCCCCCCAGCAGGATAGGTGGTGGCTGGAGCTCCCACTATGGAGGCGATGATCTGGGTTCGAATCCTGGGCAGGCCATCTCTTAGGTGTCCTGCTGACCTCTGAGCCTTGGTTTTCTTGCCTGTAATTTGGGGATAACTCTTGCTCTGCCTCAAAGGGTCGCTGTGAGCAGTGAAGGACAAATGTCCCTAAGCCATGCCCAGGACTCAAGCAACAAGACCCAATGGTAATAAAACAAGGGGTAGGATTTTGCTCTCAGGGTAAGTGGATCATCTGAAAGGATGGGAGGCCCTCTGTGGATTCACCTTGGGGAGGGGGGAAAAGGAGAGAGGAGTGGGCGCATGCGTACCTCATCACCCCCGTAAACTCAGCCACTGCCCACAGCACCCACGTTGACCTTGAACCCCTCAGGGAGAGTAAGAGAGCAGGCCACCGAGCCAGTGCCAGAAACTATCCCGACACCACCCCATAGAGAGACAGTCACCAGGGTAAGCTGGGGGATCTCGGTGGTGGGATTCAGGCTGCCGTTCTGCTGTGTGTGCACGTGTGCATTTCTTTGCATTTATAATTGCACGTGAGCCCTGTTTCCAAGATTGGGTACGTTTAAAAAAAACTACCTTTATTTATTTATTTTTTTGCTGAGGAAGATTGGCCCTGAGCTAACATCTGTTGCCAATCGTCCTCTATTTTGTATGTGAACCACCACCTTAGCATGCCTGCTGATAGTGGTGTGGGTCTGTGCCCGGGGAACCGAACCCAGGCTGCCAAAGCGGAGCCTGCCGAATTTAACCAGTAGACCACCAGGGCTGGCCTGCCAAAAAATTACCTTTATTGATGTATAATTCACATCCAATAAAATTCACATATTTCAAGTGTACAATTTTAAACAACTCTACACAACCACGTAACCATCACCACAGCCAAGACAGGGAACATTTCCGTTTACCCCCTCCCAGACAACCCCCACCTCCACCCCAAGGCAGCCACTAATCTGCTTTCCGCCACAATAAGTTCGAGTTTTCTTTTTCAGATTTTGTATCAATGGAGCCATACAGCGTGCCAGTTATCAGTTTACTGCCTTCCAGCTCCAAGCGGCGAAATACGAGTTTGGCCCTTTAAATCTTTTTCCTTCGCCCGCTGACATGATACGTTTTTCCAGTAGAAGGAGCCAGAGAGTCGCTGCCGGTGGGACAGGCTTTGCCTCCAGCTTCCAGACCTGCTCCCTGGAAGGCGGGCAGCTTCTGGGGCAGCTCGGGCAGCGGGCACGCCTCTCCAGGGTCTGGCAGCCAGCGGCATGCCCTGGCCCCCCACGCCGCCATCCGTGGCTTCCTAGCAGGGCGCCCCTAGTGAGGCACGTCCTTGTGAATTGCTTTCCCCAGCATCCTAGAGGACGGACTTCTGGCAGTTTCCAGAGGGTGGATATCCAGCAAGTCCCACCGGTGCAGCCTCCCCAGGGACTCCCCTGCCGTCTAGTGAGCCTCGGCCAAGCATTCTGCAAGGAGCTCAGAGTCTCTGGGGGCTGTCATCTTTCTAGAGCTCTCTATCTTGGATCTTAGGAGTCATGGCTGCTCCTTATAGCTGCTATTTCTATGTTCTTTAGCATTCTCCTAATTTCTTAGTAGCTAATTGCTCTTACACGAATCCTCTGCTATAATGAATAATTCTGTATATTAAACATTCTCCCTTCAAACTACTGTGTGGCTCAGTGTCCTGGCTGGATGCTGACTGATACATATAGTGTGTGCTCCCTGTGTCTTCCTTCCTTCAGGATAACCTTTGCGTGATTCATATACATTGTTGCAGGTGTCGATCAGGAGTTCATTCCTTTTTATTGCTGCATAGTATTCCATTGAACAGGAAATCCACAATCTGTTTATCCGCTCACCATGGTGGACACTTGGGTTGTTTCCAGTTTGGGGTTACTAAGAATAAAGCCGCTATGAACATTCCTGTACACGTGTTTAAGTGGACGTATGTTTTCATTTCTCGTGGCTAAATGCCTGGGAGCGGGACTCTTGGATCATATGGTAAGTGTATATTACCAAGCGCATTTCACGTAACAAGAAAACACCCAGCGGTTTTTCAGCCTTATCGTGCCCTTTGCATTCCCATCAACAGTGTAGGCGAGCTGCAGTTGCCAGCACCTGCTGTGGTCAAGCTTTTTCGTTTTAGACAGGATGGCTTCCTTTTCAGGCCTCTGGGGGATTCCGCTGTATCTGACATTCTCCCTTATTAATTTTAACTTTTTGCTCTTGAATTGTAGTGCTGGGGTTGCTTCTAATCTGCAACAATTGGTTACATAAAAATCGTCAATGAGACAAGGTTAAAATTTTTTGCTCTTTAAAGTGGTTTGCATGTCCAAAGATTTGATGTGGGGCCAGACTGGTGGCATAGTTGTTAAGTTCGTGTGCTCCACTTCAGTGTCCCGGAGTTTGCAGGTTCAGATCCCAGGCCTGGACCTACACACTGCTCATCAAGCCATGCTGTGGTGGCATCCACATACCAAATAGAGGAAGACAGGCATAGCTGTTAGCTCAGGGCCAATCTTCCTCACCAATAAATAAATAAATAAATAAGATTCGGTGTGGCTTCTCCTTCGAGAAGGCAGACTGAGCTATTGATAATCAGGGCCGTACTAGCCTGTATGAGCCTTTGGGTAGATTTTTTTTAAAGGCAGCCATTCTGGGTGAATGCACCCCTGGGCCAGCACTGCCTGGTGGTCAGAGCAAGGGCTGGATCTGAGACCTCACTTACATGGCTGCCTTTGGCTGGCCTCATAATAGTAACAGCTCATATGTGCATGGTCCTGTGCTAGATGCTCTCAAACCACTATCCCAGGAATTCCAAGTTCAAATGTCTACAGGAGACAGGCAGTACCCCAAAGGAGGCTAACTGGTGGGAGAACCAGGGAGTAGTGGGGACCCTGGCAAACCAGAGCACAGCTCAGCCTGAAGGCTGTGCCAGCACTCACTCTGGCTGACTGACTGCCAACTGGGTGGGTGGGGGGCCCAGTTTGGCCATATCTTCCAGTTTTTCAAAAGAACCTGGAAATCTCAGTTTTTATGCGAAATCACCCAATTTTCAAATGTTAGCAATGTGTTAATAGTAATAATAATAATAAATAGTAAAGCAAGTACAGGCCAGATGAGACAGATCTACAGACCCAGGAACCGACTTGGGGTGGCCATTTTGTGACTTCTGTGTTTTCCCACTTGATCTTCACACCATGAGGAAACTGAGGCCCAGAGAGGAGAAATGACTCACGTAAGGTCACACAGCAGTCAGAAGTGGAGTGGGGATTGGAATCTGGGCAGTCTGATCTTGCTCTCAACGGGCATTCTCTCTACGTACGGCAAAGAAGTTGAACAGCAAAGTCAACAGCAGGGAGATCATCAATGAAAAAGCCATGTTGATCTGTTTCTGAAATACAGAAAGCAGACAGAAGTGCAGGGGCTGGGACAGAACTCACAGTGGGAGCCATGGAGCCTCAAGGACCCCAGAGGCTCTGGAGCCAGAGGGTCCCAGGCTGGCGTAGGCGTGCAGGTCAGGACTGAGAGGGCAGAGTGAGGGCAGAGGTTAGTCCATCTTTGAAAAAACCGTGCCTATTGGCTCCCTGCTCATCTCCTTCCTCTTTCACGCTTTGCCACACAGATCTCAGGCTGCCCAACGCTCTCACACCAGAAACACAAGACAAGAATGGATGATTGTTCCCTAAACAAACTGCACGAAGCGTCTGGGAAGTGCCAGGCTGCCGGCGTTTCTGGGTGTAGCCCTCCCCATTCCAGCATCCAGGTCCCAGCAGAGACTGGCTTCCTCCGTGCTATCACCAGACAGAGGGCTCAGTCGGCCCTTCAACTCGACAAAGGCCAGTGGGAAAGAAGGACTATATTTGTAACAGCCCCAAACCTCATCCCAGTTACTTAAAAGAGTCCCCCAGCCCCTCGTTTGTTTGAAAATGTGACTGGACAAAAAGGATCAGCAGATACTTGAAGGAAACTGGGAACCTGAAAGAGAAGGAGAAGCTCCTCAGGCAGAACCAGAGCAAAGTGACCCCAGAGGAAACAGACGATTCAGATGCCAAAGGAAAAGAACAAAACCTAATTAGCACACTCAGGGCCAGCTTCAGGCTTCATGAACATGTGACTCGTGCATTCACACCTGGCCCCACACTTAGGAGGGCCCCATGCTTGTTTTAACGCTCTGTTGTTGCCAACTTGAAATTCGGAATCATTTTTGAGCAAGGAGCCCACATTTTCACATTGCCTTGGGCCCAGCAAATTATGTAGCTGGTCCTGGGTCCACTTAGATTTGAGAAGATATTGAAAACGAGACGAGAATAGGATACTATAAAAAGAAGAATGTCTTCAAGAAGAAAAGAAAAATCTAAGAAATAGATCAGACGAGTTAGAAACAGGAAAATGCTTCTCTCAAAAGGGAAAAATGAAAGCGATGAGAAACTGCAGGAAAAACAAAAAGCTGCTTAAGAAAGTTGTGGTCTGAATATGATAGACACTAAACTGGATCCATGTTGTGTCCATTTGACAAAGTGCAAGAGAAAGGAATCCATGTGACCTGGGGGCTAGGGGCATTCTCCTTAGAGAAGCCTGTTTATTGGTTTTCATGGGGAAAAGATTGCCTTTTTTTTTTTTTGAGGCATAACTGACACATAACATTGTATAAATGTAAGGTGTACAATGCGTTTTGATACTTATATACTGTCATGTGACGACAATTGTAGCATTAGCTAACACCGCTGTGAAAATTAATAAAGGAAACCTCAACTAACGTTGGAGTATGGAGGCCTACGGAGGGAGCTCTCACATCCTACCGCTCATGGTCAGTTTCCCTACACAGGAAGAGACGTACCTTGCATCTCCAACAGGAAGTTGTCTCCATCTGACTACCCTGGCAGGAGGAAGGAAGATTTTCTCCTTGCCCAGCAACAAGCCCAGCCAATGGAAAATGCCGCCGCTCAACCAATGAGAAGCCACTGTCACTCTGAACTCTTACTTTCCTCCAATGAACTTTTCTTAAAGACATTTCATTTTTTTTTGAGGAAGATTAGTCCTGAGCTAACATCTGCTGCCAATCCTCCTCTTTCTGCTGAGGAAGACTGGCCCTGAACTAACATCCGTGCCCATCTTCCTCTACTTTATATGTGGGACACCTCCCACAGCATGGCTTGCGAAGCAGTGCCATGTCCACACCAGGGATCCTAACCAGTGAACCCCCAGCTGCCCAAGCGGAATCTGGGAACTTAACTGCTGCGCCACCGGGCCGGGCCCCAAAACCTTCCATTTTGTTTAACTCCCCAGAGTATCTCTCTGCTTGCCAGAAGAGATACTGTCTGATTCATGAATCATTTCATAAAACCAATTAGATTTTCAAATTTACTCAGTTGAATTTTGTTTTTCAACACATCTATCACGTCACATAATTATAATTTCTTTTTTGTGATGAGAACGTTTAAAGATCTGATCTCCTAGCATGAAGACTGTCTTTTTAACAAATGGTGCTGGGAAATCTACATGCAAAAAAGATGAATTTAGGCCTTTACCTCACACCATACACAAATAGCAACTTCAAATGAATCATAGACCTAAAAGTAAGAGTTAAACCTGTAAAATTTTTAGAAGAAAACAAGAGAAAAATCTTGTGATCCTGGGTTAGGCAAAGATTTCTTATATATAACACCAAAAGTATGATTCATAAATGAAAAGAATGGATTAATTACGCATCAAAGTTTGGAACTTTTGCACTTCAAAAGGCATCATTAAGAAAATGAAAAGACAAGCTATAGATTGGCAGAAAATATTTTCAAATCATACATCTGATAAAGGACTGGTATCCAGAATATATAACGAACACTTAAAATCAATAATAAGACAAACCAATTTTAAAAATTGGACAAAGGATTTGAATAGAGATTTCACTAAAAAATATATGCAAATGACTGATAAGCACAAGAAAAGATGCTCGACATCGTTAGTCATTAAGGAAGTACAAATTAAAATCATGATGAGACGCCACTTCATGCCCACTAGAATGGCTATTGTTCAAAGGATCGGAGAGGATGCAGAGAAACTAGAAACTTCTCATTGCTGGTGGGAATGTGAAAAACAGCCACTTTGGAAAACAGGCAGTTTCTTTAAAAGTTGAACATTTAAAAAAAAAACAACTTAAACTTGCCACAAAATCCAGCAATTCTAGTACTGGATTATCTACCCAAGAGAAATGAAAACATATGTCCACATAAAGACTTGATTGCGAATCTTCATAGCAGCATTATATATTTGGAAAAAATCCTAATGTCCATCAATGGATCTTCAGCGGCCATCCGGTGAACAGAGCAACAAAATGTGGTCTGTCCATACGAGGGGATACTGCTCAGCAATAAGAGGAATGAAGTACTGTACATGTTACATCGTGAGTGAACCCCAAAACAGAATGCTAAGTGAAAGAAGCCAGACACAAAAGAGCTCCTATTGTAGGATGTATTTATATGGAATGTCCAGAAAAGACATATCTAAAGATACAGAAAGATGAGTAGTTGCCTGGGCTGGGCATGGGAAGAGGGAGTGAGCACAAATAGGCACAAGAGATATTTTTGGAGGTGATGGAAATGCTCTAAACTGTGGTGATGGCCACAGAACTCTGTAAATTCCCCAAAATCTCAGAATAGGGCTGAATTTCATGGTATGTCAATTACACGTTGATTGCTGTCAAAAACCCCTTCAAACTTTACAGTTAAAGCAGGCAAGACTGAAGCATGTTACTTATGGCAACAGAACAGACTTGACAGTGGGAAAATACACGGATGACTGACAAAGGATGGGAAATGAAAGGTGGGGGAGGGGGTCCAGGATGCTCAGCTCACCCACCTCTTAGCACGGGAATCAAAAGTTGCCAGAAGAAAAAATAGAAGTGATGCATGAAATTTAAACTTAGAAAGGCTAATAAGAAATAATCCCCAGGGGGCCAGCCCCGTGGCCAAGTGGATGGGTTTGTGCGTTTCGCTTCGGCGGCCCAGGGTTTCACCAGTTTGGGTCCTGGGCGCGGACATGGCACCACTCATCAAGCCACGCTGAGGTGGCGGCCCACGTGCCACAACTAGAAGGACCCACAACTAAAAAAAAATACACAACTATGTACTTGGGGTGGGGGCTTTGGGTAGAAAAAGGAAAAATAAAAAATGTTAAAAAAAAATACCCAAACAGTACAATTATTAAAAAACGCTGGGGCAGTAAAGCAGAGGAATACACAGTTGGCCAAATACCATCTTTCATAGCAGACAGTAGTAGGTGATTCTGGATTTCTATCTATATCTCTGTCATTTCATTGACATCACCCTCTCAGTTACCCAACTGCCCTCTAGGCCACAGTGTGAGAGACGGGGGAGGCGAAGTTACCTTGGCTGTTTGGTATATTCTAATTTAAATGTAATGAATATCATGTGTAATAAAGATATGCTTTTTTAAAAAAAAAAATAATAAACCAATCAACCAGTGCAATGTCACCATAATTTACCTAAAATGCTATCAATGAGGGACCAGCCTGGTGGCATAGTGGTTAAGTTCGTGTGCTCCGCTTCAGCGGCCCAGGATTTGCAGGTTTGGATCCCAGGTGTGGATCTACACACCACTCATCAAGCCACGCTGTGGTGGCGTCCCACGTATAAAATAGAGGAAGACCGGCGACAGATATTAGCTCAGGGTCGATCTTCCTCTCAAAAAAAAAAAAAAAAAGAAAAAGGAAAAAAATGCTATTAGTGAGAACTCACATACACTCCTGGTGGCAGGATAAGTGGGTATAACCACTTTAGAAACTAGTTGGCATTTTTTGCTGAAGTTGAAAATGTGCCTCCTCCAGGACCCAGCAATTCGACCCTAGAGCCAGGAAACTCATACTAGAATATTCCTGAGAGCATTGTTCCTCACAGCTTCAGCCTGAAAATGACCCAGATGCCCATCCACTGTAGGATGTGTAAATAAAGGTAGTCACAGAATGGAATACTATGTAGCAATAAAAAGGAGTTAACTATAAGTACCCACTGCAGACTGAATGAACCTCAAAAGCATAATTTTGAGTGAAAGATGCTGGACAGAAGTCACCCGAAGTGTGGTTCCAGGACAACCAGACAGCCTGGGACAAGCCTGGCTACACCTGTGGTCCCGAGGTAGTTAGGGTAATTATTAATAGTGACTTCTATTGCTTCCAAAATTTCCTGGTTTGGATGATAAATTACTCACACCAATGGTTCTATTCTTAGCAAGTTCGCACACGGGCTAAACTAATCAATATTGTTTACGGATGCGCGCATAGGTACTAAAACCACATGAAGGGGGCTGGCCCCGTGGCCGAGTGGTTAAGTTCGCGCGCTCCGCTGCAGGCGGCCCAGTGTTTCGTTGGTTCGAATCCTGGGCGCGGACATGACACTGCTCATCAAGCCACGCTGAGGCAGCGTCCCACATGCCACAACTAGAAGGACCCACAACGAAGAATATACAACTATGTACTGGGGGGCTTTGGGGAGAAAAAGGAAAAAAAATAAAATCTTAAAAAAAAAAAAAAAACCACATGAAGAAAAGCAGAGCAGAGAAGTGAATAGCATGAAAGTGAGGACGGTGGCTCCTAGAGGAAAGGAGAGAGCTTCAACCAGAAGGAGCACACAGGGAAGCATCTGGGAGCTGGCGATATTCTCGCTGTTGACCTGGGTGCCAGTTACATGGGTAAATTTATAATTATTTGTTAACGGTACATATGTTTTATGTACTTTTCTGTATGGATGGTATATTTCACAATTAAAAATAAATGATGCCATCAATGAACACCATGCTTATTTAAGTCAAAGAACGCAATTGTCTAATTGCATCTTAGTGCAAGAAATAATTCACATTTGTCGAGTGCTTTCTTTGTGGGGCACTCTGGGAAATTCTTTCCGTGCATCCTCTCGCTCCCAGGAGGCAGCGGTGACATTTCTGGGCGAGAGGGCATCACAGGGCTAGCAAGGGACACTGGTTTGGGGAATTACTGGTGACAGCCTGAAGTCCCAACTTTAACTTTTTCATGACTGGGCAAAAAGGCTTTCCTTCTGAGTATGAGATTTCTCCTCTGAAAATGGGATATGTCGGGTCCACATCCCCTCACCATAATCCCCAAGCCCACAAGCTCTGAAAACTGAAAGTCTTTCTCAGACCCAGGTGGTGTCAGAGCTGACTTGACTGGCATGAGGTTTTGTTTATTCCCCTGGGAATGAACAGGCATTTCACTGAAGAAATATCAGTACTTCGGAGCGCACGATGCTCCCCAGCCTCGCCGGGGGTCTCATGTAACGTACAGGATGCATTCCATAGGACTTGCCTAATATTCATTCATAGTCTGGATTCCCAAACGCATTTGGCCTCAAAAGTTTTGGATAAGACACTGAGGATTTCTAATAACTCCCGCCTCTCATGGAGGTGGGAAAATTAAAAGGTCAAGCCTGGCCCTCAACAAATGTTGGTTGTTGTGACTGTGATTAACAGTGAAGGTGGGCGAAGGGACTGGAGTCTGTCTGCATCTCCACACGGCGGAGTCACGCGGCCACTGAACCCACAACCAGAGGAACGTGGGCTGAGGGGAGAAGAGGTCAGAAAGTAAGGGACGAAACACGGCAGAAAACCACACTGACGGCGAAGTCAGGGCCACGTGCTGAATTTTAAGAAGAAAATGCTAAGTTCAAAATCTATCTCTACAAAAAAGAGAGGGAAGGACCCAACAGGGTCATGGCGTTAACAGCGGTTATTCCCAGGGGAGGAGTCTGTCCTGGTTAAGAAACATCCTTCACAAAATACTAACGGCTGCTGTTAACTGAGAACTGACTCAGCTCTAGGTACGTGGGGATGCTTCACAAAACCCCACAGGAGCCCCACAGACAACCCCATGAGGCAGGCGCTGTTTTTCAGCTGGGGAAACTGAGGCTTGGAGGAGGGCAGTGACGAACCCAAGGTCACCAGCCAAGTCAGTGGCAGAGCTGGGATTTGAACCTCGGTGTGGAAGATGCCAGCGTCTGTGCCACTGTGCACATCTTCATCTCTTTGCTAGTTTCTCAATTGTCTGACTTTATTTTCCCCATAAAAATTTCATCATAGGGCCACCCAGTGGCGTATTGGTTAACTGCGCATGTTCTGCGTCGGTGGCCTGGGGTTCACCAGTTCAGATCCCAGGTGCGGACATGGCACCGCTTGGCAAGCCATGCTGTGGTAGGCGTCCCACATATAAAGTAGAGGAAGATGGGCATGGATGTTAGCTCAGGGCCAGTCTTCCTCAGCAAAAAGAGGAGGATTGGCAGCAGATGTTAGCTCAGGGCTAATCTTCCTCAAAAAATAAAAAATTTCATCATAAAGTTGAAAGAATAGTAAAACGAACATCTCTGTATGTTCCACATTTTGCCATATTTGCTTTCTCTCTATTTTCATGAATTCTTAAATATTTCGACATGGGGCTGGCCCAGTGGCGTAGTGATTAACGTCACATGCTCCAATTCAGAGCCCAGAGTTCACACATTCGCATCCCAGGCGTGGACCTATGCCATGCTGTGGTGGCATCCCACATATAAAGTCAAGGAAGATGGGCACAGATGTTAGCTCAGCAACAATCTTCCTCAAGTCCCAAAAGAGGGAGACTGGCAACAGATGTTAGCTCAGGGCCAATCTTCCTCACCAAAAAAAAAACTTCAACTTGCATCTCCTAAGAAAGAATCAGAGCACTTTTTAGGTCTTCACAACCACTTACCACCAAGAGAAGTCCATTCTGCCCTCTCATACCCAGCCCGTGAACAATTTTCCTCATTGTCCCAGAAAAGTCTTCTGCAGCTGTTTGTTCCTGACAAGCTCGGGGGCTTGCACACTGCTGTGGGTGGTCACGGTTCCCCAATTTAATCTAAAACACTGCCCTGCCTTTTCCATTTTCTTAGATTATAATACTTTTATCATAGAAAAAAAATAAGGCACTCTCATTTCTATTTGATTTGTGAGCCACGTGTATAACCTGATTGGGTTAAACAATAAAAATCAGTATTTAAATAAACAGCCAACAGGGAAACTGACAGGAATGCTGTGATCATTAGGAAAGCTGTCGCCATCTATTTTTAGCAAGAGATTAAATGTGTAAAAGCTGATAAACCAAGAGATAACCATCCAAGAATCTGCTTTAAAGATGTGGAAGTAACTACCAGAGGAATCAAAAGCAGAAAAGATTTAAAACGATGCGCCACAGACCACAAGTTACTTTTTACCATTTCTGAAAAGTAACTTAATTTCCAAACGTTTTCATTGGCCGTGGGGCTGGCGGCTGCGGTTTAAAGGATCCGTTATTTTTCCTGTAAAGCTTTGTCTTTCCTATTTGTCCTTTGTTCTTGTGCGTTCCCGGGACGTTTTTAAAAAGCTGTTATTATTTATTCTAAAAGTGTGTTTGCAATAGTGCGATCTTCCCAAAGCGGGAGTGAACAGATGCTGTCTAAAGTTGAAGGAACAAGATACCCAGCGTTCAGAAATATTCCTGGACACTGCAAAAGTTGACTTAGAAGAACCAAATTTAAATTGGGAGGAGCTCAAAACACCCTGTGCCCAGTTGCTAAATCAAGCAACGGCGCCGGCGCCGGGAGACCGCGGATGGGCAGGGTCTGCGAAGGGGCGGCGGCCGGCAGGGACAATGGGCACAGCTGCTGGCGAACGGCCCGGCCCTTCGCCGGCTGCAGCGGACACGTGTCGGTCGCTGCGTTTGGAGGGACGGACTTAATGGTGGCCTCGCAGCGGGCGGAGCGGGACAGGTTTGCAAAGCAAAGCCCTCCCCGCAGGATCTGGGGCTCACTCTGGCCCGGGAGCCCAGGACCGGAGGCCCAGGAAAGGGCGCAGGGGCACAGGACGCCCGGGACCCGCCCCTCCGGGTAGGGTCTGGGGGCGGAAATCCTTCCTGGGACCCCCAGCGGCGAGTGGGGACCGGACGCGGGTCCCGACCTGTGCCGGCGCTCACCTGGTGGCCCGCTCGGAGGCGGCGGCAGGCAAAGATCCCCTTCCCCCCGCTGCTCCGGGAGGCGGGCGGGGGCTCCCCGGATCGGCCCCCCAGGGAGCCCCGGGGCGGGCGGTCCTCCCCCGGGGGTGCTGGCGGCCGCGGCGGCTCTGGATGCGGCCCGCCCTCCTCGGGCGGCTGTGCCGGCGGGCGGGACCCGGGAGCGCGGCGGGCGCCGGGCCGGGCCCAGCTGCCACGAGGCGGGCGGGGACCAGAGCCAGCCCCGCGCTCCCGGGTCTGGGGGCCCGCCCCTCGGGGAGCCTGCGCGGTCCCCACGTGGGGACCTGCGGCCCCGGCGCCCCGCGATCTGACACCTGGGTCCCCGGCGCCCAGCCCGCCGCCTCCTCTGGGGACGCCCCCGGTTCCCCCAGGACCCCCAGACCCGGGTTTCTTTCTCACCCCGGCCTCCCGCCTCCAGCCGCCTCCGCCATTCGCAACACCTCCCCACCATCTGTCCCCTGCTCTTACGTGGCTTAGCTGAGACTGTGACGCTGGGCCTGGTTTGAAACACTGGATCAGAGTTCCTCCCGCGGGGATCCTCTCTAACTTACATCGTGTCCCCAGAGCCTCGGAAACCCGGCCTGCTCCCACGCTGAGCCTCGCTACCCCGCTTACTTCTCTGCGGCCGCGACAACCTGTGCCCCCTGCTTTGGAAACCCGCCTCCCCCGCCTGTATGACACACAACTGGATTAACCCGAGGTTCAGGGCCAGCGAGGCCGAGGCCACCAGCTATTTGTCCCCTGCCCTCTGCCCTTGGGCCCGCACCGTTCCTGCATTGCCCTAGATTGTCCAAAGGTCCTCAAGTGACTGCTCTCAGACATCCCAGGGCCGGTCCCCTGAATGCCAGGCCGCCCACCACGAGTAAAGCCTCGCTGGCACTCGCTCATGGTGTGCACTGTGCGCGATGCTTTATAGGCACGACCCCAGGGACGCTCTCCTGGGAAACTGAGGCCCAGAGAAATGTAGGCTCTGCACCCGGTGCAAGTCGCTTGCTTGGGGGGAGGGGGGGTGGTCACACGACAGGAAAGTGTTCGGGCGTGGGTTCCCCGGTCCCCTCCGCTAGGAGCTTCTGCAAGGGACCCCAGCGCCATTGCCAGGACCGCGTGGGATCCCGCGTGCAGCGCCGAGGGATCCTTACCTCTCCGTCACCTGGACCCACCGCCTTTCCGAGCATTTCTGTCGCAGGTCGTAACATTATTGCATTATTTGTAGCGTTTTTAGTACAGATCCACACACAGTCTCTTATCTAAGAGGCTTGGGATTCCGGATTTTTTCTAGAAGGCGATAGGAGGCATATACCGTACACAGAGTTCTGCAATAGTCCCAGCAGAGTGACGGCCGTGCTCCGTGATCTCGCGATGTTTCTGCTTCAAAGCGCGTCTGGAGAGGAGCACACGCGTAGCGGAGGAATAGAAGTTATAAATCCCCCCGATGTCGCTTCAGTCGGGTCTTACTGGGTGGAGAGCTGGGGGCCTAATTGGTGAAGAAAGTTTGCTTGCGGACTGGAGATAATAGCAATGACTTTTTCTTTCTTTTATTGATACCATCAATAAGCGCCTGCTGTGCACCAGATGCAGACCGCATGGATGATGTGGGTTTACAGGCACCATGCGATTTATGTCAATAAAGGATACCAGCTTATTTTAGATGAGTTAGAAAAATCACAGGGGACTCCAGTAAAATAATTGGATCATCAAAGGATGCTAAAACCATTGGTAAAGGTTGTTGCGGAACATTCTAGAATCATCCCCCCCCCCAGATGACTTATTCATTACAAAGGGGAAAAAATGTACCTACCTAGTGAGGGGGAGTGGGTTCTGGCAGACACCCTCTTAACCGAGTGATCAATATCCCCAAAGTGGGACAGCGTGACATCAAGTCAAGTGCCTCTTGATGTGAAACTATAGGAAGTACACAAAAGTGCCTATGCGGAACTCTTGTAAAAAAAAAAAAAAAAAGCTAAACCTGTGTTTAGTAATGAAGGATATACCCAAGATAACTGGCCAGGGCTTTTTTCAAAAAAAGAGACGTAACACCCAAATGCGGTGTGCACGGTGACCGGGTCCCGGCTGGGCCGTTCGCTCTGGGTGCTCTCTTGCTCTGCTGGTTTCTTCTCCTGTCTGGTGCTGCTCTCCTGCTCCTAGCCATTCTCCAAGGAGAGGCGAGGCCACTGCCTGGAGGTGATGGCGGTGTGCTTTCTGCTGGAAGCCTGGGCCTGTTTTCCTCTGCCCTTGAGTTGGAGCATGAATGGCAGCTTTGTGGCCGGGTGTGGGGCTAGCCGCCAGGCTGGCCTCACATGTGGGTTGGTGAGGCCAGGAGCCCACTTCCTGCCACCCCTCCCTTCTACCACAAGTGCCAGAAGAGGACTGGCTTTTTTAAGAAGCCAGCCCCTCCCTCGTTCCCACCTCAGCTGTCAGAGAGTTGGGTCTTCTTAGGGATCCACCCTGCAGTCCTTGTTTTCCTCGACGTGAGTGGGGGGTGGCCTGTGCCCTGGAGAAAGGGGACGTGGGATGGTGCACAAAATGCAGGCAGGCTGTCATCGGGGCCGTCTTGGCTATCTTTTCTCACTCCTGCCTCCTCCCCACAACCCAGGTGATGCTGGGTTCCCTCTTGCGGGCAGCCCTCTCCTGAATGACCTCTGATTCCTGTCCCCACGCCTCTACCTGATTTGTCTGCCAGAACTGTGTGGGCATCTCCCCAGTGGAGATGGTCTCTGTGGGTCATTGACTAATGGTCCCCTAAAGATGTCCACGCCTGGATCCTTGGAACCTGCGAATGTTCCCTTACATGGCAAAAGGGATATTGCAGATGGAGGAGGTGAAGGATCTTGAAACGGGGAGGTTAACCTGGTTTCTCTGGGCGGGTCCTGAATGGAATCCCAGTGGTCCTCCTAAGAGGGGGACAGGAGGAGGCGGGGATGGCAGTGGACAACAGAAGCAGAGATTGCAGTGACGAGATGTGAAGAGCGAGGAAGAGGCCACCAGCCCAGGAAGAAAGGTGGAAGAAACCAGGAAGAAAGGTGGCCGCTAGACGCTGAAAAAGGCAAGGACACGGATTCCCCACTCAGCATCTCCAGAAGGGACCAACCGGGCCAACACCTTGACTTCAGCCCAGTGAAACTGACTTGGAACTTTTAACTCCCAGAACGCTAAAAGAATACATTGTGTTGTTTTAAGGCACTAAGCTGATGGCAATTTGTTCCAGCAGCCACAGGAAAGAACACAGTCTCCTTCTCAATCTTTTTGCCGTTGTCAGTTGACTTGCTTTTTTATTCCACTGCTTTATACAAATGAGAGAGTGTAAGGACACTCTGAGATGGCGGGCTCCGGGTCAGACCTTATCTCTTGGTGACACCCCTAATTCCTGAGCTCCCCAAGGCAAGTCTCTGTGTTGTCAGTTTCCTTATGGTGTGAGGATCAAGTCGGACGATGCCGAAGTCACGGGTTGGCAGCCTCCAGTTTAGAGTAGACCCACAGGTATGTTTTGTGTCACTTTCAGTTTTGTAAAGTTTCTCATTGTATTTCTTTTGAATAGGAGAATACATTTACACTGTGTACAATTTAAAAAGTATAAAAAGAGGTTTCCAGTGCTAATCTCTCTTCTACTGCTGCCCTCAGCTACTCCAGGTTTTCCCTCGATTCTGATAGATTCTTGCAGAAATTTTCTATATGTAGACCAGGAATTTCACACACACACACTGTAAACAGTAACATACCATATACTCCTTGTTCGACACTTTGCTTTTATCATTTCATATAGTTTGGTGATCTTTCCATATCACTACATAGAGAACTGCCTTCTTTCTTTTTTACTTTTTTTAGGTATGCCCCCCCCCCTTTTTTTTTTTTTGGTGAGGAAGATTGGCCCCGAGCTGACACCTGTTGCCAGTCTTCCTGTATTTTGTATGTGGGATGCTGCCACAACATGGCTGACAAGTGGTGTAGGTCTGTGCCTGGGATCTGAACCCACAAACCTGGGTCACTGAAGCAGAGTGCACTGAACTTTAACCACGAGGTCATGAGGCCAGCCCACAATCTGACCACTTTTCAGTGTACGATTCAGTGGCATTAGTTACATTCATAATGCTTTGCAACCATCACCATTATCTCCTTCCCAAATTTTTTGTCATCTTAAACAGAAGCTCTACCCATTAAGCAATAACTCCCCATTCCTTTCTCCCTCCAGCCCCCATAACCTCTAACCTCCTTTCTGTCTCTATGACTTGGCCTATTCTGGATAGTCCACATTTGTGGAATCATACAACATCTGTCCTTTTGTGTCTGGCTTCTATCACTTAGCATCACGTTTCCATGGTTCATCCATGTGGTGGTAGCGTGCATGAGTACTTCATTCCTTTTTATGGCTGAATAATATTCCCTGGTGTGGATAGACTGTATTTTGTTTATCCATCCCCAGCTGATGGATGCTTGGTTTGTGTCCACCTGTTGGCTTCTGTGGAGAAGGCTGCTAGGAACATTCACCTACATGTATCTGCTTCAGTCCCTGTTTTCGGTTCTTCGGGGTATATACACCTAGGAGTGGAATTGCTGGTCCACGTGGTTATGTTAATTCTATGTGTAACTTTTTAAAGACCAGTCAAAACGGTTTCCCACAGAGGCTGCACCATTCTACACTCCCACCAGCAACGTACGAGGGTTCCAGTTTCTCCACATCCTCCCCAACACTTATTTTCCTTTTTATTATTAATTATTATTATTATAGCCATCCTATTAGATGTGAAGTGGTGTACAATCTCAGCTTTTATTCTCATCAACCATTAAGATCTGGAATATCCAGCCCCTATACGTTTGCCAATTGAATGTGTTATCAAATACTTTAAATCTTTGCCTAAGAAGTGAAAAATGGTAACTCACCGTCCATCGTCTTATTTTGCATTTGTCTTGTGATGAGGAAATTGAGCATCTTTTCTTGTGTTGAAGAACCACTTGCATTTCTTTTCCCACGATTTGTCTGTTAATCAGCCTTTGCCCACTTTTCTGTGGTTCTGGCTCACGGGCTATGTTTTAAAAATACTGTATTGGTTGCAAACCCTGAAAAACCGCAGGGCTGATGTCACACAAAAGTCCAACTTTTATCTCCAGCTTCCCTTGGAAACAGAAAGGCCCGGCAGCTTGATTTGCACTCTCACGTGGAGCGAGTGGCTGGAAGAGGGGCCCCCTGTGGGATCCACCGTCTCCCGCTGTCATCGTCCCCACCCTGAGCTGTGGCGTGCCTGGGCTCTCACCCATCACCATACCTGCCTGGCCCTGTGGGCATTGATGGTGGCAGCTCCCGAGATAATCTTTTCAAAGCTCTTAGCCCAGAGCCCGGCCCTGCAGACCACGATGCTGTGAGCAGAGGAAGGGGATCTCAAAAACAGAGGCAGCTGGTCTCGTGTCAGTGATGGCGCTTCAGGGACCAGTGAATAAACTAGAGCGACAACTGCACGGCGAGGATGTGCACATTTGTCTTTGTTTTTGTCTTTTTTGAGGAAGATTAGCCCTGACCTAACATCTGCCATCAATCCTCCTCTTTTTGCTGAGGAAGACTGGCCCTGAGCTAACATCCGTGCCCATCTTCCTCTACTTTATATGTGGGATGCCTGCCACAGCATGGCTTGACAAACAGTGCCATGTCTGCACCTGGGATCTGAATCGGTGAACACTGGGCCAGCCTGAGGATGAGCACATTCGGAGGGCAGAGAGTTAACATGCAAATGCATTTCAGGTAGAGGAGTCTTCTGAATGACGAAGGCAAGTTGCAAGGGGTGGGATTTACGACATGCTACCCCGAAATATGGCATATTGGATATTTTAAGCTGAAAGAGTTTGAGAAAATGGCAGAAGCTGGAATTAGAGACTGGGTCTTTAATTAAATTAAGACTGGGTCCTAAGAGTAAATTTAAGAGCAAAGGAACACTTCTTCCTCCCCTACTCAAGAAACCCATTTGGGGAACACAGAGAACACCAGCGCAGATGGAGGCGTGGTGTCGGTGTAGGCTCATGCGCTCGTGCACAGATACAGACACACGCACTCGGATCTGTAGGTGCACACGCAGAGGAAGCATCGAGAAAATATTCTCAGCGCACGCCCTGCCCGGAGAGAGCCCCGCCTGCAGGCCCGGGCTGGGTTCTCCGCTCTGCCGGGGGCGCCGTGCGCACTAACGTCGGTGCTGTGGGTAGTTGGCACTGGAGTTGGCGATTGGGACCAAGTATCGTGTGCCCACTCTCTCCCTCCCTCAGCCCCGTGTAAATGTCCCAACGTCCTCTCCCCGGATCCTCCATGGCTGCCAGGACAAACTCGATGCTTTAAAACAACACATGTTTCTTCTATGCGGTTCTGGAGGTCAGAAGTCCAAATTCAGCTTCACCGGGCGAGGAGGCAGGGCGTCGGCAGGGCCGCCTTCCTTCTGAGGCTCCGGGGAGAATCCGCTCCGGCCTCTGGGGCGGCCGGCTCTCCTTGGCTTGTGGCTGCATCGCTCCAGTCTCTGCCGCCCTCGTCGTATTGCCCGCTCCTGTTCTGCAGCTGAGGCTCCCTCTGCGTCCCTTGTAAGGACTTGTGATCACGTGTAGGGCCACCTGGATAATCTGGGCTGGCGTCCCCATCTCAAGACCCTGTGAAGGCCCTTTTGCCGTATAAGGTAACATCCCCAAGTTCCAGGCATTAGGACCTAGATAATTTTGGGGGCCATTATTCAGCCTATCACAAACCATAGATCTTTTATAATACGAGTAGTCATGATCCTAATAGTTGTCAGACAGTAATGTTCCATCATTATTAGCTCTCAAATCTCATGTGCCCGGTGCTGGGCTTAGAGATCCAGGCCCGCTGTCTCATCGAAGCTTCCTGCAAGCTCCCATCACCATCCCAAAGATACAGGCGAAGACAACACAGGAGAGGGAGGAGCTGGATTGGGCCGGGAGCCCGTGGCCACCATCCTGGGCTGACCCCCTTAGGAGTGCAAGAATCCCAGTTCCCCTCGGATGCCCCCTTCCCTGGGGGGGTTTCCTGAGTCTTTGCGTATGTTGGATCTTACAAATCCACTCATTGAGGTGTTGGCCCCTTCACGAACTCCTCCTGCCATCATTTTGTGATGCTGGCCCGCCTCCGCAGGAGCTGCCCAGCTGAAGCAGAGAACTGAGGACCGCGGGGTCCTCTCCGTGCCAGCGCACTGCGGGGACTCTGCAAACCATGGTCACGCCCACACAGATAATACCTCCAGGCGAGCGCTGGGCATGGTTTTCTCTGAGGCAGTTTGTGCCGGATCTCGAGGCTGCAACCTGGATGTCCTTTGAAGACCCGGACTTAGGAAGAAAGGGAGCCGGTGGCTTTTGTCAAGCTGGCCACCTGGGGGACCGGGAGTCTGTGGGTTGCCAGAGGGCTAATGGCTTATGAGAAGACAATCTGAAAAGCAGTGTATGAATCTCAGATCTCTTGCAAAGAAATCTAGCCTTTCCTGGGGCAAAGACAGAGGAGAGCAGTGTTTACAGCTGATGGTGTGTGTGCCTGGGGTGGGTTGCCCTACGACTTACAGGAGACAAAATGTGTTTATTACCAACTGTAATATGTTTTCGGGAAAAAACTAAAAACACGTGCCAGGCACACCAAACTATAAGATCTTGGTTATTATTGATCAAAATGAGGCTAATTAAAAAAAGAAAAAGAGCATGTTGATTAAAAGATGATGTGGGGGTTTGGGAAAAGCCGACATTTCGCTGTTCTAACAGAGATGCAAGTTGGAAGTTTATTTTGCTCTCCCCATTGGTCTCCAGGTTGACGAAATGACTCTGCTCCACAGAGTCAGTCAGGGACCCTGGTTCCTTCTAGGTGTTGGTCTTGTCTGTGTGGTCAGAGGGCTTGTTGTTGCTACCACAGCCCACTGCCTGTGCCTGGCTGCAAGGGAGTATGGGAAATAGAGACTTTCTTTCCGGGCGGGGTAATAGAATCTTCTGGCCAACAAGATTCTATTACTATTGTATTAGTTAGCTACTGCTATGTAACAAATTATGCCATCCCCAAAACTTAGAGACTTAAAACAACAAACACTTATTATTTCACATTTTCTGTGGTCAGAAATCTGATGCTTCTGGTTCAGTCCCTCCCAAATCTACAAGTAACGTGTCGGCCGGGGCTGCAGTCCACTTAAGGCAACCCGGGGAGGACCCTTTTCCAAGCTTCCTGGCACGCTTCTTGGCTGGCCTCAGGTTCTTGCTGGCTGTTGGCCAGAGACCTCAGGTCCTCACCACAGGGGCCCCTCCCCAGGGCAGCTCACAGTGTGGCTTCCCTCTGAACCAGGGAGCAAGTGAGTGGATGAAAAAGAGCACCATCCTTTTGGAGACCAATCTCAGAAGTGACATCCCACCACTTTTGTCATTTTCTGTTTTTTAGAAGCGAGTCACTAGGTCTGGCCCACCCGCAAGAGGAGGGGACTGTGCAGGGCACGAATGCCAGGAGGGGGGTCATGGGGGGCCATCTCAGAGGCTGCCTCCACGACGGTGGACCAGGGGAGATGGACTGGCGGACACTTAGCTGCGTCTAGCACTGTTTCTCTCAGGGAAGGGCAGTAACTTATATTGACGAGGGGCTGACTTCTAGACATCAACAGAGGACACAGCATCTGTGCCAGCTCTCTAGTGTCAGTGGGGGAGACATTGGTGCATAGAAAAGACTGATTAATTTATGTTTTAGGTTAATCGTCAATGTATTGAAGCTACCAATTAAAAGCTACCAATTATCTTGGGCTGGCCTAGTGGTTAAGTTCAGTGCTCCACTTCGGCAGCCTGGGTTCAGTTCCCAGGTGCAGACCTACACCACTTATCTGTCAGTGGCCATGCTGTGGTGGTGGCTCACACAGAAAATAGAGGAAGATTGGCGCAGATGTTAGCTCAGGGTGAATCTTCCTCAGCAAAAAACAAAAACAAAAACAAAACAAAAAACCCAACACACACACAAAGCATTATCTTCCTTAAGCTTCAAAGTTCTACTTCCAAATATTATTCTATTTATTATTCTACTTCTAAATCTAGTCAATTTTAACAGTCACTCAGGGAAAGTCTTTCATTAATATTCAACCAACTCCCCTTTCAACTGCTTCACGTCCTGTTTAGAATCTCAGTTCATTAAATCCCCTTAAATGTTCTGCTTTCACCAATTTAAACTGTTCAGATTTTCTTTGGAAGCGAAACAGAAGCTTCCAAGAAGCAAAACCTTCCCAAATACTTAACTCTTGTGATAAGTTATAAGAATATCAAGATCTTTTAAACATTCCAGTGCCATTAACTCAGGATAATTCTCTTATAAAAACTACAAGTCTAAAATAAAGAATTACTCAATTACACATTTTGTGTTGGAAGATTTAGATTTACAGGACAAATTTGTCACATTTTCTCCTAGGCCAGAGGCTCTTAAAATTACAAATACTTTAAAATACCAAGCATCCCACATGATTCTTCTTTTTTTTTTTTTTAAAGATTGGCACCTGAGCTAACATCTGTTGCCAATCTTCTTTTTTCTTCTTCTTCTTCTCCCCAAATCCCCCCAGTACATAGTTGTGTATTTTTAGTTGTGGGTCCTTCTAGTTGTGGCATGTGGGACGCCACCTCAGCATGGCCTGATGAGTGGTGCCACGTCCACGCCCAGGATTGGAACCAGCGAAACCCTGGGCCGCTGAAGTGGAGCTCGCGAATTTAACCACTTGGCCACGGGGCCGGCCCCTGCAGATGATTCTTAAACATAACACAATAGTATTAATTCTGTGGGTTTGATTGACTCTGTCTATTCAATTGTAAGCCTTTCTTACAATTGGGCATTAAAAGACACTAGTAAGGAAAATTTTACTGGTAAGGTGAGGTCAATTCTTGGCCAGAGATCTGGGACTGTCATTTTCTTGAGGGGCCCTTTTTAAGTAGGTACCAGAACAACGGGCCTTCACGGGCTACAAAGTTCTGGCCCTCGGGCCTGCATCCCAGGTGGGAGTGCATCATTCCCTCACATGGGTACCATTTCACAGCCAGCGATGGCAGGGGGAGGCCACGCTGACCCCCGGGGCTGCTCACAGCTGGACCGGCATCAGCTGGTCTGTCTACTGCCCAGCTCTGTTCTGCATTCTTTCTGGAGTCTCGCTGTCTGGCCTGGCCACGACCCCTGAAGAGAGTTAATGATGTCCTGTGTGTTGACGGAATTGCTCATCATCACTTTGCCTGGCTCTGCTCCTGGCCAGGCTGAAGTCGGGGTCGTGACCCAAAGATGAACAGGGAGGTCTCGGGGGTTCCCTCGGGGATGGGAGATGGGGATCTGGAGATTGTCCCTGGGATGGATCAGCTCTCACAACTGTGTCAAGCGAACATGGGGAGGGTGCTACCAGCCTGGAATTGACCAGCCTGTGGGGGGGGGGGGGGGCGCAGCAGAGTGTGGGGCTGCTGGGTTCAACTTCTTAAAAACCCCAGAGGCCGCATGGCCTGGAGGAGGGGACGCAAGAGGCCCACTTATTGGGAAAGCAGATAACAGGCTCTGGGAGGGGGGCCTGGAGGAGGACGATGAAGGAGACTAGCCAAGCCCGGCCCCTTCCACCAGCACAGAGAGGGGCCTGGGGAGGCCGTTCCGTCAGCCCAGAGACCAGCACCTACTGTGTGCAGCATCTGTGATGTGTGGGGGGCTCTTCCAGGGTCCTGCGGTCAGGGAGCTGGATGAGTCGTAACCGAGGTGAGAGAGATCCTGCCCGGGACCAGAGCTGATGGCAGCAGAAGTGGGGAGGATTCTGCACATATTTTGAAGGAAAGAAACAGGATTTGCTCTCGGATTGGATGTGCAGCGAGAGAGGGGGAGAGAGGGGGTCCAGGCTGAGGCCAGGGTCTTGGATCTCAGCAACTGGTTAAACAAAGGGGCCTTTTCCTGGGAATGGCGTGAGGAAGGGGTTCCGAGGGGGTGAGACGAGTTCTTTCCGGGCACGTGGTAGGGACATCAAGGCACAGCGTGTTTCTAAATGTTGTAACCATAATCTGAGTTGGAAATACACTTCCATACAATCATTATACATATAAGTAGAAAGAATTTCTTGTAGCAGTATTTGCCGTCATTATGTGCGATGGACTCTGATAAATCAATTTTCCATTGTATTTCCTTAAAGAAAAAGTGCTCATTGAGACTTGGCAGTGAGTCATGGCCTGAAGTGTGAAAACCAGTGTTAGGGGTTCTTCCTCCTCAAGACTTAGCTCGGTGTTTTCACTGCCCTGGGGACGGCAGGGAGCCTGGGCTGGGCTGACCACAGGGCTGACCATGGGGCAGTCAGGGACGGCCTGGGGGACCGGAGCGGGGGGGATGGTGATGGCCGGGGAGACCCTGGGGAGGTGGGAGGCAGGAGTTGAGGATCCCTCCGGGAATCAGGGACAAGGCTGATGACCCAGCGTGGGAAAGGGGTGAGGAGGCTGCGGGGTGGCTGGGCGGCCACCTCTCCAGCTCCCATGCTACAGGGGAAGCCCTAGATCTGTGGCACAGTGGGAACGACACACGGATGAGGGCAGACACTGCTCAGCCGCAGCCAGGACCTGCTCTGTGACCTGCCATGAAGGAGTGCTCGCCCCCTGCCCCCACCAGCCCCTGGGGGGGTCCAGCAGCTCTGTTATGTCAGCAAGGAGCCTGGCTGTCTCTCTTCCCCCCCACCATCCTCAGCATCTTGGCTTTTGTCCTCCAAGATGGCGGCCTCAGCCGCAGGTATCACAGCCACACAGAGGCAGGAAGAAGCGGGAGGGGTAGGCCGTGCAGAGGACCGCCCCTGCCCAGAACGGTCCCGTGGCCACCTTTTGTGCAAAGGAGGCTACGAGAGCAAGCATTGGCAAAGGGGACCGGATTCTAATTCACCTCCTGAGGCTGGGCCCGTGGCCACACTGAAAAAAATACGGGGTTCTGTCATCCAGGAAGGAGGAATGGTTGATAAGTAACAGATCTGCCACAGTGGGTCCAGGGGTGACAGCCGCAGTCTTTAATAACGGCGTGGTATGGCGGTGCCCAGTCATTACCGGCACTTGCAAAGAGTCTCAGAAGCGCCCTGTGTGCCCCTTTGATTATGGGAGGAGGGCAGGGGGGTGAGGACGTCCTGAGGAGGGCAAAGCAGGGCAGGGCCCCTGGCAGGGACAGTCACCAACCTGGATGAAGTAGTTTAATATTTAAACAACCCATTTGGCTGACAGAGGGGCCCTGCTCCAGAACCCCCAGAAGTGGATCAGGAGCCCAGACCTCCTTGTTTGCTATGAGACCCCCTGGGGATGCTCAAGAAGGCAGAGCATCCTCAGCTTGCACAGGAGGAAGGAGTCCCGGAGACGAAACTGATTCCAGATGCTAGAGAGGAGCCATCTAGCTTCTTAGCAGAAGCATGGGCCCCTACTTTGCAAATAATAATAACAACAACAACGATAATTACAATAATCTAACAGTTGTCCCTCTGGGGACAACTGGTCCTCAGCACATCACACGTATTGACATATGGTTTACTGTGCAGACACATACTGCTATGCAGGTAGATACGGTACACAGCGTAGACATGGTCTAACAGGGAGATGCTGTCATTGGCTCCATTACGTAGAGGAGGAAGCTCTTAGAAATTAAGTGGTTCCCCCAGGGCAGTAGCACTCAACTGGGCGATTTTGCCCCCTAGGGGACATCTGGCAGTATCTGGAGACATTTTTGGTTGTCACAACTCGGGGGAGGGGATGCTAGTGGCATCTAGGGGGTAGAGGCCAGGAGCGCTGCTAAACGTCCTACAGTCCCCAGGACGGCCCCTCCCAACCTGGAATGACCCGGCCCAAAGTGTCAGTAGTGGGGACATTGAGAAACCCTGCCGGAGAGACACTCAGCCCATCGGCCCAAGAGGCACGTTCGAGAAGGTTGATAGCAACTGGAGGCGACGCACATGTCCGCTAAGGAGGGAAGGGACACACACATTGCAGTTTATTCACAGAATGGACCAAAGTAACAAACAACTGCTATCTCCTCAAAATGGGTGAATCTCACATCGATGTTGAATGAAAGAAGCAAGTCCCAGGAGAACACAGTTGTAGGCTTCCATTTATACAAAGGTCAAAACAGACACAGCTATATTTACATATATGAAATACATAGATACATACGTACAAAACACTAAAAAAACAAAGGAACAAGAGATTATTACAAAAATCAGGATATCCATGATCTTCGAGGAGAGCAGAAGGAGATGGGGAGCACCCACAGGTGGCTTCTAACGTGCTAGGAATATTCTATTCCAGAACTTCATTGGCAGACACTTAAGTATTTATTTTATTTTTGTTTAAAAATAAACACACATGTGTACGTGCGGTTTTTGGCATGGAGAATTTCCCAGGAAAGAGCCTCTGGGTTGGAGATCTGCGGTGAGCAGATGCTTTCTGGGGCGTGCTCTCTGGGGCGACATTTGTAAGGAAGAGGGGAGGCGGGAGGGGCTCGGGGAGAAGTTGATGTGGTTGCAACAAGAGCTCAGCCGTCCTCCAGGGGACCAGGACGGCCCTTCTGGGTTGTCCCTAACTGAGGCACGAGCCAGGTTTTTGTCCCCCTTATTGAGCAGACAAAGAACGTGGGCTGCCCTGCGGAAAGGGGCACAAGCTTGAGAGGGAGGGTCTCTTGAGCCGAGTGCATCTCTCAGCTGGAAGCCAGCAGCCACCAGCACTCCTGGAGCTGGTAGAAAGGATGCCTCCCCACCAGGAAGGGATCTAGCGGGGCACATGATAGCATCTGCTCCACTTTCCCACCTGTGACAATTCCACAGCAAAAATTTAAAAGAAAATCTATTAATGGAAGACACCATATTAACAAATTAGAAGAGAAAAACCACTGGATGGAATTCAACACTCAATTAGAGTAAAAGTTTTGTGGCCAATTATACATAAAAGGGAATCGTCAGCCTGCTATTGGGAGGCTACTGGAAACCTGTAATAAATATGCGAGTTAATTTGAAACATTTCCTGTAAAGAACTGATACCAGCTCAACACAGGTTGACATAAGGGAAGCCATATTGTGGAAAGGAAGCCATATTGTAACTTTAAATGACCTCTGACCAACTAACCCAGACACGCTCTGTGGACTTTATGGCCCTTCTCAGCTGCCATAACTTGATAACTTTGTTCTCTTAAGTTCCTTAGGAATGTGATGAGCCCCGGGCAGAGAGCCTGTATTGATAGCCATCATCAATGACAACTGAAAGATCAGGGTATATGGCAGCTGCTCCATTCTCTGATTTACTGCATATCCAGTAAAACAAAGGACTGTCAGGAACTGGGACCAGATGTCTGCCCCTCCCAGAGACCAGCTACCTCCCCCACCTGGAGATTGGCCCCATATATAACTGGCCTGTAGTCTTTGTTCTGGGAGATGGTTCTTTCAGACATGAGTCAGCCATCTTCCCTCTTGCTAGCAAGCTGTAATAAAGTCCTTTCCCTCCTACCCCCCTGCCTCCTGACTATCAGCATGCCTTGCGGTGAGCAGACAGACGAGCCCCCTTGGGCGGTAACAGAACTACGAGCCCCCTTGGGCGGTAACAGAACTACGAAGAAATGTCAGCAAGTCAGCTGGATATCAGATCAACGTACAAAAAAACCAACAGCACTCTATAACAGCAGTAATGACCAATTAGAATATATAAGTCTTTAAAAAAGACTCTATGCTCTCATGCAAAAAAGAAGCAAGGTGCATAGCCCACATGCCAAGAAGGGATGTCCCAGTTCATTTTGGGATAAATTATGAGACTTCATTAAAGGATGACAAAGGTGACCGAAAGGAAGAGATGGAAACTATGTTGCACAGTTGTTAAAATGAATGAATTACAGCAGACACGAAAGGACAAATACTGCAAGATTCCACTTCAAAAAAGTGCCAGGAATAGGCAAATTTATAGAGACAGAAAGTAAAGTAGAGGTTACCAGGGGCTGAGGGAGGGCGGATGGGGGGTTACTGCTTAATGGGGACAAAGTTTCTATTTGGGATGATGACAAAGTTCTGGAAATGGATAGTGGCAGTTGTCCAACATTGAAAGGTACTTAATGCCGCTGAATGGTACACTTAGGAATGGTCAAAATGGTCAATTTTATGCTATGTTTATTTTACCACGATAAAATAAAGAGCCTTAGGTCAATGACCCATGAAGGAACTGTGCCAAAGAAAGAAAGAAAGAAAGAATTAGATATACATAAGTCAATATGGATACACATAAAAAAATGTAATACTGAGTGAAAAGGCTCATGAAGTATGACATTCTCTGTATTAATTAGGACTTGAATTTGGCTTTGTGTAAAGACACTGAAGATCATAGTAACTTCAACAAGATATAGCTTATTTCTCTCTCAGGTAAAATTCAAATGTAGGCTATTTGGGTGGCTCTACCACTGTCTAGGATCTAGGCTGCTTCTGGCTTATTCTGTCAACCTTAGGATGTGGCTCTTGTCCTCATGGCCCACAATGTGGCTCCAGCCATCACATCCGCCTTCCGAGAAGCAGGAATGCTGAAGAGAGGCTAGAAAGGGCATGCTTCTTCCCACCTTAATGTCACATCTCACAAGTTGCACACATCAGTTTTCCTTACATACCACCAACTGGAACTTAGTCACATGGCCACGTATGGGAAATGTAGTTTTTATTTCAGGAAGGCTTATGATCAGAGATATTATGGGGAGAATGGACACTGAAGGACATGGAGTAGTTAACCCCACACCATCTGTGACAGAGACTGCTAACTTCATCAGTTTCCTCAATATCCATTTTCCCTTTCTTCCTCTTAGTAACAAAAGCCCCTAAGTTTTAGCTGATCGCTCAGCCACAGACTACATTTCCCAGTCTCCTTTGCAGCTTCATGGCCATGTGACTAAGTTCAGGCCAATGAGATGTGAGCAGAAATTATGTGCAACTTCTAGTTCATCTCCTTAAAAACAAAGCCAATTTCCCTTCTTCCCCTCCCCACTGGGTGGGAAATAGCATTTTAGGTAGCTTCCTTGGACCTAGAGATGGAAGGCACATGTTGAAGGTGGTAGAGTTGATGGGTCAAGGGTCAGAGCCACCGACCTGCCCCATGCTGCCCACCAACCTGTAAGATATGAAATGAGAGATGAGCTTCCCCGCTCCCTGAGGCAGCGCATTTTAGAATCCGTGGGTTAATACAGACATTGATTAGCCTGTGTCTTAACTAATATAGAAACTGACACCAGAAGCGTGCTGATGTAAAAAATAAAACTCTAAGACATGTGACATTGTCTTAGTGATCATGCAGCAGGTGGCAAAGGCCAGCTACTGCAGGACGAGAAGTTGGTGACTTTTTTTTATGTCCCAAGAAAATATTTTGTAGAACCATCTGCTTTGGTAACTAGATCAGCCGGCCATTGGTCACCTGAGCTTGTGGTCCTAGGGAACTGGTTGGAAAACCCAGGCGTGTATCCTGCACCTTTTTGCTTTTTGCAATATCCTTATAAGAGAGATGAGCTCAGACAAGAACTGATGAGTTTGTAAGCAGAGATGGAAGGAACTGAACTCTGCTAAGGGGTTCTTCTCTGCCTGTGGGCTGTAGTCTGAAATAACTAGACTCCAGACACTGCACACCTGGGAGAGCTGGCAAAGCTAACACTCTGTGCACCTGTCATTCAGACTCCTCAAAAGCTCCCCCACAATGTCTCCATGACACAGCGGAAGGCACCCCAGCTGCAAACATCATATGGAAGATGCTGGTATCCCACCCAAGCTATTGATTCCGATGGCTTCAAGGTCGCCACCCGTCAGGGGAGGGAGAGAGGGTTGGGCCGCTCAAAGAGGAAGACAGATGAAATAGGAGGTTCCACATATTTCAGAAGAGCAACTAAAAGAGAGTTTGGATTGTGGCTACATTCACGTGGGGCTGAGCTGGGGACTGTGAAGAAAAGAGTCAACATAGCCGGCCTGGGGCTTTTATCTTTAGGAGGGCCTGCTTTCAAGTTTGGCCCTTGGCTGGCATCTGGAAACCTGGCTTTTGGAAGTGTTCTCACCATTCCCCAACTGATAAGAGTGGTTTACTGTGGCTGGACTATTTGTGTAAACACCGTGGCTTATGCTGAATACAGCGTGGACCTAATTCCTAACATGTACCGGAATTTAAGAAGGAAAATAGCATAAACCGTATTATTCACACAATCCAGGCACTCGATCCTCATCATCCCTTATCACTCCCCAAATCCGAGATTCCAGAGGCCAGCCAAGGGCCAAACTTGCAAGCCCGCCCTTGAAAGATGCTTCCTACAGACACTATTTAGGGAGAGAAAAGATTAGGTTGACAGTGAAGGCCGGCAGACACCACCTTAAGTCAGTGATCAAGGTGAGCACTGTCAGTAACAGGACAAATTGAAATCATGGGCCACCTGTTGGGATCGAATGAGGACAAAAAAGTCACTGCTGTGATATTCTTGTCAAAGATGCACAATCTGAATTTACAAGGAACCACCAGACAGAACTAAATTGAGGGACATTCTACATAGCAAAACTGGCCTATAATGTTCAAATCTGTCAAGATGATAGAAGTGGAAAAGAGACGGCAGAAATGTTCCAGATCGAGGAGTCTAGGAGACGGGACAACTGGAAGCCATCACACATGATTCTGACCTGGATCCTTTTGCTATACAAAAATATTACTGGGACATTTGGCAACATTTGAATGGAACTGAAAGATTCAAGGTCCAGTGTTGGGAGTCCCCAAGACCGCTCCCACGTTCGGTGATTTTCTGGAAGGACCCATGGGACTCAGCATGCAGTTGAACTCGGCTAAGATTTATTGCGGCAATGTTCTGAGGATACACAGCCAGATCAGAAGGGAATGAGACACAGGTGGGGTCTGGAGGAATCACTCCAGGATTTTTTGTGCTCTCTCCCTCCCACGAGGGGTCACAGAGTGTGACAGAAAGGCAGCAAGGCGTGTGTGACGTTTCTGCCCAGGGAAGCCCCTTAGAATGCTAACATCCAGGTTTTCACTGGGGACCAGTCACATAGGCCCCCTCTGCCCAGCAGGGACCAAAATTCCAGACTCCAAGAAGGAACACTAGTGCTCAGCGTAAACCACACGTTTGCACAGTCCAAGCTCTGTGTACCCCCTCAGCAATTAGGGAATGATGGGAAAGCCCTGGACGCCAGCCACCGGCCAACCTTGTAAGCAGCCCTTCTAAAGACAGCTGCCCCAGGCCTGCCATGCTGACTCTCTTCGGCAGTCCCCTCCATCGACCCTTGGCCAAGGCGTCTCTGCAGAAAAATTATCATCAGTAGGAGCCCCCAGAGGGAGACCAACCTGCAGGACTGGACGCAGTGATGTCCTCCAGGGTCCTGGATTCAGCCAGTTAAAGCAAATCCCATTAACAGAATACCTGGACATATTCAGGGCTGGGGCCCCCTCCTGCTCTCTCCTGGTCAGCTCTGCCAGGTGTGAGCAGCTGGAGGGACAGACATGGGGGCTAAACTCGCAGTTTGAACTCAAAGCAGTCCAACCACTGGGAAAGGTGACACTGGGCCTTCCTCTTGTTTTCTTCTTTGGGGAGGCGCGGGGAGCTCCCAGGGGTAGTTCGGAAAGACAAAGATCATGCGTGTCTCTCCTCCGATTCTCGTGCCTCCCCAGGGGCCGAGTTTGTGTTTTTCCTTTTTTGTTACAAAATTCGTGTGGCTCAGCCAGTAATCATAACTTTATATGTTTTTCCCCAACATTTTTTTTGTCGAGGTAAAATTCATATAATATATAATTCACCGTTTTAAAATATACAATTCACTGGTTTTTAGTACATCCACAATGTCGTGCAAGCATCTCCATTGTCTAGTTCCAGAACATTCTCATCACTCTATGGAGAAACTCTGTACCTGTGAGGGGTCACCATCCATTCCCCCATTTCCTCATTCCCTGCCAATCACTAATCTATTTTCTGTCTCTATGGATTTGCCTATTCTGGGCATTTCCTATAGTTGGAATCATACAGTGTGTAGCTCTCTTTCGCTGAGCATAATGTTTTTAAGTTTCATCCATGTTGTAGCACGGATCAGTACCCCATCATCCCCATTCTGTTATGGCTGAATACTGTTCCATTGTATGGGTATATCTCATTTTGTTTACCCATTCATCAGGTGGTGGACATTTGGGTTATTCCCACTTTTTTGCTATTATGAATAACGCTGCTACGAACATTCATGTACAAGGTTTTGTTTGAACACCTGTTTTCAATCCTCTTGGATGCAGTATACAGGTAGGAGCGGAATGGCTGGGTCACGTGGTCACTCTGTGTTTAGGTTTTTGAAGAACAGCTGGACTGCTTTCCAGAGTGGCTGCACCATTTTGCATTCCCACCTGCAATGCATGAGGGCTCCAATTTCTCCACATCCTTGCCCAACCTTGTTATTTTCTGTGTTTTTGCTGACAGTCACCCTAGTGGGTGTGACGTGGTATCTCATTGTGGTTTTGATTTGTATTTCCCTAGTGACTAATCATGTTGAACATCTTTTTGTGCACTTACTAGCCATTTGTATCCCTTCTTTGGAGAAGTGTCTATTCAAGTTCTTTGCCTATTTAAAAATTATTTTTTTGTCATTGAGTTGTAAGAACTCTTTATATATTCTGGATACTAGACTCTTATCAGATATATGATTTACAAATATTCTCTCCCATTCTGTAGGTTGTCTTTTCACTACCTCAATATCCTTTGATACACAAAAGTTTTTAATTTTGATGAAACCCAATTTATCTATTTTCTTTTGTTGCTTATGCTTTTGGTGTCATATCTAAGAATCAACTGCCAAATCCAAGGTCAGGAAGATTTATTCCTATGTTTTCTTCTAAGGATTATAATTTAAGCTCTTATATTTAAGTCTTTGATCCATTTTGAGTTAATTTTTGTATATGGTGTGAGGTCAGGATCTGACTTCATTCTTTTGCATATCCAGTTGTCTCACACCATTTGTTGAAAAGACCATTCTTTCCCTGTCAAATGGTCTTGATACCCTTGTTGAAAATCTGTGGATGTATAAGTTTATTCCTGGACTCTCAATTCTCTTCCGTCGATCTATATGTCTGTCCTTAAGCCGGTACAACTGTGTTGATTACTGTAGCTTTGTAGTAACTTTTGAAATCAGGAAGTGTGAGTCTTCCAAATTTGTTCTTTTTCGGGATTGTTTTGGCTGTTCGAGACCCCTTGCAATTACCTAGGAATTTTAGGATAAGCTTGTCCATTTCTGAAAAAACGATAGTTGCAATTTTGATAGAAATTGCATTGACTCTGTAGATCAATTTGGGGAGTATTGCCGTCTTAGCAATATAAAGACTTCCAATCGATAAACATGGGGTATCTTTCCATTTATTTAAGTCTTTAATTTCTCTCAACAATGTTTTGTAGTTTTCAGTGTACAAGTCATACAATTCCATGGTTAAATTTATTCCTAAGTATTTTATTCATTTCAAAGCTATCGTAAGTGGAATTGTTTTCTTAATTTCATTTTCAGATGGTCATTGCCAGCATACAGAAATTCAAATGACTTTCATATGTTGACCTTGTTCAGTAACTTTTCTGAATTTGTTTATTAGCTCTAATTGCTTTTTTGGTTGATACTTTAGAATTCCCGATCATTTTATTTTATTTCATTTTATTTTTTTTTTTTTTTGAGGAAGATTAGCTCTGAGCTAACTGCTACCAATCCTCCTCTTTTTGCTGAGAAGATTGGCCCTGAGCTAACATACTGCCCATCTTCCTCTACTTTCTATGTGGGACGCCTACCACAGCATGGCTTGCCAAGCAGTTCCATGTCTGCACCGGGGATCGAAACCGGAGAACCCTGGGCTGCCGAGAAGCGGAATGTGCACACTTAACCGCTGTGCCACCCAGCCGGCCCTAGAATTCCCAATCATTTAAAAATTCTCATTCAAACTTTCTGTGCAGAAGAGTTGGATGCAATGAGGCACAAAAGCATAACATTTTTATACAACTTACCTGAAAGACACATCATATCCAGGAACTGGTCAGGATGAAATCTTGAACTTTTAGAATAATTTTTACAACCCCCGACCCCTTCCATTTGTCCTGATCATTTATCCAATGAGCAGCCTGCGGCAGATCAATCCATTTCTGAGGACAGCTGCCCGAGGGGGTCAAGAGTCTGTCTATTAGGAGTGACCAGAGGGGTCACCATCTGTGATGCGCCCTCCCCTAACTTGCAGCTTTTGGCAGGAATCATGAGTTAGAAAACGTCAGAAATTAGCATCTGCCTCAGAAACATAGAGCTGAACAGTAGCTTGATTTCAGAGAGTTCCATCAAAGAAGCCTCTTCCTGTGGGCGTTTTTATGTGACCCAGATGGTCGCGCCAGCATCCATGATGTTTTCACAGTTTATGGTCCCACAGAGGGTGTCCTCAATCTGCCGACATCCCAGAGCCAAAGTCCTGTTCACTGAGCATATGCCTGCTTTCCACTGAGCACAGTGCACACTGAGAGCGAATCAGCCTGGGGCAGACAGGATCAGGTTTGGGCTTAGAGTCAGTCCAGGCAATCAGGATCTGTGAGTTCAGGAGTCCAGAAAAGCCAGTGGCTTTTCTTCAGCAGCAGCAAAGCCCAGACGCGGCTGGGCCTGAAGACTGTGTTCCAAGTCCACACGTTAAGACAGGCTTTCGCGAGCCCTTATTGCCATGTCTGTCTTAGAGCCCCAATTGACCCTCGCAAGAGAATGAGAAGACAAGCCACAGACTGGGAGAAAATATTTGCAAAAGACGTATCTGAAAGAGGACTGTTATCCAAAATATACAAAGAACACTTAAAACTCAACGATAAAAAATTAAACAATCTGATGGTTAAAAGACTTGAACAGACGCCTC
The DNA here is from genome assembly GCF_041296235.1 of Equus asinus. Lineage (NCBI taxonomy): Eukaryota > Metazoa > Chordata > Mammalia > Perissodactyla > Equidae > Equus > Equus asinus. The sequence continues at coordinate 24,244,556 of NC_091815.1, forward strand.
ACCAAAGAGGATATACCAATGGCAAATAAGCATATGAAAAGATGCCCCACATCATATATTCTTAGGGAAACGCAAATTAAGACATTAATGGGATACCAGTACACACCTATTAGAATGGCCCAAATCCAGAACACGGACGGCACGAAATGCCAGCAAGGATGTGGAGAAACAGGAACTCTCCTTCATTGCTGGTGGGAACGCAAAATGGTGCAGCCACTTTGGAAGACACTTGGGCAGTTTCCTACAAAGATAGACATTCTCTTAGCATAGCATCCAGCATTCCTTGGTATTTCCTTAAATGAGTTGAAAACTTATGTCCACACGAAAACCTGCACATGAATATTTATAGCAGCTTTATAGTCAGCTTTAAAATCAGCTTTACAGCAGCAAATTGCCAAAACTGGGAAGCGACTAAGATGGCCTCCAGTAGGTGGATGGAGACGTAAACTAGGGCACATCCAGACCACGAATATTATTCAGCACTAAAAAGAAAGGATCTATTGAGTCATGAAAAGACATGAGTGAACCTTAAGTGCACATTACTAAGTGAAAGAAGCCAATCAGGAAAGGCTGCATACTTTTATGATTCCAACCATATGACATGATGGAAAAGACAAAACTATGGAGACAGTAAAAAGATCAGTGGTTGCCAGGGGTTGGGGGGAGGGAGGGGTGACCAGGCAGAGCACGGTGGATTTTTAGTGAAGCTATTCTGCATGACGCTATAATGATGGACACGTGTCATCACACCTGTGTCCAACCCATAGAATGTACACCACCAAGGGTGAACCCCAATGTCAACCGTGAACTCTGGGTTGTAACGATGTTGATGTTGATTCATGCGTTGTCACAAATGCCCCACTCTAGAGGGTGATGTTGACGGTGGGGGAGGCTGTGCCTGTGTGTAGGGAGGGGGTATATGGGAATTCTTTGTACTTGCCACTCAGTTTTACTGTGAACCTAAAACTGCTCCAAAAAATAAAGTGTATTAAAAAAAACTAACAATCAAAGGCAAAAGAAAGATTTTTTCAAACACATTCAAAAAATATATGCACACCAGTCTGGAAAACCAACAGCCTCTAGGGGTCAGCCATTTGGTTTTAACAAGGCCTCATCAGCAAACTGAAAATTGGTTCACAACTCCAAATGTCCATCTCCATCCGGAGTGTGCCTCTCTTTTCATCTTGCTCCTTTTTTCCCAAAGGCTCCAAGAGGCCAAATCATAGCAAAAATCATCATCGTACAGCGACTTACTCTTGTTCTGTCTCCAATACTCAAAGGGTTTAAATTCCAACCCTCCCACTGGTGGCAAAGGACAAGGGAGTGTGGCGTGTGCTTGCACGTGTGCACACACACTTGTTTCTGTTGCATCCCCTAATCCAGACGATCTCTCTAGTGTACATTATAAATGATGTGGGCTCGGTGAGCCCGGGAGTTGAAAGAAAGATTTTTGGGCTCTCAAGGTCGGTAGTAGTGCTCCTTTATTCAGAGAATAGCATGGGGACAGGCCCATGGGCAGTGAAGAGCTGCAGCATGGGGACAGGCCCATGGGCAGTGAAGAGCTGCAGCATGGGGACAGGATCCATGGGCAGTGAAGGGCTGCAATGTGTTGAGGGTAGGGCTGAATTGATAAGGCATAGGTATGTGAGTTATTTCTTTACAAACAAAGGAAAGATTATGTTAAAAAAAAAGTCATTAAAATGATGTCAGTGCAGGTGGGTTCTGGTTATCGGGTGCTCCTATAACTTTGGATAAGAATCAGGTTGAATCAGGTCAGGACGTCTGTCCTATGCTTCCCTGAGGATGACGTAGATTGGTATGTGGGACAGGACGCCTTGGGCCTCTCTCCGTGGGGCAGCCTTGATCCTCATCAGTAAACGCACAGCATTTTATTGTCTTGTGTTCCTTCATGAGATGGTCAGTCAGGTGTGGCCGGGAGAGGAAACAGAGGATATGCTCACCTAGAGATGGGCGGTGCCCATGCAGGGCTACAGGGGAAAGAGGCAGAGCGGTCAAGAGAAGACAGGACGGAGGCTTGGGCCATGGCCCTTATTGGGGTTTCTGCGGGAAAGGTGGGGCAGGGTGCACAGTTGAGGACTGGCCAGTTGGAATAATTGTGGAGGGTTTAGGATTATGGAGGTGGTCCCTGGTTGCCTGGTCCCTGTATGATGAAGGCAGAGGAATATTCCTTTCCAGGGTGCAGGGGCCTGACAGAGGAGGTGGGGCTCTGGAATGCCTCATTTGCATGTCAAAGTCATGCTGGGGTCCTTTGCTATCTCTAAGAATTGGCTTGCCCTGGAGGGGCTGTCTCTCCCCAGCCAGAAAAGTATTTTAAGATGTCAAAATGTCATAATATACAGAAAACAAACAAACCAATGTGTGTGTGTGTGTGTGTGTGTATACTATATATATATATATATATACATATAGAATACATACATTGATCATTGATTTTTTTTATCATACATCCAGATGAAATGGCCAGAAAATAAAAAGCCATTTCTCAGATTTCCTTTTTTTTAAGTTGAGACATCACTGACATATAACATTGTATTATAAAATTCCCTTTTTCTTTTCCTCATTCCAAGTTTACTCAACTCCCTAGAAGTGCGTTCAGCATTTACAGGGCCGGCCTCACAGCGGCCTGGTGACGCCAGCTGGGATCGGTGGGCAGCCTCCAGGCTGGACGCTGGAATGTTGTTTTTCTTCTTTTTTTTCCCTCAGGCTTATCTAAGGCTTTGATCCAGCCCTGGGAATGGATTTAACCTTTTTTCCTCCCACTGGGAGGAGAGAACAATGCAAATTCTTAACATTTTTGGTTCACTTCAGGCCCGTCTTTGGGAAATTTGGCCCCTTTCTCCTCCCACCAGGAGTATGGAACAACTACAAACTGAGGTTGATGGCCTTTGACTCCCCTCAAACTCATTTTGGGGAATGTTTGGGCCCTTTCTCTTCCTGCCTGGAGGAAAGAGAAAAAAACCGAGAGGTATCGCCAGCCTGTGTTTTTCCCCACTTTCGCCAGCACTGGCTGAAGTCAGCTAGGGGGTCCCTGAGCCAACACCCCAGGGATTGGACCTAGCATTTTAAATTCCATAGGTAACTTTTTTTTTTGAGGAAGATTAGCCCCGAGCTAACATCTGTGCCCATCTTCCTCTATTTTATATGTGGCATGCCACCACAGTATGGCTTGATGAGTGATGCATAGGTCTGCACCCAGGATTGGGACCAGTGAACCCCACGCTGCCGAAGCGGAGCGTGTGAACTCAACTGCTGCCCCACCGGGCCGGCCCCCCATAGGTAACTTTTACCTCACAACAGACAACAGCTCAGCAGCTGTTTGACATGACAAATAAAAATGGCAAGCAATAGGATATATTGGAGAATATGAGGAAGCCATTTGGCGTAAACCTTGTCTTCCCAAAAGGGCCTGACCGTGGCCCTTGAGCATGCATTGTGTATCTGCTTTAGACATTCCCTATGGCAAGGGCAAAGGCCCTTGAGATAAAGGTGCAACTTCCCTCCCCCTCCCAATGTTGGCATTTCTTTAAGGATTAAGCATCTTTCCTTAGGCTAGGAACTGATTGCTGCGCTCACCTGTGACCACCCAGCTCAAGACAATAGACTTGCCTCCTGCTACGCCCACCGAGAGAGCAGACCCACTACCTGCTGTGTCCATCAAGTGCTGTGTGGACAGGGCAATCTTGTGACTATTATGGGAGGGACATTTCAATCATATGTGAAACGTCCTGTATAGGGGTATATAACCACTCTGTATACCTCACTTCTTTGGTGCCCTTTCTTCCTTCGGGAAGAAAGGCCCCAGGCCATGGTCCTCAGATTTCAACTCAGAATAAACTCACCCAAATTTTCATTTATAGATTGGTTATGGATTATTTTTGGCGACACACACCAGGGGTAACTTCATGGTGCCCAGGAACCAGGGCTTCATCATGCCCCACCCCTCTCCCTTTTCCCTACATAATGTTGTAACCACATTTTACTTAGGGTCATTCTAGTAAATCCCACTTCTGCCACCACTACGTGTGTTTGTGTGTGTGTGTATGTGGGAGAGACTCAGCATATAGCTGTACTTGAGACAGGAAGCAGCCTAGCGAGACAGGACCATCTGCAAGGCCCCTGGCCTAACAAGATAATGCCCCTAACCAATTGGCAAGCTAGGAGAATCAGATAGAGGCCACCAAGATCTACATTCAGCAGCCTCTGGACTTTCTTGGGCTTACACATGCACCCTAGCACCCAGGAGTCCACTGAAGGTGACCCTAGCCCCATTAGTACTGTAGAAATCACACCTGGGTGGAGAGCTAGCATGCTAATGATACAGGCAACGCATGTGGTGGCATGTTGAACAACAGTGCAAACACAAGCACAACCCCACCTCTCCATGCCATGACAAGGCACTCCTCCCCAGCCTCTGCCTAATAAAAGCCCCACAATCTCACTCCCTAAGGAGCCGGTCACCTGCCCCTTTCCTTTTGCACCATCTCCCTTGTGCCTCTCCTGTGCACAAGCTAATGAACTTCTACTTTTCTACTCCCATTTGTTGTTGATCTTGACTTCCATCCTAGGGGACAACAAGAACCCAATGTGCCAGGAATATATGGGTGACCACAAAGGGATGGGACGGGGTGGGGCTTTCTTGAGACCCAGTCGAAGATTAGACGGGCCTGTGTTGGACTGGCCTGGCCGCCCGGATGTGGACATAAATGGCCCCAGCCAAACCTTCGTTTCAGACTCCAGCATTTGGTAAGTCAGGTTGAGGTCTGGGAGCCAACGCCCTCTAGTCCAACCAACTTCTTAAAGTCTCCCTCTTTCCCCTCTCTCTCTCTCTCTCCCTCTTTTATCCTCTTTAGGAGGATCTCCTCTCCTGGTTTCAGGGGCACCGTGAGCCCCTGGGTCAGTCATTAGCCTGACAATCTGATTTTTCTGTCTCATTGAGTCTGCGTTCCACCCCTGGGAGCTCTCCGGAACTCTGTTTTGTCTCCTGTCAAGAACCCGGTGAGTATTTTAGGTGCCTACTGAGTCGGTTCTGGGGACAGGAGACCTGTAATTTATTCTGCAAACTGTCCTTCCGGGAACTGTTGTTTGTGTGACCTTTATCTTGATAACCCTTGGAAAGAGGCCATGAGGGCGAGGCCTGATCACCTCTTTCCCTTCTTTTTTTTTTTTTTTTTTTTAGATTGGCACCTGAGCTAACAACTGTTGCCAATCTTTTTTTTTTTTTCTGCTTTATCTCTCCAACCCCCCCCATACGTAGTTGTATATCTTAGTTGCAGGTCCTTCCAGTTGTGGGACGTGGGACGCCACCTCAACATGTCCTAAGGAGCAGTGCCATGTCTGCACCCAGGATCCGAACACTGGGCCGCCACAGCGGAGCGCATGAACTTACCCACTTGGCCATGGAGCCGGCCCCTCTTTCCCTTCTTTGTCTGTCTCATTCATCACCTCCTCTGTTGTCACCAAGTTGACGTTAAGTTTGAGCTGGACCTGAGCAGAACCTGGATCTTCTATAAAATCAAAAACTTGAAAAACTTTCTGCCAGGGACTTAACTCTCAACCCTGGCATTGAGAGCCTCAGCCTCCGGCCTGCCCCAGGCCTTTGCCTCTTGCCTCCTGGGCTTGCCTTGTTCTGGCTCAGGGACTAAGTGCCTGGGCTGAATGGGACTTGACTAAATCTTATAACTATGTTGACACCTGCAGTTGGGCTCTGCACGCTACTCCGGCTGCTGACAGCCAGACACTGATGGTGCTTTACCACCATGGGGAACGCCCAAAGCATCCCCAGAGACTCACCCCTCGAGTGCATTTTAACTAATTGAGAACAGTTTCAACTGGATGGGTTATGCCCCAGAAACTCCATCTGGGAGAAAACTTGAGTGGTTTCTCTGTGCCTTTATGAAGCAATTGGACAGGTAGATGAATTCATAACCCAATTTCTGAGAAATCAAGAGCAATGATCCTTAAAAAAATCCTTGCAAGACTGGAAATGCAGCTCTAGAGGCAGGTCAAGTTCCACCCATTTCCTTTATCTCAAAGAGCTTGCCAACCCTCCAGGGAATATCTAGCCCATCACAAATTCTTAAGACTGAAAGGGGGAAAAAAAGGAAAAAAGAAAAAAAAAAAGGCCAAAAGAGTGCTCCTGCCAAAAATCTAGCATCTTGAATGTCTTCTCCACAAATATTAGTAAAAAGTCTTTTTTTTGTTTGTTTTTGAGGAAGATTAGCCCTGAGCTAACATCTGCCACCAATCCTCCCTCTGCCGAGGAAGACTGGCCTGAGCCAACATCGTGCCTGTCTTCCTCCACCTCACACGTGGTACGTCCACCACAGCATGTCCCGCCAAGCGATGCCATGTTTGCACCCGGGATCCGAACCAGTGAACCCCGGGCCACCGAAGCAGAATGTGTGAAATTAACCACTGCACCACCAGGCAGGCCCCTAGTGAAAAGTCTTAAAACAAAATTTGGATTCATAACTAGTGTATTACTGTACCTGATTCATGCTAGTCATTTTAAAACAATAGATGTGGAGACTCTGTGCATGTGTATCTTCATGTATATTATACATGTGTGATATTTTACCTCTGGATGGATGGCTAAAATTAAGAGCCCTCTTTAATTGGCTCAAAGTAAACACTTACCTAAATTACTTCTAAATGTAAAAGAAACTAACCCAAATGTCTTTCATTAACGTGATAAAGTTAATATTTGGTAAATGAAAGCTTATTTATGTTTGTTGGTTTGATTAAAATGGACATGTCCTCCAGAGTTAGCACCGGATATGATGCAGACGTGCAGGCTTTATTCTACGTTTATTGGTCAAACAAGCTGATGTAATCTCTGTTACAAAAATGGCAACAAAAATAACAACTTAAAATGATGGCTAATTTTGTGTAATGTCTCATGAAGTTTTGCAGGCAATCTAAATAATTATTGGGAATGAGTAAACTGAATAGAAGTGAACAAGATAAAAATGTTGGGTGAACTTTTTAACAGTAATTATGTGTTATGCCATGTGTATTTAAAATAACTTTCAAAATCTTTCTTGTAACTTGAAGCTTTGAGGTTTCATTAGGTGAAATTAAGAGATAAAAAACTCATTGGATATCTGGGCCATTTTCAAATAAGATAATATACTGATACATTATTGCTAAACACATCTAAGTTTATCTACTTTTGGCTTCTTATTACAGAGAAACTAAAAGATGTTTGGGTCTATTGGTAAGCATGTCTTGTATTTTATTAAGACTGTACTATGAAGTAGGATGTTTCTAGAAATTATGGAAAGTATTTATAAATTTGTCAAGCCACAGAATGCTAATGTAGAGGACAGTTCATAATTGCTCGCTTTTTAGTTTTCATTAAGGTCTGTGAGGGTTAAAAATTTTAATTAATACATGTAATTAAAGCTACTAAAAATTAATAAGGAAAACATGTTTGTATTCAAGGAAAGTAAAATGTATGTTTTCAGTAAAGACAGTATAAAGAATGGAAATATTTTTGTTTTGTTAAGAAAGATAAATTTGTCCTAAAGTACCAGAAGAGAAGAAAGAAAGCAGGGGACAAATTCTGAACATAGAAAGAAAGCTATGGGAGGTTTGTGGAAGAGGAACCCTAAAAAGAGTTTTATGGATGGTCAAGTTGGTTAAGATTGAAATAAATCTCATTAAGTAGGTAGCTTTAGTGTCAAAAATAAACTGGTGCAAAAATGAAAGTTTCTTTCTCTCTTAAAAGGATAATTTTCTTGGACTTTTAGTCTGCTCTTGGTAAAGAGGTTACAAAAGGTTTTTCTTTATTTTTGAGTAAGTCTACCTAAAAAGACAGAAAATCTATGTTTTGTTAAAATAATTTCCTATGTTCAAAAAGACTGAGGTCTCTCTATCAAGGTTTCTTGACTGTTTTAACTCTCTGTTTGCTTCTGACTGTTTCTGTTGTCACTTTGATTGAATGGATAACTGAGCATTGTTTCGTATTTGAACAAGGGTTTTAAAATCTTTTGATATTTTTGACAAGCTTCCCCTCAAAAATATATTCAAATACTGAATAAAGGCTTTCTTTTGACCTGGAAGAAGGAAGAAAATTTCTCTGAGGATTTTCAGAGGGCCCCTGAGACTTCTCAAAGAAATTTGCTCTGTGTTCCTACAAGGAGGAAGATACTAAACTAATTAGGCTTATTTGGTCTGTTAAATTACATGGGAAACATTGTCAAATGAGTGATGATAAGCCTTCTTAGGTGGTATTATGTGGGTGAATGCTATTGATATAGGTGTTTTGAAATTGCATAACATTCCTAAAATTCTCATCTGTCCTGATTGTCAGCCATAATTCTAGTTATTATCTTGAAATGTTGTATGTCAGAGAAATAGTCAAGTTTCTTTGTCAATTGCCCTTTTGAGTCTTTTGTCATTTCCAGATAGTTGCTGTTTTACTCTGATGCTTTTTGCTTTTGCAAATATGTTTTGTCTTCAGAGAGATTCATGGAAAAGAATCTGACACTTACTCTAGAAATACAGGTTTCTGAAAAACTTTCAGATCATAAAACTGAACTGGGTAAGAAATCACAGAACTCTAAGGGAGAAACTGATGGCTTCATAAAACTGCTAACAGAAGATTCAGATCAAGTATATATTACACAGGACTGAATGAACTGATGACAATGACTATAATTTATATGACTTTTCATTTGAGATGTTGCTGATTTATTTTGATGTTTTCTTTTTCCAGATTTAAGGAAATCTCTTTTTCTTTTCTCTCATGCTAACTATGACTTATAACAATTTGTTAAATTATACCTTTGTAAGCAGAATTGAAACATTTATCTTTTTCTCCCTACGTGATCCCTCAAGAATTTGGAAACTCCTAGTGAGTGAGTATTGTTTTCATGGCCATATAGTTATTTGCATAAGTTCAATAAGAATCTGTTCTCCTTATAACAGGACACAATTGGAAACATTGGTTATATTACCAAGGCTTTGATTGGAATGTCATATTTGAGAGAAACATACAGACTCAGATATTACAAGACAGTTTTTGAGGAATAAAGGTTGACTTTCTGGAACAAAGCCGCTTGGAAATATTGGCCTGGTACCTTGTTTACAGAGTTCCTAGCAACCTTACTGGGTAAGGAAAGAAGGTAACTTATCTAGCAGGTGAAAGGAACCTCAATATTTTAGGGAACTTCAAGAGAAGAGAGGAATTCCTCCAAATCTATGGTATTGCAGGCAAAGCCTGATGACAAGTCCTTGGCTTGGCTTTCCTAACCTCAAGAGGTGTTTAAAGTTCAATCTGAGAGTCCTTATAAAAAGTTCCAGCAAAGCAGATTTGAAAGAGCCTATATAACCGATGGCTATTCTTCCTGTACTTGTGTAAATTCTTGGGCAAAGTTTGTTGAAACTAGACTTAGTTTGCAAACCAGTGAGTCTTAATTGGCTATCTTTGGTAAAAATGAGGGTGATTTTAGAGAGAAAAATTATGTTTCAATCGAAACTATAGTACACATTCATGGATATTAGGTTCTAGTTCTGATAATTATTTTGAGGGTTTTGTTTTCAATCTGTGAGCTGGATCAGACCCTGAATTCTTCTAGTCTCCTGAAATATCTGGCTACAAATCTGCAAACTAATTTTTTCAACTTTCCTTTCCATCATTTTCATTTGGAATCATTGAAAACTGGACCTGCCATTTTTCTGAAGCTCTGTAGACTGAAGATGGACAGCTTGATATAAACTTAAGGGAGATTCATGTCTGCTGTCATGTAAGCCACTCATAAGACACTAGAACACCAATGACATCATCAGAGATATTTCAAACTACAAAAGATGCTTCGACTTTGACACCTAAAAATTTTTTTGGCTGGCTGCTCCCTGGACTCAGAGACTGGTTTATAATTTGCTCCTACCATTAACCTTATTTTTCTTTTTGTTTCTCTAAAAATGACTAATGTTAATAACTCAGGAAAGAGTGAGACCAACATCTGGGAAATCTATGAACAAGCGTCCTGGCATCACTGACATAACCAAGGATAGATAGACCCCAATCAGGCGTGGTCACTGATCAAGGGTGCTTTCCCATCCCTCAGTTGGTTCCTTCCCTTTTTGGGACCCCCTGGAAATCATTGTACTCCTATTAATTTTTGGTTCCTGTCTTTTTAATCTTCTTGTCAAGTTTGTGTCCTCTAGGCTCCAACAATTCCACGTTAGACTGATGGTCATGCAAGGATTCCAGGCACTTCCAATGGCCAACTCACCTGGTCCTCATTCTCATTCCTGCTGGACCCTGCGACAAGCTGAAAAAGATTTTTACTCCTTCCAGATATAGGGCTCCCTTCTCAATCCCTGTCAGCAGGAAGTAGCTTCAGAAGAAGAGACCTTAGCCCATGATCCTTAAGATTAAGGAGGATAGAATCTCTCTGGGGGGAATGAGACAGGAAGCAACCTAATGAGACAGGGCCATCTGCAAGTCCCCTGGCCTAACAAGATATGGCCCCTAACCATTTGGCAAGCCAGGAGAACCAGGTAGAGGCCACCAAGATCTACATTCCACAGCTCTGGATGCTTCTGAGCTTACGCATGCACCCAGGCACTAAGCAGTCCACTGAAGGTGACCCTAGCCCCATTAGCATAGTAAAAATCACACCCAGGGGTGGAGAGCTAGCATGCTAATGATCCATGCAATGCATGTGGTGGCATGTTGAACAACAGTGCAAGCACAAGCACAACCCCACCTCTCCATGCCATGATAAGGCACTTCTCCCCAGCCTCTACCTAATAAAAGCCCCATAATCCCATTCCCTAATGAGCTGGTCACCTGCCCCTTTCCTTTCTGCACTGCCTCCCTTGTGCCTCTCCTGTGCACAAGCTAATAAACGTTTACTTTTCTACTCCTGTTTGTTGTCTCTCTTGATTTCCATCCTGGGGGACAATAAGAACTCAATGTGCCAGTAACATGCTCACTGCTGACATTTACTACAATGGTGCAGTAAGGACGCACAGTTGGATCACAAGGGAAAAAGACACAGGCAGAGACTGGAAGACTCCAAGGGCAGGTTCCTCTGTCCTCTCCCTTCCCTGAGTGGTCATGCAGAGTGTACTCCCCCCCCCCCGCCCCCCGAAGCAATGAAAATGCAGCCACATGTGGGTGATGGTCAGGAAGCTCATTAGAGCAGACTCAGCAACCTCTGCCTGGCACATACCAACATGCCAGACTCCCAGGATGAAGGCAGGCAGTCAGCATAAACCATATTGTTTGCACAAACAGTCTAAGCACAAGGAGCGCCCCCCCCCCCTTATCAGTTAGGAAATAGAGGGAAAACTTCCAAAATTCAGGTTCCCAGATGCCAGCCAAGGGCCAACCTTGCAAACAGGCCTTTCTATGGAGAGAGGCCCACTCTGTTAAACCCTTTTCTGCACAGACAGTTACTGAATCAAAGTGACAGTCGTGACAGTGATGGCTGTCTTGTGGTTGCATAGGAGATTGTCCTTGTTTGGAGAAAATACACAGTAAAGAATTTTGCAGTGGTGTTAATGGTGCATCCGATTGGAAACATACCCCTAAATGTTTCAGAGGAACCATACCTACAACTTTTCTGTAAGTTTGAGATTGTTTCAAAATCAAAATATATTAGAAAAAAATAATATGGAAGAGGGGAGAATCGACGGGGATGTGGACTGAGGACTGGCCATAAGTCGATAACTGTTGCCGGGCAACAGAGACACGGAGGTTACAATACTCTTCTCTCTACTTTTGTTTATATTTAGAATTCTCCACAACAACAACAAAAGCAACAAACCCCTGTGAGCAAAGATGTCTTCTAAATGTAGTTATTTCTGGAAGGGGAGGGAGATGACATTGGAGGATCCTTTATATTCGTCTATAACATTGCATTTCTACACACACACACACACACACGCACAGAAAATGAGAAATACAGATAAGCAAAATCAATAAGTAGAAAAATCACCACTACCCAGAGATCAGCATTGCAGTAACCTGTAACAATTTAGTTCATATTCTTATTCTTTTGAATATACACATATACAGTCAGGCATCGCTTAATGATGGGGACACATTCTGAGAAATGCACCCTTAAGCTGTTTCGTCACTGTGTGAACATTTTAGAGTGTACAGCTGTGCACTGCGTAATGATGTGTCAGTCAACAACAGACCACATAGAAGACGGTGGTCCCATAAGATTAGTACCATATAACCTAGGTGTGTAGCAGGCTGTACCATCTAGGTTTCTGTAAGTACTGTAGAGGAGGGATAAATTTTCCCCCACCCTTCTAGGTTCTTCTGGCTGATCTAAGAATTAAATTGACATGAGACAGATTAACAGGAGAGAAACAAAAGTTTAATAACACGTGTGCACGGGAGAAACCCAGGAAAACTGAGTAACTCACCAAAGTGGCCAAAGCCACCACCTTAAATACCATCATCAGCTAAAGACAAAAGAAGATGCTGGGGGTGGGGAGGGTCAGGGACTTTAAAGAGAAGGAAGGCCATTCACAGGCAGGTGACGAGGAGCAAACTTTGGAAGACGAGTGTTTTTGGCCACACAGAGACAGAAGAACACAGAGGGGAGCCCGACAAACAGGCTTTTCTAGGTTCCTCCGTGTTTACCACTTGGTTCGCGTGATGCTAAGGTGATCGCTTGCTTCCTGAGACAGGCTTTTCTATCTGAATTCTTTTAGGCAGTTAAGAGGGAAGTAACAAGAAAAACTTTCTGAGTCTTTCGTTTCTTAAAAATAATGGATCTAAAACAAGCCTCATGTTAAAGAGACACATTTTGGGGTGGAAAATTTTGTTCCCCTTCAGTCTACTCTATGATATTCACACAAGGACAAAATCACTTACGGACACGTTTCTCAAATGGCTTCCCATCTTTAAGGGACGTGTAACTGTCCTCACACAAAACTAGATGGTCTAGCCTACTACACACCTGGACTATATGGGATAGCCCATTGCTCCTGGCTACAAACCTGTACAGCATGTTCCCGCACTGAATGCTGCAGGCAACTGTAACACAATGGTAGGTATTTGTGTATCTAAACACAGAAAAGGTACAGTAAAAATACGATATAAAAGTCAAAAATGGTACACCGTATAGGGTGCTTACTATGAATGGAGCCTGCAGGACTGGGAGTGAGTGACTCAGTGAGTCAGTGGGTGAGTGGTGAGTGAATGTGGGGGCCTAGGTCATCGGTATATGCTACTGTAGACTTTATAAACACCATACACTTAAATTTATAAAAAATATTTTTCTTTCTTGAATAATAAATTAACCTTAGCTTACTGTAACTTTTTACTTCATACATTTTTTTGAAAACGTTTTGACTCTTTTGTAACAACACTTAGCTTAAAACACAAACACATTGCACAGCTGTATGAAATATTTTCTTTCTCTACATCCTTAGTCTACGAGCTTTTGTCTATTTTTCTATTTTTTATTTATTTATTTTTTTTACTTTTTAAACTTGTTTGTTAAAAACTAAGACACAGGGTCCAGCCCCATGGCCTAGTGGTTAAGTTCAGCACGCTCCACTTCAGCAGCCTGGGTTCAGTTCCCAGGTGTGGACCTACACCATTCATTGGTGGCCATGCTGTGATGGTGACTCACATACAAAAGAGAGGAAGACTGGCACAGATGAACCTCCAAGAAATCTTCCTCAAGCAAAAAGAGGAGATTGACAACAGATGCTAGCTCAGGGCGAATCCTCCTCAGCAAAAAACAAAAAATAACCAAGAAAACCCCCTAAGACACAGACACATACATTACCCTAGGCTTATACCGTCTTCCACCTTCACATCTTGTCCCACTGGAAGGTCTTCAGGGGCAATAACACACATGGAGCTGTCATCTCCTACAATAACAGTGCCTTCTTCTGGAACACCTCCTGAAGGGCCTGCCTGAGGCTCTTCTTGAGGAGATGTCACTCTTTTCAGAAATATGGCCATGGTTCTTTGCTTGGTTTGTTTCTTTTTTTGTCATAGATATATGCTGCATTCACCATGACCATTCCTTTCTATCAATGATAACCTTTCAGTGTTGGGGTCCCTGTTTTGAAACTTTTTAAGGAGCCTGTTGAGGGCTGCAAAAGCTTCTGCTAAACCCTCTGCTGTGAATTTTCTTGGGGGTTCTTCTTCTCTTGCTGTTTCCTTTTCTCTTGCCTCTTCTTCAGCTATGCACTCCTCTTCCAGTTCCCCCAACTCCTCATTGGTCAGTTCCTCAGGAACCCGCTCTGGGAGCTCCTCAGCGTCATCCTCATCCACACCCAGGTTAGAGCTGATTGCCATCTCAGCCACAGCTTTGTTGATTTTGGCAACCTCTTCATCCTTAGCGAATCCTTTGAAGTCATGGACGAACCTCGTGAGTGTCTTCTTCCAGGTGCCATTCATACGCTCCTTGGTGACAGTACCCCAAGCCCAAGCAAGGTCCTTGATGCAGTTATAGATGTAACTGCATCAGCATCTTCTCAGTGTTGTCCTCAGTTGCGCAAGAGCCTGGGCAAAGGTCCTCCTCAGGTCGTAGGCCTTAAAAGCTGCTATAACTCCTTGATCCATTGGTTGGATCTAAGACGTGGTGTTTGGAGGGATAAACACTGCTTTGAAATTGGGATGAAGACCACCAGTAAAACAAGGATGTCCCAGAGCATTATCCACAACAAGCAAAATCTTGAAAGGGATGTTATTTTCCAAACAGTACTTCTCTGTTTCGCTGGCACAGCACTTCAGGGGGGCATCTTGAAAGAGGAACTGGGTCATCCATGACTTCTTACTGCTCCTGTAGACACTGGCAGTGTGTGCTTATTGACATGCTTCAAGGCCCTGGGTTCTCACTGTGCCAGAGCACAAAGGGTTTCCATTTGTAGCCTGCAACATTGCCCCCATGCAAACTGTTACCCTGTCCTTCAAGCCTTGGAACCTGGCCTCCTCATGGATGAAAGTCCTTTCAGGCATCCATTCCCAGCATAGGGAGATTTCATCCTTTTTGAATATTTGCTCTGGCAAGTAATCTTCCCCCACAATCAGCTTATCTAGAGTTTCCAGAAATTCTCCAGCTGCCTTCACGCCAGCACTTGCAGACCCACCGCTCACTTTCCCATCACATGATGAACAACAATTCCTGAATCGTTTAAACCACCCAGAGCTGGCAGTAAAGGCAACATCGTAGTCGGGTCCAGCCTCTTCTTTCAACATCGCAAACAAACTTTTTGCTTTCTCCGTGGTCGTCAACGTGCTGAGGATACGCTTCTGTGTCTGGTCTCAATCCACATCACTGGAAGTCTCTCCATGTCTGATATGGGCCCTTCTCAAATTTTCCTTAGTCTCACTGCCTTCGATGGAGCAGATCCTCGAACAGCTTCTGTCACTATGTTCTTGTTTTTCAAGATCGTACTTGTCGTGAAAGGGTGCCTGCCTGACTCGTGAGCAATAACCGTCACTGATTTTCCACCTTCGTAGCCCTTAATCACTTTCAATTTTGTTTCCGGGTCCATCACTCAGCGTGGCCTCTTACTGATGACATTAGGAGTGGATTTGGTAAGCTTAGGGGCTGTGAAGAACAAAACAAACGAGATCAAATCAAGCGCAAGAGAAAATGGTGCAGTCAAGAGACACAGTAAACACGAGATGTATGAGGCTGCTGCTGGCATAACAAAGCATATTGTTTCACAGTAAACTTTTTTATATAAGTAGAAAGAGTACACTCTAATGATAAAAAGTATAGCATAGTAAAGACATAAACCAGTAACATAATTGTTATCATTATCAAGTATTATGTACTGTACATAATTATATGGGCAATACTTTTAAACTTTTAAACCAGGGTGGTAGGTCTGTCTGCACCAGCATCACCACAAACACAGGAGTGACGCGTTGCACTGTGACGTTACAAC
This sequence comes from Equus asinus, assembly GCF_041296235.1. Classification (NCBI taxonomy): domain Eukaryota; kingdom Metazoa; phylum Chordata; class Mammalia; order Perissodactyla; family Equidae; genus Equus; species Equus asinus. Next base: position 24,260,465 of record NC_091815.1, read on the forward strand.
AGCCATGACATCACGAGGCGATAGGAATTTTTCAGGTCCGTTGTAATCTCATGGGACCACCATTGTATTTGCAGTCTGTCATTGACTGAAATGTCGTTATGCAGCACATGGCTATATATGTATATATATAAATACATATATCCAGAAGGTAATCCGGGATATAAATACAATAATACAATGCATATGTATATATATAAATATAATATATATACACATATACGAGTATGCGTATATATATCTGTGTGTGCCTAAAGCAGTACAATATAATTTTGACATACACAGTATATATACACATATGTATGTACATAAACATACAACATAACATACATGTGTATATATATGACAAAACTAAATTATATGCCTGCTTTTCTTTCAGGAAGTGGTCTCCATCTTTCCCTTCCTGTAAATGCTTATCTCATATTCCTCATATCCAAATTCCCCCAGTTGACCCAAAAATATCCTCTAGAGCTGAATTGTCCAAACCAGTATCTCCTCCAGGACCGCACACGCCTCTCAGGTCTGTTTCAACCCGCCACAATCGCCTTCATTGATGCTGACGAAACCTGCCACCTCTGGTGGTCTGGCTGCCCCTCTGCTGGCGCTGGGCCCGTCTCCCGTGCTCCCCGTACCCTGCAAGGCAGGCTGAAGGCCGAACGTCTGAGTGAGGCCGCTCCGGGGACCGTACATTAAAGGCAAGGGCACACTTCACTTGCATCCCTCAGGAGCCCTAGAGCATCCCGTTGGTCCACCAGCAGTGAGGCTGGCCACGACCCCCAAGTGGGGTGAAGATGGCCTGACCCTGCCATCGCATGACTCCATCTCACCCTTATGACCAGAAAGTCATGAGTGTGGCATCACTGTGATGCGTACCCACATCCACCGTCTGCCTCATGCTTCTAAGCCCAATTGGTCATCTTTATCTGAATCGATGATTTCCTCAGGGCTTGGGAAATACTGTCCTGACTCTTCCACTCTTTCTACGGTAAACCACCCCCTATTGCTGTTTCCTCCTGTAGAGTTTTCCCTCCTCCACTGAGACCACTGGTTCCTCTGACCCAAGTAGTAACCAAGGCAGTCACACCGCATTTCTATTAAAAGGACCTGAGGCACTTTTGGCAAAATAATAAATTTATTGCATATGATTGGCAGACAGACGTTGCTAATAAATAATTTCTCAATGTTTGAAAAAAAATCAAAATAAAATAGTCTTATACACCACACCATTACAGGAGTCCGTGAGGATCAGGATTGGGCCCGGGGGGACCAGCCCACTTTTCAGAGAAGTCAGAGTGGGCAGAAGCATCGATCTCCAAACATTTTTTGAGCTCGTGGACTTTCAGCTGCAAGAATTGGTCCCAGCCTTGAGGCTCAGGAGGTTGAGTTCACCACCCAAGGGGGCTAGAATTTTCCCAGCCATACAGATGAGATGCTAGTTCAGAGATGAGGAGAGGGCTTCCCTGAAGGGACCTACAAAGCCCCTGGAGCAGAAATAGGACACAAGGGCAGAGGGGACTGGGGCTGAACAGAGGGCCTGCAGGGGGAGGCGAGGAGCACTCTGCGGGGCCAGAGTTCCCCTGTGCTCACCTATGGGTCTCCCCCCAGTAGAACAGGGGCTGATCTAGAGCAGCAACAGTAGGTAGATATGACAGAGGAACTTTCTTCTAGTAGTTTCTAGAACCTGAAGAGGGGACCTAGCAGGACCCCAGACTGGACCCAAGGTTCCCAGGACGCTGGGGAGGTACAAGCCCTTGGTGAATGAGAAGTCCCGGCCAAAGGTTCCAGCTCCTGGAAGGCACAGTCAGGTGCTTGTGCAAGGACAGCCCTCGACTAGGACAGACGGACTCGCACGATCACACTGGAGTTGGTCACACGGGCTCCATAGTGGCCAGCCCAGAACTGCGTGTCCTGGCCCCAGTGTTCAAAAGACACAAAGCGGACGCCCATCTTGATGTCGGAGAACACATGGGTGACCTGTAGGTAGAGGAAGGGGTCAGCCCCGTTGTGCCACAGCCTTCCCCTCAAAAGCTGAGGTTGGGGCTTTCTGGCAGATGGTGTCTTCCAAGGATGGCTGCAACAATGTCTCCAGTCCACAGATGCTTCTAGAATCATGCCACTCCTCATCCAGAGGCAGAGCCTAATTCCCACCCAATCTGAGCGGGTTTGCTTGCTACCAAGAGAGCAGTGGAAGTGACGCTGAGTGACTTTCACCAAGTGACTTCCAAGGCTACATCAGAAAAGGCAATACAGCTTCCAAAAGTTTCTCTAGAACGTTCATGGTGGCACCACCACACAAGTAGTGTGACTGCCCTGAGGCCACCATGCTGTGCGGCAGCCCAGAGCCGGCTAAGTAGAGATCCCATGGTCAAGCTCTGAGACTAAATGAAGAAAGAGATGCTTGGCCAGCCACCAGGTGCTGTACACACACACACCCTGCCATTCAGCTCCAGCCATTGTCTGAAGGCAACTACATAAGAGACCAGAGCCGGGCCTTTCTCATACAAACCACAGAGAGAGGCTCTAACATGACTGCTGTTGATGGTAAACCACCAAGTTTTGGGGTGATTTGTTATGCAGCAATAGAGAACCTTTACAGGCCCCCAGCATCCTTTCCCCACGCCCCTGTCAGAGGCTCACCTGATGGCAGACATTGTTGTTCCACTGCTGGATGGGGTCAGGCATAGCAGAGAATTTATCCAGGACGGTCTGATTGGCATCTAGAAGTTGGACAAGGAGGCGATACATACAGCCACTGTCGTGCCGGGCTCCCCACCTATGGGAGGAGGGAGTCCTTGACGGCTGGACTTGCCACTCCATCTCTTTGAGTGTCTGCCGACCCCACCTGAATGGCCTCCCTGCGTATGCAAGTTTGGTCCTCAGACTAGCACCATCAGCATCACCTGGGAGCTTGGTCCCACTGCATACCCAGCGAATCAGAGTCTGCATGTAACAAGCTCCTCAGCTGGGCTGCACGGACACTCATTTTAGAAGCAATGACCTAGAGCAGTGCTCTTTATGGTACTTCCTCCATATTATTAAGGTGACAACAGGTGTCATATGTGATGTGCATAAGGTTGATGTTTTTAAAACACAACTTTCATATCAATCCTTTAAAAAGATCCAGGGGAATCTAAATCAATTGGTGGTGGGATACCCAGCAACATTAAAAAAACAACATCCAAGGGCTATCAGTGGTAATGGATAAATTACGGTATATTCACATAATGCAATACTATATAGCAATGAAAGTAAATTGCAGCTACATACAATTATGGATGAATTCACAAAACACGTTATTGAGTGAAAGAAGCCAGATACAAAATATATTCTGTATGACCCTGGATATATATATATATATAGTACAAAAATGAACAAAACTTATCTATGGTCACAAAATTCAGCATGGTGGCTGCCCTTGGGTGAGTAGTGATGGGAAAGGGGCATAAGGCAGGGTTTGCTGGCAACATTCTCTTCTTGACCTGGGGGCTGGTAATGTGAATGTCTTCACCCATGACAATTCATTGAGTTAGAAGCTAACATTTAAAAACCTAAGAGTAATGGGCAGTAAAAATACATGAACAAATACGTCCTTTTACAGAGACTTCACATGATTCCACTTCTTAGAATTAGATGTCCATTCCACTTCTCCCACAGAATTTTGTCCTAATGTAATATTAATATATTTTTATGTTCTTCTGACTTCTATTGATTATCCGTTCGTACTGCTCTGTGCCAACCACACACACACAAAGAATATAAATAGAAATTTAAAATGTTTCCTGTGACCATAAAGCTCTAAGTGTTAACATTTTTCTCTTGGATTGAATTATTACCCACTAGTGGTTTCCAGACTTTGCTACAGGTTGGAGTCATCCGGAATATTGAAAAGATACTGCGTAGAGAAGAATTTAGCCTTGTCCAAAGGTATGGTCTTTGCCCCCAGCTTCTGGAAGGTAATTTCTGGACCCTTGGAATATTACACCTGACAGGAGTATCTTTGTTTGCCTGGGGACCTTGGGTCATACTGAATAACCTACCAGTGTGGTTTGTTTGGGAGCTGGCTGCATCCACATAGTCTTATGGTAGGGGCCAGCCACTCCAGAAAGACCCATGATGTGACTTAGGACGGGTCACATGATATCAGTTAACCTGGAAGCTGAGATTAACCACATGATGAAGCCCCCATAAAAACTCTGGTGAGCTTCCCTGGTTGGCAATATTCCATGCATATTGTCACCCATGGATGCCAGGACAATAATACATCCTGATGCCCCAGGTAGAAGACAATGGAAGCTCCACATTTGGTACTTCCCCTGGATGCTGCCCTATGCTCTTCTTCCCTTGGCTGATTTTAATCTGCATCTTTTCCTTGTAATAAGCTATAATTGTATAATAGTTTTCAGTGAGTTCTGTGAGTCTTTCTAGTGAGTTACTGAACGTGAGGGTGGTTTTGAGAATCCCCCAAACTTGCAGTTGGTGTCAGAGGTGAGGGTGGTCTCGGGGATTGTGCCCTCTAACTTTGTAATAAGCTCTAAACTTCTCACAGACATTCATGCCTGGCTCTCACACTCAGACACTGATTTAATTGGGATGGAGTGTGACCTGGGCATTGGGAGTTTTAAATGTTCCTGGGTGATATGCAGCAAAATTTGGGAACCACTGATTATTACAATCAGATGATATACCATTGATCAAAGCAACACAAATATGTTACGATAGTTTGATAAATAATGATTAAATTTAAAAAAACTTTACGAGATGGATTTGCAGAGGGGGGAAGATTATGGTGCCTTGATTTAAAGTGAATTTAGTAAGGCCCAAATTTTAAATGGTGACTTTGTAGAAAGTCACATTAGTCTTTACATCTGGGCACCACACACCATAAGGAGGGGCTTGCTTTTCCTGTGAAACTGGAGGACTGTGAGAAAGGGACTGGGAAAGGACAACCATATGATACTCATCCTCTCACCATAAATCATGTGATCTGACTAATTTTAGAATAGGGAACACATAGCTGTGGAGAATCTGGAATTTGCCTCCCTTAAAATGATCTCGGTTGTGCATCCCTTGGAAAGTCTTCATGCACCCCCGTTTCAAGACCATCACTACCGAGCACAAGATTTGTAGTCAGACGAGTCTGAGTCTAATGCCAGGTCCTGCCAAGCCCCAGCTGTGCCACCAGGGCAAGTCACCTCCCCTTTCTGAACCTCTCAATTTCCTGTGAAGCTCCGAAAGATCTGAGGTCTTGAATACACTTTCCCTCAGGATCAAGGTTCAAAAAGTGTACTAAAACAGCCCACACTTATAAAGCACTGGCTATGTGCTTGACATGTAACCCTGTCTTATAAAGATGGGGAAACGGAGACACACTGACTTGCCCAACACCACAAAGCTGCAGAGCCAGGGTTTGAATCTGTGAGGGCTGGCTCCAGAATCTGAACACTTAGCCAACTCTACCATATTGCCTCCTCCTAAGACAAGGAGCATTTCATTCACAGACAAGACTGAGCTGGGTCCAAGCCCTCTGTATTGGATCCAATCTGGCATCTTTCAATCCAGTTCCCTTTGAAGGTGGGGAGAGGGGTGTTGAGGGTGTGTACTCTGCTAATTACTAGGGTTACGCTCCTGGTTAAGCCATTCACCTCCCATGAGATTCAGTTTCTTCATCTGTTGCCGGGAGGCGTAAACGAAGTCAGCCATGCAAAGGTCACAGTGCAGGTGGTCAGTGCTTAGCAAAGCGCTGTTTTTTTCACCACACTCACCAGTCGGAGATACAAATCTCAATCTTCCCACTATCCAGCAATTCTGGCCACAAACCCTCCTCCTCCAGGTCCAAGACCTGCTTCTTGCGACACCATCTGGGAAAGAGGCAGAAGGGTCAATAAGAACAGGTAGATCTTCCTCAAAATGGGCCAGCCCGTTGCGTGGTTAGGGCATTCACCTGAAGGAAGACACGAAACAGGTCTGCGAAGCGGCCCCAGGCACGGTGGACTTGTTTTCTTCCACCACCCAGCCGTCCCCACCGTGCTGCACCATCCATTTCTGGAGACCTTCTGTTAAATAAGAAAGGCTTGCGCCCAAGTTCCTCGCCCGCCCGTGGGCCTGCGGACGCCTCCGACTGGCTCCTGTGCGGCCCCGCCCTCGGCCCTTCCTATTGGCTCTGGTGCGGCCCCGCCCCTATCCCCGCCCACTGGCTCCCGTAAGGCTCCGCCCCGCCCCTCCCATTGGCTCCTGTGCGGCCCCGCCCCAACCCCTTCCGCTGGCTCCCGTCAGGCTCCGCCCAGGCCCCGCCCATTGGCTCCTTGCGGCCCCGCCCCCGGCCCCTCCCACCGGCTCCCAGGAGGTCGCCCCCCCCGCCCCGGGCTCCCCACCCTGGCCGCACGGGTTGCGGATGAGGTTGCGGCCGATCGGGGCGCGCTCGCAGAAGCGGCCCAGGAGGCAGGGCCCCGCGTCGTGGGCCGGGGGCAGGCAGCTGCGGGCGAGCGGCAGCAGGGCACCGTGGTCGCGGGCCAGGATGAGCAGCCACAGGGCCTGACCGTCCACCAGGGCGCGCCAGGCCCGGCACACCCGGCGGCAGCGCGCGAGCAGCGAGCGCGGGGGCACGTGGCTCAGCACCACCAGGAGCAGCTCCGGCGGCAGTTGGCTCAGGTCCAGCGTCTCCTCGGGTTCGGGTTCCGGCGCGGGGACCCGGGCGGGCCGGCCCCTGGAGGCCGAGGCGCCCATGGTCCCTCCGCCAGGCCCGGCTGCGATCGCGGGAAAGAAAGTGTCAAGGCTTCAGGGCCCGGCAGCCTCCGCGGCGCGCAGCCTGCGCCCGCCCCGCCCCTGCCAGCAGCACCCCAAGACTGCCGGGCCCCAGATCCCATCAGCCACCCGCCAGCCCCGTCCCCAAGTCCCCAGTCCTCCAACCCGTCCTTGCCAGCTGCGCATCTCAGCCCCGCTCAGACTCACCACAGGGCCTCCAGCCAGCCCCCATCTGTGGCCTCGCCAACGCATCCGACCCTGGATCCCGGCCAGTGCCCCTCCGGCGGGCCCTCGCCCGCCGTCGCGCCCCCATCCCCTCCCCCGCCTGTCACTCGGCGGCCCCTCCCTTATTAATAACCGGCATTCTCCACCCACCCCCGACCCCGCCTCCGCCCGCTCAGTTCTTAACCCCCACCTCCCCCGCCGGGCCGCCTCTTACAAGCCAGCCCCTACCGGCCGCCCCGCGACCCCATTCTCGCCAGGCCCACTTCCGGCTGTCTTGGGATGCAGAGTAACTACGGAACCCGACCTGATGCCGCAGACGAGGGAGGGGGCGGAGGCCGCCGGCTTGCAGGGTCTGTCACTCGTCGTCTGCACGGCCGGCCCCTTGGAGTGGCTCTAAGCCGGCTGGAAGGCGCCTGGCGCCGGACAACTGCTGTTATTTTGGTCAGGCGTCCGGGCGGGAGGCCTCACGTCCGTGAACTCCCGTAAAAATCCCCATCCGTTTGAAGGCGGGGGTAGCCCCGTGTCACAGGGAAAACCGGCGCCGGTAGGAGCCAGACGCGATTCTGTTTGAGTCCATACGCGAGCGCTCTGACCTGTCGTCACACGAGCCAGGCTTCCTGGAGCGGTTTATTCCCAGTCCGGGTAGGCAGCCCCTGAGGCTGGTACTGCTGTGCCCCCCTTCACAGAGGGGAAACTGAGGCCGCCAGAGGCTCAGTGACTTGCCATGGTCACACAGCCAGTAGGTGACAGAGCTGAGATCTGAACCCAGGTCGGCCAGGCTGGGTCCAGAATCTCGGCTTTTAACCTCTATGCCAACTCTATGCAATAAAAATCAAACGGAGCCACAAGCAGAATTTTAAATAATAACAAGTAAAACCAGACGTGGATTCTTGCCCACATGGAACTGGACTTCTAGAGGGGGGAGACACATGGACAGGAGACATAATAAGCAAATTACATAGTGCTGGGGAAATAATTAAAAATAAAATCTGCCGACCCCAAACAGTCCTCTCCACAAATGCAGACAAGAAGGAAAGAGTTTTATTATTGAACAGGCAGGGACCAGACTGTAATGTGCATGGGCCATGATGAACAGCAGACATAACGTGCAAATTCTATAGTATGTTAGAAAGTGACTAATGCTATGGAAAAAGAGCAGAGAAGGGGTGTGGGCATAAGCAGTCTGAGTGGGGAGACCCCTAATTTGGAGAGATGGGTTGAGTATTATACTGGCCTAATTTCTTTCCTTTTTTTTTGCTGAGGAAGATTGTCCCTGAGCTAACTTCTGTTGCCAATCCTCCTCTTTTTTTGCTTGAGGAAGATTAGCCCTGAGCTAACATCTGTGCCACTCTTCCTCTATTTTGTATGTGGGTCGCCACCAGAGCATGCCTAATGAGTGGGGTAGGCCCACACCCAGAATCCAAACTTGTGAATCTGGGCGGCCTGAGCGAAGCACACCAAACTTAACTGCTACACCACGGGGCAGCCCCTGATTGCTTTTTAATACATGCATTTTCAATACACTTTTTACTGCTGAGGTTTTCAAACAGCCACAAGGGGGACCCGCCTCCAACAGTTCAGTCCTGGCCAGTCTGGGTTCATCTCTGCTCCCACCGACTTGGTCCTCAAGATAATTGGAAGCAAATCTTAGACATCACGGCCTTCTGTGCATAGAAATACATTGTTTTTTGATGTAATGTGTAAGCTGTGGGAATCTTTTTGATGAGATGATGAAAACTGATTATGACCCAACTATATGAGTTCAAAAAATGAAAAAAAAGAAAAAAAGGTTTAAAAACTTCAAGTGGGATAAAAGGGCAGACCCTGACAAGTCAGTTTCCTTTCCCGTCCCTCAATTCTCCCCGTCAGAGGCAATCTCTGGCAACTCCTGGAATGACATCCCACGCTGCACTCTGATTAAAAAGAAAAATAAACAGGGGCCTCCCGGTGGCGTGGTGGTTGTGTTCGCGCACTCTGCTTCATTGGCTCGGGGTTCGCCAGTTTGGATCCTGGGCGTGGACCTGCGCACCACTCGTCAGGCCATGCTGTGGCAGCATCCCACGTAGAACTAGAAGGACTTACAACGAGGATAGACAACTACGTACTGGGGCTTTGGGAAAGAAAAAAAAAAGGAAGATTGGGAACAGATGTTGGCTCAGGGCCAATCTTCCTCACCCCCCCCCCCAAAAAAAAGAAAAAGAAATATGAATGGGTTCCAGAAGGGCTTACCACCTAGAAGATAATGGTTAGAGAATGGCTCCCACGAGAGGGGGCTGTGCAGAGCACTCCAAGGGCCTTTTGGGAAAGTTATCGGGGCATGTTGGTGTCACAGTAATGGGAATGCCATTGGAAAGCCATGCACAGGACAGTGCTACCCAGCACAGCACTGTCCTGTGCATTTTCATGTGAGAGGAGAGCCTGTTAGTCGGAGCCTAGAACCCAATTCCAGTTTGCATGGAAATGCACCATGTGTGAACAAACAAAATTGTCCAGGAGTTCGACTGCCGGGTCAACTGGGAGATTGTCCTTGGCACATTGCCAATTGTGCTCCAATTCAGAAAATCTCTACAAAATCTCTTCATCTTGGCAGTGCCAGCTGCGGGTTTTACCAAGCTTCAGGGAGCCCCACAGAGAGACGAGCATCCTGGGCATGTATCAGATCCCCCGGGGAGATTTTTAAAATGCAGACTCTGAATCAGGCCTGCACTGGTAGCAAATTCCCTAGGGATGCTGATGGCCACCCTCCGTGGACCACGCTTGGAGCAGCTGAATCTGAGAGGGATCAAGCCCAAGCATTATTTGCATATTGAAACACATATTCTTTCAATTATAAATTTCTCTCCTTTTATTTCAGCTTTACATTATACATATGCATAGGGCATTTATTAACATTTTATTAACATCTAAGCATTTCAAGATAGTAAACAGTGTGAGAAATGATTTGCTGTAAATGGAGGGGCCGACTCTGTGAGGTGGAGCGACAAGGATGGCGAGGGAAGGGCTGAGTGGGCCTCGCAGGTGCATCTCTTTGCTGGCGGTATAATTGGGCAGTTGGGGGAAAACCTGCCAGTCCGGTTGCAGAAGTAGAAAATTCCTGAACCTCAGGGCAGTGGGAAGTGAGCCGCACAAATAATTCCAAGGGCACCAGAGGTTCCGCCAGCTTGTCCTCCCACCCCAGCTCTCCTACCAGGGGCCGCTGTTCACAGGAGTGGAGTGGAGAGGGCTGCGTGGCTGTATTTCAATTCCAGGAAGTTGAACTTGACCGCAGACGGGCACTTTGTTCGGGGGGAAGCTTGGAGGGAGAAGGTTGAAATAGTTAAATCTCCGCTCTCAGAAGGCTGGGAGGAATTTGGAAAGAGGCTGACTCCCCAGAGGTAGGACTTAGTTGGGCAGCCCTGGGTGAGGGTAACCCAGCCCCTTCCCCACGGTGACAGCCCTGGAACGCCACCTTTCCTGGGGGAGGACCTGAGGATATCAGTGTAAACCCTCTCAGCTCCCCACCCGACCCAGCCTCCAGGGGGTCAGGGGAAAAAACAAAAGAGCCACAAAACCCACAAGACTCCTTTGCCCTAAAGAAGTAATTCCTCCTACTGAAGCCACAAGTAGAAGTAATCCAGACCTTAACCAAAATTCCCCAGGGGCCAGCCCCTCGGCTGAGTGGTTAAAGTTCCACTCGCTCCACTTCGGCTGCCCCGGTTTGCGGGTGCGGATCCCGGGTGCAGACCTACACCACTCGTCAGCCATGCTGTGGCAGCGACCCACGTACAAAATCGAGGAAGACTGGCACAGATCTTAGCTCGGGGCTAATCTTCCTCACAAAAGAAAAAAAAACCCCACAACCCCAGAGAGCCACTTTTTCAAGGTTAAACAAAACAGCAAAATAAGAGGCTTTAAAGATCACCACACTGACCTACCTGGAGGAGGGACACACCCAGCAGGCTTTGAAAAGAAAGAACTGGGCCAGGCAAGGAGGTGGAGGGGTGGGAATGGGGTGGAGGGTGACCGGTGGGTAGGAAAGGTCTGCAGGGAGGGGAGGGGAGAGTGAGGAGTGGGAGGGCCAGGAGGGGGCGCTGGGCCTGGAGGGGGCAGGGCTGCCTCCTCCCAGAGGAACCCACCAACCTGCAGCCCATGGGATTGTCGAGCCAGAAAATCCAAAATAACAGACCAAGTGAAGCTTCTTAACAGGGGGTCTGCTGGAGTTTCTTATATCTCTAGTGTATAATAACCAGTAGCATTACCACATGTGGGCAACTGCCTGTTGAGAAAATGTAATTAAAAGGTAACTCCATATATTACAAAAGAAATTGATAATTCCTTAAGTATAACAATGGGATTATGGCTTTGTTAAAAAAGCAACAGAGAGTCTTTATCTTTTAGAGATCCATACTGAAGCATTTTTGGAGGGAATGGCATGATGTCTGGAATTGCTTTAAAAGAATCCAGTGGGGAATGGGGTGGAAGAATAGATTAAAAATAGATTGACCGTGAATTGCATTAAACACATGAAATGTTGCTCAACCCCCTTAATCATCAGGGAAATGCAAATTCAAACCACTATGCACCCACCAGAATGACTGAAAAACCAAACAAACCCCAAAACAAAAACCAAGAAAAACCCAGTGTTACTGAGAATGTGGAGCAATTGATCAGAGCTCTGCTCCACGGCTGGTGGAGTGGAGATAGGGTACCCCCATGCTTGGCAGTGCCTACTAGAGGTGAATGGACGCCTACGCCGTGATGTGTAATTGCACGCCTCAGCGTAAGAAATGTGTGCATGTAAAAATAGATACTAGAATTGTTACCAAACCAGACTCGTTTTGCCCACCACCTGGGAGGCCAGTCACCGAGATGACGAGTTTGCAGCAGAGAATGTGTTTATTCCCAAGGCAGCCCAGCGAGGAGACGAAAGAACAAGTCTCAAATCCACCTCCCCAAAAATGGGGATTCAGGGATATTTATGGGATGAAGGGGCAGGGTGGTCTGAAGTGAGGGGATAGATGATTGGAGATGAGGAGCAGTGAGGTCCCTTGATGGTCTGCGCAAGTGTAGTGAAGCTTCATGGCTCTTCATAGGATGCATGTTCACAAAATGGCGGTGTTACCATGATCCGAGGGTGGAGTTTCCGGCCCCCTTGAAGTCAAAGGGTCAGCTATTGGACATTTCTCGCAGGCCCAGTTGATGAGTTGGTGCTCTTAACCGGCCTGAACTGGACAAGAAGTGACTTGCCCGTTACCGTGGCGACCCGCCCGTCATCAGAGATGTCATCTGTACCATGGGCTTTGGTAACACATTATCCGACTACTTTTGGAAACGGACAACTCAGTATGGTTAAAGCAAGTTGGCCCCCAGCTTCAGAATGTTCGTTGCAGCTTTATGTATCACAGGCTCAAACCAGGAACCAACCAGAGTCTGCCCCCGGCAGACAGATCAATCAATAGTGTGCAGCAGTGAGAAGCTTCAGCCACTTGCAACAACGTGGATGGACTGCAGCAGCCTAAGGTTAAGGGAAATAAGCCAGACACGGAGGACTAAGCACAGTGTGACTCCGTTTAATACAGTTCAGGAAAGAAGAACCCGGCAGCGATGTGAGAAGCGAGAAGTAAGGATAGTAATCAGCCTCGGGGCGCGAGACGCCAGATCCGACTTGTTTCTCCACCTGGTGGCTCGTTATCGATGGGCTCAGGTTGACGTTCTTGTGTGTATATTATACTTCAATCGAGAGTTAAAACAAACATATAAACAAAAAAATGAGATTGGCCCTGAGCTGATCATTGTTGAATCTGGGCCATGGGGATATGAAGGTTTATCATGCTGTTCTCTCTACTTTTGTGCGTGTGAAAGTTTAAAGTTAAAAAAATTTTAAATTTCATATGTGATCCAGCAATTCCACTTCTGAATATATACCCAAAAGATCTCAAAGAGATGTTAGTACACCCGTGTTCATAGCAGCATTATTCACAATAGCCAAAAGGCAGAGGCAACCCAAGTGTCCGCTGACAGGTGGATGGATGAACAAAATGTGATGTACACATACAGGGGAATATTATTCAGCCTTGAAAAGGGAGGAAATTCTGACACCTGCTACAATAAAGACCTTGAGGACATTATGCTAAGGGAAATAAGCCAGTCACAAAAAGACAAAAACTGTATGATTTCCCTCCTATGATGTACCTAGAGGAGGCAAATTTCATAGAGACGAAGTAGGATGTGGTTGCTGTGGGGTGAGGTCGGGTGGGTGAGTGGGAGTTATTCATCAACGGGTACAGAGTCTCAGTTTTACAAGAGGAAAAGAGTGCTGGAAATTGGTCGCCCAACAACGTGAACGCACTGAACATTACTGAACTGTAGATTCAAAAATGGTTAAGATGGTAAAGCTGACATTTTACCACAATTAGGAATTTTTTTAATTAAAAAAATTTCTAATTCTATTTCCAAAAGCAATGAAAACCTTAAGGGGGCTCAGAATAACTCCAAAAAAAGATAGGCAATATTTTACAAGAAAATTTATAAAACTTTATTGAAGGGCATTGAAGAAGAGTGGAATAGTGACACACAAGGGAAGATGTATACACAGCCACAAGGACTGTTCCAGAAGTGCATCCTCAGGGCAAATAAGCTGCAGGTGGGTGACTACAATGTACCCTTTAGATGGAACTTAAAAACACATAAAGCAATGCTCTATCATAATTGTGGGACAAACATATGTAGAAAAAGGAGGAAATAACCCAAAGCGTGCATCCTTCCCAGGAGAGTGGCTGGGGGTGGGGGATGGGGTAGGAGGGAGGGGTAGATACGGAGTGTTGGGTTTGTCAGAGTCAGGATTGGAAGTCCGGCCATCTTGGCTTCGGAATCCCCACTCCAGCGCTATACCAAGGTCATGGGTTCCCGCAGGAGAAGGGCCAGGGGCTCAGGGCACCTGCCTTCACTTGGCCCAGAGAAACAGCTCCTGGCTGAGACTGACTCCTTCATCCAGTCACTGCCCTGACCGGATGCCCTGCATCAGGAGCCAGCCGGCCATGGACCCGGGGTGAGCGGTGTGACTTTGGGCAGCCTGCGACCCTCTCTAAGCTTCAGTTTCTCATCTTATAAAACGGGATGGTAGCCAAACACAAATCAAAGGGGAGCTCAGAGGAGCCGATGAAATAGTGTCACCGAACCAGGCTGGTTTTGCCTGCCACGTGGGATGCCAGTCACCGAGATGATGAGTTTGCAACGTAGAAAGGGATTTATTCACAAGGCAGCCAAGCGAGGAGACGGGAAAACAAGTCTCAAATCTGCCTCCCCGAAAACGGGGATTAGGGGTATTTCTGGGATAAAGGGGCAGGGCGGTCTGAAGTGTGGAGTAGATGATTGGAGGTGAGGAGAGCAAGGTAACTGGTGGTCCGCACGAGCACAGTCAAGCTACATGGCTCTTCATAAGGCGCATGTTCACAAAATGGTGGCCTTTGCATGATCTGAGGGTGGAGTGTTCGGCCCCTGACATCAAAGGGTCACCTATTGGGCATTTGGTGGTCTGAACCTCTTAACCGGCCTGAACTGGGCAAAGAGTCGAATCTCCATTCTAGAAAAACAACGTAAGCCCCCGTTACCATGGTGACCCATGCATCAGCGATGTTATCCAAAGGGTAGGTTTCAGTAATACATTATCCAACCACTTTTGCAAACAGACAACTAACTGAGTGCAGTGAAAGCAGGTCGGCCCCTGGTTTCAATGGTGCTGCGACTTCCAGTACAGCGGCTGGGATGGGAGAGGACACTATTATTACTGGTGTTGTTATTGCTACCGCGCTCCCTGGGTGGAAGGGCTCGAGAAAGCTCGGCCATCATCCAAGGGCAGTCCAGGCCACCCTTGGCCTCCCATTCCCTCGCGGGAGAGAGAAGCCCCCCCGAAACCTACTTCTCCAGGGCGATGACGACAACATCCACACGGACACCACCCCCCACTGAGGCGGGGCAGTGCTGGGGGTCAGAGTGCAGATCTAGAGTCGGACGCACCCAGAAGCCCCCTCCTGAGCCGGGCAGGTCATTTGTCTTCTGTCAAAAGCTCTCAGCTTCTTCCCAGATTAAATGTAGGCTGTCACCTCTGTTCCCTGAGTTGGGCGATGATTTCCTGCATGGCCCGTAACTGTCATCACTCAGCAGCCCCACACAGAATCTAGTTAAAATGGAACTGCGACGCTGTAAGGAAGGGCCGCGACTCACTCGCGGATTCCGCAAGCATTTATTGAGCACTGACTGTTTTCCAGGTCCTGGGCTGGGCACTGGGGACACAGCAGGGAATGTGACAGGCAAAGCGTTTACCCTCCTGGAGCCGAAACCAGACAGTAAATAAGTAAAGATGTAAATAAATGGAATATAGGAGGGTGGTAAGTATTATGGGGAAAAAAATTAAAAAATAAAGCAGGGAAGTGGGATAGAAGGTACAGGGGACGAGGTGACAGCCTCAGGCAGGGCAGTCAGAGGCCTCACTGAGAAGGTGACATTTGAGCTGAAGGCTGAAGGGGATAAGGGATTAAGTCATAACAGAATGTGAGAAGGAGCACTCCTGGAAGGGGGAATGGCAGGTGCAAAGGCCCTGTGGCAGGAGCAAAGAGCCAGGAGAAGGCCTGTGTGGCTGGAGCGCAGGGAGCAAAGAGGAGAGTGATAGAAAATGCACTTGGGGAGGTGATGGGAGCAGACTGTGTCTTTTCCCCTGAGTGAGTTGGAGCCACGGGAGGACTCTGAGCAGGGGAGGGATGTGACCTGACTCAGGTGCTCGTAGGCGCCCTCTGCTGCATGTGGGAACAGGAAGAGGCAGGGAGCACAGGAAGAAGGATGCTGCCATGCTACAGGTGTCGAGAGAGGCCCATGGCTGGACCAGGGCCGGGGCATGGGAGTGGGGAAAAGTGGACTCGTTCTAGACACATTTGCAAGTGAGGCTGACGAGATCTGCTGGAGAATTGGGTGTGGGGTGCAGAGCCCCAGGCAAATATTTTTTGCTGGAGTCCCTGTCTATGGACATGATTGATTGAAAAATAGGTTACAAAATTCATAGACCCGAGTGAGCCACAGTGATTTACCAAAGAAGATTTATAGTGATGGGTAGAAAAGAGGTACTTACGGATTCGCTTATCATTCGGCCCCCCACCCCCTACAGTCCAGGGCCGTCTCTTCAGGCTCTTTATCACCAGATGTGCCATTTCTGGCTCATTTCATAGCTCTCATCACAAGAAACAGGCAGCAATGCCATGATTACTCACTGTCCTCTTTTTCTCTCCTGATCCCTGATGCCATTTATCTAACTCCAGCTACATTGTTACTTGGGACACTGTCCCATCCATCGTGCCATCACGGACACTGGCCTCTGGTGACTCGCTCAAAGATTTTACTGGGCTTCATTGACGCTGACCACAAATGCAAATCTTAACCAGAGAATGCAGGAAAATGTGAGCGAGAATTTTTCTGGTCGTGTTAAATGGTCGTGTTTGGAATTTCGTAGCGCGAATGTGGAACCCATCTTGCGACCAGGTCTTTCTCACACTCTTTAGGCCATAATCTTTGCCTTCCTACAGTCTTCAACCTTGACCTCGCCTTTGCCTTCCACACGCCGCCCCCACTGAGGATGAAGTGGCCTCGCGTCCGCCCCACCTCTGGCATGGCTGACCTAGGGGAGCTTCTTGTCGCCCGTCGCTGGAAGGGACCATGGCGTAGTGGGGTCATGGTCTCGATGGCCCCGGGAGGAAAGAGGTCTGACCACTTGCTGATTAAGGAGAAGGGACTGGCCAGTCCTTTAAGAGCCTTGTGCCTCCCCCTGGCAGCTGGAGTTACAGGCCATGAGTAATAGTTTCTGTGATAGAAATAAGAGGATCTTCACAGACAGCAGAGGAAGTAGGGAACTCCCCTCTGAAGAGACATGGACTTATCGTAAATGCAAATTTACTCACTAGTTAACCTCAGTCTTGAAAATGGGAAAGGGGCCGGCCCAGTGGTGCAGCGGTTAAGTGCGCAAGTTCCGCTTTGGCTGCCTGGGGTTCACCGGTTTGGATCCCGGGTGTGGACATGGCACCGCTTGGCATGCCATGCTGTGGCAGACATCCCACATATAAAGTAGAGGAAGATGGGCACGGATGTTAGCTCAGGGCCAGTCTTTCTCAATAAAAAGGGGAGGATTGTCAGCAGATGTTAGCTCAGGGCTAATCTTCCTCAGAAAGAAAGAAAGAAAGAAAGAAAGAGAGAAAGAGAGAGAGAGAGAAAGAAAGAAAGAAAGAAAGAAAGAAAGAAAGAAAGAAAGAAAGAAAGAAAGAAAGAAAGAAAGAAAGAAAGAAAGAAAGAAAGAAAGAAAGAAAGAAAATAGGGGAAAACACACTTCTTGGATAATAGGCTACTTAGGTCAGAAGAAGCAAAATATATCCTGAATGTTTATGATCCATATTTTGATCAAGAAGCATCTGGCGGATTTCGATGATGCTTTATTTAGACTTGTAAAGGAAGAACGCAGATTTTTCTTTCCTATGTCAACCCAGTTCTCTCTCCTGTGTCTCTCCCGTGTTCCTCCTGTACTTCTCACACAGAACACTCACAACACTTCTCGTCACCAAGTGTGTGGAGGTTTTCCCCACAGCAAGCAATTCTCTGCCACACTAGCTGGGTGTCCCACCTGGAGACAGTGCCAGATGCCACAGGTAAAGGGCTCAGTCCCACGGGGCTGCTCCTACCCTACTTCAGATGCCAATGGCAAGTAGTGGGTCCCCAGGTTACCCACAATTCTGTCTGAATTGGCTACAAATCAGAGGGTCCCATGACCTTAGGTTCAATTAATTGGCTAGCGTGGCTCACAGAACTCAGGGAAACACTGATGTTTACCAGTTTATTAAAGGTTATGATAAAGGATACAGATGAACAGCCAGATGAAGAGATACACAGGGCGAGGTGGGGAGGGTCCCCAGCACAGGAGCTTTTGTCCCCATGGAGCGGGGATGCGTCACCCTCCAAGTGTCGCTGTGCCGCCATCCTGGAAGCTCCCTGGACGCTGGACTCTGGGGATTTCCCGGAGGCTTCCTCACGTAGGCATGAGCAGTTATTCACTGCATTCCAGCCCCTCTCCCCTCCCTGGAGGACGAGGGTGGGGCTGAAAATTCCAAGCTTGTAATCCTGGCTGGTCTCCCTGGTGACCAGAGTCCCTCCAGGAGCCACCCAGAGCCACCTGATGCTCCCAGTGCTCCTATCACGTAGGAATTTACAAGGGTTTCAGGAGCCCCGTGTCGGGAACTGTGGGCAGAGACCAATATATGTTTTCTATTATCTCACGGACTGTACGTTATTGTGTTTTAAGTAATAAAATTTAACCCTCCTCTGTGTGGTTTTAAAAAAAAGCCCTTGGAGGAGAGAGCGAAGACTAGCTGACTCTTGGCCTAGAAGTGGGAGGGAGTGGCTGCTGTTCCCACCCCGCCCCGGGGTGCTGTGGACAGGAGGGAGCAGGGCCATGAGAACTGATGCACGGACCCAACTCCTCGGCTCCAGCCCAAGGGGTGGTGGGCAGTTGACGACCCAGAGCCCTGGACTTGTCCTGTGTCTCAGGAAGCAAGTCCGAGGCGTCTCAAGTCAGCACTCCAGTGCTGTCCTGGCGGCCAGCCAGTGGGAGCCACCCGCTGCCAGGCTGCTCTCCTGGAACTGGGGTCCAACCGGGGGAGGGATGACCCCATTAGGGCCGGCGTCTTGGAGTTCCGGCCGGCCCCATGCACACAGGAGTGGTGGTCTGGGTGGAGAAAGAGCTTTGGAGAGCGCCCTAAAGGGGAGAAACAGGATGGGACCAACACGGGTCCTGATCTAAAGCCAGGGTCCCCTGTCCAGACAGCACGGCAGCCCTGGCTTCGAGAATTTCCGGGACAGTATTACAAATGGCAGTGCCCCCACTTCCTGGTGGGAGGATGCTCCTGATGGGGTGTGAGAGAAACAGAAAATCCAAGCGGACTCCACAGTTTCTGGTCCAAGAACGAAAGAGACTGTGCTGCTCTTTACAGAGATGGGAGGAAGCTGGTGGGGAAATCAGGACTCAATTTTGGGGAAACTGAGGCTCAGAAAAGTTAACCCAAAGGTGCAGAGTGAGGGTGTGAACTATCGTGTCTCGTCACCCCTGGCGACACCGCCTACCCCAGCCCCACGGGAGGAACAGTTTCAAAGCATTTACGATGCACCAAGCTTAATGCTGCTCCCGGCTGGGCTCGTGAATGATCCCAGTGAGTCTTCCCAACAATGGGCATTCTGATCCCTTTTAGGGGTAACAAAAGGAGGCTCAGAGACACCTTGCGCAAGGCCTCAGACTGAGGAGGCGGCAGAGCTCTGTCGGCCTTGAGTCCAAGCCCATGCATGTGCTCACAGAACATTTCTCTCCCTCCCGTCCGGGGCCAGGTTTTCCCCAGGCCCCCTCCTCCCCTGTCCGTCCTCCCTCAGGGAATCGAGGAGCTGAGGGGCCTCATCTTTGCCTCCCAGGGGCCACAGCGCCTCATTCCTGCTGTTTTATTTGCATTGTTTGGACCCAGCTGGCGCCATGCAGCCTGGGTGTCGCTGGCTCAGCAAGGGCCCCAGGCAGGGGCTGGTGGGAGAGGTGCTCAAAGGAAGGCACCATTCAGCCTGGGACGCTGAGAAACAGTCATGGTGGGCCTGTCCTCAGTCCGGGACTCGGGAGCACCCGGAAGCATGGTCCCTGCCGTGCCGGCACAGGCGACCTCCCTGTGGACCACACCCCAGACCTGCCAGGGGCCCAGGGCAAGTATTCCACTCTGCATTCTCTCACACCCACATCCAGGCTCTCAGCTAACTGTGCGGGCTCCAACTTCATGAAATCCATCCAGAACCTGCCCCCTTCTCTCCCACCCTGGTCCCGTCCACCCTCATCTCCTGCCTGGACCACTGAAGTAACCCCTCCACGGTCTCCTGCTCCCCACCCCCCCCGCCCTCCGTCTGTTCCCACAGCCAGAGGGACGCTGTGAACACCTGCATCGGACCACGTCCATCGTCTGCTCAGAGCCCTTCGGGGGTGCCACCCTGCTCTGAGTAAAGGGCAGAGCCCTCACCGTGGCCCCCGAGGCCCCACATGACCTGCCCCCATCACCTCTCTGACCCCGTGGCCTCCCACCTGCCCCCTTCCTCACCCTGCTCCACCCCTCACGCCTTCTTGCTATTCCATGACCACATCAAGCGTATTCTACCTCAGGACCTTGGTACTGGTTGTTCCCTCTGGTGGAATACTCTCCGCCAGGTTTCCCCATGGCTCCCTCTCTCCTCTCCTTCCAGTCTTTGCTCAGCTGTCACCTTCTCAGCCAGACCTCCCCTGCCCACCACACTATATTCCCACCCCACCCTTTCTATGCCCCTGACCCTGCTCTGGTTTTCTTGGAAGCCTTCCATAGGCTTCTCCACCACCTCCCCTTCATGGTCTCACTCATCCAGCTACTGGACAGCCACCTTCCCAGACTTCCCTGGGCGTTCCGACCTGCACCCTGGCCAGTGCTCCAGGACAGCCGGTCAACTTGGTGACTTAAAACAGAAATTTATTCTCTCACTGTTCTGGAGGCCAGAAGTCCAAAATTGGCATGACTGCGCGAGAGTCAAGGAATCGGGGCTGCATTCCTTCCGGAGCATCTAAGGGAGAATTCATTCCAGCTTCTGGGGGCTGCCAGCACTCCTCGGCTCATGGCCGCATCACTCTCATCTCTGCCTCCATGGTCGCATTGCCTCCTCCCCTCTGTGTGTGACCTCCCTCTGCCTCTCATTTATAAGGACATCTGTGATGGCATTTAGGGCCCACCAGGGTAATCCAAGATAATCGCCCCATCACACAACCCTCATCTTCATCATGTCCTTTTTCCCTTGGTAGGGAAAGAAAAATACGGTTCCCCTACCTTTCTCAGTTCTTAGCTAAGACCCCCTGTAATAAAAGACAGATTAACCAGAGAAAACCAAACAGAAGCTTATTAACATGCATATGCGGGAGAGACCCAGGGAAACTGAGTAACTCCCGGAAATGGCCCAAGCCACCACCTTAAATCTTCAGGTAAAGACTAAAGAAGGATGTTAGGGGAATGCCAGTTAAAGGAGGTGACCAGGAAAAGCAGAGTAAACAACTGAAAAATTGTTTGTAGATTTACGTCGCTGCCGTTCCCATTGATAAGATTCTCTTACGATTGAGAGTCTCCCTTCTCGTCCTGGAACAGAGAGGGAGATGCTCTTAGCAAAGGAGATTTCCTTCACGAGCGTAAATGTCCCTCACGAAAGGGTAACAGAGCTTCCTGCGTTCTTAGAAGTCGTCGGCTCAAATAACCCTTCTGCCAAAGAGGCATGTTTTGGGTGGCGCTTTCTGCTCCCCTTCACACAGAGGGTGACATTCATGGGTTTGGGACCTGGATGTGTTTGGATCCTGACTGATGGCTATTGGTGCTGAAAGTGGTTCCGGGAGAACGGACCCTTAGGGATGGGGATCTGGAACTGATTCTCCGATCTGTTGGGTTTAAAGACGTCATCGACCCTATTGCCGTGGTAAAGGGGTGCTGGCAGTTCACCACACACAAGCAAAACAGTTACTTAAATTGTCACCTGCGGTCACCTATTCACAGGGTCAGCTCCATCCCACATCGGTCTCCTTGTTGATCAAGGATGGTGGCCATTGTCAACTGGGGCTGTCTGCTTCCTGGTTCTTATTCCTATTGTCTCCCTGAGGCTCCTCTGAAGTGCAGGGGCCTCTTCATCACAGAGCAAATGCTCCTGGTCCCTCCCGGGCTAGATGGCAGAGTGGGTACTGAGGAGCCCTGACACGTCCACCTCAGCGGGGACCCGATGTAACCTACCGGCATATGGAAAAGCCTGCTGCGGACATGGACATTGACCCCCGGATGTAAGTGTGGTCACACTGTGAGGCCTCCCCATATCCATTCAATTCCTTTTCTTTGGAGGAGCCTGCAAGGATCTGCAAGGAGACGGGCGTATGCTCTCAGATCTGTCTCCTTGATCCAGAACTTGGGGCAAAATTTATGGGATGAAGGGTAGAGTGGTCTGCAGTGTGGAGACAGATGATTGGAGGTGAGGAGAAGAGAGGTAGTTGATGATCTGTGCTAGGGTAGGCACACTTCATGGCTCTTCATAGGATGCACGTTCACAAAATGGTGACATTACCATGATACAAGGGTGGAGTTTTCCGCCCCTTGATGTCAAAAGAGTCACTTATTGGGCATTTGCACAGGCTCAGTGGATGGGTTGGTGGTCTCAACCAGACTGAACTGGACAAGGATTTGTTTCTCAGTTCCTGAGAAACCACTCTTTTTTTTTTCGGTGAGGAAGATTGGCCCTGAGCTAACATCTGTTGCCAATTTCCCCCCCTTTTTTTTTCTCCTCAAAGCCCCAGTACATAGCTGTATATCCTAGCTGTAAGTCATTCTAGTTCTTCTATGTGGGATGCCTCCACAGCATGGCTTGGTGAGCAATGTGTAGGTCTGTGCCCGAACCAGCGAACCCTGGGCCATTGAAGCGGAGTGCATGAACTTAACCATTCGGCCGCAGGGCTGGCCCCCGAGGAAGCATTCTTAATTACTCTGTTGATAAGATGGGGTCAGTTGAACCAGTCCTAGAGGCCCCTGGTTACAGGAGGAGGAAGAAGGGTTCATTGAAGCTCATCCGTGTGCTTCTAATCCTGCCAGAGAGAAGCCTGCATTTTGGAGAGTAAGTTCAATTTGGGGAGCGTTGGGAAGCCCACTATGGACACCCGTCTAAGCCGTGCCCACAAGCAGATCTTTTGATTTCTGTCTGTGTGGTTCCTGGGTCTACTTATCAAACTCAGCTGGGAAACAGGGTGGCAGGGTGGCGAATGGAGGAGAGCTAGTGCTCTGTAGCCCGACTGCCTGGGTTCAAATCCAGCCTCCACCACTGACTAGCTGGGAGACCAGATATTCATGCCATTCAGTCTGTGACCTCAGTTTCTCCATGTCTATAATGGGGATGGTGACACTACTATAGGGGGCAGAATTTGCTGCCCCAAAATAAGTCTCTTTGGCATAAGGATTATTTTAGGCTGGTTATTTTTTAAGAAACAGTAGACATAGTGATACCGGCTGAACACAAGGTTGACATAAAGGAAGCCATATTGTAGAAAAGAAACCATATTGTAACTTTGAATGACCTCTGACTAACTAACCCAGGCATGCTCTGTAGATTGTGTGGTCCTTCCCAGCTGCTTTAAGATGATAGCTTTGTTCTTTTGAGTTCCTTAGGAATGTGATGACCTCTGGGCAGAGAGCCTGTACTGATAGCCATCATCAATGACAACTGAAAGATCAGGGTACAGGGCACTGCTCCATTCTCTGATGCATATCCAGTAAAACAAAGGACTATCAGGAACTGGGACCAGATGTCTGCCCCTCCCAGAGACCAGCCGCCTCCCCTACCTGGAGACTGGCCCCGTATATAACTGGCCTGTAGTCTTTGTTCTGGGAGATGGTTCTTTCGGACATTACTCAGCCATCTTCCCCCTTGCTAGCAAGCTGTAATAAAGTCCTTTCCCTCCTACCACCATGCCTCCTGACTATTGTCATGTCTTGCAGTGAGCAGACACCCTTGCAGTGAGAGTTACCCTTGGGCAGTAACAATGGGAGAAGCTCTGAAAACCCAGCAGAAGTTACCCTTTATAAGAAACATTTACACGTATAAGAGAAATTTCCATTTGTAAGGGTGTCTCACTCACTGTACCAGGAAGAGGAGATGACTCAGTCTCTAAAACTCTTATCAATGGAGTAGACGATGATTTTAAATCTGCATAATAACCTTGTTCTTGTTTACTGTGCTTTTCTTGGTAAACTCCCATAACTGACTCCCCACTGCCACCAACTTCTTCCATCTTTAGCTGAAGGTGGTATTTAAGGTGGTGGCTTGGCCGTTTTGGAGAGTTATCCAGTTTTCCTAGGTACACATGTTGCAGGGGAGGAAAAACTATTCTGTTCCGCCTAAGAATTAAATTGACATGAGACAGGATAACAGGAGAAAAATCAAACAAAGTTTAATAACATGTATATATGAGAGAAACCTGGGAAAACTGAGTAACTCACCAAAATGGCGGAAGCCACTACCTTAAATACCGTCTTCAGCTAAAGACAAAGGAGGATGTTGGAGGTAGTGGTTTGGGACTTCACAGGGGAAGAGGGCAATTCCCATGGAGATAGAAAGGCAAATGTTTGGTAACAAATGTTTGCTGGGCCATCTATAGACAATGCGACCTGAGAGACAGAACTTTGATAAAAATGGACTTAGCAAAGATGTTCCCAGTCTATCATACCCAGAGTTATCTATGGCAATAGCTCCTCCTGGAGCAGGCCTTCAATTTTAAATTATTTTAGGCAGTTAGGGGAAAAGTCATAGTTTCTTTTTGAGTCTTTCATTAAAAATAATCAAGTCAAGGGGCCAACCCCACGGCTGAGTGGTTAAGTTCGCATGCTCAGCTTCAGCGGCCCAGGGTTTCACCGATTTGGATCCTGGGCGTTGACATGGCACCGCTCATCAGGCAATGCTGAGGTGGTGTCCCACATGCCACAACTAGAAGGACCTACAACTAGAATATACAGCTACGTATTGGGCGGCTTTGGGGAGAAGAAAGAAAAAAAAAGGATTAGCAACAGATGTTAGCTCAGGTGACTATCTTAAAAAAAAACAATCAAGTTAGAGAGACACATTTTGGGGTGGCAAATTCTGATCCCTCACAATGTTGTTAAACTTGTTTGTTTTTCTCCTGTTAATCTGTCTTATGTCAATTTAATTATTGGGCCAGCCAAAGAGCCTAGAAGGGTAGAGGAAAATTCTTCCCGGCTACACTACCTACCTCATAGTGTTGTGGTGAGGAGCAAATGAGCTAATATGGGGTGTTTCATTGACCTAAGGGATTGGGATGGGAGTTAAAATAAATGTTCTGTCATGGTTTAATTAGAAGCATTTTTTCTAAGATGCCTCTTACACACAGAGCATCTTAGGGTTGAAATAAGGTGTACGGAAAGGCTAAGAATAGTGCCTGTAGCACAGAAAGTGCCAGATAACTGTTAATCGTATTATTTCTTTTTTCTTGTTTTTCTTTTTATGAGGAAGATTGGCCTTGAGCTAATATCTGTGCCAGTCTTCCTCTATTTTATGTGGGACGCTACCACAGAGTAGCTTGATGATTGGTGCTAGGTCCGTGCCCAGGATCCAAACCTGTGAATCCCGGGCCACTGAAGCGGAGTGCAAATTTAACTACTATGCCACTGGGCCGGCCCCTCAGTATTACTCCTTTAGCTCCTCCTGAACACCCCAACAGCACCCTCCCCACTCTTGAGGGAGGGTTCCCCAGGAAGACACCAGTTCTCTCTCTGTCACTATGTCTGTCTCTGTCTGTCTGTCTCCCTCCCTCTCTCCTACTGAACTCAAACAAGGAGGCATGTTGCATTGGCACTGGCAGCCTTCCCGCCATGTGAGGATGAAGCTGAAGGTAGAGACCACAGGGCAGAGAAACAGGAACCTGGGACCCCAAGGACATTGCTGACCATCTGGACGGACCAACAAATCTCTGTGTGTTTCCTGTTACTTGCAGCCCAAAACATTCACATATGGAGTTCGTGTGTGTGTGTGTGTGTGTAAATGTTTCCCCAAAGGATTGGTGGGTTCTGAGAGTTCTGAATACAGGCTGTTTTTACTAGTGGTTTTTTTGACCTCTCTCCCGCTCCTGAGCCCCTAAGAGAGCATCCTCTTCAGCAGATCTCTTTCCCCACCCTACGCTGCAGAGGTCTGGGAAGCTCAGCTCAAGACCCTGATGGATGGGTGGCTCCAAGATGTTGTTCAAAGATGCTCCGAGGTGCCCAATGCCCCATCTCCCCAACACCATTGACACAAGAGCAAACACTTCTGTCTCCCATCTTGTTACCTCCCCTGAGACACCCAGCCAATCACCCCTGTCTTCTCTCCTCCATCTTGGGGCCAGTTTCCCACCCTTGACAAAACAATCTCTCTGGAAACGCATTCGTTTCCTCTCAGAACAGCATCTCCCAAAGAGTTGAACATGCTACCGAGATTTTAGGTGGCACAGAATGAACCTTTGTTATGTAAACAGCTCCATATCTCTTTGAAAAAGTATTAAGCAATATTGATTTTCCCTTGAAAGTAGTGATAGTTACCTTTTAAACTAAATTAGTCTAAAAATGATTTAAAGAAAAATATTAAGTGAATAATGGTCCAAGTAGTCCTTGAATATGGCTAAAAATCTCAACTGGTACACAAGCCACTGAGGTTTGGTTTGGAAAACTTGGTCTCAGAGAAACCCAGCACTGTTTCTCCTTCAGGTGACGGCCCCCAGTTTGTGTGGCTTGGGCCTGAGATCCACCCTTCTTCTTTCTTGGGTCTTCTGGTCATATGCATGGTGTCCAGCACCTAGCTGGCCAAAGTGAGGGATAATGGTTGTCACCAAGCCCCCGTATCTCTCTGTTAGAAGCCTTCAGAGAGATTACATTTACAATGATGCAAGGTAAGCTGAGACTCTTAGGAAACCTCTGCTGAAGTGGCAGAGTGGGTAATGCCCACACTCATGTTTCTTTCTTTTTTTTTTTCTGGTGAGGAAGATTGGCCCCAAGCTAACATCTGTTGTCAATCTTCCTCTTTTTGCTTGAGGAAGGTTGTCCCTGAGCTAACATCTGTGCCAACCTTCCTCTATTTTGTATGTGGGACGCTGCCACAGCATGGCTTGATGAGCAGTGTGCAGGTCTGTGCCTGGGATCTGTGAACTCCAAGCCGCTGAAGTGGAGCACGCGAACATAACCACTACACCACTGGGCTGGGCCCCGCACTCGTGTTTCTTAATGCTCCTGGGTGGGTGGGGTTGGGGCCAGGGGCTATGGAGGGTTGGGTTAAGCTGTGGAAAGGGAGAGACCTGAGTTCAAGTCCAGGCTTCACCACATACTAGCCATGTGATATGACAAGCTACTTGTCAATGCAAATAATCCATAATCAATATATATATCACAATTTGGGGTGAGTTTATGATATGAGCCAGGTCTGAGGACTATAGCGCTGGTGGCTTCCTTCCACAAGGAAGGAAGTGCACCAAAGAAGCAGGTGTACAGAGTGGTTATATCCCGTCTTGGAACAAAGAGCACACATCACATACGACAGGAATGTCCCTTTTACAGTAGTCATGGGATCACTCAACACAGCAGGTTGGTGGTCACAAAGTGAGCACAGCAGGTTGTTAATCAATCCTTAGGCTTAGGTTCCAGGAAGAGATGCTTATCTTTAGAGAAATGCCAATGCTGAGGGAAGGTACATCCCTATCTTTAATGGCATCATTCTTGGCTTTGGGACATTGTAAATGTTAAAGCAGATGGACAACGCATGCTCAAGAGGCCACAGCAGGCCTTTCCGGAAAAACAAGGTCGGGCTGAATTAGTTTTAAACCAAATGGCTTCCTCACATTCTGCAATATATCCAATTGCTTGTCAGATAAGCTGGGGATAGAGATGTAACCGTGGGCCCTCCAGGACCAGCTCAACGGACCTCATCTTACCAGCAGGGTGATTGAAGTGGTTTTTCAGGAACTGAGACCCCTTGACTGGTTCAGGCTGGTTGAGACCACCAACCCACCAAGTGGGCCTGTGCAAACGCTCAACAAGTGACCTTTTTGACGTCAAGGAGCTGAAAACTTCACCCTCAGAGCATGGTCATGCCACCATTTTGTGAACATGCATCCGATGAAGAGGTATGAAGCTGGACTATGCTTGTGCAGATCATCAATGACCTCCCTTCTCATCATCTATCCCCACATTCAGACCACCTTGCCCCATCCCATAAATATCCCTGAGTCTCCATTTTCAGGGAGGTGGATCTGAGACTGATTCCTCCACCTCCTCGCTCAGCGGCCTTGTGATTAAATCCTTTCTCTTTGCAAACTCGTCATCTCAGCGGCATCATCGTGCAGTGGGCAAAACAAATCTGGTTTGGTAACAAGACTGTCAGGGAAATTTGAGATCGACAACATAGAAAATATTATGGACTTAGGTGCAATAATAGGAGCTCAGTCGATAGGAGAATGACTGGGTTCTTAGGAGAGGTGTGCTTAAGTATGTAGGGTGAATAGTCTCCATGTCTGCAACTTACCCTCAGATGGCTCTGGAAAAAATAAGGGCAAAGCAAACATGGTCAATTATTAACAATTATTAAATCTGGATGGAAGCCATAGGTGATGTTGATGCAAATAACCTATAATCAATCTGTAAATCAAAACTGGGGTGAGTTTATTATGAGCCAGGTCTGAGGACTGTAGCCCAGGGCCTTCCTTCCCCAGGGAAGATGTGTACAGAATGGTCACATACCATCTTGGAACAAAGAGCATACGTCACATATGATAGGAATGTTCCTCCTGCAATAGTCACGAGATTGCTTTGCTGGCACAGCATATGGGTGGTCACAAGGTGAGTGGTCACAGGGTGAGCATAGCAGGTCAGTAATTAATCCTTAGTTTAGGGAGAGATGCTTATCCTAAAGGAAATGCCAATATGGGACAGGTTACATCCTTGTCTTTAGGGGCATCATTCTTGTCTTTGGGACATTGTGAATACTTAAAGCAGATGGACAATGCATGTTCAACAGGCCACCTCTGGCCCTTTTGGAAAAAACAAGGTCAGGCCAAATTAGTTTTACACCAAATGCTTTCCTCATATACTCCAATATATACCATTGCTTTTTGTTTATTTATCAGTAGTGTTTATTATGCTATTTTCTCCACTTTTGCGTACGTTTGAAACTTTTTAGTAAAAAGGGTTTTGGCAAACAAAACACCCATTATGATATGGGATTCTCCTGATCCAAGGCAGGGCTGGAAACCACTGGCGGGTTCAGAAGAGATGGGGTTCGCTTGGTGCTCAACATTATGGCAGATGGTAGACCTGCTCCCCTGCCCCAATTTTGTTCAGGTACCACAAGGCAGTTGCAATATTGTGATTTATAAGAAAGATGTATAACTGGTCATTCAGATGATCAAAATATACTTCTCAGACATATTTGGTCTTGATCACAGTCCCTGGCTTACAGCTCCCAAAACCCTTGGAATTTCCTGAGCCATAAGACCAACAGAAGCACCTTTTATCATAACGTTTGGTCTCTGGCCCTCAGTTCCTGAAAATACTTCAGAGCCATGAGGGTGAAGTGAATGTCTTGTTATTCGTAACAAGCCCCTTTCCACCACAACTGGGTTTATGTTAATGAGGTGACTTTTGCAAAGCACCTAAGGATGGGGCTGGTTGCCAGGGGAACCAACCATGAATAGATGGGGGGAATTTCAGTCCCACCCCCTGATTTCTGGGGAAGGGAGAGGAGCTGAGGATTGAATCAACCGCCAATGGCCAGTGAGTTAATCAATCATGTCTATGTAATGAGCCTCCATAAACACCCAAAAGGAGGGGGTTTGGAGAGCTTCCACGCTGAGGAATCAGAACGCTTCCATGTGCCACCATGCTGGATGGACCCCAAGCTTCACAAGGACGGAAGCTCCTTTGTTCAGGACCTGGCCCCATGTATCTCTTCATCTGGTGGTTGATTTATATCCTTTGTAATAAATTGTTAATCTAGTGAGTAAACAGGTTTTCTGTGAGCCATTCTAGCAAAGTAGTTGAACACAGGATTTGGGTCATGGGAACCTCTGATTTATAGCCAGTTGATCAGAAGTCCAGGTTGTTACATCCTGAGTTGGAGGGGGTCACTGGAACCTCCAATTTGTAGCCGGTCGGTCAGAAGCACAGGTAACAACCTGGGTTTGCAACTGGCGTCTGAAGTGAAGGCCAGTCTTGTGGGACTGAGCCCTTTACTTGTGGAATCTGATTCTATCTCCAGGTAGGTAGCGTCAGAATCGAGCTGAATTGTAGGACATCCCGCTGGTGTCCGAGAACTGCTTCTTGGTGAGGGGAAGGCTACACACACACACACACACACACACACACACACTTTGGAATTGTGTCCAGCACCCTTTCAGCAATATTCTCAGGGAACTGGTTTCACTTGCGGTAGAGATGCCCAGGTCTGTGGGAAGAATGATGAGGGGACATTGGGGAGTTTATCCTGCTTGATAAAGCCATGAGGTGTATACACCACCTCCCCCCAGAGTTGTCGGGGGGGGGGTCTGTGATTGGGAGGGAGCATGATGAGGTGAACTTTGGGGTGAGACAATGTTCTTGATCTGGTGGGTGGTTATATGTGTGTTTGCGCTATAATCATTCACTTATGCTGTCTATACTTTTTGGTGTGTATGTTACAGGGTGTGTGTATGTATATAAAATGTTTTCTTTCCTTTCTGTAGCAGAAATCGAGTGAAGAAACAATCACACAGGAAGCACTGGTGGCCATCTTAGGACAATGAGGCGACAAGTCCCAAGATGGATGCCGACATGCTGAGGATGATGGAGGAGAAAAACGGACAGAGATGTCCCTTGCCGCCATCGCTGAGCCACTGCACAACACAGGTGTGGCCCTGCCTCAGCCCTCCTGATTCTGAGGGAGAATAAATGTCCTTATCTTCAAAGCTTCATGGAACTGAAATTCCTCTTACTATATCCCACAGCATCTTGGGTATTGTGTTGGGGGTCTCCAAGACCACCCTTGGGTTTGGTGATTCACTAGAAGGGCTCACAGGACTCGGAAGCTGTAATACGCACAGTTATAGTTCATTACAGTGAAAGGATATGAAGCAGAATCAGCAAAGGGAAAGGGTGCACGGGAGAAATCCAGAGGAAACCGGGGCAAGCTTCCGAGTCCTCTCCCAGTGGAGTCACAGGATGCCCTGAACTCCTCCAGCCATGATGTGTGACAACACACGTGAACTGCTGTCTACCTGGGAAACTCACTTCAGCCTAGGAGTCCAGGGTTTTTATTGGGGGCCCATCACATAGGCACACAGGACTTGAATGACTGACGACAGTTCCCGACGCTCCAGACCCCCAGAAGGAAAGCAGGTGTTCAGCCACAAATTACGTTGTTTGCACGACCTATCTGGACAAACTGGTACAGTGTGGTTCAAGAGCCCAGCCATGCAAAACGTTATCAGAACATTCGAAGAGCTCAATTCCCAGGCTGGTCAAGGACCAGGCACGGCAACGGGCTCTTGTTGGGAATGTCCAGGGTTTGAGCAACTCAGGCCTGGGGAGTTAACTCTCTTCTCCACAAGCATGATCATCACCCTCATTTTTTCCTTTGAGGGAATGGAGGTCCAGAGAAATGTGCCCAAAGCCACCCTAATAAATAGGGGAGCTCTTAACTCCTTGGCGTGACTGCTTCAAATGTCCCCTTTCAAGTTGGCCACACCGCTGGACCCACTCTCTGGACCACAGAAAACATGGCTGTGGGTTGGCTTTGGCCCAGAGGTCTGCAGCCTGCATCCCTGGACCATCTGGAGATTCCACCAAAAGGCCTGTAAAGGAATAAAAGGAGGGAAGTTCCCAGCGGGAGAGGAAAGGAACGCGGAGGAAGACGATGCAAAGGGATAGAAGTGTCAACAAATTTCCCAAAGATGGACCTTGTCTTGGAAGCTGTTGACCCTGGGAGAGCAAGAAGGAGCCCTGTCCCAGAACCTGCAGTAAGGGGCTACAGGAGGAACAAGGGGGCCTGGTGGTGAGCAGGAAGGGGAGCTGAAATCAGGCGCCGCGGCTCTGTCAGCTCCAGGGGGAGTCTGAGAGGAAGCTTTTTGTTACAGGGAGGAAGGGGAGCCACTGGTACTTCATTGCAACACTGTTTGGAATAGCAGAAGATAAGGCACAATCCAAATATCCCTCAGGAGGGCGTTGGGTAAATTCGTCCTGGTATTCCGAATACAGCTGGACGTGCAGCCACGGAAAACCAATCTGTCACCAGCTCGTCACAGTCACCAATGACCTCCATATGGTTGCTAAATCCAGAGGTCAGTTCTTTCAATATCCTTGGTCCATCAGCAGTGTTTGACACGTTTAGGCACTCCATCCTTCCTTCTTCCTTTGGCTCCCATGATACCACGTCCGTTGGCTGTTCTTTCTCAGTCTCCCAAGACTCCATTCTTGGTCCTCTCCTCTTCCCGTTGGTGTTCACAGCCAGCCTCATGGCCTCAAATACCACTGATAAGCTATTGGCTTGCAAATTTCTCTTCCCAGCCTGATCTCTCCCCTGAACTCGACTCATTACCCAACTGCCTATGTGATATCTCCATCTGCAGGACCAATAGGCATCTCCAGGTTAACACACTGAAAATTGAACTTCTGGTTTTCTTGCCCAAATCTTTTCTCTCTTCCCCATCTCAGAGAAAGGCAATTCGCCCTTCCAGTCTTTGAGTTGGTCCTTGATTCTCCTTTTTCTCTTTCATCCTCTAAAATCTGACATCAATTTCTGTCAGCTCTACCGTCAAAATCTATCCAAAACAGGATCACTTTTCACCCCCTCGGTGCTCCCCCCATACCTGGTCCCATCCGCCCTTGTCTCCTGCCTGGACCATCTCAGCAGCCACCTCACCGGGTTCGCTGCTTCTACTTGCCTCCTCTTTGTACCCACCAGAGCTGATAAAAATAGAACCTTCCTAGGATATGTCATTGTGAAATTTCAGAACTCTGGGGACAGAAAGATTTAATGAGTTTGGGGAGTGGCATGACAGATCATCAGCATCATTATCATCATCACCATCATCATCATCATCATCGTCATCATCAAAGGATCAAGAAACAGAATGACTTTAGACTCCTCAAGAACAATACTGCCGACAAGAAGACAAGGGGGCAACACCCTCAAAATTCTGAAGGAAACTACTTTCTGTCCCTAATTCTATAGCCAGCCAAGCTGTCAATCAAGTAAGAGGGGAAGTTGAAGATATTTTCTGATTTGCAAGCTTTCAAAAGTTTACCTCCTGAGGGGTTGGCCCCGTGGCCGAGTGGTTAAGTTCGCGCGCTCGGCTGCAGGCGGCCCAGTGTTTCATTGGTTCAAATCCTGGGCGCGGACATGGCACTGTTCATCAGACCACGCTGAGGCAGCATCCCACATACCACAACTAGAAGAACCCACAACGAAGAATATACAACTATGTACCGGGGGGCTTTGGGGAGAAAAAGGAAATAATAAAAATCTTTAAAAAAAAAAAAAAACTTTACCTCCTGAGAAACTTTCCTCAAGAAGCTACAGGGGGGAAATAAAAAGAAGAAGCTACAGGATGTGTTCCACCGAAAGGAGAGTGTCACCAAGAAAGAGGAAGAATTGGAATCCAAGACACAGGGGACCCAACACTGGAGGAAGTGAGGGAAAATCCCAGCACGGCAGCTGGGTATCAAGGTTAGAGGTCAACCAGTTCAAATAGGACCATGTGACTCAGGGGACACTCATATTGAGGGTTGTCATCATCAGCATGTCAACTGCCATTGCACTGTTTTGCTTTTATTTTTTTTTTTAAAGATTGGCCCTGAGCTAACACCCATTGCCAAGCTTTTCTTCTTCTTCTTCTTCTTCTTCTTCTTCTTCTCCCCAAATCCCCCCAGTACATAGTCGTATATTCTAGTTGTGGGTCCATCTAGTTCTGCTGTGTGTGACGCCTCCTCAGCACGGCTTGATGAGTGGTGCCATGTCCACGACCAGGATCCAAAGTGCGCAAACCCTGGGCCGCCGAAATGGAGCACGTGAACTTAAACACTCGGCCACAGGGCTGCCCCCTACTGTTTTGCTTTTAAACGTGAGGAGGGGACAGCTGGGTGAACGTAACCACATTCTTGTCTGTATTTGACTCATCTTGGCCATGATGGACATGCTGCTCTCCATGATCGCTGCTGGATCCACTCAGGATGTTCGTTTTTCCCCTAATAAACGTGCTGTTTGGCTCCCACTTGTGAGAGCTTCTGGAAGGCTGGAGTGTTCTCAGAAGAGGAAAACAGAGCTGACCACATTCCTGCCGTGCACGTGGCTCACGTTTCGGCCCTGACAGCTACCCTCTTTTTTGGTGATCCATACACTTTCTGAGATTCACTCATGCCCTCGCCCACTGAATTCTCCAGAAGGGGTTTGTGTGGACTCTCAGGGAAGCTGACACAGATTATGACCTGGACACGGTCCAGCTCACCCCTCCCGGGGGTCTCCACTCGAGACTGGCCAGTCTGCCCTGTCCTTACACACAGAGATGGTCCTTGCTCTCTAATCAGTTTTTAAAAACTCAACCATACAGTGGAAAAATGGCTAAAATCTAAATAAAGTCTGTGTCTAATTAGTACTATTGAACCAACATGAATTTCTTAGTTTTGACAACTGCGCCATGGTTTTGTAAGATGCTAACATTAGGGGAAATGCTGGAACTCTGTACTATCTTCGCAACTTTTCTGTAAATCTAAAATGATTCCAAAATAAAAGATGAAAAGGAAATCTCAACCATTATGTTGTTGGGGGAATTCACGCATACGTGATAAACTATAAAGAAAAGCAAGAGAATAATTAACACACAAGCCATGATAATGGTTACAGGGCCTTGGGTGGGACACACAGCTGGAGCTAAGGCACTGATCATGAGTTGGCTCCTTACCCAGATGGAAAGTGCACAGGTTTTTAAATCGTTGCTCTTTAGCTGTACATTTGGGTTTTGTACTCTGATCTGTGTTGTATGAAACAGAATACAACATTTGGGCAATGTCTCACACAACACCTAATTGTAATCTACTCCCGCCAATGATACATCCAGCCAGTGTGAACACACACATCCCAGGCTTTCAGTTCTGTGTTCTCAGGGGAAATCTTCCCCTCCAAAACAAAACCAGCTCCCTAAAGGCTATTCCACGATTTCGTTATTCCTTCCCATAGGGCAAACGTCTTTCTCAAGGTAACTGTGACCCTCATTTATAGTAATATGTATTTCTTTCTTTTTTTTTTTTGGAGGAAGATTAGCCCTGAGCTAACTGCTGCCAATCCTCCTCTTTTTTTGCTGAGGAAGACTGGCCCTGAGCTAACATCTATGCCCATCTTCCTCTACTTTCTATGTGGGACGCCTACCACAGCATGGCGTGCCAAGTGGCGCCATGTCCACACCCAGGATGCGAACCTGCGAACCCCAGGCCACCAAAATGGAATGTGAGCGCTTAACTGTTGCACCACCGAGCCGGCCCCAGCAATATGCATTTCTAAGATATAGTGGATCTTGAATGCAAGCCAACTATGTTCAGTGATGTTCTGTCATTGTTCTCAAATTTTAACCACAATTCAAGCTTTAGCCAAACCACTGTTGAGTGATCGACTCCAATATTCGAGGAAGAACAAGATGTCTTTGTTCGTGGCAGTTTACCCAGAGACAGGAAATTCACGCTGGACTTTCCTCATCTGTGAAATGGGTATAATAAAATCCCTACCTCACAGCCTTGTTAGGAGGATGTGTAAAGCACTTACAGTGGTGCCCTGGCACCCACTGGAAATGCTCTTTTTAAAAAAAGATATAGGAAGAGGGTTTTTATTTATTTATTTATTTTTGCTGAGGAAGATTGGCCCTGAGCTAACATCTGTGCCAATCCTCCTCTATTTTGTATGCGGGATGCCACCACAGTATGGCTGTCGATGAGCAGCATACGTCCGTACACAGAAAGTGAATCTGGGCCGCTGAAGTGGAGTGCGCCCAACTTAATCACTAGGCCACAGGGCCAGACACTAGGAAGAGTTTTTTAAAAGGCAATTTTAAATAACATCTGCTTTTAACCCTTATATATTGACTTTAAAATCCTCCCTCAGCCCTCAACGCAACACCAATGGAAAATGTGGCCAAACAGCAACACAGTAAATAGTTGGGCAAATACTCGTGAGAGCTCACATTGTTGAGGGTTTCCTCTGGCCCAGCCCTCAATTGTGGATCTTGTGGAACCAGCACTCCCACCCCGTGATTGGACAGTGTTAGGAGATGCCACTGCACTTGAGGCCCGAAATCCAGGATGTGATGGCCAGTGCCTCTGGGTGGCGGGTGGAATCAGAGACAGTGGAGCCCAATGGCTAGGGCCCCGGAGGCAGAGCCGCCCTGGGAACCAATCCCAGCTCTTTTCCTAACACTGTGATCTCAGGTAAGTGAGCTCACTTCTCTGAGCCTCAGTTTCCTCTTCTAGAAAACGGGGCTATGAGGATGGTTGTGGAAGCCACACAATCACACGCGTGGTACCTGACACAACGTGCGCGCCTGTGGCTGTGGTCAGGATGACAAGGAGGAAGCCTCAGCTGGGTGGGACATGGAGTATCCAGGGGGACTGCCCCAGGTCTGTCACAGGAAGCTGCCATATCTGAAAGGGTAAGTCACTCCTCCTTCCTGCCCTAATTTGAGGGCAGGGTGGCATCTCCCAGGAGGTGAGCTGTGCCCTGGGTATGCCCCTCACCTCCGGTGGCTCACGGGTCCCCTGACACATGACGTCACAGTCAAGATGAAATCATGGAGCCCAAAGGTTGGGATGAGAGGCAACGGTTGTCGGCTCACATCTGTCTCCCAATCTCAAATTCTCGGACCGAGCACTTAGCCAGGCTCCTCCTGGAGTGGCAGGGCCTTCAGACGTGGGCCCTGGTCGTGCTTACCCCCGGTGAGGAAGGTGGCACGGAAATAAAGCGTGGGTTCATGCTTCCAAGGGTCATTAAGATTCATTCATGTATTCAATCATTTAACAAATCTTTACTGTGCACTTACCATATGTCAGACAGACAGAATCTCTGCCTTCCTGAAGTTGACAGTCTAGTGGGGAAGTCAGACAATAAACAACACAGAAATAAACATTATGGTCTGTTAGAAGGCGACAAGCGCCCTGTGAAAATACTGGGCAGAGGGAGCCAAGGGCGGGGGTCGGAAACTGTAGCCTGCAGCTCACGTCTGGCCCATTATTTGCTTTTGTACGGTTCCCAAGCTTTTACATCTCTTAATGGTTGGGAAGAGGTAATCAAGAGAAGATTTTGTGACACATAAAATTTGCATGGAATTCACACTTCAGTGTCCGTAAATTAAGTTCCATTGGAACACAGCCGTGTTCACTGGGTTACATACGGTCTCTGGCTGCTTTTGTGTTAAAACCACAGAGTTGAGTAGCGATGACAGAGATCATGTGGCTGGCAAAGCCCTATTTAATATCTTGCGCTTTACAGAAAAAGTTTGCTGATCCCCAGCTTAGGGGATGGGGAGTGGTATGGGGAGGTGGATTGTGATCTTATATGAGAAGGTCAAGGAGATCCTCACGGAGAAAGTGACATTTGGGTAAAGCCTGAAGGAGAGAAGGACAGAGCTATGTAGCATCAAGAAAGAAGGTTTCAGTAGAGGGAACAGCCAGTGCAAAGGCCCTGGGGTAAGAACGTGTCTGCTGTGTTCAAGGGACAGTGTGGAGGCCCCTGTGTGTGGAGTAGTGAGCAGGGGGTGAGCAGGGGGAGATGAGGACGGAATGGTGACTGAGGTGTTCACAGGGTCCCTCTGGCTGCACGTGGGGAAGACTGTGGGAGCAGGATGGGAGCGGTGAGTCCAGGGAGAGGCTGCTGAGACAGTCCAGGAAGGGGATAATGGGAAGATGCTCAGGAAGGGAGGGAGGCGGGAAGATTCCGGGTAAATTTAAGGGTGGAGCTGACAGAATTTCTCCATAGATAATATCCTCACTGGGGAAGTCTTTTCTAAAAGTGTTCACATCCCCGGCTTTCCAGTCATACACACCAGGGTTCTAGCCCCAGCTTGACTACATACCAGCTGTGTGATCGTAGCTAAGTTGTTCAGTCTCTTCTAGCCTCAGTTTCCCCATCAGGGTGCAGCATCAATGAGATCATCCATGCAAAGCACACAGAATTCTGCCCAGCACCTGGAGAGCGCTCCAGACCAGGCAGCAGTGAGAATGAGGGTCTCTCCCCGGCTGGGACCCCAGGTCACTGTCCTGGAGGTGTGTACCACCCTCCTGGAAGGGAGCTGGCCCTCCGCCCCTCCCCTCCCCTGGATCTCACACTCCTCCTCTGCCCCCCGACACGTCTGTGACCTGAAGGCCGCACCGTGAAGTGCTAAGCCTTGCTGAGCCTCAGTTTCCTTCTCTGCCAAACGGGCCTCCTCAAGTCTACATTACAGGCGGTCAGGGCCATTAAATGACCGTGTCATACACAGGGCGCCCGGCACACACCAGGCGCTCAGGAATCGATTGCTCTGTTTTCACCATGACCCTCGACAACAGCAGCTACGCGGGCCTCCTCAAGTATTTTCCCCAACATTTTATTACGAAAAATTTCAAACACACGGGAAAACAGAAAGAACTTACAGATAGATTTACACCAAGCACTATTTTCATTACTGTTCCGGGTTTTCACTACATCCATTCACTCATCTAATTCTCACAGCGACTCAAAATATGTCAAGTATGCAGTGTGGTGTACGATCCCCATTTTACAGATGAGGAAACTGAGGCACAGAGAGGCACAGAGATGCACAGGACTTTTAGCTACTCAATGTCGGAGCTGGAGTTGAACGCAGGCCAACTGGCTCCAAAGCCTGGGTTGTTCCCCATTAACGCCATCTCTCTTCTCCTCAGGATGAGTAAAGTGTGCCATTCAATGGGATATCGTGCAGCCGGCACAAAAGAATGTTTCGGAGAGTCCAGTAAAAATAATATTGGACTATGGTATGTTTGTGAATGAACTCAGATCCAGCATCTAGGAAAAAATGCTCTGGTTCCTAAGACAAAATTCATTGTTACCAGTGGTAGCTTAGGGGTAAATGGACACTGAGAGATTATAAAGTCCTTTGTTCGTAATTGCAGCCATTATTTGTTGAGCTCTTTCTTTGTGCCCCACCCTGTCTGACTGGCTTTACATGCCGCACCTTTCCGATGACTGGTGAGGTAGGCACCGCTAAACCCATTTCAGAGATGAGGTCACTAAGGCTAAGAGCAGGGCAGGACTCGCCCAAGGTTACCCAGCCATGAAGTGGCAGAACCAGGATTCAAACCCAGTTTGTCAGTTTCCTGAGCTGTTAAAGCTTTCTGGCTCTTTCTACTTATTTTTCAATAATAAGACAATTTGTTTTCATAAGGAGAAAAAGATTTAAAAAAGAAAAAAAGAAGTCTCCTTAAGAAAGTAGACTCATTGATCTTTACTTTATTAGCCATGTGTATTACTTTAGTAAAATTTAAAATCCTGCCTCACACCATACACGAAAATCAGTTCCAGATAGATTGCCAACCTAAACGTAATGCAAAATGACAAAGCTTTGGGAAAAGAACAGAAGAGAACATCACCATGTTTTGGAGGCATGGACATATTTTTTTAAATGACGTAAAAATAAGCATCCAGAGGAAAAGATTTAGAAATTGGGCTGTGCTAAAGCGGTGACTTTCTGCTTATTAAAAATTGCCATTAAGAGAGTGAAAGACCAAGCCACAGAGTGGGAGATGTTCACAGTACAGACAACCAACAAATGGCTGGTGTCCAGAATATATAAGGAATGAATCCATTTAAAAAATGGACAACCCGATAGAAAACTGAGTGAGACGCTTGAACAAGCACCTCACAAAAAGGATATCCAAAAGGCCAATATATAAATGAAAAGATGTTCCATATTATTACTCATCAGGGAAATGCAAATTAAAACTGCAGTGAGAGGGCTGGCCCTGTAGATTAGTGGTTACGTTCGGCACGCTCCACTTCGGTGGCCTGGTTTTGTGGGTTCAGATCCTGGCCGTGGACTACTCATCATGCCATGCTGTGGCAGTGACCCACATACAAAATAGAGGAAAGACTGGCACAGATGTTAGCTCAAGGCTAATCTTCCTCAAGCAAAAAAACGAGGAAGATTGGCAATGGATGTAAGCCCAGGGTGAATCTTCCTCAGCAAAAAGGAAAAAAAAACACGCCCCAAAACTACAATGAGCTATCACTACACATCCAATAGAATGGCTAGAAATAAAATGCCTGACACGGCCAAGTGTTGGTGAGGATGTGGAGCAATGGAAATGCTAGAATGTGAAGAGCAGTACTAATTGCAAGAGCCAAAAAAATGGAAACAATGCAAATTTCCATCGCCAGTTCGTATATAAATAAATCGTGATATCATCACACAAAGGAATAGATGGCACTTATGCACCCAACCTCGACGAATGTCACAATCGTAAGGGTGAGTGGAAGAACCCAGCCGCAAGAGTTCACACTGTATAATTCTATTTATATAATGTGGAAAATGGGCAAAACAAAACTACCGTGTCTAGGGAGGCATACTTAAGTGTTGAAATCCAAACCAGGTAAAAATCAGGAAAGTGGGGACCTTCATGGGGAGGGAGAAAGTGGTGTCTGGGACGAGGCAGGAGAGGGCTTCTGGAAAGCTGGTGACACTGTTTCTTCACCTGGGTGATGGTTACACAGGTGTGCCTCCTTTATCATAATTCATTAACCGGAAGGTTTATTTTTCACATACTTTTCTGTATGTGTCCTATTTCACAATCGAAAAGGTTTCAATAATTTAAAAATCATTTTGAAAGACAGGTTCTTCATAGCCTTATCTTGCAAACCGGGCAGACTGGATGTCCTGGGTATAATAACGATTGGAAGGGGTGTGTCAGGCACCTGCCCCGTGCTAGGAGTTGCTCTGAGTGGCTTATATCTACGACCTTAGTTAATCCTGACGACAACCCTGTGAGACAGTTACTATTACTTCCCCCATTTAACAGATGGGGAAACTGAGGCACAGTAACGTTCAATAACTTGCCTCAGCTGGTCAATGCTCGCGCTAGATCGAAACACAGGCCACCTGGCCCCAGAGAAGATGCTCTGTCCACCCCTCCGAGGTCTTCTCTCCAAGGAATGAAATAAGAAATAGAGGAGTGGAAGGAGATTTCTCAAAACACAAGGGGATCTAAAAAGAGAAACTAGAAATAGTTCGATGGCTGTCCTGGGGGGAGGGGAGGGGCCCTAAGTGAGCTGTGAGCCCTCAGCCACCACATCAGGGGCCAACAGGTCCAGTCCCACTGGGGCTTCTTCACCCGAGTTGGTGGATGGACTTCAGAGGCTGCACGAACTTGGGTGGGAAATCAATGACCTCTTTGATTTCACTCAGCAGTCCTCAAAACATGGTTCGGGAACCCCTGCGAGTCCCCAAGACCTTTCTCAGGGGGTTAAGGAGGTCAAAACTATTTTCATAACAATACTAAGCTGTGTTTGTCCTTTTCACTTTCCCAGGTCTACCTGCCAGGGGACGGCGTCATCGCCCTGACGGCTCGTGGAACGTACGTGTGTGTATTCTTGCATTGTCAAAGCTTTCCAGCTTTATTTCCTTACATGATAGATATTAATAGATATAACCCACATGTACAAAAGCTCTTTGGGGTCCTGAATAATTTTTAAGATGGTAAAGTTTAAGAATTGCTTCTGTAATTGAAATTCGGCATGTCCTTCGGCCATGACGCAGTGGGGGCAACACACCACAGGACCGTGAGCAGGTTTCCAGCTTTGCCAGGAGAAATTGCAGCTGGTTTCAGATCCCACAGCGGTCCTTGCGGACTCTCAGACCTCTGCTATCCGTTCACCCCGACTTCTCAGTTACCGTAATTTTTGGACCTGCCACTAGATCTTGGAGTTTAATGCATTAATAAAGAAGCACATATATTACCGTATCACATATTTGTTTTTAAAATATTTGTATACAAACTTCCAGTTACAAAATTACTGAGTCACAAGGATGTAATGTACAGCATAGGGAATATAGTCACTAATACTGTAATAACTTCGTATGGTGACAGATGGTAACCGGAGACATTGTGGCAATCATTTTGTAATGTACATAAATATCAAATCACTATGATGCACACCTGAAACTAATAGGATGTCATATGTCAATTATCCTTCAAAACGAAAAATATCTGTGGGGCCAGCCCAGTGGC
The DNA here is from genome assembly GCF_041296235.1 of Equus asinus. Lineage (NCBI taxonomy): Eukaryota > Metazoa > Chordata > Mammalia > Perissodactyla > Equidae > Equus > Equus asinus. The sequence goes on from NC_091815.1 coordinate 24,302,281, forward strand.
ATAGTGGTTAAGTTCAGCGTGCTCCACTTTGGCAGCCCGGGTTCGCAGGTTCGGATCCCGGGCGTGGACGTACACCACTGCCAGCCACACTGAGGCGGCGACCCACATACAAAATGGAGGAAGACCGGCACAGATGTTAGCTCAGGGCCAATCTTTCTCACACAAACACACACACAAATTTGTATATCTATAATTCAATAGCATTGGTTCCTTCATAATCCTGTGTATTTATTTTACGCATGTTAAAATAGGATTTTGAGATGGGCTTCACCAGCCTCCCATAGGTATCTTTAGCATAAAAACGGTTAAGAACCTCAGATTCTGGAAGATCACCAGAAAAACTAAAACTAAGGAGACGTTACAATCGATGCTGGTGGGTGAGGGTGGGGCAGTCTGGAAGGCGTTTGAGTCTGGCTAAGAGCGTTGCTTTCTATTACATTTTAAGCTGTGACAGAGACTCGGGAATGTGGGGAAAAGTCCAAACACTGCAAGACCCCTCTTGAACCCCCTCACCCTCAGGATCCGTCTCTGAATCAGTGTCCCGAGCCTGCAGACACCGCTGTCCTTCGAATTTACAAAGTCAAGTCAGCGAGTCACTTTCTTTGCAGACAGGAAGGGGGAACAACTGAAAATCTGGACCTGCAGACTTTTCCTGCTGCTCCGGGAAGCCCCCAGCACATTTTGTGGCAAGCCACTCACCACCTTCAAACAGCTCATGAGGGTTCCAGGGGAACTTCTCACTTGCTCCCACCTAGACCCCAGGGCCATTTCTGGAGCTCGGGCATTAATAACAAACAAAATAACAGCTGATACTTACCCAGCCCTCACTCTGGCCAGGCTGTGTTCTCAGCACGACATTTCCTGCATCAACTTGTTTAATCCTCACAACGGCCCATAGGTTCGTACTATTACCACCTTCTTTTGGCAGGTGAAAAAACCGAGGCCCAGCGAGGTCAAGTGACCCGCCTACGGCGCACAGCTCAGAAGCGGCACTGGCAGCCGTGGATTTTGATTTTGTTTACAGCGTGCCCGGGAGTCAGGGGAGGACGCGGTGGGCTAAGCTTGGAGACAGAAGAAGGCGGAAGGACTTGCGAGGCAGATGCAGCCGGCTTGGCGGGAAGAGACGGGGGATTCCCCGGGTCGCGGGCGCTGGCGCCAGCACACCTGGGTACCGCGGGATCCCTGGGGGCCGGCGTCCGTGGCCTGGGGGCTTCGCAGCTGCGGGGTGGGGCGCCTGGGGGACGAGCGCAGACTCACCTGTCCAGGCGCTCACCTGGTGGCCAGCTTGGAGATGGCGGCGGCGGCGGCGCACCGACCTTCCTGGGTCCCCCTGCTCAGGCTCCGCCCTGGGGGTGGGGGTGGGGGTGGGGGGGGGCGCGTGGGGCGGCCAAGACCGGCCGGACCTGTGGGACCCGGGGCCCCGGCTGTCTGGGGAGCCCGTCACCTGGAGAAGGCAGGCTATTCCGGGGCTGGGACGGCTGTGGGCGGCGGGATGCCTGGCACCTGCAAGCTCATAAATACCGCCGCCGCAGCGGTGGCCGGAGACGCGCGCGGGCAGGTGGCGCCCCCGAGGGTGAGCCGGGGACCGGGAGGGCGCCCCCCGCCCCAGCTCCCGACCTCCGGGCTGACGATCCCGGCCCGGCTCTGCTCCCCAGCAGGTCCTCGGGGAGCTGGAGCGGGCGGGAAGGGCCAGGGAGAAGGGGAATGGTATGCAGGTGCAGGGCTGGGGGAGACAGGTGGAGATTGGGGCGGGGTTGGAGTTACTAAAGGCAGGATGGGATCCTGGGGAGGGGACGGGGGGGGCGAAGGGGAGAGAGGGCATCTCCAGGTAGGATGGAATTCTGGGGACTGGAGTCACTAAGACCAAATGGAAATCTGGAGGATGGAGTACAGTGATGAGGTCTCTGAGGGCAGAATGGAATGCTGGGGATCTAGGGAAAAAGGCAGAAGAAACGGGGGTTACTAAGAGCAGAATGGAATGCCGGGGACGGGGTTGCTAAAGGCAAGTTTGTACACGGAGCCCCCCCCCCCAACTCCCCCCTCCCCACTCCCAAACCTCTTTCACTGCGAGTGAGCATCGTTAAGAGCAAGGACTCTGGAGTTGGGACCCCTGGGTACCAATCCTGGCTCCATCACATGCCAGCTGTGCGGCTGAATCACTGGGTTGCTCATTTTCCTCATGGGTGATTTGGGGTGATGATCACAGCGGCCACCGCACACAGGAATGCTGGGAGGCTCCTGTGAATTCATCTCTGCAGAGCGCTGAGCGCCCAGTGAGCCTCAGACGGCATCTGCCGCTCCGTGGTGATCGTCAGATTTTTCTCTCCAGCATCCGCATAACCAGCCCCTCGAAGACCTCCCTGCTATCCCACCTCGTGGCACTGCCTCATCCCCCTGCATTCCCCATCCTCCCAGCCGCTCCTGCTGCTCCTGCTGCTCCTGAGGGAATCTGACCTTCTCCGGACCCCTCCCCTTCCCCTCTCTGCCCCCGCCATCCCCTTACCATGCACGTCCTTCGTCCCTGCTGGTCCTGCTGCTGTCTGCTCCTCTTCTGCTCCCTGGGAATCCAGGGTACCCCGAAGGCTCCCAGCGCTGCCCCCGAGCAAGTCCACCTGTCCTACCTAGGTAAGTGTCTGTGACCCCTGCTGGGCTGTTTCCCAGCGAGGCCCAGTTGGCCGGGGTCTCAGGAATCCGCCCCCCACCCCCCATGGCCTTGGGGCCCTAGGCCGGTGCCTTGTTCTTCCTGGGCCTCAGCTGGCCACCTCTGTTAAATGGGGATGATAGGCAGCGGTGCGTCTGGCTGTGTGGGAAATGATTCCGGTGCCCAGCCCATCGTAAGCACTCTCCAGAGGGGGCTGCTGTTGCCCTTGCTCATGTGTCGCTGCTCATTGTAGCCCCACAAGGCGGCCTCCTGATCCTGGATCAAGAAGGCGTGGTGCACTGCGGGGGTGAGACCTCAGACTCTGGACCCCCTGCACCCAGGCTTCCTGGGCTTGAATCCCTGCTTTGCTACTTCCCTGCTGTGTGACCTTGGGCAAGTGGCTTAACCTCTCTGGCCCCATCCTCCTCGTCTGGACAATGGGGTAATGTTAGTGTGACCTGCTGAGGAGTAAATGAGACATTACCCGTGAAGTGGCAAAATGGAGCTTGGTGTGTAGCAGTTGGTTCTAACACGTTTTTTTGTCTTGGGACCCTTTTGTGCTGCGGAAAATTATCGAGAGCCTCCACGGGCTTTGGTTTCTGTGAGTTCCATCCATCAATATTTGCCGTGTTAGAAATTAAGACTGAGGCCTTTAAAAATACTGTCATTTAAAATGAACAATAAGGAACTCATTCTGTATTAAAGTAAATGACATTTTTCATGAAAAATAATTATACTTTACAGAAGAAAAGGAATTCAGTAAGAAGAGTGGCATGGATTTACATCTTTTTAAGTCTCTAATGTCTGGCTGAATAGGAGACAGCCGGCTTCTCAGCACATCTGCTCTGCTTCCATCTGTTTTGATTTGTTGCTTTGGATGATGTGTGTGAAGAAAGTTTGGTCTCACACAGACGTGTGGTTGAAACAAGGAGGAGGATTTTAATAGGAGTTTCAGGTAATTGTGGCCATTCCTTTTCCTTTCTTTTCTTTTTTGGTGAGGAAGATTGGCCCTGAGCCAGCCAGGTGTCGTAGTGGTTAAGTTCCCACACTCTGCTTTGGGGGCCTGGGGTTCTTATGTTAGGGTCCCTGGCGTGGACCTACACACTGCTCATCAAGCCATGCTGTGGTGGTACCCCACATACAAAGTAGAGGAAGATTGGCACAGATGTTAGCTCAGGGCAAATCCTCCTCACCAAAAAAAAAAAAAAAAAAAAACACCAAAACCACCTCTTGGTGCTGCTGTGAAAATCCATTGTGTCACAGCTGCCCCTTGTTTGGCCTACACAGTAATATTAGCAAATATGCTCTTACTAAGTGTTTCAGATGGATGACCCACTTAAACCATATTGGACCCTCAGCTGTCAGCACTATTGCTCCTCCCATTTTATGAAAAGAGTAAACTGAGGCCCCTAGTGAAGAAGAGTCTGACCCCAGGTCCCACAGTCTGGAATCTGAACCCAGGCAGGCTGGCTCAAGAGCCCATGATATTTGTTTTCAAAATGTTAAATTTTGTCCTAATTTTAGATTTAACAGAAAATTTGCAAAAATATGACAAAATTCTCACGTCCCCCCTCCCCCTGTTTCCCCTCGCGTTAGCATCTTATGTGACCCTGGTCCAAGTACTGAAACAAGGAGATTAACATTGGTGCAATGCTCTGAGCCAACCTACAGACTTCACCTGAATTGCACCAGTTTTCCATAATGTCCTTTTTCTGTTCCAGGATCCAGTCTTGCGTTTACTGCTCGTGTCTCCTCCGTCTCCTCCAATCGGCCAGGTTCTCAGGCTTTCCTTCTCTTTCATGATCTTGACATTTTTGAGGACTGAATGGTTATTTCGTAGGCTATCCCTCCTTTTGGGTTTGTCTGACTTTTTCTCATGATTGGAATTAAGTTACATATTTTTCCGGCCAGACTGTCGCAGATGCGCTGTTGTTTCCTCCTCAGTGCGTGGTATGGAGTTTCCGATGCTGACGTGGCTTGTTGCTGTTACTGGTGATGTTGACCTTCGTTGCTTGGTTCAAACGGTGCCTCCTGGGTTTCCCCACTGTAAAGTCATTATTCTTTCCTTTGCAGTTAGTAAATACCTTGGGGGAGACTCCTTGAGACTATGCAAATCATGTTTCTCCTGAAACTTTTGCCCACTAATTTTAGCATCCATTGGTGGATCTCGTCTGCAACAATTATTAGCGTGGTGTTTGCCTAATTGTAATTTTGTAAGTTTGTAATTCCCTCTCTCCGTCTGATCGAAAATTTTACTGTAAGGAAGGGCTGTCCCTCCCCCTTCCACTTGTTTATTTGTTCAATTATTTATTTATATCGCTACGGACTCACGGATATTTCTTTTATTCCATGGGTTAAAATCCGATACAATTGTTATGTATTTTATGGCTCAAATCATCCCACATTTGATCTTTTGGAATTCATTCAGACTGGCTTCTTGTTGTTCCAACAAACCCCTATCCTTTTTTTGAGCACTTCTGCACTTTCTGGCACCACAAATTACCCCAGGCTCCTCTTGTGTATCTCTTGCCCCGTGTCTGGAATCAACCACTCCTCCCGGGAGCCCTGGTTCCTTTCACAGGCGGATGGGTGTTTAGACAACAAGATCTGACCTCTAGCTGCGCTCATGGCTACTGAGGTGTCATTGCTTCTAGGTCTGCTCACAACCAGAGCTTAGCAATATGCGTGTGTGTGTTGACACACATATGCACACATCTCTATTTCTGCGTCTGCGTGCATACATATGAAATACCACGAGGTCATAATGATATCTCCAATTTCAGTCCAACAGCAAAGGTTTATTTTGACCTTCTTCTTTCCTTATTTGTAGCTTCTTTCTCCAACATTGAGAAACCTAGCTCGCACGGTCTACAATGTACTTACTTATCTGTTCAGTGCTCGCAGAGGCATAAAGCAGCGTCAGAACTGTCTGTCGTCTCCCTGCGAGGGACACTTTCTAGAGATGGTATTCCTGTACAGCCATGCTGAGTCGAGATTCGGCTTCCCCCGCGGTTACTTTTCTTCCTCACCCCTTCAGTGTGTTACATTATTCATCTTTTGATACAGTGACATTCATTTGTTAGTGTTTCTATTCCACAGTGGCTTCTCCCATATCCTGGGTGGTTTTGCTTGTTAGTTTATTTTTGGGGGTGTGTGAAGGAAATATGAAATACGACCATAGTTCTAAGAGTCAGATTTATACAGAAAAGACTCAGAGCGGTGCTCTCCCTCCTAATTCCTGCTGCTCCATCCCCATTCCCTCTTTTCTACTCCTTTCCCGTCCACGGCATGTCAGTAATCCATCTCTTTAGTTTCTGGTGTATCCTGCTTGCGTTTCTTTTGTGCGAATGAGTGATGCCGGGATATTTTCTTATATCCTCTTAATGAAGAGCAGCTGACTCTGGATACTCTTGTGTCCTTGCCTTTTCTATTTACCTGTACGTCCCGGACATCGTTCTCTACCAGTTCCTAGAGCTTGTCCTCTTTCTTTGTCACAGCTGTATGGTGCTCCATTGTACGGATGCTATATAACTTACTCGGTCACTCTCCTATGCATTTCGATTGTTTTCGATATTTTGCAGTTACAAACAGCGCTGCAATGGGTAACTGTGTGCACCTGCATCCTCACGCTGCTGGAGGAAGCAGTCATGCTCTTCACATTACACAAGCCCACATGGGATTTTTAAAACTTTGATTTTGTTGCTCACATTTACAAATTTGGAGCTATTGCTTAAAAGTCTGGATTTGTATATCTATATGTGCTCCTGGGACATAAAAACCATGGTGGAAAATGTTACCTTAGAAATTGACAGATTTGGTGGCACTGGGCCCGCCTCCTGCATGGCAGCTGTCACCGGGGCTGAGTGCTGGCTGTCCTGTTTAGATAGGGCAGGGTCTGCCGTCTGCACACACTCCACAACTTCTTGCTGCCTTACTCCTTACAGCCGGCCCTTGTCCCCGTTTATACGCTCTAGCTGGCCTCTGGACACCTGAGTTTACAACCCATAAACAGTATGCCTGTAAAATGTTCGGCACAGGGCCTGTGCACGGTAAATCATGAATTCATAATAATACTCATTCACTCATATAACCTTCACTGTACTAGGCGCTGTCTCAAGTAGTTTATTCATCTAAGCCTCATAAGGACCCCATGGGGTAGATATTATTACTCCGTTTTACAGATGAGGAAACTGAGGCTCAGAGAGGTGAAGCAACTTGCCCAAGGAAAGCACAGCTTGGAAGTGGCAGAGCTGGGTTGAACTTGGGAAGCTCCAGAACCTGCATCCTTAGCTCCTCCATGTTCAAGAGCCCCTCCCTGTCCCTACACATCCCTCCCTGCCCTGCCCTGCCCAGCCCTCACTGCGTGGCCCCCTGTGTTCCTGTCTCCCCAGATGAGCCGGGCTCCATGACTGTCACCTGGACCACATGGGTCCCCACGCCCTCTGAAGTGCAGTTCGGGCTGCAGCCCTCGGGGCCCCTGCCCCTCCGGGCCCAGGGCACCTTCAGCCCCTTTGTGGACGGGGGCATTCTCCGGCGGAAGCTCTACATACACCGAGTGACGCTGCGGGGGCTGCTGCCCGGGGTCCAGTATGGTGAGCAGGGTCCGGGGCTGAGGTGGTGTCAAGGGGGGAGCGGGAAGAGGAGCAGCATATGGGCAGGAAGCTCCCACCTGCAGGTGGCTCAGGCTGGGCTGGTAAGGCCTCTGCTTATCTGCAAGCCTATTGTAGGAGACCCCGGGAGGAGAACGGAAGGCACTGGGGCCCAGGGGCGAGGTGGACAGAGGGAGCATGGGTCAGACCCACTCGATTCCCACCCCCTCCCCCAGCCCACTGAAGATGGACGAGGGTGGAGGAGACATCCTGAGGGGCCCCCCGCTGACCACAGCCGTTTCCTTCTCCCTCAGTTTACCGCTGTGGCAGCGCTCAGGGCTGGAGCCGTCGGTTCCGCTTCAGGGCCCTAAAGAATGGGCCTCACTGGAGCCCCCGTCTGGCTGTGTATGGGGACCTGGGGGCTGACAACCCAAAGGCCCTACCCCGTCTGCGCAGGGACACCCAGCAGGGCATGTACGATGCTGTTCTCCATGTGGGTGAGGCATCGGCAAGGGTGCGCCTGGAGGGATGGGAGGGGGCTGGGGGGGGCGGCAACACTAAGACCGTGGAGGGGATGGGGCTGGGGCTGGCGTGGTTCTGGAGGGACGGGGGCTGAGACTGGCCGTGGAGACGGTGTCTGTGCCCGCTCTGGTTAAAATCCTAACTGCGACCCCTGGAGCGATGGGCGTGGGCTTTCTATATGATTATTATCGGAGCTAAGACTAGTTCTGAATTCACAAGACTGCTATGATGATCTACAGGTTGACATTGCCTGGCATGCCGTCCGTGCTCCCCAAGTGTCAGTTGGTATCATGACTGTCACGGTCTGAGTGCACAGGGAGCCAGAGGGGGGCTGGGGATTAAGCTGACTCTGGAATCGGACTCCCAGAGTTTGACTCCTAGATCTTCACTGACGGGCTCTGTGACCTTGAGCAAGCACTCACCCTCTCTGAGCTTCAGTTTCCCCATCTGAAATGGAGACAGTAATCGCATCCAGCTCAGAAGGGTGTTTTAAAGATTCAGGCGGTCAAGCATGGAGAGCATTTGGAACTGTGCCTGGTACAAAACCAGTACCAGACCTGTCAGTCTTAACGTGGTCCTGCTCTGGGAGGGGACAAGGTGGCGGGGGAGGTGGGGGCTGGTGTGATGAGAGCACAGGAGCCCAGCATGGTCCTGCGGGGGTCTCGGGGACCAGAGGTTCAGGAGACCGTTCCAAGTGCACACATGGTGGATGTGAGGTAGGGATCAGAGAACCGGGACAGATCAGGAGCCGGGGCTGGCACAGCGCACACCTGAGCCACCGGGTCTCTCAAATCTGGTGAGAGCAGAGCCGGGTCTGGGTCCTCACTGTCTCCCTGCCCCCCGCCCCCCAGGAGACTTTGCCTACAACATGGATCAGGACAACGCCCGCATCGGGGACAGGTTCATGCGGCTCATCGAACCCGTGGCCGCCAGCCTGCCGTATATGACGTGCCCCGGGAATCACGAGGAACGCTAGTGAGGGCTGAGGGCTTCAGGGTGGGCGGGAGCCAGGCCCTTGAGGACAGACGTGTCCTGCTCAGTGTCCTGCCTTACTCCCTCATGCTGCAGCAGCTCATGCATGACAGTGAGAGGAGGGGAGGGGAGGGGAGGGCCGGGAGTCGGACTCTGCCAGGCAGTGGGGAGGCGGGGGTGGGACCCAGGCACCCAGACCCTCCCCTGACCTTTTCCTTCCTTTTATCCAGCAACTTCTCTAACTACAAGGCTCGCTTCAATATGCCGGGGGACAGCGAAGGCCTGTGGTACAGGTAATCTGGGGGACCTGGAGGCCCGGCCTCCCTCCCCTGAAGGATGGGAGATGCAGAGGAGACCTCATCTCTGACCCCTGCCCTTTGACCCCTCCAGCTGGGATCTGGGCCCCGCCCACATCATCTCCTTCTCCACCGAGGTCTATTTCTTCCTCCATTACGGCCGCCACCTGGTAGAAAAACAGTTTCACTGGCTGGAGAGCGACCTCCAGGTAACCTGGGTGGAGGGCCCCTTCCGTCTCTTGGACCCGCCTCCCCTCCCCTTCCCTCCACCCTGCCCCTCACTCTGGGCCCTCCTCTCTAGAAGGCCAACCAGAACCGGGCGGCCCGGCCATGGATCATCACCATGGGCCACCGGCCGATGTACTGCTCCAACGCTGATTTGGATGACTGCACGTGGCACGAGAGCAAGGTGAGGACCCCGGCCCTGGGCGGGGGGGGGGGGGGTGCTGACAGCCACGTGAGGGGCCGGCCCGAGTCACCCTGCCCCCCCTTGCTCGCCCTGCCCAGGTTCGCAAGGGCCTCCGCGGCCGGTTCTACGGGCTGGAGGATCTTTTCTACAAATACGGTGAGTGGCCCGGGGGGCACGCCCCAGCCCCAGGTCCACCCCCATCTCTCCTGGATTCAGGGGCCTGACCCCCACTTGCTCTGTCTCAGGGGTCGACCTGCAGCTGTGGGCTCACGAGCACTCGTACGAGCGGCTGTGGCCGATTTACAACTACCAGGTGAGGCTCAGGGCGGGTGGAGGGCCTGCTGGCTGGTGTCCGTGGACCCCCGGTCAGAACCGAGGGCGTGGCCTGGTGTGACGCCCCCCCTCGCCCTTGTCCCTTCTCCAGGTATTTAACGGGAGCCAAGAGAAGCCCTACACCAACCCTCGAGGCCCCGTCCACATCATCACAGGATCTGCCGTGAGCAGGGCGGGAAGGGGCCTCCAGCTTCTCTCCTCTTGCTATTTACTGGGGCTGAACTGGTACCAGCCTGGGAGCCGCCTGCCTTAGACAGTTGCTCCCCCTGACTCTCGACCCTAAAGCTTAGGTCCCCTAGTAATGAGCCCATTGTACAGATGCGGAAACAGAGTCTCAGACCGTGAGATACTCGTTCAGAATCTCAGGTTTGACACGTGGCAGGGGTCGGGGGCTTGCCCAGGTCCCCGGGATGGGTCCGGGGGCAGACGGCCGATGATGATGACACTGGCAACTGAACTCCAGCCTTTATTGTCGCGCCACCAGCCTTCTCGCTAAGGACCGCTCTCTGCTCGGGTTCCGGCATCGTGTTCAGTTTTGTTTCTGCTCGATCCCCTCCGACCCGTGGCACCTCCTCAGTCTCTCCTTGTCCTTCCTCCTTCAGACTTCTGAAGACTCCAGGCCAACTGCTTTATAGAATACCCCTCAATCTGGGTTTGCCTCGAGTTTTCCCACGCTGACCTTCGGGTTATGCATTTAGGGCAAGACAATCGCTGCAGTGGTGTCCCTCTCTGGGCACCCTACTCAGGGCGTCAGGGGTGCGTGACGTTGATGTGTCTCTGGATGTTTCTCTGAATCACCTATTACAGAGGTGTCTGCTGGGTTCCTCCGACACAATTATCATATTTCTCTATATAGTTGATAAATATCTTGGGGGAGATACTTTTCGATCATGCAAATGTCCTATTTCCCCTCAAGCTTCTGCCTGCTCATTTTTGATTCTGCAGCGGGTCTTGCCCGCGACAGTGGTGACTGTGGGGCTGGAATGGGGGCTTTCTATTTCCCTCGTTCCTCCTAGATTTACTCATTAGAATCGTCCTGCGGGGGGCGGGGGGGTCGTCCCTTCTGCCCCATTTATTTGGTTAGTTAGTCGTTGATTTATACCAGGATGGCCACATGGGCAGCGATTTTGTTCTCTGGGCTGTAATCCAGTACTGTTGTTTATGTGGCCTCTCAGATTGCTGCGGCTTTGGCCCTTGCATCCCTTCGATGTGTCCCTGTCATTTTGTGAGCGCCTCACTTTTCGGGGCGCCACGAGGCGCTCTGGGATCACCCTGTTGTGCTCCCTGCTGCGGCCTTGGCTTCAGTCACTTCTGCAAGGAGAGCGGGCTTCCGCTGGGATGGCTCTGGGGGCATTTGAGAACGTTGTCTGCATACACAAACAAGGAACTGGCTCCAGAGAGCTGTGTTACTGTATCATCCACTTTTAAAAAAGAACTCGGATCGTGCTTCTGACCCTAGCGATTCTCAACTTTGGTGCCTGTTAGAATCACCTGGGGAGGTTTTAAAACTCCAACACCTGGGCTCTCCCTGGAACACACCCCAGAATCTCTGAGGGCTGGGCCCTGGCATTGCGTGCCCTTGTGAAGCCACCACCCACGGCAGGAAATAGACTGTCGTCAGTACCAGATGGCTTCTCAGGCCCATAGCGGATGGCTAGTCTGAACTTCTTCAGCACAGATTTGTTTTTTTTCTTTTCTCTCTCTCTCTCTCTTTTTTTTTTTTTTTTTGGTGAGGAAGATTGGTCCTGAGCTAACATCTGTGCCAGTCTTCCTCTATTTTGTGTGTGGGTTACCACCGCAGCCTGGCTGATGAGTGGTGTAGGTCTGTGCCCGGGATCTGAACTTGCGGACCCTGGGCTGCTGAAGCAGAGTGCATGAACTTAACCAGTACACCAGTGGGCCAGGCCAGATTCAGGTTTTTTTCTTTAATTTTAAATTTTAAGATTATTTTAGACTTATGGAAAAGTTGCAAAAATCACGACAGTTTAAGAATCGAATTCAAGTAGTTAACACTAACCATCTAGTGTTATCTAACCTGCAGGTTCATTCGGGTTCAGCCGGGTGTCCCATTCGTGTCCTTTACATCAAATCAAAGAACTTTTCCATCCCGGCCCAGGCTCGTCTCAGATCACACACTCTATTTCGAGGTCTTGTCTCTTCAGCTTCCTCGAGTCAGAGACCTTTCCCCACTCTTTCTTCATTTTTCATGACCTCGAAAACTTTGAGGGGTCCAGCAAAGTCGTTTTGAAGAGTATCTCTCAGTTTGGGTTTGTCTGAGGTCTGCTCGTGATTAGGTTGAAGTTGCTCATCTTTGGTGAGAACACACGGAAGTGAGGCTGTGTTCTTCTCAGGGCCTCCGACCAGCAGGCCCGTGGGCTCTCTGAACCCCTGTAACCCTCGGCTTCCCGTCGTGTCATGTGGTGCGGGTCCGTCTCATTCCTGAGGATGTCCACGTTGGTCCCTTACAGGGTGGCGTCTGCCGGCCTCTCCATCCTGGGTTACTCCCTTCTCCTTTGAAGTAACAAGTGTCCCCTGGAGAGATGCTTTGAGACTATGCAAGTGTCCTTCTCCTCGAACCTTCACCACGAGCTGTCCCATCCGTTGACGACTCTTGCTTCAGTCCATCATTACAGTGGCGGCTGCAAAATGCTGATTTCCCGGCTCCCTTGGCCTCTCTGCTTACGTTGCCTGGCTTTCTGCCGCCAGGATGAGCCCTCTCTCTCCTGCCAGGCGTGGGTGATTGTAAAAAGCTTTCTTGGAGGGTCCGCTGTGCAGCAGCATAGACACCCACCGGTGTCTTCTGTCCTGTGGATTGCTGTCTCTCTGTGTCTCCCTGCTTGCTGTATAGCGTGCTGCCTACGCTAGGATTGATTTACCCGACCCCACTGATGGGCATTCGGGGGGCTTCCAGCTCAGGGCTTTTACGGACAGTCTGGTACAGCCGTGCCCTTTTCTAGAAGTCAAAGGCCCGGGGCACAGGAAGCTTGGTGGGGTCAAAACGCTGGATTGTGAGTATTCTGGAGTTCAAGCCGTAACTGACTTTCTCTTCAGTGGAGGCGGCGGGTCCTGGCCTGGCGGGTCGCTTCTGCTCCCCCGTGGGTCCTGCCCCTGCCCCTGCTGGCCGTGTGTCTGAGTGACTCTCCCCGGCAGGGCTGTGAGGAGCGGCTCACCCCCTTCAGCCTCTTCCCCCGGCCCTGGAGCGCCTTGCGTGTGAAAGAGTACGGGTACACGCGTCTCCACATCCTCAACGGGACCCACATCCACCTCCAGCAGGTGTCCGACGACCAGGTCAGTGAGGGGCCCCGTCACCCGCCCGAGTCACCAGGCCCAGCGCATTCTGGTTACAAACATGGGCTCTGGAGCCAGAATCCTGGGTTCCAATCCTGCCTCTGCGGCTTACCAGCTGGATGACCTTGAGCAACTTACTCAACCTCTCTGAGCCACAGTTTTCCCATCTGTGAAATGGGGATGTTAATAGTTTCTACCTCACAGGATCAAATGGCAGTTGAATGACTTATATATAAAGCACTTAGAACAGTTTCTAAAACGTGGCAGATTTTATAGGTGTTTGGCAACATGAAGCAGAAGAAAAACACAGGTGGTGGCAGATAGAAGGAAACAATATGATGTGTATGCGGTAGGGGTGGCTCGAGGTTCTGTGGACCCAAATAATCAAGGCTCACCTTCTTTATTTTGGCCTTTGGTAATTTTAAAATGATGACAGTAACTATGATTTACTGAGCATCTGTTGTGTCCCAGACCCTGGGCAAGATGCTTTATACTCAGTAGCTCTTTAATCCCCATGACAATCCCATGGGGCAGATTTTCTTTCCGTTTTACAGATGAGAGAACTGAGGCTCAGAGAGGGGAAGTAATTTTCCCAGGGTCACACAGGCAGAGGGTGGCAGAGCAGGGATCGGACCCTAAAGAACTGTGTTCTTTTTCTTATAAATAACCAGCATTAATGGAGTGGTGCATGCAGCAGGGGCAGGCTTGTGTGTGTACGATCTCCTTCAGTTCTTCCTGGTTTGCAGAACATGGAAGGCAGGCTCAGAGTCCCATCACAAGCTTAAGGCCACATGGAGAGTGACCCAGTCTTTGCCATGTGCTTGGCTCCCTTTTAAGCCCTTTCCAAATATCTCATTTAATTCCCACAATGTCTAGGATGTAGGTCCTATTACTATCATCCCCACTTTTCGGATGAGGAAAACTAAGGCTCAGAGAGGTCTAGCAATTTGCCCAAGGTTACACAGCACATCAGAGGCCGAGCTGGGATTTGAACCCAGGCCACCTAGCCCCAGAGTCTGGGTTTCCAGCCTTCCCTACCGCCTCTGTGTTTGTCCCTTGCAGGACGGGAAGATCGTGGATGACATCTGGGTGGTGAGACCTTTGCTTGGCCGGATGATGTACCTGTAGGGATGGGCGCAGCTCTCATCAGGAACCGTGGGCCTCGCCACCTTGGCTGGGGTGACTGGACACTGCTGGGGCCTGGGTGGCAAGTCGGGGCGGGCCTCGACTCCTCTGCCCTCCGCAGGCCCCATGTGGGGTGGAGGCAGCCCTGAAGGAGCTGTGTCCGGAGAGGCGGGGGTCCCGGCTGGCTGTGCCGGGAGGACAAGGTGCAGGCACAGTGACACCGGGCAGGTCTGGGGTGGCCCGGTGCCGCCCTCCCACGCGGTGCTCCTGGGCGGGATGCCCGTGGGGGCCTCGGGAATAAAGAAGGTTCTGCCGTGGCTCCATGGACTCCACACATCTGCTGGGGATGCTGCCGGCAGCCTCCCCTCCGGCTGCCGGGGCAGGGGCGTCACCAGCCCCGCGTCTCGGGTGGGCCCGGCCGTCACGACACCGCTCTCCAGCAGATGGCATCGGTGACTTTCTCCTCCTAGGCCAGCCCCCAGTGCCACCCCAAGGCCTGGCTCCAGTGGCCTAAGGAGTGCTAACCAGTGTCCCAGCTTTGTGCCTCAGTTTCCCAGCTCGGCACGGACTTATCCTGGAAGCGGGGAAGTGTTAACACTCCTGCCTCCCAGCTGGGGTGGCTGCCCAGCCTCAGGAGCTCCCAGACCTGCCATTTTCTTCCCTTATCCCCTTCCTTTCTTCCTCCCAGCTCGCTCTCTGCCTTCCGCCTTTCATTGGCTCGAAGATTATTTATTGCGCACCTACTGTGTGCCAGGCCCTGTGCTCGGTACCGGGGAGACAGCCATGAACAAGACGGAGATCCCCGACCTTGTGGCGCTGACGTTCCAACCAGAGTATCAGAGAGCAACCACAATAAATCAATAAAATGTATAACAACGTAAATAGTGATCTGCGCGCAGAAACAGCAAGGAAGAGGGATGGAGAACCAGGGGGCAGCTGCACTTTTCACGAGGATGGGCAGGGAGACCTCACGGAGAGGATGCCATTTGATCTGAGGGAGGAGCCACATGGGCCGAGGGGTCCAGGCAGAGGAACAGCCCGTGCAAAGGCCCTGAGACAGAAACACACCTGCCCAGTCAGATGCTGATGAGGAGGCCCGTGCAGCAGGAGCAGAGAGTGAGAGGCGGAGCGGGATGAGGGCAGAGAGGTGACGGGGGGCGGATGGTGTGGGACCTCGTGGGCCACAGGGAGGACTTGCCCTTCATCCTGAGTGACGTGGAGACCCAGGAGGGCTCTGAGCTGGTGGCGGCCATGACCTGACTCCTGGACTCCTAGGCAAAGGCTGGGGCTCTGGCCCCAGGGCTGAGGGCTCCCCAGGGGAAGCCCGTGAGGTCGCAGCTCTGAGGCTGGCCTCGCCTCTAGGCCCCCATCGTGCTGCGCAGTTTCCGCTCCTCACGTCTGTTCCCACCCCCACCCCACCCAAGGCACACGGCTCCTTGCAGTTCCTCGAACACACCAGCTTTCCCCCTGTAGGGCCTGTGCCCTCTCCCCCGCTCCCCAGGGCTGGTACCTCCTCGGCCTCGGGTCTCAGCCTTTCCTGCCGGCCCCAGCTGAAATGACCCCAGCCGCCCTCCGTCTCATCCTCTGTCACTTCACTCCCAGCTCTCAGCCTCCTGCCATCCTCTCGGGATTGATTTGTTAACGTGCTCATTGTCAGTGTGCCCCCTGGGCCGGCGTGAGGATGGAGACCAAGGCCGTCTTGTTCATCCACCGTCTGCCACCTCCATGGAGCCCTCCCAGACCCCTTCTGGCGCTGGGTTGGGGCCCAGGCTCCCCCCACATCCTCCCGGTGCCCCTTCTGGGCCGGCACCGTCTAGGGGCAGGACTGGCTCCCCCACTGGACCGACTATCAGCCCAGGAGGGCGGTGCCCAGGCCTGGCTCCAGCCCGAGACGGATGCTTAATGGCTACTTGTTGCACGTGCCAGGCTCTGGCCGGGCGACACCAGGGACAGCGAGGAATCAGCCCCGGGCAGGCTCTGTGGGTGCTCACGGCAGGCCGGGAAACACAACAGTTACCCAACACGGTGACAAGGAATGAAGGAATGACCTGGAGACTGAATCAAGCCCGGGATGTCACCAGCCAGGAAGTCATGCATCGTGTGCTGCGGCCAAAGACGGAGCTGGCGCCGTGCGAGCCCGGCATGTCCTGTCCCAGGCTGGACGGGGCTGTGAACAAACCTGGGCGGTGGGGTCCTTGGAGGGCAAAGGCCGGCGGGTGCTGGAGCCAGACAGAAACCGGGCTCCTCTCTCAGCTCTGCCGCTTCCTGTGTGATGGGGAGCCGCTGGCCCTCTCTGAACCTCTGTTTCTTCCTCTGTAACAAAAGCACGATTGTCCTTTGTGGGGTTGCCTTGGGGTTAGAGGAGGTTGGGAGCGTTGGTGTGGTCCTCGACATCTCTTTTTCTCACGTCCCACATCCAGGGAACTGGCAAATTCTGTCGGCTTCATCTTTTTTTTTTTTTTTTGAGGAAGATTAGCCCTGAGCTAACTACTGCCAGTCCTCCTCTTTTTGCTGAGGAAGACTGGCCCTGAGCTAACATCTGTGCCCATCTTCCTCTACTTTATATGTGGGACACCTGCCACAGCATGGCTTGGCAAGCGGTGCCATGTCCGCACCTGGGATCCAAACTGGTGAAACCTGGGCCCCTGAAGCGGAACGTGCGCACTTAACCACTGCGCCACCAGGCCGGTCTCTGTCGGCTTCATCTTTAAAATCTGTCTAGAATTTGTCCCCTCTTCCCACCTGTGAGGCCCCCACCCTGGTCCTGTCCGCTTGGCCTCTGGCCTCCTGCCTGGTCCCCCCGCTGCTCCTATCCCCGCCCCACCGTCTGTTCCCCACACGCAGCCAAAGGGATGGTGGACACCCGCGTCAGTCAGATCGTGTCCCTCCTCCGCTCGAGCCCTCCTGTGGCTCCATCTCGCTCGGAATAAAAGCCATCGTCCTCCCAGTGGCCCACCCCACACCCGCTGCCCTGTCACCTCCCCGCCCTCGCCCACTCCACCGCAGCCCCGCTGGCCTCCACGCCACCAGGCCACCCTCCCACGTTGGCACCGGCCGTCCCTTCACCGGAGATGCTGCCCCCAGGTACCCACGCGGCTCCTTCCTCTCCTCCTTCAGCTCTTCGCTCAAATCTCACCTTTCCGGGAGGCCTTCCCTGACCACTTTGTTGAAAACAGCATCCCCACCTCCCCATCCCCAGCTCCCATCCCCTCTCTCTGCTTTATTTTCCTCAAGAGCACTTTGACTTTGTGACCTACTATATAGACACGTTCCACTGTTTATTCTTTATCTTCTCCCAGAGAAAGGGAGCTCCCAGGGCACAGGGTTTCCCCCAGTTCTGTTCACCTGGCAGCCCCGGTACTGGATACGTAGTAGTTACTCAATAAACGTTGGTCGGATGAATGAGGAAAGGCAGGGAAAATGCTTAGCACAGCTTCTGGGGCCGAGGGAGCAGGTGACAGACAGTAGGAATGACAGCCATCAGGTGAATCAGATAAGGCAAGGCCCAGCCCCCGGGGCTCCCACTGCTGGGGACACAGGAGACAGGCACGTAGGGCCGATTGCCACACCCGTGACGTGTCACAAGCACAGGAAGTGACAGGTTGCACGGAGACCCTGCGGCTTCTGGGAGGCGAAGCTGAGCGAGGCTTTTGGGGGCTACACAGACACCTGCCTGGCAGGCCAGGGGTGAGTGCTCCCAGAAAGGGTGGCGGGGCCCGGGGGAGAGCTTGTGGGCTGGCTGGGGGTTGGTGGAGAGACCAGAAGGGGGAAGCTGCAGATTTCTGGGTTCCATTCATTAACCAACGTTTCTTTAGGGGCCGGCCTGGTGGTGTAGTCATTAAGCACGGGCTCCACTTCGGTGGCCCAGGGTTCATGGGTTCGGATCCTGGGTGCGGACCTAGCACGGCTCATCAAGCCACCCTGTGGTGGCATCCCACATACAAAATAGAAGAAGATTGGTACAGATGTTAGCTCAGGGCCAATCTTCCTCAAGCCAAAAGAGGAAGATTGGCAACAGAGGTTAGCTCAAGGCCAATCTTCCTCACCAAAAAAAAAAAAAAATTTATTTACTAAAGTCCTTCATGGCTCAAATCAGCCAGAAATGGTTTCTGTTGATTGCAACCGAGAAGCATGAAGGAAGCACGTGCCTACTATGATCCGCCTGCTGGGGATGCTGTGGCAGCCAAGATGACGTTTTGGCCCTTGTGAAGCTTAAATTCTACTGGGGCAGGTAGAGAAGAAACTATGAAGACAAAAATGCTATCACATGATAATTCCAGATGGTGATAAGCACTGTGAAGAAAATACACTGGAATTAGAGTGTGGGATGGTAAAGTTGCTTTAGATATGGTTCCAGGGAAGGCCTCTCTGAGGAGGTGACATTTGAGCCAAAGGACAGGGAATTAGTCAAACTAAAGACCTAGAAGAGTGATCCAGGCAGCGGGACCAGCAGGTGCAAAGGCCCTGAGGCAGGGCTGAGCCTGTGTGTTTGAGAAACAGCCAGGAGTCCAGGGTGGCTGGTGTGGAGTGAGTACAATTGCCAGATAGAATCCAGGATGCACAGTTAAATTTGAATAATATTAATCAGATGAATAATAAATACATTTTTAATATGTCACAAATATGGCTACTAAAAATACTAAAAAATGACTTGAGGTTTGTCTGAAATTCGATTTTAAGTGGGTATCCTATATTTTTATTGGCTAAATTTTTATTGCAACCCTAGGAATAAACAAGGGGGAATGTGGAGGGAGATGAGGACAGAGGACACAGGGAGCCCCAAGTTCCTCTCGGATCCTGCACGTTTGTGTGAAGAGACAGGATGCTCTCTGACCTCCGCATGGGCCTCTGTCCTATGGGGTCCTTGCTCCGTGGGCAGCGGCCCCTTCCTCCCTTTCCAGACCACCCTCCCCATCTTTGCTGCTGCTTTTCAGCAAATTTAAAAAATGATACTATCTTTATTTGACTTCAGGGAAGAAAGTAACATACTCGTTGTTAAAAAAAATAAATTCAAACCAAGCAAAAGGAAATAAAGTAGAACCGGAAACTTCCCGGCTGTCCCGTTCCTAACAGCTTCAAACTTCTAACATTTTAATATTTTTCCTCATAGCCCTTGATTTTTCTTTTAATGAAAATACTATCATAGGATATGGATGGGTTCGTAACCTTTCTTTCTTGCAGAAATTAACATGGGCATAATATCATCTCGATGCCCCTTTTTTTTCATTTTTAAAAATAAACTTTATTTTTGGGAAGAATTTTAGATTTACAGAAAAACTGCAAAGATAACACAGACTTCTTATAAAGCCCACTCCCAGTTTCCCCTATTATTAAGATCTCACTTTAATATGGTACATTACCACTAATGAACCAATGCTGATACATTATTATTGACGAAAGCCCATACTTTATTCTACTGCCTTTTAAAAACCTTTTGATATAATTCCATTGAAATACAACTTCGTACAACTAACTGGACCCTTTTAAAGTGGACCATTTTGATGAGTTTTGACAGAGATGTCGTCCCATGAAACTGCCACCGCAATCAAGACACAGAACGTTTCCGCCCCTCGCAGCTTCCGCCGTCCCCTGGCCATCCTCCCCTCCATCCCCAGCTTCGGGCGACGCCCAGTCTGCTCCTGGTCACGACAGGTTAGGTTTACCTTTCCCAGCGCGGTGTTGATGAAGCCACATTGTACGCAGCCTTTCGAGTCTGGCTCCTGTCCGCCAGCCCGAGACATTCTCGATCCACTCACATTGTCCTGCTTGTCAAGAACTCCTTCCTTATCGCCCAGAGTGGTCCACGGGGGATGGACCGCAACGTATTTATCTTTTCGCCACTTGATAGACATTTTGGGTTGTTTCCAGGTTTGGGTGGTTATGAAAACCACTGCTTTGAACATTCCTGTACAATCGTTTTGTGAATATGTGTTTTCATTTCTCTTGAGTAAAACCCTAGGAGTGGGACGGGTGGGTCTTGCATCTTCTGCATTCTTTTTATAGCTGAGTGGATGTATTCTGCGACACGTTTCGAGCTCTGCTCATCACCTTATTTTATGTTATAGTATTTATTTGTTCCTGTGTTTATTATCTACCTCTCAAACCTGGTTCTCTGAAAAAGAGGAGAAAATGGTTAGAAGCCTAGACTCTGAAGGCAGGCTACTTGTGTGACTTTGGAGAAGTTACTTAACCTCTCTGTGCCTCTGTTTGCACATTTGTAGAATGAGGATAATGATAGTGCATAGAGTGGTTGTGGGGCTTAAAAGAGGTGGTAGACCTAACGTGCTTCGCCCAAGGCCTGCATGTTATATAGAAAATGCTCAATAAGTGAGGTTATCGTCATTCAACGTGCTTGGCACACAGCTGAATATATTTAGCGAACGAGTTTGAGCAGTCTTTAAGAGCACCAGCTTTGAAGTCAGACTTCCTGCTTAAAATTCCAGCAAAGCTGCTTACAAGCGGTGGGACGCCCTCCCTCTTCCTACCCTCCTCCCGTGCCTCAGTTTCCTCATCTGTTAAATGGGGCTAAGGACCCCATCTTCTAGATAAGTGGTGAGAAAGAGACAAGATCAGACTTCTTTCTTTCCCTTCAAGAACAACTCCTAGAAGTAGAATTGGTGTATCAGAGGGTGGACAGCACTGTTAGGTCTCTTGGTGGACATTGCCAAAACCCTGCCCCAGGTCACAGTTCTACAAGTGGCGTAGGAGAGTGGCCGTTATCTTGCAGTCTCATCACCACTGATTAGAACACTAAAAAAATATTTTTCTGAGAGATCGAAAAAAGGGGAAGGTTTTTTTTAATAGTTTAATATCCATTTCATTAATTTCTTGTTTGCCAATTCCACTTTTTATTCGTTGTCTGTATCTTTAATTTTTGTTCATGTCTTTTGCCTGTTTTTCTGTTCTATGTTCACCTTCAAATTGATTTGTAAATGCTCTTTACATATGAAGGACAGAAAGCTTTGCTTGCCATCTATATATTGCCATTTATCTTTTTCCTTAATGTACTTAAATTTATCATTTTTATGAGGCCAAATCCTCCTCAGCTGTTTCCACTCCGTGGTGGTCACCGTCTCACCACCTCCTCCAGGAAGCCCTCTGTAGGGAGCTCTTTTGAGGCTGATTTCCTCTCCCAGTGCCCCGAATTCGGAAGCCCTTGGAGCAGGTATGCCACTGGGCTTGTTCCAGGCTCTGATCTCTGACTAAGACCCCCAATAAAGCCACAAAAGGCCTTCCCCAGACATGGCCCTAGAACCTAACGCTTTGCAGTGTGTGCCCGGCCCTAAAGCGACAGGCTGCTTCTGGCCCTCCTTCCACCAGTGTGACCCGAATAAAGTGCCATCCCCTCAGCTACTGGACTTGCTTTTTGTTTAAACGGAGACCCTGTAAGGCACCAAGATTTCAAAAGAGCCCATAAAACAAGGATGCTCGATGCTGGGGAGGATGCGAGGATGCTATGAAGGGCCTGTTCCCTCCGAGCGCGGGCGATGCGCGGCCCGGCCGTGGGGAGGCGGCAGACGGCGGTCAGCGGGAGCCGGGCCCGGGGCCGCGCAGGGGACGAGCCCTGACTGCGCATCGTGTGTGCGACTTCGTGCAAACGCAGGTCCTTCCCTGAGCCTCAGTTCCCCCCTCTGCGAAGCGCGGATCCTCAGCCCCTGCGGTTTTATTAAAACCTCCCTGCTTAGCGCCACGCAGGGTGCGTAGAGACGCCTGACACGTGGGAACGGCTACTATTTTTAAACCTTGATGTACATTTCCTTTGACCCGGCGGTTCCATTTGCGGTCATCTGTTTAAAGGAAAATAATTAGAGATGTGCACGAATATTTAGCTGCTTGGGTTTTTTGTGGGGGAGAAGGGAATGATTTATAATAGCAAAATATTTATCCCAGCTTCGATGTCCGAGAAGAAAGAATGTTTAAACAAAGCGGTGTTCTTGGACAGGGTGGCATCTTATGCAGCCATTAAAACTAATGTTCTCGAAGAATACTTAATGACCTGGAAAGATACTCATGATATTTATAATCTTGTTTTAAAAAGATACAAAATCCTTTATACATGTGTGCCCCCGATTCTGTTTAAAAAAAAAAAAAAAGGTAAGGAAATGGACAGAAAAAATTACCCATCATGCAATAATTTCTTCATTGGTGTCCACAGGCATTAATTCAATGCCTACTACGTGCCGGACGCTGTGCTGGGGCAGGGGAGGCGCTCTAAATATTTAAGAGTGTCTCTGAGGGGACGGAGTTACGGCTCATCCAACCATCCATTCAGCGGATCTCATGAAGCATCCACAGGCCAACAGCGCCCAGACCCTGGGCATGCGCACTGAACAAATCAGACTCAAATCCGTGGTCCCGGGGAGCTGACATTCCTGCAGGGAGACAACCAAAACCAGTGACTGCGATTAGCTAGTTATCTAGTCTGTTAGAAGGTGACTCGAGCAACTGAAAATAAGACAAAGCAGATCAGGGAGAGGGTTCGGTTGCACGTGAGAGGGACGTTAGCCGCTTTAGTTTGGGTGGGCAGCAACAGTCGACCGAGGAGAGGCCTGAAGGAGGGGAGGGAGGGAGCCCTGGGGGCACCTGGGAGAAGAGGCTACTCCAGACAGAAGGAACAGCCAATGCGGAGACCCTGAGGCGGGAGAGCACCTGACGTTTTTCTGCAAGAGCAAGGTGGCTGGAGCCCAGGGAGTGAAATCACGGACCAGGATGGCCGAGTTTAGTTTATGCTCGCGTCTTTTTTCTTTGTTTCTTTTTCTTTGTTTATTTTATGGAGGTCACATGGACTTATAACTCGCGTTATAAATTGTGTCATTTCAGGTGTACATTACTATATACCAGTTTCTGGATACACAGCATCATGTTCACCACCAATAGTCTAGTTTTTATTGTTTTGTTTTTAATTTCCCAATTTTGGGGGGACAAATTAATTACTTAAACTCATAAAAAAAGATTAAGATCAAACAGTGTCTTGGTTCCGGGTCAAGTTCCCGAATGCAGACATACCGAATTTCAAAAACTCATTATCGACTTCCAGTGATCCTGAGCCAGCTACTTCTCCCCTCTGAGCCTCAGTGTCTTTGTCTGAAAAATGGGTATTAATACAATAGGGCTGTGGTGAGTATTCAGGGAGACCATGCAAGTACGGCGCTCGGCCGGGTGTCTGGCACATAGTAAGGCTTAAGAACTGTTTCCGGCCTTTATCACCCATTTATTGCCTTCCACCGCCAACTCCTTTCGCGCGAAGGTGGGAAAGACAGTCGCGAGAGAACAGTTCTTTCCCCTTTAAGAATCCGAGCGGGCGGGGAGCCAGCCAGCCTCCGGGCATCCTTTCCAAATTTTCCAATCCCGGCCTGGCATTTTCCGCCCGGAGGGCTCCGATTGGACAAGCTCCACCAATCAGAGGCGGGAGCGGGCGCGGCTGGGCGCCCAGCTCCGCCCCTGGACCGGCCCTGCCCCCCGCCCGGCAGGCCCGTTGCCATGGGGACGGGTGGGCGGCGAGGGGGAAAGCCCCGGATGTTCGTTGGGGATTCAACATGGCGGCGGCAGTGGCCGCGGTGGCCGCGGCGCCGGAGAGCTGAGGGCGGCGCGAGGGCGCCGGGTTCCGGGCCGAGCGGCGAGGCCGCGAGCGACTGCGGCGCCGAGCCGGTAGGACGAGCGGTCTGGCCGGGGGCTTGGGGTGGGCCGGGCGACGGCGTTAAGAGAGTTTTTACGCAAGTCGGGGGCGGGGCCGCTGGGGTCAAAGTTCACTCGTGGAGGGAAGGGTCGCGTCCGAGGGGTCGGGGGTCAACGTTGGGGAGGAAGGAGGTGTAGAGGAGGTCGAAGGTCATACTCGCAAAGGGGGCGTGGCGAAGGGGAGCGCAAAGTTCGAAATTTGAAGTCGGGGCGCGTTCGAGGGGGTCGGGACGAGTGTCCCAAAGAGGGGGCTCAGAATTAATCATTTGAGGGGAGCGCGCCTACGAGGGTCAGAGGTCACAACCATGAGGGCGGCGGGTTGGAGGTTGAAGGCAGCCCCCAGCGGAGCAGATGAATGAGATTTAGGTTGGGGGACACCTTTTATGGGCTCAAAGGTGGGGCGTGGCCAGAGGGGGCAAAGATCAGAATCTGGTGGCTGCACAGATGATGCACCCAAGGGTCAAAAGTTAGAACCCAAGTGGGACATCCGAGAGAGGTCAAAGGTGCTTCCTGGTGGGAGAGTGGGAGCCCCCTTCCGACAAGTATCAAAAGTCGTAGCAGACACTCATAAAAAGCCCTGACTGTGTGTCAGGCCCTGTTCTAAACGTGTTACCTGGGTTTAATCCCGACCCCAGCCTTATGGGGTTGGTGCCACTGTTAAGAGGGTAAACGATGTACCCACGGTCACCTCATGAGTAGGTTGCGCAGCTGGGCTTCGAACTCGGGGGTTCTGAGCCCCAAGTTCTGTCACCCGCTGCTTCTCAAGTCATCGTGATGTTGGTTAATATTTAATGAGGGCTGACTGCGCCCTGTGTGCCTGGTCTGGTCATCGCACTGTCTCGTGGAGTGGGTGCTAGACAGACCCACTTTCCGGCCAGGGAAAAGGGGGCTCAGCAGCCTGCTGCTGAGTGACAGAGGCAGGTCCCACGCTGGGTCTGGAGGATTCCGGAGCTCCTGCCACACTATGGACGGCGGAGGTCTGTTCCTGGAAGCAGGGGGCCGGGCAGGGCCAGGCCACTCCCTGGGCGGGAATAGATTGTCTGTTTGGCCTGGTGGAAGGGTGTGATCGGGGAGGAGAGGCTCCCACGGGCCGATGGGATGGCGTGTTTGTGGGTGGCCCAGAGGCCGAGTGAGTCGGATGGGCTTCTGGCTGGGGAGGGCGTCCTTGGGTGGTACCCTGAACAAAGTTGGGTGTTGTCTGTACTAAAACCCCAGGCTCTCGGCGTGGTCCCCAGTCGCTCCCACCTCATTCCTGCTTCCCTCCCCGTCCCGCCGGGCAGTCCAACCACACTGGCCTGTTTGCCGTTCCTCATCTGTCTAGGTTTGTGCCTCCCTCCGGGTCTCTGACCTTCCTGTTCCCTCTGCTTGGAATCCTTTCCCCGCCCTGCCCCCGCTCGCTCACGTGTGGCTCACCCACAGCCCCGCAGGACCACCCTGGCTCCCGCCCTCAGATACTCTTTATCTCACTGTCTTGCTTCCGCCCCCGCTCCGCTCTGGCCTCACCTCGGTTACCAGGGCCCCATTCGTTGTCTGCTCCCCCCTAGAATGTGGGTCCCTCACGGGCAGGAATTCCGCCTTGTTCCTTCTCCAACTGCCCACCTGACGCACTGCCTGGCCGACCGAGGATGCTGGTGGGTGGTGGTTGAATGTGTGGCCCTGCGCTGGGTGGGGGACTGCAGCAGTGGCCAGGCCGCACAGAGCCCCTGGCCTCCGCGGGCCCTCAGTGTCCCTTGGTGGGAGCATACTGGAACGAGACCCCCAGCCAGTGATAATGGCTTCATCTCTGCATCTGTCCCCCGAGGGTACCTGGCCTGCAGGGGCATGGAGCAGGGGTGAAGCGTAGCCGCGCTGTGGCTCTGGAGCCTGAGCGGTACTGGGGAGTGGTTCAGACGGCCGCTGCTAGAGCAGGGATGCCTGGCTCACACCCAGCTCCATCACTCACGGGCTGTGTGACCATGGGCAAGTCGCTTAACGGTTCTGGGCCTCAGTTTCTTCCTCTGCCCAATGGGAAGAACGATCGTGCCCACCTCATAGAATTGTCGTGAGGATGCCCAGTGTCAAGCGCCTGGCCCGAGGCCTGGCACCCGGTACATGCTGTGTAAGCACCAGTCTCGATGCTGCAGCTGCTGCTGCCACCTGGGGAGGGCCCCCGGGCTGCTGGAGGGGCCTCTCTCCCTAGCCTCCCGGCTCTCTCCAGCAGCCGCCCCACCCTGACCTGGCTCCAGCAGGGTCACTGAGTGGGCACAGCGCCAGGCAGCCCCGTGAGGCCGGCCCAGCCTCAGGACCTCGGGGCGCCAGCTCCCTCGGCATCTTGGGACCCGGCACAGATAAGGGGGAAGAGGGCTTTGCCGTTGGAGGCCCACGTTAAGGTGCCTGCCCTGTCACTTCCCAGCCCTGCGACCTTGGGCGAGTGATTTCTCGTTTGCCAATTTTGTTCCTTGTGATACATTTTAGACGAGTGACAAAAGTGGAGCTTTCAGTATAACAGACACCCACGCCTCCCACGTCGGCCTGGGACAGAACATGCCGAGGATCCAGTGAAGGGCCCCCCACCCACCCCCGCTCTGCCCGTGGTGGCACCGTGCTGGGTTTGGTGTCCAGCCTTCCTCCGCAGGTTTGCGTACTTCTGCTGTCCTTGGACGCGTTCACCAGCGGGAGGGCAGTGGCTCTCCGCCCTGGCCACACGTCGCTGCCCCACGCAGCCACCTGGAGAGCTTGCCAAAACACTGTCGCCCGGGCCTGCCATGGAGACTCTCACTTGGCCTCACTGGGTCCGGGGCCATCCGGCATCAGCGCGTGTTCTCATGGCTGGCCAGGCGGACCCACACGGCTGCACAGTTGTACAGATCATGTAAATGGGGTCACGGAGACAGAAACGTTGCTCTCTCTGCCGAACCTTAGAGTTTGGATATTTCTTCGGGTGCATGCGTATAGGTCTAGGCGGGACGTTCGGTTCCCTGCTGTCAGGTGTTTCTTTTTTGTGATTGTATCACACAGGAGTTAGCCATTTACCTCTTGGTGGCCATTTAGGTGGTTTCCCATTGGGACTGGAACAAACAGTGCCGCAGTGAACATTCTAGAACTATATGCTGTGGCCGGAGTCTCTCTTGGGCGTATGCCTCGCGCTGGGACTGTGGGACCTTCCCAGTTGCCCTCCTGAGCGATTGTCCCAGTGGCTTCCCCGCGGGGCTGGAGGGTGCCCGTGGGTTGGTGGCCCTCGCCAAGACGATGTCCTCAGCTGTGCGATGGTAGGTGTGTGGTCCCCAGGCTGCTGGGGCACAGCTGGGGAGGTGGCTCCCATGATAGGCTTAGCTGGGCCGGACCCCCCACCCCGAGCCCCCACACCCAGAAGGGAGGCAAGCTGGGGAGGTCTTTGACCTTTGCCCTCTGGGGCACCAGGGGGTCATCCCCCAGGGCTCAAAGTTGGGAAAGGAAATTATAGTGACTTGAGCCTCCTCAGGAAGGAGGCAAGGAGGGAGAGGAAGTTTGGGAAGGGCCGAGCAAGGCCTTGTCACACTTGTGGTCTGACCATCGGTCCCCATGGCGACCAACACAGCCGCGGCCCTGCCCTCATGGTTATAGTCCAGTGAAGGAGGCAGACCTGTCCCCAGACAGTGACAGCTCAGAGTGGTCAGGGCCGGGATGGGGAAGCACAGCAGAGGAGTCTGGGCTGAGATGGGGAGGGCACAGACTGTAGGAATCCAGAGGAGGCATCTGACCCAGCCTGAGGGGTCAGCGAGCGCTTGCTGGAGGAGGAGACAGCTGACCAATGAGAAAGAGTGAGCCAGGCCTAGGAAGGAGGTGGAAAGAATAGAACAGGTAGTGGATGTGGCAAGTGCAAAGGGCCTGAGGTCCGCATGAGCTTGGGATGGTCAGGTACCATCCAGGAGGCCAGTGTGGCAGAGTGGGCGATGAGGCAGGTGGGTGGGGAGGATGTGGAGCTGCAGCAGCAGCTGACAGGCTGAGTAAGGAGCGGGGATTTCTTCTGTGTGTCATGGGGAGTCACCAGAGAGCTTTGAACATCTGGTTTCTCTTTGATAAAGATTGCGCAGGCTGCCACGTGGGGAATAGCTCATGAGGCAGTCAGGGACACCCCTGGGCGGCTGCTGTGATAGTCCGAGCAGGAGGAGAAGGGGCACAGGACCAGGGTATCGGTGACAGAGGAGGGGCCTGTGTGCTGGCCAAGATGGTGAGTACTTTGTCCATATTAACTCATTGGATCTTCACAGCAACCTACGAGGTTGCTACTGTCATCAGCCCCATTTTAGAGATGAGCAAACTGAGACCCAGGGAGGTGCGTGACTTGCCCAAGGTCACACAGCAGGCAAGTGCCGGAGGCAGGACCCGCACTCCAGGCCTTCAGGTTCCAGTCACTGCTTGTCGCGGCTGCCCTCTGTGACGTGGAAGTGGTTCTGATAAGACAAGGCCGCTTCCTGTCCAGTTGGTTCTTCCCCAGGCTTCTTCTTAGATGGAAGCACCTGGGGGCCTGTTCACGCTGAGTCGTTTCTGGGGACTGGGTCCCCATCTCCCTCAGGGCCCCCACATCCCCCTTCCCTTTCTTGTCCGCTGCCTCTCCCTGCTTGTCCTGCTGGCCCACAGTGAGCCAGACTTCCTGGCCAGACACCGGTCAGGGTGTCCCCAGCAGCTGTTTCTCCCATCACCCGGCTGCGCGGCCACAGATGCCGCCAGCAGGAAGCAGCCTCCTCTCGGATCACGGCCAGGGAAATGGGACCCTTCCCGCCCCAGCCACCCATCCGGGGTTGGGGCTTATTGTCTGACGGTTGCCTTGGCCCACAGGAAGGAGGGGTGAGAAGGGTCAGTAGGGGGGTTTCCCCAGGTCCCAGGGGAGCCAGCTGTGCCGGATGCCACGGAAGCCACCACTCGCTGCAGCCTGTCCCCTGGGGCCCTCTGGCCCTGGCCTGACCTTCCCTGGGGTGCGAGGTGACCTGCTGGCGACCTCAGGGGCAATGACAGCTTCCCTGCCAGGGCCACACAGTCCACTCAGGCCCCTGACCCCCTGGTGGGCCCCTGGGGAGAGCGGAGCGTCGAGTTCCCCCCGTTGAGGCTGGCGGGAGGGTTGGAGGAGCCCGTGCTGTACAGCGCTTAGCCCCTTGCCGGGCACACCAGCTCGTGGTGGGTGTCCCTCTGGCGGCAGCCTCCTCGCCCGCGCCCCGCCCCCCGATGCTGTGCTGACCGCAGCTCCTGCGGGCCGCGCGCTGAGTCTGTGCGTTATGGGCGTCGTCGCAGTGGCTCTGCCTGGAGACCCCGAGGAGGGCTTAGTAACCTCGGTTCTCTTGTCCTGCATTTTCATTTAAGAAGGCACGTTTTGCTCCGACTGTGTGTGTCCTGCTCCCCAGAAGCGTCGACGGGGACGAGGAGGTCCCCTTCCCAGAGACAGCCACCTCTCCTGCTTCTCCTCCTTCTCGCCGCATTCGCTCCTGCACCCTCTCCCCGCTTCTGTATCGCAGGGAACAGGGAGCCGGCTGCCCATGTTTGTCTCTGCCCTGTCCTGCGTTTTTCTCCCTGAAGTTCCGTCTCAGCACCAAGACTGTTGGTGACAGCCGTCTGGGCCTCCTTTTCTGGGAGCTGTCTGTTCATGATATTTTTACTTTCCCTGAGAAGGGGAAACTGAGGCACAGGCTGGAAACCGCCATAGCAAGTAAGGGGCAGATCCAGGCCTCAAACCCAGGCTCCATTCTGGAGCTCTTGACCTGCGGGACACATGGAGGCTGAGGGCATGGACTCTGGAGGCAGCTTCACCACAGCTAGCTGTGTGATCCCAGACAAGTCACTTCATCTCTCTGTGCCCAGGTGTCTTCATCTGTAAAGTGGGGCTGATAATGGTAGCTCCTCGTGGGCTTGTTTTGAGGATGTAAGTGCATAATCGTCGGACAGAATGCGGATGAGTGCTCAAGGACTGCGTGGGGCTGTTGGTCCTCAGGGTGGTACTCTTGTTCTGAGTGTGAGCAGGTGCTGTGCTGAGCGCTCTGAACTCGCTCACTGGGTCCTCCCTGCGCCCCGAGGAGGTGGGTGTTCCTATCCTTCCCCTTTCACAGGGCAGGAAGAAGAGAGCCTGGGACACTTGCCTGGGGTCACCGAGCCAGCAGGGCTGGGATGGCCCCAGGTGGCTAGTGCAGAGTCCAGCCCCTACCCACTGTGGCCCCTGCCCGCCACCCCATAGCTGAGCCCAAGGCGGAGCAGGCTCTCCCTCCCCAGGGCCCCTGTTGGTCTTCATTGCAGGCGGGCTGCACAGATTTGAGGGGAACAGCATGACAGGTGGGGGTGCCGGGCAGGGGACCCCCAGATAGCACCTCCCTCCCTGGCCTCCTGCGTCCCGCCAAGGTGCCCGGCCGGTCCCTGGAAGCGCCTGATAAAGTGGCCTTGTGCTGTGGTTTTGGCGGCGGTTGCCCAGGCTGGTTTCAGGCACGCCCTCACGACGGGAGGCGCTGCCGTCCTGGGCCTCCTGCCCCTCCTGCCCCTCCTGCCCTCCTCCTGCCCTCCTCTGCCCCCTCTCCACGGCCAGTGCTGGGAGGGGGAGAAAGGACATTGCGGGAGGGCCAGGCTCATCCATAGATGGTCCCCCCACTGAGGCCCCCCGGGCAGTCCTGCCCCGTCTCCCTAGGGACCCCTCCTCTGCTGCCCACGGCGGCCTCCCTTCCCCCACAGCTCCCACAGCAGCCTGGCCCCGGATCCATCCGTTCTCTCTGACATGCCGTGTATGTGTGTGTGTGTGTGTGTGTGTGTGATATGTGTATATATACTTTTGTACGTTTGTAGTCCCACTGCCGTGAACCTGCAGCGACCAGGAAGTGCAACACGCCTGCAGAGAGTGTGGAAGCGCGAGTGGCAGCTCAGCCAATGACGGTCAGGGGCACGGACGCTGCTCCACTCCCAGGTCGGGGCTGAGAGCCCGGCACCCCAGAAGCCCCCATCGCTCTCCTGACGACCCCGGGACTGGCCACTCCGCTGACCTTGGGCGGCAGCACGTCCCCGCTTTCCTGGAGAGTTTTTTTTTTTTTTTTTTTTTTTAGATTTTTTTTTTATTTTTTCCTTTTTCTCCCCAAAGCCCCCCGGTACATAGTTGTATATTCTTCGTTGTGGGTCCTTCTAGTTGTGGTATGTGGGACGCTGCCTCAGTGTGGTGTGATGAGCAGTGCCATGTCCGTGCCCAGGATTTGAACCAACGAAACACTGGGCCGCCTGCAGCGCAGCATGCAAACTTAACCACTCGGCCATGGAGCCAGCCCCTTTCCTGGAGAGTTTTGAGTGGGTGCACGTCCCTGAATGAGAGAGTGCGCCTTGCCTGCGCTCGCGCTCCCGTCTGTGGGTCCCCGGCGTGTCCGTGCGTCTGCCTGCTCCCATCCTAGGCCGCGGGCTCCATCGCTGTGGTCGCTCGTGTCAGTGCTCCGCTCATCCTCATTGCTGGTGATGGTTCCGTTGTGTGAACAAACCACAGCGTCTTTCTCCATCTCCTGCTGGGCGAGTGTGAGTGTCCTCTTTGCACGTGTCTGCTGGGTGTGTGTGCACGCTCTGCTCCAGGGCACACGGCCGGGGCGTTGTTCCATCAGAGGGTCGGGTATGTCACCTTTAATAGACACTGTAGACGCTGCGCAGCCTCCCGGGTGGTGTGCCTGCATCCGCGTCCAGCAGCTGCCCCGCGTCCTCACCACACTGGCTCTGTCAGACCGTTTGCTTGACCTTGGCCGTTTCGTAGTCTTGCTGCTGCAGAAGTGGCCGTGCTTGTTATCACCAAGACAGTCCCTCTGGTTGCTTCCTCCTCCCCGTGCACCCGTCCCTGCAGCTCTGCCCTGTCCTGCCAGGGGAGTCAAGGGCTCATTCTTTGAGAAGCCCTGTGCTGGGGCTGCAAGACACAGAGGGGAGCGCAGCCGGTGGCCCGCACCAAGCTCAGAGAGGGGGACACGGACTTGACCAGAGAGCGACACGCAACAGGTAAAATGGACCAGACTCCTGAGCCCCTGTCTTGCCCCGGTGACCCTATCTCGTTAATGGGCACCCCACCCATTGCCTCGATGGTCTCTCCCCTCGTCCTTTTCCTCTACGTCCACTGTGTCGGGAAGGCCTGTTGCTCTGCCTTCAGAACAGGACCTGGCGCCTCTCATTCTTCTTCATTGTCGCCTGGTTCAAGCCACCCTCCTCTCCTGCCTGGACGGTTCCGCAGCCTCCTACTCCCCCCGCCCTTGCTAGCCCCCCATAGGCTGTCCCACTTGAAGCCAGAGGGAGCCTGGGGCAGATGACATCCCTTTCCTGGCAGCCTTCACTCCTCTCCTGCAGCGCTGTTCCTGGAACATTCCAGGCTGGGTCCTGCCTCAGGGCCTTTGTTCATGCTGCTCCCTCTGCAACCTCTTACTCTCTCTCCCCTCCTTCGCCTGCTTGGTTTTCTTTGTAGTGCTCATCCTTGCTGCTCACATCGCATCATGATTTATTGTCCTCCCCACCCCCTAACTTGGCATCATGGTGGGGGAAGGGGAGGTCCTTGGCTTGATATGTACTAGTCGCTCAATAAACGCTGGTGGACTGACTGAATGAATGAATGAATGGGCTGTAATAAGCTGCGAGTGGCGTCGTCAGAGTGTATGATGGGGGATCCACCCTGGGCGGGGAGCCCGGGGCAGGCTTGGCAGAGGAGGAAATGCCACCTGAAGGGCAAACAAGTGTAGACTAAGGGAGGCGGGGTGTGGGCGCTTGCAGCTGAGGGAGCTGCCTGTGCAGAGTTCCCCGGGCCGGAGAGCAAGGGGCCGTTGAGGACCTGAAGCAAGACTGATGGC
Source organism: Equus asinus (assembly GCF_041296235.1). Taxonomy (NCBI): domain Eukaryota; kingdom Metazoa; phylum Chordata; class Mammalia; order Perissodactyla; family Equidae; genus Equus; species Equus asinus. The sequence goes on from NC_091815.1 coordinate 24,334,917, forward strand.
AGCGTCCGCTCTCCCGTCGGTCTGGGTTCGAATCTTGGCAGCCACTTGGGCCTCTCCGTGCCTGTTTCTTCTGCTCCAGGGCTGAGGCTGCCCTGGGGTCCCGGGGCCTCTCTGAAGCTCTGCTCCTGACCTACTCACCCCGGAGCCTGGCGTATACATATGAATGGGATTGTTTCATTTTTTCTCCTGCAAATACGCTGGAGTGCCTGGCCCTTTGTGGCCTCCACGGACACCTGGTGGGTGGATAAATGGACCCTGTTGCTCTCCACCTGGAGCGTGTCCCTTGCCTCTCACCTTCTGGGGCACCTCCACCCGGAGGCAGGGAAGGCCTGCAGTGACCTTGCCTGGAGTGTCCTTCCCCCCCCCCCCCCCAACCCAGGCTGATGAACAGGGAAACTCGCGGTGGGTTTGCGCGCACGCTGGCCCTGTTCCTGCGCGGCGCTCCCCCGCTCCTGCCCCGTCCTTCCTGGAATCCAGGAGGTGGCCACGACCATTCAACCCATTTCACAGATGAGGAGTGTGGGGGTGGCACCAGTGTGAGGGCTGGCCAGCCCAGCGAGCAGATCCACTGCGGCCTCGAGTGGGGCTCATTTGCGTTTCCCTGGTGGCCGGTCAGGTGGAGCAGACTTTCCCGTGTTCCTCGACCGTTTGGAACCTGTGGAGTGCTGTGCTGCGCCCCTGCGGAGAGCCCATGCAGGTCACTTGCCTGTTTTCCCATTGGGCTGCCTGCATTTTTATTTTTGATTCTTTGCGTCAAATCCTGGATTCTTTCTAAGATGTCACACGATCTTCCCCCAGTCTGCGGCTTCCCTTTTCCCTTTTCTTGTTGTGTCTTTTGATGGACAGAAGCGCTTCATTTTAGTGTAGTCGCATTTATCGCTGATTTCCTTTATAGTTCGATCGTTCTGCTTCTCACGTATAGTCTTATTTGTTCTGGAATTATGCGTGCGTGTGTATGACGTAAGGGGACATCAGTCTCGTATTTTCCTCCTGGATCCCCTGTCATCCAAATCCCATTTCTTACAACGGGCTGACTTCTCTCCCTGCCACCCCGTGGGACGCCACGGCTCCGTATCCCCGGGTCTGTTTCTGGGTGATCTCGTCCTTTCTCTCACTCTCTCTGTTTATTCCTGCATCAGCACCGTGCTGTCCGAATGTCTGGAGTTCACAGTAAGTCTTGATCGTGGGGTGAACACACCCTCCCACTTGTTCTTCTTTAGAGTGTCTCGGCCATTCTTGGCTCTTTATAATTCCATGGAAATATCAGACAAGCCTTGGTCACACAAGCAGACGTGACCTGGAGTCTCCCAGTCCATGAACGTGGTATATCCCTCCATTTATTCATGCTTCCTTGGGCTCCCCGGAAGGTGTCATCCTTGCCAGCAGAGGCCTCCACCGCCTCTGGCTGGGTTTATTCTGAGGTCCCCTGTGACGTGGCGGGAGCCTGTGCCCCCTCCCCGTCCCTGGGTTGGCCTCGCTGAGTGAGGCCCTCAGCATCGGCAGGGCCACCTCCCCGTCCCCTGCTTCCTCCCCGGCACCGCCCTGGGCCTGGGCAGAGGGTGGGCAGGACGCCCGGAGAGGAGGTTGTAATTTTCCTGAATGATTTCAAGGGCTAATTAAAGGTTTTCCTTGACTAATCAGCTTACGGTTTAATTATCGGGGAACAGGCTCAGAGATGCGGGAAGCAGCTCTGGGAGGTCTCCTGGCGTGGCAGGAAGGAGCCTCGGCCCAGCCCTTCCCCGGGGGCGGAGTCGGGGGCTACCCGGGCATCCCTGTGGGAGAGCAGCCGGGGAGGCTGGCAGAGGCGGGGGAGGGAGGAGTGGGTCCCTTCCCTGGTTTTGAAATCTCTCCGAGGCTCCCACTGCCCGGGAGGGGTCGAGCCCTGGGGCCTCCCGGTCAGGCCTGCCCCCTTCTGCTTGCCAGCTGCCCTGCAGCCTGCCGGCCTCCGCCTCCGTGCGCTGCTCCCACGTCACGTGTCCTTTGGGGCGTGGCCTGAAGCTCACCCCCCCCACCCGCCACAGCAGGTCCAGAGCAGATGATAAGCACTGCCCGCCCCTTGCTGGCTGTCAGGGTCACTCGTCACCCCGGATAAGCGCTTCTTAGGGGGACGCCTGGGCTGGGCCCTGTGGTCCAGCATTTGAGTTGGGGGGACCCGAGAGGAGAAGGGGTTCGGGGGAGAAGGCTGGGAGGGGGTGTTCAGGCCCTGGGAACTGAGCGATGGCTGAGGCCTTCCCAGGGGAGGCAACAGGCTGGACTGGACAGAGGATGGGCTCCTGGGAGTTTGTGAAGGGGGAGGGGACCGAGATAGCTGTGCCAGGCCTGGCTTCATTCCTCAAATTCCTCAGCCGGCCCCAGACTCCCGGTGGCCCAAGGTGGGGGAGGGTGGAGCGGCAGAGAGGAGCCTCCTGGGCACTGCCCTGCCCTCTCCACGCCCCCGCCGCTGCCTCATCAGTCTCTCAATTTACAACCCCCTGCCCCAGGGCTCAGCCACGGGCCTGGGGGGGGCACCCCCAACCCGTGTTCACTCCTGGCGGCACAGTCGTCACCTGGTGGGGGCGTCCATGCAGGGCCCAGGCCTAGACCATTTGAGTCCAGATCTCTGGCTGTGGGACCTGACATTGGGGTTTTTGTAACTCCCTGGGTGACCCTAGTAGGATTCTGAGCTGGGATGAGAGCCGCTCGCCTACAGAAATGATGGTGAACGCGTTCGCTTCTGTGACGTTCCGGCACTTTTTCTAGGCTTCTGACGTGGTGGGATGAAGTCATGTCACCCCCACAGCCACACTCCCTGTGGGAAGATGTGACCGCTGTTCCCGTGCTACAGACGAGGCACCCGAGCCGGGGAGGCCTCCGTGCCCGGGCCTCAGGCCCCTGGCTGGGTGACCGGCTGTCTACCCCGCTCCCTGCTTCTCCTCTGCTTCTCTCCTCTGCCTCTGCCTCTCTCCCTCCTTCCACCTTCATGTCTGCCTCCCTCCCGCCCTGGAAGGCGCTTCCAGGCCTCCCTGTTTAGAGCCGGGATCTCGCTGAAGCCGCAGTGGGGAGACAGCTTCTGCAGGCCCAGGACCCATGGGAAGGACGCTCTTGGCACCTGGGGGCGGGGAGGGCACGCATCCCACTGACGGTCGAGGCCTGAGGCAGGGAGGACTGTCTAGGCGGGCAGAGCCTGACATCCTCTGACCCCACACCCCTCTGTGGGCCCAAAAATCTGGTGGTGTCATCTGTTGCCAGTTCACCACTTCAGGCTCCTGTGGGTGGCCCATGGTTTCATTTCAGCAGAGGTGACGATCACATTGCAGGTGCCTTTACTGTCTGGTAGGAATGAGGGGGACTGAGAGTTCAGTGTCCCTGTGTGTCCCCGCTCACCGAGGGCTCCCTTGCCTGCTCTCCCACCCCTCCAAGCTCCCCTGGGGCCAGGCCCGGAGCCCCCAGAGCTCTGCATTGGTTCCTGCATCTGGAGCAGATGCCTACCGGGCGCTGGGAGGGTGAAGTGAGTCAGCGTGCGTGTGTGGCACCCGCACGGGGCCACCATCATCGTGTCACTAGGCGTTAGGGTTGCTGTTGCCGCGATGGCCGGGACAGTTATTAGGGCAGGATGCGCATCTGGATTTAGTAATTAAGATTTACGGGGCGAGCGATCTGTCATGCTCTGCTGTTGTGGTTAGGCCACGTTTCGTTTCGGAAAAAGTTTCACAGCTTTGCGTATGGCAGTGTTCACAGATGCTCAGAAGGATGGTCGATGCCCGCCGCACGAGCCCATCACCGGCTCCCACACGTACCAGCCATGACCCGGCTCTGTCATTCGTATCCCACCCTACCTCACTGATGATCTCGAAGCAATTCCCCAGCATCGTATACTTTAGCCAGAAATGTTTCATATTTTTCTCCTGTAAGAGATAAGGAGTCTTAAAAAAAAGCCGCAGTACCATTGTCGCAGGAAGAAAAGAACACCGTAGCCTCACCTTTCCCTGATTGTCTTATCATCCTTCTCCAGTGTGCTTGTTTGACTTGGAATCCAGACCAGGTCTGTGCTTGCACTTGGTTGACAGGCCCTCCAGTCCTCTGTCGTCTGTGGGATTCCCCCTCAGTGCCTTCGTGCACTTGGGGTTTGGGTCGTTTATCTATCACAGACCCTGGTCTTTCGTCCTCTAGAGTTTTCCACTCTGGGGCTGGCTGGTGCATCCTTGTGGCGTCATTTAACGTGCTCCTCTGTCCCCTGTGCTTCCTGTAAATTGAGGTTTAGGTCTCAATGGTATTCAGGGTCTGCTTCTTTCATGGGTGGTGCTATCAGGTCAACGTTACTGTCTGGGGCACTTTTTAAATAACTTTAATTAAGATTTTTTAAAAAGTGAGTAGACTGTAAAGAAAATTTTTCAGTCGCTCCTAGGAAGGCCGGTACCTGGATACATCAGAAATGGGGCAGGAGGGTCCTGCAGGCCTGAGGCTTGGGAATGGCTGGGGCCCGGGAGCAAAGGGCTGCGTGTTGGCCTCCAGTCTCCAGGAACCCTTGACATAGTGCACAGCTTTGGGCTCCTGCTTCGCTGGGACTTTAGGCCCCCAGGCCCCATCCTCATCCTCCACTGCCCCCTGCAGCCTGGCCTGCTGGTTAAGCTGAAGGGACAGAGCTGGACTCCAGCCCGGCTCTGCCCTTGGCCAGCTGGGCGCCCTGGGGAGCTTTCCCGTCCCCGCCTGCTTCCTGCCCTGGAACAGGAGGGGAGCGACGCCTCCCTCGCGGGCTGTGGTCAGGACTCAGAGACCCGCAGCAGAGGGTGTGGCGCACAGCTGTGCTGGGAGCTGCGTTCTCCATTCACTGTAGACCTCTGACCTCAGCTGCCGGCCTCCCCACCCGCCCGCCCCCTCCCTGCCACACTGCCTCCTCGCACCTCCTGGCAGGTACCAGGCAGGCTCCAGGCGTCAGTGGAGTGGCCATTCCCTCCACCCGGAGCGCTCCTCCCCGGATCCCCACGGGGCTCCCTCCCTTCCCTTGGGTCCCATTCAGATGACCCCCTCTGAGACCTCCCTGACCGCTCTCTGTCCCCTCTCCCACCTGCTATGTACTTTTTTGTTGACTTGCGTGTTGTCTTGTCTCCCCCACTAGAATGTGAGCTCCAGGAAGCAGGGGCTGTCCTGTTCCTTGCTGTGTCCCTGGAGCCTTGCATGCACCGAGTGTCTAATGATTGTGGAGTGTAGGAACAAATGTGAGAACGAACTTGCTTGAGTGACTGGACTTTGGCCTGGGTCAGACCTGCTGTGGAAACCTGGCTCTGATACCCGCTGTGCGACCTTGGGTGGGCACCTCCCCTCTCTGAGCCTCGCTTTCTTCCTCTGCACCATGGAGGCGGTAACAGCACCCTGCTCATTGCCTGCTTGTGCACCAGCACAGTGCCCACACATAACCCTTTGTCACTGGCCTCTCTGCCTTCCTGTGTCTCCAACACAGGGCACAGATGAACCAGCCAGGGCTGTGCCTGCCCTGGGGACTCGACCAAATCCACTCCTTCCGCTCTGTGGGACTGACCGTGGTGCCCCAGGGCAGGGATGCTGTGGGTGAGTATGTCCCTGTGGCCAGAAGGGCACCCTGGGGGGTGTGATTCATGCAGGACACGAGAGTGCCTGGATGTGGAGGGACCTGGGTGTCGGGGCTGCCGTGTCTGGGGCTCCTGCTTCCAGGCCTCTGCGAGGGGCCGTGGAGGTCTGGGCTCTGATTACGCTCACGGCTCCAGCCTTGGCACAGAGAAGGAGACTGTCTGCAGGCACGTGCATGTCTCTTGGAAGCTTCCAGATGTCGGAATTGCTGTCCCTGGTGTCTCCTGCACAGAGTGTAAAATATGGCACGTGTACAGAGAGCTGCTGATACCCTCTTGTTCCGTTTAATGAACAGTCATAAAGCAAACACCCACCTCCCGACCCCCAGGTCAGGACGACAGGCCGTGAAGCCGCCTCTATGCCCCATCGCTTCCCTAGGGGGCTCGGGCACTGCTCTGCAGGCTTGTCAACTGCGCGACTGTGGCCGAGGCCGCGGGCCCTGGGCTGCAGCTTGCTCTCAGCGGATGGCTCTTGAGATTTCTCTGCTGGAGAGGAATGCCCCCCAGCATGGGTCAGACACCCCCCTCCCCCCACCCTTCCCATGGCCCGATGAGAGCAGCCCTGTCCTGGGGGAGCCCCGGGGCGCTCCAGACTCCCCTCACCCCAGGCCGGCAGCCCCTCCTCCAGCCACGGTTGAGCCACCGCCCCAAGTGGGAGTGGACGTTTCCTGTCCACAGAGAAATGGGCTTCAGTGACAGGCCCTTGACGTGTCCGGGCCGTGCCTGAGCCCCTGTAAGGTTGGCTGGGGGCTCTGGCCCCATCCCGGGTCTGTCTGTGCCACGGAGGGCCTTCCCTGGAGAGGGTGGGACCCCCTCCCTGTGCAAAGGGATTGGGGCTGGGGGCCCCTCCTCTTCTCTTCCCCCCCCACCCCGGCCCCTCCGCTCCGGGGCAGCCCTGTTAGCCAGTCTCAGCCAGCCTTCCGTGCAGAGGCCCTTGGGTGGGGATCGCTACCTGAGGCTCTGGGTCCAGCAGAACTGCATTTGCCACCTGCTCTGCCACCTACCAGCTGGTGACCTTGGGCACAGGGCAGCACTCCCCCCATCAGCCTCAATTTCCCCGTTTGTGAAATGGAGTTGTGTAAAGGTTATTTTATCCATGTAAAGGAGAGCGGGCACGTAGAAGCCTCTTAGTGGGTACTAGCCGTCATTGTCATTGTCCTTATTGCCCTTCACTCGTTCATTTTGTAGTATTCACTGTGTTCCTCCTCTGAGTCCAACCCTGTGCTGGCTGATGCTGTGTGTCAGCCCAAGACCCTGCCCTCGTGGAACTTGTGGTCCAGTGAGGGAGACAGACACAGCTCTGGGCACTGACAGCCCAGAGTGACCTTAGGAAAAGCACAGGCCAGAGTGTCACGGCTGTGGTGGGGGAGGCCCAGAGGACTGTGGGAGGCCCTGGCTCCAGCCCAGGAAATCAGGGAAGGCTTCCTGGAGGGGGAAGACAGCTAAGCAGTTACAGTTATAAAAAATAACACAGAGAGCACGCCTGTATCCCTCACCCAGTTTTCCCATTGGTGACAGCTTGCAAAACTAAAGTTAGTACAAGACCACAACTGGCATACTGACACTGATACAGTCAAGATACAGAACATTCCAGCACAAGGATCCCTCCACATGCCTTTTATAGCCACTTCCCCTCCCTGGCCTGTCCCTGACTCCTGGCAGCTGCTCATCCCTCGTCCCCAGTTTTGTAATTCTGTCCTTTCAAGAATGTTGTGTATAGAGTCACACCGTATGTGGCCCCCTGGGGCTGGCTTTTTTCTGCTCGGCGTGGGTCTCTGGAGATTCATCCAGGTTGTCACCTATGTGAACAGTTCGCTGCTTTTTATTGCTGCGTAGTATTTCACGGTGTGGATGGACCACAGGTGTTTAATCATTCGCCACGCTGAAGGCTATCAGGGTTGTTTCTACTCCTTGGCTATTGGAAATAAAGCTTTCACAAACAGTCAAGGACAGGTTTTTGTGTGAACATAAACTCCTGCTTGTCTGGGGCAAGTATCCAGAAGTGCAGGTGCTGGGCACTGTGGCAGCTGCCTGGTTAAAGAATCTGCCAAGGGGCTGGCCCGGTGGCGCAGCGGTTAAGTGCATACGTTCTGCTTCTTGGCGGCCCAGGGTTCACTGGTTCGGATCCCGGGTGCGGACATGGCACCGCTTGGCACGCCGTGCTGTGGTAGGCATCCTACGTATAAAGCAAAGGAAGATGGGCACGATGTTAGCTCAGGACCAGTCTTCCTCAGCAAAAACAGGAGGATTGGCAGCAGTTAGCTCAGGGCTAATCTTCCTCAAAAAAAAGAAGCTGCTAAACGGCGGCTTTCCAGAGTGGCTGTCCCATTTCGCATCCCCCAGCAGTGGATGGAAGATCCAGTTTCTCTGTGTCCCCACCAGCATTTCGTGCTGTCACGATTTTTTGTTTGAGCTGTTTTAATAGGCGTGTCGTGATACCTCATTGTGGCTTTAATTTGCAGTTCTCCAGTGGCTAACGATGTGGAGCATCCTTTCACGGGCTCCTCTGCCGTCTGCGCGTCCTCTTCGGTGAAATGTCTTCATGTCTTCTGCTCATTTTCTAATTGGCTTGTTTGATTTTTTTGCTGTTGCATTTTGAGAGTTCTTTCTCTCTTCTAGATACTAGTTCGTCATCAGATATCGGTTTGCAGATATTTTCTCCAGATCTGTAGCTTTTTATCCTCTTCACATGGACTTGTGTAGGGCAAAAGGTTTCGATTTTGTGGAGGTCTACAATATTAATTTTTCCTTTTATGGATCGTGCTTTTGGTGTCAAATCTAAGAACTCTGCCCCAGCCCCAGATCCCGAAGATTTGTTTGTTTTCTAAAAGTGTTATAGTTGTACATTTTACGTTTAAGCCTGTGATCCGTCATAAGTTAATGTGCAAAGTGAGGTTTAGATCAAGTTTCATTTTTTGGTGTATGGATGTCCCGTTGTTCCAGCAACATTTGTTGAAAATGCAGTCTTTCCTCCACTGAATTTGCTTATGTTTCTTTGTCAAAAATCACTTACCACAATGAGATACCACTGCACACCTACCAGGATGGCTATTGTCAAAAAAATGGAAAATAGCAAGCGTTGGTGAAGATGTGGAGAACTCGGACCCTCGTACGTTGCTGGTGGATGTGTACCACAGTGGTGCAGCCGCTGTGGAAAACAGTTTGGTAGTTTCTCAAGAGTTAAATACAGGGGCCGGCCCTGTGGCCCAGTGGTTCAGTTCGCGCTCTGCTTCGGCGGCCCAGGGTTTCACCGGTTCGGATCCTGGGGGCGGACATGGCACCGCTCATAAAGCCATGCTGAGGTGGCGTCCCATATGCCACAACTAGAAGGACCCACAACTAAAAAAATATATACAACTATGTACCGGGGGGCTTTGGGGAGAAGAAGGAAAAATCAAATCTTTAAAAAAAAAAAGTTAAATACAGAGTTACCATGTGACGCAGCAATTCTGCTCCTGGGTGTATATCCAAAAGAAATTGAAAACAGAGGGTTGAACAGCTACTTGTACACCGGCAATCATAGTTGCCTTGTTCACAACAGCCAAAAGGAGGAAACAGCCCAAGTGTCTATCGACAGACGAATGGATAAACAAAATGTGGTGTATATACACAGTGGAGTAGTATTCAGCCATAAAAAAGGAGTGAAATCTTGATATATGCTACAATATGGAGGGACCTTGAAAACTAGGCTTAGTGGAATAAGCCAGGCGTGGGAGAAATATTGTAAGATTCCACTTATATGAGGTTCCTAGAAGAGGCAAACTCAGAGAGACCAGAAGTAGGATGGCGGGTACCAGGGGCCGGGGGAGGGGCATGGGGAGTGTGGTTGATGGGCACACGGTTTTTGTTGGGAATGATGAAAAAGTTTTGGGTACAGACAGTGATGGTGGTTACACAACATCGTGAATGTCTTTAATGCCACTGAATTATGCGCTTTACAAATGGTAAAAGGGACAAATATTATGTATATTTTACCACAATGAAAAAATCAGTGTTTTGGAAACCAGCTGGGTGTATCCATGTGGGTGTGTTTCGGGTTCTCTGTTCTGTTCACTGATCTGTGTGTTTATCCACATTGTCTCGAGTACTGTAGCTGTGTAGCAGGCCTTGATATCGGGGAGAGGGAGTCGCCCCACTTTATTCCTCATCTAGGGGCTGGGCCTGGCATTTGGGGAGCTCCAGTCGGGCTACCCGTGTGGCTGATGGCACTGTGGTTTTCCTAGGCCCCTGCCTCGTCCTCAGCCCCTGTGTCTGACTCATAGCAGGCGTTGCTTTTTCTCAGCAGATGTCGGTTCAGTCTGTCCCCGCGTCTCCATGTCCAGCCATCAGGGTGTCTTCATCCATTGCCTGGAGCAGTGCTATGGTCTTGTCACTTGTCCCCACACCCACTCAGGCCCCGTGTCCTGTCCTCCACAGACAAGGTGGCCACAGGTACATCTTTCAAATGTAGGCCCATCCTCATCTCCCCTATCCTGCCTTGGCCCCCCCAGCCCCCCACCCAGTGGCCTGGCTCCTGCCCCTCCCTGGCTGGGCTCCACCACAGCCACACTCTCGTTCCTCCAACCAGCCCATCTCGGCTGGAATTTCACGTTTCATTTGTGTGACCCTAGAGTGTAAGCCCCAGGGGCAGGGACCCCCTCCCGCCCCCGCAGTTCCACTCCTGGGCATTTGGCCCACAGGTGCCCTGGCACACCTGTGATGTGACATCTGCACTGCACGTGCTCGTCATTGCCTACCATCTGTAAGAGCAAAAGCCTGGACCCCCGACCTGGCCCCGTGGGGACTGGCTCAGGGCATCGGGACCCTTCCACGCGGCTGCCACGAGGCTGTGCTTTGCAGAGCTCAAGGCGCGGATATGAGAGGGAGATATTTTTCTTTAAAATTATAATTTAAAATAGTTTCATAGACTCTGGAAAGTGCATAAAGCGTAAAAGTAGAGCATAACCGGTTACCACGGAGGAAAGACCCCCACAGCGCCCCTGCTGTTACCACGGAGGAAAGACCCCCACAGCGCCCCTGCAGGCGAGGAAGCCGGGTCCACCCCAGAGGCAGCCCCTCCCCCACTGTGGTGGCAGTCGCTGCCTGCTTCTCTCTTGGTTTTGCGACCCCTGCATGCGCCCCTCAACAGCGTATTTCATTTTGTCTGGTTTTGAACTTTTTCTAAACAAAGTGTAGGATGTATCATCTTACTCTTCGCTGCTTCTGTTTAGCATCACCTTCGATGTGCGTCCGCATGTGGCCGTGGGCCAGCCCTTCTCGCTGTCATGTGCTCTTCCCTGGAGCCCGGAGATCGCAGGTCATTGTCCATCACCAGCAGTCAGGCATTCGCCGTGTCCCCACTCTCCGGCCCGTTCAGACTATGCCGTGTCAACCTTCCCACGCCTACCTTCCCACGCCCATCCCCGGGGCCCGCAGCCACAGTTGCTTGGGGACAGACCCAGGAGAGTGCTGCCAGATGCCAAGTGTGCGTCTGCACCTCCGCTGGGCCCGCAGCGTAGGAGAGCCGAGGAGCCTCCGTGCCTGTGTGGTGTATGGTGTTTCTAAAAAGTGTGCAAGCATGTGTGCACAGGCACACACACATGTGAAGGCTCTCTCTGAAAGAAGACAGAGGAACGTGCACTAGAGGCTGCCCCCGGGGCTGAGCTGGGGCAGGCGCGTGCTGGCGGTGCCATTGGCTTCCGAACCCTGTGCCGTCTGAGAGACACAGAGCTGAGCTAGAGAAAGGAGAGGAGAAGACGGGCACAGACCAAGCCCCGAGGTGGCGGATGGCTGACACTGGGGGATCCGAGTGACAGGTTTCATGAGGGTTCATTGGCTCAGTCTCTATTTGGGGTGTGTTTTAAAAGTTTTATGATAAACAAAGGTCTGTTCCAGGTGCGAGACCTTGGACTGCCCTCCCCTTGCCCCTACGGGCTGGCCCAGGAGGACCCCTTGTCTCCAGTGAGACTTCTGGAGGAGGGCCATTCCCTCCCTCCCCTGCCTCTCCCTCCCTCCCGCTGGACCTAGTTTCCCTGGCTGGCCAGAACTGCCCGATCCTGACCTTCTCCCCTGCGGAGCCCAAACCAGCCTGTCCGGTTTGGGGAGGTTTGGGGAGCCCGCCCTCCTTGGCTCCTCTCTGGGTGGCTGCCCAACAGGTGCTCCACCCAGTGGGGGAGGGGATGACCTGCCCTGCTGTGGCCCCTGGTGTGGTGGGCGGCTGGGAGTCCGGCCCTGGGAGCTGGTGCAGTGCTCCTGGTCGGAGCCATCAAGTCCTTGGGGAGCTGGCTGATGAGGGAGCAGCTGCGGGTGCCAAGCTGGGGAGCAGGAAGGACAAGGCTTCTCTGTCCACCTGCCTACCTGAGCCACTGGCTCACTCGGCCCCTGCCCTGGGCCTGGCCCCCTGCACAACCCGGGTCCTTGCCACTCACAGGACCCGCCCTCCAGTGAGGGCGCAGCCCTGCTCGGGTGCCACCCCCGGGAGGGGAGTTTTGTCTGGTGTGTCCACTGCTGAATTCTCAGGGCCTCCAGCAGACCTGCGGGTGTGTGCTGGGAGCCTGTGGGGTGGGGGGGAAAGACGTGACAGGGATAGTGACAGCCTGGAGGGGGCAGTGCTGGGATGGAGCCCAGAGGAGGGACCGGACCCCGCCAGGGGCTGAGGGAGGCTTCCTGCAGGAGAAGGTGCCTGAGGGAGGGACCAAAGGCTGGAGAGGGCTGAGCCAGGCAGCCCCACCCCTGCCCCCCAAGTCGTGTCCCCCGCCCCTGTCGTGGGGGAGACAGACAGACCATCACACAAGAACCAGTTTCACGCAGGGAGCTCTGACCTGAGCAGCAAAGGTCTGCAGGAGGAGCGAGGTGCAAGGCCGAGACGGGCGAGGCCAGCGCAGCCCCTCTGGCTTCCCGCTCTCTGAGCATCTTCTTCCCCTGTTCTGGGGTGGGGGTTCCAAGCAAGCCAGCCTCATGCTCAGAGCAGCTGGTTAAGGGCACAGGTGTCAGGACAGATGGCCTGAGCTCCCTGCTGGGTGCCTTGGGCAAGTCACTCAGCTTCTCTGGGCCTGATTCCTCTGTTGTAAAACAGGCCTGATACAGGACCTGTCCATTTAGAGCAGTGGTGACGTAAAACAGCTTCGTGTGTGTCGATGCTGAGAGCACGGCCTGGCCCGAAGGAAGTTCTCCAGAAAGTTGGACCACTTATTTTCTGAAGGGTTAGAGCATCCTGGCCAGACATGGCATTCGGAAGGCCCACCCCTCCCCACCTCTCCCTGTTCCTGCCAGCCACATCTCCCAGGCCCCCTCTCACGCCTAGAGGTGGTGATGTGGGGGTTCGCCACGCTCCCCCCTGCATCCTGCCCCCTCCCCGGTTAGGCTGAGAGTCTCAGGTTCGTCCTAGTGGGTGAGTGGGGAGGCCCTCTTGGAGCTCTTGCTGGGATCACAGCCTGGGAGCGGGGGAGAGGGGACAGCAGCAAGCCCTGGGTCTCCAGCCACCCCTCCAGATGAGAGTCCACTCACCCCCGCCCCTCTGTCCAGCCCCCAGCCCTGGTGTCATTTCAAACCTGGCTGCCCCACCAGCCGCCCAGCCAGCTGCTCCCAGGCCCTCAGCCCCACGCCATGTGGCTTCCCTGGCCCCTAGCCTCGTGTGGCATGGGGAGTGAGGTGTGCATGCGTGTGCATGTAGGGTCTGACCCTGCTGAAGCAAGGGCTGTAGTTGGGGTCCCTGCTCCAGTGTCCCTGCCCCTCCCTCTGTGGGGCAGTCGTGGGCCATGTGGCCCCAGCTCTCCAGGCTTAGCCCCACCTCCTCCATCCCTCCCTCCCAGCCTCCACTCTCCGCCCTCCCGTGGGCTGGAGCCACAGCCAAGCTCTACTCTTGCCAGGGCAGGGCCGCGTCACCACCCGCTGCCAGGGAGGCTGGGACGAAGAGCCCAGCCAGCTTTCCTTGGTGGGCACCCTCATCGAGGGCTGGTGGAGCCCCTTGCTCCCCACTCCCTGCTCCCAGCTGGTAGCCCCTCGTCCACTGGCCCCCACTGAGGGGGGTCCAGGACGGAGGGAAGACGATAGTGGAGGTGAGCTGGCCCGGGCCTCAGGCGGGAGTGGAGGGGAGGGGAGGGGAGGGCTGATTGGGTGTGGGGAGGACAGTCCTGCCTCCTGGCCACCTGAGCCACCCAAGCCAGTGGAAGCATGTGTGCCGGGGGCCACACCTTCCTTGGGCCGGGGCGAGGTCACCGTGTCACCGGGTGTTCCCGTGGCAGGTGTCTGCCGGGGCTCACCCGTGCCTTAGCACAGGGCCCGAGAGTCTCAGGGAGCGCCTTCCTGGGGTCTGGTGGGCATGGGGCAGGTTCGCAGGGACTCTGCCTCACTGGGTCTCTCTGGGTGACCCTGGGAGTGGCCGTGGGTGTGTGGGGGACCATCAGGGGTCTCATCACCTACTGTGTGGGTCCGGGGTGGTGGGGTCCTGTGGTCTGCCTCTGTGTCTCGGGGTGCACTCCTGGGAGCGTGGGGCCCTGGGGGACACCTTTGTCCATCAGTCCGGCGGTTTTGGAGCATCTGGGATGATGTGTGCACATGTGTGCCTGTGTGTCCAGGTAGGGGCTGAGGTCTGTACTGTGTGTGTCTCTTTCTGGAGCCCCTGCGTCTCTAGGGCTGTGTGGCTCTTTGCAGGGTTCGTGGATGGATCCTGGGGCTGGGGCTTCTTCGGGGTTGCAGCATGGGCTCTCCGATTGTCCTGGCCTTTCCATTCTGAGAGCTTCCTCTGAGCCTGGCCTCTCTTTATTTTATTATTATTATTATTTTTTTTTGCTGAGGAAGATTGTCGCTGAGCTAACATCTGTGCACATCTTCCTCTATTTTGTGTGTGAGACGCCACCACAATGTGGCTTGATGAGCAGTGTGCAGGTCTGCACCCTGGATCCGAACCCACAAACCCCGGGCCGTCAAAGCGGAGTGTGCGAACTTAACCCCTACACCACAGGCCGGCCCCTCTTTAAGCTGCCTCCCCCACATTCTCTCTCTCATGCCTCACAGCTCGTCTGCATGCCCTGCTCTGGGCAGGATAGCCTTTCCCGTGCCCAGGGTCCTGTCTTCGGCCACTGACAGGGTGTCCACGTGCTGTGGGCTTGGGGCAGCTGCTGCTGTCTGGCTGCTCAGGGGCTTTTCTGTGGGACCGCTGTGTGTGTTGCTGTGCATCTGCAGTTGTGTGGCTGAGTGTCTGTGTCCTGGTCCCTGTGGACAACCTGGGCACCGTGGAGCGCCGTCTGTGATGCTTCTGTGCTGGGGCTCGTGTGTGTGTGTGTGTGTGTGTGTGTGTGTGTGTGTGTGTTGGTGCGTGTCTCTGTGCTCCTTGCTAGGTTTTGGACCCACGGAGGAGAGGGCAATGTGTGTTGTGGGCATTGGTGGCTGTGTGTGTGTGCACACGCGCGTACTGGGTTCCAGGGGACTTGGGAGGGGTCCGGAGCCTCTTTTCTGCCTGGTGCCCCCTCCCCCCTTCCCGCCTGCCTCAGGAGGCATGAATGAAGTCTACTCCGATTTCCCAGTCCCTATGGGCTCACCCACATCTCAGGTTTGTGTGGCCTCCGTCCCCACCCTGGGCGCCTCTGGGGGGTGAGGGGCGCCAACAGTGCCCTTTATGTCCAGGCCCTGTTGTGCTGGCCAGGTAGGGAGGGGGCGCCCAAGCCTGGGGAGCCTCCCAGCCTCCCTGGGGGCTCCGAGCACCGGCCTGGGCCCGGCTGGTAAAGGAAGCAGTGACTCTTCCTTTAGCCACACTTGCTAGCTGCACCCCCACTGTGCTGGGCACGGCTGGGGACACATGTGGCTGAGATGGCCTCAGGCCTTGTCCTCTCCGGGCTCCCAGTCCAGCAGGCAGGGCAAACCTCAGACAGTGGCAGCCGCTATGCTCCCCCATCCCAGCCCGGGAGAAGGGAACACTTAACAGTTTTGCTCTGGCTGGGAGAAGACCAGGCCCAACATCCTCTTTCATGTATTTGTTCCTTCCTTTATTCATGGAGCAGCAGCAACGACAGGGGCAATAATAATAACAGTAGCTAACCTGTGGTGAGGACCCACTGGGCGCCAGGCACTGTTGTAAATGCTTTGCGACGTGTCATCTCATTTGATCATCCAGACATTCCCAGGAGATTGGGACTCTTATTATCCCCAGTTTGCAGATGCGGACAACTGAGGCCCGGAGAAGTTGAGTGACTTGCTCAAAGGCGGACAGCTTGGAAGTGGTGGAGCTGACCTGAGCCTGGGCAATCTGCTCTTAACCACCAGCTGCCTGTGGAGTCCTTGTGCTGGCACGGCCATCGCCAAGGCCTGCGGGGGGAGCATGGCATAGCATCTGGCCAGAACAACTCCAGGCCCTGCTTCCCAAGGCCAGGGTGACCCCAGATCTGTGGGTCTTTATGAAATTCCACCTGTGGGGGGACTCACAGATTTCCAGCAGCGTCCCCTGCTGTAGAATTTGCCTGTAGCCAAAACATGCTGCCACTTCCTCACATTTCCAGCCTGGGCCACGTGGCTGGAGTGGGCCTCCCTGGGTGGGCGGGGCCTGGGGGGCCTCCTTGGGGTGGGCAGGGGCCTGGGGGGGGGGCCTCCCTGGGTGGGCGGGGCCTGGGGGGGCCTCCTTGGGGTGGGCAGGGGCCTGGGGGGGTCCCTCCCTGGGTGGGCGGGGCCTGGTGTGGGCTCCCAGTGGGGCCCCTCTTGTGGTGTTTGGATCATGCACCAGATTATTCACAAAATACCCAGGTTCCATCTCTGAAGACTTGGGCCCTAGTTCTCGGGTGTCAGGGTCAGACTTCCAGACAGTGTGGGATGGGTCTCGGGGCCCCCGTCTGCCCTCTGCCCCACCACCTCACCTTTTCAGGCTCCAGACTCACCACTTCGGCCCTGGCATCACTGTCTGTTCCACAGACATGTACTGAGTGCCTGCTGTGTGCCAGGCCCCATGCTAGATGCAGGGACGCAGCACAGACAAGCCCCCTGCTCTCCGGAGCTGACACTCCACTGGGGAGAGGGGAGGAGGGGGACTGACGGTAGACAGGTGTATGGTGCCAGGTGGTCATAAATGCCATGGGGAATACAAAGCAGGGGTGCAAATTTGCTCAGGGGGTTGGGGAAGGCCTCTGTGAGGAGGTTTTATTTGCCCCAAGGCCTGAATATCTGAAAAGGGGGAGCCATGCAGCTCTGGGCAGAGGGAACAGTAGGTGCAAAGGTCCTGAGGCTGGAACAAGCTTAAAGTGTCCAAGACTACAGGGGAGGAGGCCAGCGTGGCTGGAGTGAAGTGAGGGGAGGAGATGAGTCCCGACATTGGCAGGGCCTTGTTGAATCCAGTGGGGAGTTTCATCTGAGCGGGAAGCCCTCACATTTCTTCCGATTCCCTCCTAACCAAGGCCACCTTCCTGATCGTGGGTCTGGTCGTTGGCAGTGGAATTATCTCTGTCCTTGTTCTTGTCCCATAAACCTCTAGGGTCTGTAATCTGGAGTGGAGGCCTGGGCTGGGGCTGCTCGGAAGAGGAGGCTGAGGGGGTGTCAGAAGGCCTTCTTCGTGGCTTGGGGCTGGCCCGGTTGCAGTAGTGGTCAAGTTCGCATAGTCCACTTCAGAAGCCTGGGGTTCGCTGGTTCAGATCTTGGGTATGGACCTAGCACGGCTCATCAGGCCATGCTATGGTAGTGTCCCACATAAAACAGAAGATGGGCACAGATGTTATCTCAAGGCCAATCTTCCTCACATAAAAAAAAGGGCCTTCTCTGTGGGTCAGAGTGGATGCTTTTGTGACCTGGCCCTGGGTGGCCCTGGGCAGTGACTTCCTCCCTGGGCCTCGGTTTCCTGGTTTGGGAGATGAGAAGGAAGAGGACCCTGTGCCCATCCCCTCCCCAGGAACTGGTGGGAGGGTTCGGCATGGCCTTGTCTGTGCGCCCAACACAGGCCCCAGCAGAGGCAGCGTGAGACACGTGCGCGTGCCCTCTGTGTGCTCGGCCACCACAAAGGGGGGGCATATTCTGGGCTGGGGTCTGGCTGTGACCTACCAAGACAGGGGGTCCCACAGTGCCAAGCCCCCGACTTGGCGGCAACAGTGATCAGCCGCTTGTGGCGGTCTCCCATGTCAGGGGAGGCTGCCTCCTGCACCTGGCGGCGCTCAAGGGGGTTGGTTGGTGGGCGGGACCAGGCCACACCCTGCCCCAGGGACCCCACTGCTGCCCGCACAGGAGGAGGCACGGGCCATGGCGAGCCCTGCCCTCTGCACCTTACAGCGTGCCCAGGGCCCGCCTCTGCAGCCCCATGTGCTCCCTTCGGTCTACCTCGCCTCCTGCTGGACCGTCGCATCCTCCTCCCTGGTCTCCCAGCTCCCGTCCTGCCCCCAAAGTCTGTGCGCCACGCCTGGCCAGGGGGAGCTGTGAACACCGAGTCAAGCCACGTCCCCACCTGCCGGAACCTCCCCATGGCTCTCTCTCACTCAGGTGGAAGCCAGTCCTCCCCATGGCCCATGAGGCCCCACACCGTCGGCCTCCACTCTGCAGTCTGACCACATCCAGCGTGTTCCCGCCTCAGGACATTTGTACTGGCTGTTCCTGCTGCCTGAGTGCTCTTCCTCCAGATGCCCGTGTGGCCCCTGTGCCCTACCCCCTGAGGTCCCTGCTCGAGTGTCCCCCTCTCAATGAGGCCCTCCTTGACCCCTTCATGGGAAATTCCGACTCCCCCTCCACTCTCCTGATCCTGCCATATTTCTCTCCGCAGCCTACCATCTGACTTGCCTTATTTTCAGATATGTGTCATTTACTTCCTGTCCCCTTGCCCCCAGAATGTGAGCTCCGTAGGCAGGGCTGTTGGGGCTCTTCTGGGCCTGGGCCTGGGGGCGATCAGCCCTCAGCGGACGGCCATGACTGGCTGGGTGGCTGGGTGGCTGGGTGTGATGGGTCCTTTGTGGGCAGATAGGGGTTTGCTGGGGCTGGGCTGGGACATGTGTCAGCCCCAGAGCCGGGGGACTGGGGCCGCATGCCTGCGGCGTCCTTGGAGGAAGGTGGCTCAGGGCGGGAGGCCTGCAGGGAGCCTTGGAGGGGGCGTGGGGGCCGTGCAGTGGGCAGCAAGAACTGGGTGGAGGTGGGGGGTGATGTGGGGCGGCCAGTGGGCCACAAGGAGCCTGCCCTGGGCCGGAAGGCAACCCGGACTCTCCCTCCGTCGGCAGAACACAGCCCAGGGAGGTATGGGGTAAACTGAGGCAGGGACAGGGTTTCCTGGAGCTGGTAGGTAAAGATCCTGGCTGAAGGGTGAGTGGGAGCCAAGTGCGGGCTGGGATGGGAGCACCTCTCAGCCCCTCTCCTGCTTTCTGCTTTCGGGTTTCATTCCGGGGACGGGAAGGGACAGCTGTGCCAGCCACGTCCTCTGCTCCAGCCCGGCCCCGGGTTCTGGCGGAGTCAGTTCCCTCCACTGTCCACCTCGGGGGAGCCGCTCGATGGAGAGCTGGCGAGGGCAGGCGAGGAAGAGTTACGCACACATGCACGCGCGTACACACACGCACGGCTTTGTCACACAGGTGGGTCTCGTCATCCCCCTGGGCTGATTTCCTTGGGGAGGGGCGGGGGGGACCATTTTCTTCTCCGGAAAGGTCAGAGGGTGGAGCCGGTCGGGGCAGGGCCTGGAGAATTTGAGGCTTCTGCTGGGGCAGGCGGGAGACTGCCTGTCCCACGTGCCCGATGGTTCAGAGGCTGGCTCTTGAACGGAGGTGGACATTTGAGAGCGGGGCACACAATGTGCCTGCATTTGGGCTCAAACACTGGGCTTCCGAGGCGGCCATGCCCGGGCCGGTGGCTGTGGGCTGCCCTCCTCCGCTCCCTCTCCTGGGGTTGCTGGCTCTCCGCCGCCTCAGGGTTCCAGCTGTTTCTCTGCCAGTTTCACACATCCTGCCCGGGCAGTCTGGGTGTCTGAGCAGGGGTGTAGCGTGGCGGGTACACGTGCATCCGTTCCCTCACCAAATGTTCCTTTGGGGCCTGCTCCAGGCCCGACAGTGTCGTGGGCCCTGGGGGACAGGGGAGCAAGAGGGAGGCCAGGCCCTGCCAGTGGAGCTGACGTTCTCGCGGGAGAGGCGGACAACACACAATGTATGTGGGAAGTGCAGTGAGGGAAAAGAAAGCAAGGAAAGCGGCATCGAGGGTGACAGGGCGGGAGCTGGGACGTTTGAGCACAGACGTGGGTGAGAGAAGGAGGGAGCCACGTGCAGATCAGTGAGAAGAGAGTTCCACCAAGCAGAGCAGGTAGCCGGTGCAGAGGCCCTGAGGTGGGCACGTGCCGAGGGTTTGGAGAACAGCGAGGAGGCCCATGTGACTGGGGCAGAGTGAGTGAGGGGTGTGCCAGAACGGAGGAGGGCAGAGAGGCGGCGGGCAGCCCGGGCGGCCTCTCGGGGCCCCAGGGAAGGAGTCTTGGGCTGGCCTTGGCTTGGTGTGGGGGCCAGCACGGGGCTCCAGGATGTCGACTCTGGAGTGGATCCATCCGTCTTCCAGGCCCAGTGCTGCTTGGTGACCTTGGTGAGAGGTGTCGCCTCTCTGAGCCTCAGTTTCCACATCTGCACAATGGGGATGAGAACAGCGGCTCTGCTGGGGTCACAGGGCTCAGGGAGCCGGGCGTTGGCATCTGTACAGGGTCGCCACTCCCCTTGTGCTGCCTCCTGCTACCCCTCAGGGGCCGGGACAGGTCAGATGGGAGGTTGGCACCCTCACCACCAGGGCGTGGACAGGGGTGGAGAGGGCAGGAGGAAGGGACGAGGCCAGGACCAGCCTTGGAGATGCTGCTGCTGCTGCTGATTCTTAATAATAATGACGAAAACAGTAGCATCGCCGCAGCGCACCAGGGCGGGACAGGCAGGGAAGAGGCTGGACTTTGGTCTCCGCCTGCCCAGGTTCAAATCCTGGGGGCCCTAGACAAGGGGTTCCCCTGTCTGGGCCTCGGTCTCCCCATCTGTGAATTGGGGTGATGAGCGTACTGTCTCCCAGCTTAGTTGTGAGGATGGACTGGGGTTCGACACCGAGGGCCCCGAGCGGGGCCCGCCCACGGGGATCTCTGAGGATGCGGCTGCTGTTGATTCCAAGGGCTGGTCGGCCCGGGCTCTGGGTCAGTCAGGCCTGGGGTCTCGTGTCCACCCTGCTACCACACCTTTGTGACCTGGGCGAGCGGACTGCCCTCTCTGTGCCTCGTTTTCCTTATCTGTAACACGAGCCTCATAACGGCCCTTCCTCCTGGGACAGGTGTGCCGATTAAGCTAGGGGCCCTGCGGGGATGCTTGGATGGGGGGCACACAGTAGGTGCTTCGTGCGTGTAGGACTTACCGGGCACCTCCTTGCTGCGTGCTGTTACCTCGTGGCCGGGCTGCCAGTACTGTGCTCTCTGTGACTCCTGAGAAATCTAGGACTCAGGGGCTGTCATCGCCCGCTGAACAGGAGGGAACTGAGGCACAGGGCAGCTAGCTGCTCGTCCCCCGCCACGCAGCAAACTCCTAAGGCGGGCTGGCTCGCTCCACTTCACGGGTGCAGGAAACAAGGTGGCACAGGGCAGCACAGCAGGGCCAGGGTTTGGGGCCCAGGCCCGCTGAGACCTGAGTTGCAGAGCTTGCCTGGGAACCCACCCCCGGCTCTAGGGCAGGCCCCTCCCTTCATGGAGCAGCTCTGTCCCTCCCCTTTTGGGGGTCCCTGGGGTCCGGGCTGGGTGGGAAGGGAAGGCCCGGTGGGGGAGCCGGCAGTGCTGGGAGCTGCCAGGGTGGGGCTCCCGCCTGGTCATTATAAACATGGTCAGTTCCTCTGTTTGTCCTGCCCTCTGTGTGGTGCGCCCAGAGGGAAGGGGTGGCCCCAGGCAGATATCCGGAGGTGTGCTCCCCACCCCCTTCCTCTGCAGGGTCCCACGTGCCTGGGCCTGGGGGCTGGCTTCAGGGTGCAGAGGTCCTTGGGGGATTATGGGCTGTCCTATCTTCCAGGCGCCCCTGCCTTCCCCATCTTCATCCTGAGTGCCTCCTCCCTGGGGTCTGCCCCTCCCTCTGCTGGCTTTACAGAAGGGTCACGTGGCTAATCCCGGCCTGCAGAGGCCAGCTGACTCGGTGCCCCCAGGCTGCCGGCTGGGGTGGAGGCTGGGCAGGGCAGAGAGGGAGAGAGGCTGGGCCTGGGGCTGGACGGGGGCACGTCCGGGAGCCAGTGAAGGTGATAGGACAGGGGTGAAGATCTGGGGTGGGCATCAGGGAAGTGGGGGGAGGGTCGGGGGCAGGGACAAGGCTGGAAGCTGGCACTGGAAAGACAGGGCTGAGGGCAGAGAAGCCTCAAGAGAGAGAACAGGGTAGGTCAGGGCCACGCCGAAGTCTGGGAGGGCGGGATGGACAGTGTTCAGGGGGCTGAGGTAGGGCAGAGACATCGAGGGGGCTCCTGGCTTGGTTGGGGTCAGAGAAGGGGCTGAGGCAGAGGAAAGGGGCCCTGTCCTGGCCAGGCTGTCCCACCCCCCCATCCAGGCAGCAGGGAGCCCGGAGCAAACAGGGAAGCTGGGCCGCTGGAGGAGCCCTGGCCAGACCTGGCTCTGGCCACCTGCTGGCTGGGAGGCCTGGACCAGTTGAAACAGGTTGGCTGCTGGGTCCCCACCCACCTCCCACTGGGTTCCCGCGCCAAACCGGTTCTCCTGGATCACTGCCCATCATGATCCTCCCTCTGGGCGGATGGTCCTCCCTCTGGTCTCCGCTCCCACAGAGAAGGAGCTGGGAGGAGAACCAGGGGCTGGAGAGGCAGGAGGCCATGTTGCGGACATGCCTGTGAGTGTCCTCACGAGGTCACAGACTTAGTGAGCTCGGGCCACCCCTGTGCCGGGTGCTGGGGAGCCAGCCATGAAGCAGACAGAACCCCCACCGGTGCATCTCCCCTGGTCCTTTGGGCCTCAGCTCACACGGCCGCTCTTCTGGGAAGCCTTGCCTTGTCCCCTCTCTGCCATCCCCCCAGGCTGGGTCTGCCCTCCCTGACCCCAGTCTCGACCACTCTGGGCTGACAGAGGCTGCCTGGGTCACGGCTGTGTCCCCAGCATCAGCTAGCACAGGGCTGGGCACCAAGGGGTGAGTTATTACTGAATCAATGAATGAATGAACGAGCAAACGAACAAATGAATGAACAACTTGGCAAATGACATTTTCTTCCCATTTTGCAGATGAGTAACCCGAAGCCCCAAGAGGAGACGTCACCTGCCCAAGGGCATTTCTAGCACAGCCAGCATCAAATCAGGTGTGTGGGACTCCAGGGCCTGTGTGTGGGACAGGGGACAGGACCTGGGCCCTCCCGCTCAGATCCTGCTTGCGGTAATCCCAATTGTCAGAATGGCAAATGGTTGATCCAAGGCACACAGAGGTTAAGTCACTTCCCCAAAGTCACACGTGATAAGTGGCAGAGAGAGATTTGCGCTCTGGCCCTCTGGCTCCCCTCCCATCCCTACTCTGGGCTCCCTGGGGACACCACCGCCCTCGCGTCCCCCCTCCGGCCCCCTTGGTTTTTGGACCTGGTGTCGTTGAGCACGTGCGCTGTGCCTGGCGCTGTTCGGAGTGCCCAGCTGGAGGCTACAGACCCCAGACGCCCAGACTGTGGTGTGTGAGTGCCTGTTCTGAAGCGGGTCCTTCCGCCCTGGGGGAGCTTGGTGAGGAGCGTCCCGCTCTGGCCTCAGCCTCTGCGTGTAAAGTGGACTGTCGCCGTGAGGCCGCCTGGGCCATGCGAAGGCCAGGGGCTCAGTGACCGTTGGCTGCGCAGGTGGCCGAGCGGATCTGATGCTCCTAGCCCAGTGTCCAGGCTGGGCAGGCAGTGCTGACTGTGGCCCGGCCTTTCGTCCCTGAGCACACACGGGGTGCCAGGCACTGTGCTGGGCAGGCCGTGGGACGGGGGACCTGGGCGGGCGCGACCTGCCCCGTGCTCTTTCCAGTGATGGGGGGCAGGTGCTGAGCTAGTGAACACAAGCACGAGCGGCAGAATTTCCAGAAGTGAGCATGCCGTGAAGTGATGTGATGGAAGGACAGTGGGACGTGGGGGCCCTTTTCCGTGGGGTGGTCAGGAAAGGATTAACCACGACTCTGAGACCTACAGGAGGGAAGGAGGGAGCATGTGTGGATACTAGGGAAGTGTTCCTCACAGAGGGAACAGCCAGTGCAAAGACCCTGAGGTTTGAAAGGCAGTGTGAGCAAGGGGAGATGGAGCAGAGAGATGATGGCGGCAGGTCATGTGGGGTGGCACGGGGAAGGCTTGGCTTTTCCCCCAGTGAGATGGAGCCACAGGAGGGCTGTGAGCAGGGGACGGTGTGACCTACTCAGGTGTTCACAGGGTCCCTCGGGCTGCACATGGGGGACAGACTGGAGGGGTGGGGGCAGGGAGAGCGGGGAGGAGAGGAGCTCGGACCCAACCAGGGCAGGGCCAGAGGAGTGGGAGTGATGGGCAGATCGGTGAGCGGCCCCTCCCGCAGGCCTGCTGGTGGAGCCGAGTCTGCGCCCTCGGGTGCCCCGAGCCTCGGAGCCATGTTTGGGAAGAAGAAGAAGCGGGTGGAGATCTCGGCGCCGTCCAACTTCGAGCACCGCGTGCACACGGGCTTCGACCAGCACGAGCAGAAGTTCACGGGGCTGCCCCGCCAGTGGCAGAGCCTCATCGAGGAGTCGGCCCGCCGGCCCAAGCCCCTCGTCGACCCTGGCTGCATCACCTCCATCCAGCCCGGGGCACCCAAGGTATGGCAGTGCCCACCCCGGCAGGGGCCCCAGCACTTCACTGCACACTTGACCCCGACCTCCAGACAGACACACCCACCCCCACCAGGGGCCCCAGCCCTTCACCCTACACTTGACCCTGACTTCCAGACAGACACGCCCAACCCTGCACCCTAACCCTCGCCCCTGGCGCTTGCCTTCCATCCCCCAGCACACGGACCCTCTCCCCTGGCCTCGACGCTGACCCCCGGGCCCGAGGAGCCCACACTTCCCTCGGCCCCTCCCACAGCCCCCACAGCCTCAGAGTTGAGCGCCTCTCCTGTAGCCTCACCCCCTGAGCTCTGTGTTCCTGTCCCCAGTGCCACAGACTTGTCCTCGGGCCTCACAGAGCTCCTGTTGCAGGGAGAGGGGCAGCCCCATTCCTAGGTGGTGACCGCCCCAAGTGGGCAGGCTGGGCCAGGGGAGTCCACAGGGGCGCCTGACCCAGCCTTGGGAGCCACTGAGCCCCGAGGGCCGAGGAGGAGGAGGAGGAGGAGGCAGATGGGGGCGGGCAGGGCTTTTAGTGGAGGAAATAGCCTGTCGAAGCGCTGGGGGTTTTGGGGTTTGGGGTTGTTTTTTCCTGCCATCTTAAGCGTAAGGGCAGAGCTCAGATTTGCCTCGAGGTCTTTTTCCAAGGCCGCTGCTCTCACCCCCTCTCCCAGCCCCGTGGTCCAGGCACCCGGGCCTGCGGGGAGGCTGGCCTGGTGGCAGGGCTGAGGCCACGCCCAGCCTGGGAAGCCAGCCCAGAGCCGGGACTTTATCCCAAGGGCAGCGGGAACCCGGAAGGGCCGTGGGCCAGGGGAGCTGGCCAGGGTTGTTCCGAGGGGTGGGGACAGCTGTGCGGCCGTGGGCTCAGTGCCCGGGGGTAGGCCCACGGCTGACTCATCCTTTCCCAGCCCGGGCCTGGCGGCAGGAGGCCCAAGGTCAGCGAGTGTAGATGCTCTGCCCCCAGGCTCTCAGTCTGGCGGCTGCTGGGGTGCTGCAGTGTCCACGCACCGTGCTTCTGAGTGTTTGAATTCTTTCCCATTCTTTGCCACCACTTAAAAAGCAAGACTTCACATCCAGGTCTTTCTGGCTTCTCCTGACAAATGGGCTGGAGCCGAGTGGCAGCAGCCTTGCCAGCAGGGCCCTGGCTCTCCTGCCCGCAGGCCCCACCCGGCCCACCTCAGCTCCATGCCCTGCCTGGCCCCGTGGCTGCCTTGTGCTGGCTGTGCCCTCACTGGGGCTCCTCTTAAAATCTAGCCCCCACTCGGCCTCGCAGCTGTGAGCCCTCACTGGGGCTGTGTCCACCAGGGGGAGGGGCCACCTTGTCTTTTTTTTTGCTGAGGAAGATTCGCCCTAAGCTAACACCTGTGCCAGTCTCCCTCTATTTTGTACATGACCTGCCACAGCACGGCCACCTACGACTGGTGTAGGTCCCGGCCCGGGAACTGAACCCAGGCCACCGAAGTGGAGCGTGCTGAACTTAACCACTGGACCACAGGGCTGGCCAGGGCCACCTTGTCTTAATTCACACAAAGGTGCCCCACAGGCTAGCGCTGTCCTGGGGCCCCAGGCTGCCCTTGGCTGGGAATCTGCCCAGTCTTCCCAGGCTGTCCCCCACCCCTTGGGGACTCCTCAACCTCTTCTTCAGCACCAGCGTCGGACCGGGGCCTCCCTTCTTCACTGGGTGTCTGGCAGGGCCGGGCTCCAGGCTGGCAGCCGAGGCCCCAGAGAGGCAGGGCCAGGGCAGCTCCTGGGCACTGCGGTCTATAGCCGGGTTTTGCAGGATCCAGTTTTCTGCACATTCAAGACAGTTCTGACTTCAGGATGTGCGGCGGCCCGGGCCCGGGCCCGGGCCCCTGCGTGCCTGCGATGGATAGCAGAGGGATGGGGACGGGGTGCCTCCTCGGCTCCTGCAGCCTCTGCCCAGCCCGCCTCACTCGCTCCCTGGTTCAGCGCATGTTTTTATTGAGCCCCTTCTGCGTACCAGACACTGCTCTAGGTGCTGAGATTCTAGCAGAGCAGAAGCGGACAGGGAGAAGGAATGGCTGCCCCCGCGAACATCCACGGGGAGCGGGTGGTGGATGGCTGCACACAGGCTTTGTGTCAGCCGCTTTTAAGAGCTCTAAGAAAAAGAAAGCAGGGAGAGGGTAGGCATGTCGGGGCGGCATCTTAGACGGCGTTGGTCCGCAGAGGACTCTTCCGAGAAGCTGTTTCCAGCAAAGACCTGAAGGAGGAAAGGGAGGAGCCGTGGGCACACTTGGGGGGAAGTGTTCCAGGCAGAGCAAACAGCCCGTGCAAAGGCCCTGACGTGAGAGCATGCCTGGTGTTTGAGGAGCAGCGAGGAGGCCTGTGTGCCTGGAGCTGAGTAGGGGACAGGGGGCACCCTGGAGGCTGTGACTACAGTTCTCGAGGGAAGAGATGGCCATGACCTGGGTCAGGGTGGTGGCCATGGTGGATGAGGACTGAGTGGATTTGGGACACTTTATGCGGGCATTTGCATTGGCCGTCCCCGCTCCTGGGCCCTCCTGCCCTCTCCTTTGGGGCCAGTCCTGTCTGACTTTCCCTGGACCCCGCCCTTGGCCTCTGGGGGAACAGAGAGTGGTCTGGGGGTTAACAACCCTCGCAGGCTGCAGAGGGCGTGTGCCAAGCTGTGCCCTGGCCCCAGCATCCTGTAATTTGCGGTTCTCCGGGGCTGATTATGGGGTGGCGTGGCCTCTGCCTTCCTCCCCCTCCACCCCACAGGGCAGGGACCTCCCCCAGCCTGGAGAGCAGGAGAGAGCCAGGGAGGTGCTCCTCAGGGGGGCAACCAGCCCGGGGGGGTGACAGCCTGACTGACAGGAGGGATCTCCTTCAGCTCCTCTCCTTCGATGGACGTCTGGGTGCTGGGGGAGGGGCTGCAGGGGCCCCCTGGTGCCGCCCCCCGCCCCCATCATCACCCCATGGCATTTCTTCATTCCGTCTCTGTCTTGTCTCTGTGTGTGCTGTGTTGTCCTGTCCTTGTGTGTTGGATCCACGTCCTGTGTCCCCCTCCTTGCCCGGCCCCCGCCCTGCCATTGCCCCGGACCCCAGACCATCGTGCGGGGCAGCAAAGGCGCCAAGGATGGGGCCCTCACCCTGCTGCTTGATGAGTTCGAGAACATGTCGGTGACCCGCTCCAACTCCCTGCGGAGAGACAGCCCGCCGCCGCCCACCCGGGCCCGCCAGCAGAACGGGATGCCCGTGGAGCAGGCCACCACAGCCGGAGGGGGCCCGGAGAGAGCGGGCCACGGCCGGGTGGCTGGGCGCAGCGAGGGGGGTGGCGGCAGTGGCGACAGGCGGCGGGCGGGGCCGGAGAAGAGGCCCAAGTCTTCCAGGGAGGGCTCAGGGGCGCCCCAGGAGTCTTCCCGGGACAAACGCCCCCTCTCCGGGCCCGACGTCAGCGCCCCCCAGCCTGCCGGTCTGGCCAGTGGGGCGAAAGTGGCAGCTGGCCGGCCCTTTAACACGTACCCGAGGGCTGACACGGACCACCCGTCCCGGGGCACCCAGGTAACCCATCCCCCTGCCCCAGGACCCCCCATCGTCCCCGGGCCCAGAGCTTTCCCAGGGTGGCCCACCTTCCAGCTCCAACCCGTGCCCAGCCCACTGTCTGTCTCCATCCTGACCACCATGTGTCTGTTCCTCAGCCGGGGCCCCTGTCTTGCTCTGGGAGCAAAGCTGGCCCCCGGCCCCTCTGCTGACAGCCGCCTCTCTTTTCTGTTTCAGGGGGACCCTCACAACCTGGCCCCCAATGGGCCCTCAGCGGGGAGCCTGGCTGTCCCCCAGTCCTCCTCCCGGCCTCCCGC
The DNA here is from genome assembly GCF_041296235.1 of Equus asinus. Classification (NCBI taxonomy): domain Eukaryota; kingdom Metazoa; phylum Chordata; class Mammalia; order Perissodactyla; family Equidae; genus Equus; species Equus asinus. The sequence goes on from NC_091815.1 coordinate 24,363,000, forward strand.
CCGAGCCCGCGGCCCCCCCAGCCCTGGGGTGCTGGGCCCCCACGCCTCCGAGCCCCAGCTGGCCCCCGCGGCCCGCACCCTCGCGGCCCCTGCCGCCGCCCCCGGCCCCCCCGGCCCCCGCTCGCCTCAGCGGGAACCCCAGCGAGTATCCCACGAGCAGTTCCGGGCTGCCCTGCAGCTGGTGGTGGACCCTGGGGACCCTCGCTCCTACCTGGATAACTTCATCAAGATCGGCGAGGGCTCCACGGGCATCGTGTGCATCGCTACCGTGCGCAGCTCGGGCCGGCTGGTGGCCGTCAAGAAGATGGACCTGCGCAAGCAGCAGAGGCGCGAGCTGCTCTTCAATGAGGTGGGCCTCGAGCCCCCATCTCCACCTCACCCTCCTCCCCGAATTCCCGCCAGGGCGCCTGGTGGGGTGAGGCTGGGTGCCGGCCCATCCTTTCTCTCGCTCCTCGCCCTCCCCGGGCTGTCACGACATCTCCCACGGTCTCTGTCCGGCCCGGGCCCCTCACACAGCCATCAAGTCCTGAACTGTCCCCCTAAACCTGCTCCGTCTGGTCCCTTCTCAGAGAGGCCCCAGCCTGCCAGCCCCGAGCAGCCCCACCCTCGCCTCCCCTCCTGGGCACCCCCCATTCCCCACACGCAGGCCTGCCCTGCCCCCTCATTGACCCTGGGGCGCCCCCTGGTGCCCTCAGGATAAAGGCCTGGGCCCTGTGCCGGGCAGTGGAGATAGAGCCCCATCCAGGCCCCTCGTCCTGTCCTGCCTCCGGCTTGGCGCTTGGTGGCCTCTCTGGGGGGCCCTGGTACAGAGGCAGCCTCTGGCTCTTCCCCAGAGCGCCTGGTGTCAGGAGCAGCCCCAGACTCTGATGCTGGAGTCCCAGAGGACTCAGCCTGGACTTGTCTGAGCTCCCCATCTCTTGGCACTCCTCGGCTGTGCCCCATAAGCTGTCCCCGTCCCCAGATGACAATGCTCCAGTGGTGCCATGAGCTTCTGGTTAACGTGGCCCCAGGTGTCAGAGCCTCGTGGTCCCCACCTCCTCCGGGCTGGGCCTTGCTGGGCCCCCTGGGTTCTAACCCCGGCTGATGCCTGCTTGTCCTTCTGCTCCTGGCCTTGTGCTTACACGCCCTCCTCCTACCCCGTCCCAGCACCAGCCTGGCCGTCAGGGCTGCACACTCAGCTCAGGACTGGTCAGAAGTCATGATGAGAGATGTGTGCACAGGGGTGGGGGCACCCAGCATGCCGGCCTCAGGCCCCAGGCTGCCTCTGAGGTCTGTGGGCTTTGGCAATGGGGAGGGCAGTCCAGGGTGACCCCGAGGGTGCCAGGGGGAACCGGGCCTGCAGTGTGGCGGGGCCTGAGCCCGGGCCCGAGAGGGTGGCAGGGTGCGGCTGGCGGGCCCGCTCCAGCGCGTTGACCTGGCCCCCGCGCGCAGGTGGTGATCATGCGGGACTACCAGCACGAGAACGTGGTGGAGATGTACAACAGCTACCTGGTGGGCGACGAGCTCTGGGTGGTGATGGAGTTCCTGGAGGGAGGCGCCCTCACCGACATCGTCACCCACACCAGGTACTACCGGGCAGCGGGACTGCGGCAGGCACCCGGCCTGCTGTCTCCCCAGGGGGTACCTGGTCCGCTCTCCCATGACAAGGCTCATCCCCTCCAGGCCCCTTGGGGTGGGGCCATGTCTCAGAGCCAGCAGGGCCTTGTCGTCTCGGGTCTCCAGGGCAGGGCCTTGTCCCCCTCAGGGTCCTTGGGGCAGGGCCTTGTCCCCTCACGTCACCGCGGCAGTGTTGTGCTTCCCTCAGACCCCGGGGCAGGGCCCTGACTGCCCCAGTTCCTCACCCCCACCCCTGCAGGATGAACGAGGAGCAGATCGCCGCCGTGTGCCTGGCCGTGCTGCAGGCCTTGTCTGTGCTCCACGCCCAGGGCGTCATCCACCGGGACATCAAGAGCGACTCCATTCTGCTGACCCACGACGGCCGGGTGAGGAGCGGGCTGGTTCGGGCTCCCCTCCGCTGTCAGGTGGGCCGTAACCACAGTCCAGCACCTTGAGGAGCAGTGAGGTTACCGCCCTCAGGCAGCAGCCCCGGGCCAGGGGCCAGGTCGGCGGGGTCTCTGTCCTGTGATCATTAGGGGCTCGGGCTGGCCGGGGCTCTGCCCTCAGCACCACACGCTGGGAGCTGGAGTCTAGCCCTGGGCCCAGAGGGGGCGGCCAGCCACAGCTCTGGGCCACGTGCGTCTCCCTCCACTGAGAACCTGTTCTAGCCGAGCACCCAGGGTGGGCTGTGGACCCCAGTCCTGTCTCCCATCTTCTGGACTGAAGTTCTGAATCTGAGGTCCGTGGATGGGGCTCCCCGTGCCCGGAACCTGCATTTATGTTCCAAGAGTGGCCCTGATTTTCAGTGGGGGGAGCCGTGCCTTTCACTAATTCTTGGTGGTGGTTTGCTTGCCATGCCCCAGGCCGGCTAAGCCAGTCAGCAGGGTGGGGCTCTGTCACATTGGGAATCTCAGCCGGGGTCCCTGAGCACCTGGAGATGTCCTCAGATGTGTTTGGGGGCCATCTGTGAGCCTTGTCTGCACACCATGTGGGATGCTTCCTGGGGGCAGGAAGATCCATAGATACCTCAAGAGTCTGAAAAGGGCCCACGGTTCCAGAAACTCTGGAAACCCTTGGTTCTGTGGACATGGCTGTTGCAGAGGCAGGCTGCGTCCCCTCCACCCCTCAGGCAGGCTGTGTCCCCTCCACGCCTCTGCCAGGCTGCGTCCCATCCACCCCTCGGGCCGGGCCATGTCCCTCTCATTCGTGTCAACTGTGGATGTGGACTTTGGGAGCCCGCCTGGTCTCAGCCCCTGCCCAGCCTTTGGGACCTGTGGGACGCAGGCCACTGCCCCTGAGCCCAGTGCGGAGGAAGGCAGCTGGAGTGATTGAGGAGGTGACACACCCGAGGGTCCCCTGCCGGGAGACGGCGGAGCTGCCCAGGGGTCTGGCTCTGACCTCTGGGCTGCATGGTGGAGACGCAGCGGTCCGCGGCCAGGGGCTTGCATGAGTGGCCACCTCTGCTCACCTTCCCCGCCAGCACCTCTGACCCCACGGCCTGCCCTGCTCCAGGTGAAGCTGTCAGACTTCGGGTTCTGTGCCCAGGTGAGCAAGGAGGTGCCACGGAGAAAGTCACTGGTCGGCACGCCCTACTGGATGGCCCCGGAGCTCATCTCCCGCCTTCCCTACGGGCCAGAGGTGAGCCAACGGCGGCCCAGTTGCCACGCTGTCAGCACCGGTTTACACGGCGACAGTCCAGAACAGCTGAGTGCTGGGGACGAGGCGGGCGCAGTCTAGGAATGGGTCGCTGGGGACGGTTTTGTGGGAGAGGCAGGCATGCGTGCACGCGTGCATTCCTGATGGGGGACTAGTTCAGAGCCAGGCCCAGTGCTTGGCCACGGGAACCAAATGCTGAACAGCGGTGGCCACGGCCCTGCCTGACAGCCTGGTACGGGGGCCACAGGCTGGCAGGCTCCTGGCTGGTGTGGTCTGAAGATGCTCTTGGAAGCATTCCCAAAAGAGAGCCCTCACATAAAAGTCTGAATTTCCATTTTCTGTCGGGAAACCAAGAGATCCGGCCCCGTGGAGGCCAGATTCCCACACGTGAGCAACCAACAAGCACCGAGGGGCCACCCTGCTTTAGAAAGGGCAGGGGCACCTTCGTCTTGGCCACACTCCTCACTCCTCCCTATTACCTGCACCAACCTGCTTCAGTCACTGCCATGACCTGCCTGGCCCTGAGGCCTCTGAGCTGTGGCCTGTGGCCCCAAGGATTTCTCCACAGTCACTCAACAAGACTTGACCCAATGACTGGCCATGAGAAAGGCACCCTGGGAACCGTATTGTGGGACCTCAGGCTGGAGTGGGTCACTCTGGGAGAGGAGGCTGGTGTGATTCTGGGGGGATGTCTCCATCAGGAGGCCTGTAAGCGACAAAACCAGCTTAAACAAACTTCTCAAAATGTGAAAGCTCTGGGTCCCTAGAACCATGACGTTTGGGGGTGACAGGCTTCAGGCTGGCTAGCTGGCTGTGCACTCTGTCCCTCCAAGCTCTGGTTTTCTCAGCAATCTTCGCTCAGCCAGGCCCACCCCTCGTGGGAGCAGAGATGGCCCGGCCACTCGGGGACACGTCTCCCTGTCCTTGAGTGCCACCGTTTTCCTAGATATTTTGGTTAAGGTCCCAGGGTCGACTGATTGGCTTTGCTTGGGTCATGTGGCTGCTCCTGAGCCAATGACTGCATCCTGACTCTGCTGATGGGGACCTGGTCACGGACCCAGCAGATGCACCGTGGACAGACAGTGAGGGAGGGGGTCCCTCAGGGGAAGCCGGGGGTGGTTCGCAGAAGGTGCTGGAAGCTGGGTGGGCAGGCCCTTCCGCAGGCTCCCTGGGCGAGGAGGGCTTGGGGCTAATGGGCTGGCATCCGAGAGAGCGTTCTTGCCCCAGGAACTCCGGGAGCTAGGAGGCGAAGGCCAAACTGGGGGCTGTCCCTCTGTGGGCTCCCCCATCACTGGCCTGCCCCTGTCCCCACTGCAGGTGGACATCTGGTCTCTGGGGGTGATGGTGATTGAGATGGTGGACGGGGAGCCCCCCTACTTCAACGAGCCACCCCTCAAAGCCATGAAGATGATTCGGGACAACCTGCCGCCCCGACTGAAGAACCTGCACAAGGTGGGCCCCTCGGGCAGGTGTGAGGGGGACAGCGCACCAGCAGGCGGGGGCTGGGCACCGGGCAGCCTCCCACCTGGCAGAGTAGCTGGGCTGCTGGTGGCCCTGGGCTGGCGCTTCCTGTGCACTGGGTCCGTGTGTGTATGTCATCCCCCACCCCCGGCCTCAAGTGTCTGTGCAAGCGCAGACCCGCTGTGTGCTCATCATCCTGCGGAGCTTTGCTTGGGCTGGCCTGCTGGGTGCACGGCCAGGGCCCGGGGACAGCCTTCCTGGGGCGGAATCACCGGGTGAGAAGGGGGTGCCTCTAGGCCCAGCTGCCGCCGGCTTCTTGCCAGACCTGGAAACTGGGGTGGCACTGAGCCCTTGGGCCCAAGCTTTAGCCGCCTGGGACCTCTTTGCTTGTCCCTGGGCCTTCGGTGACGTCAGCCTGTTTGACAGAGGAAGAAAGGGGGCCCACGGCGAGTGAGCAGAGGAGCTGGCACTCAGGCCAGAGCCGGGACCTCTCCTCTGACCCTGTCCCCGCCACCTTCACAGGTGTCGCCGTCTCTGAAGGGCTTCCTGGACCGCCTGCTGGTGCGCGACCCCGCGCAGCGGGCCACGGCAGCCGAGCTGCTGAAGCACCCGTTCCTGGCCAAAGCGGGCCCGCCCGCCAGCATCGTGCCACTCATGCGCCAGAACCGCACCAGATGAGGCCGGCGCCCCGGCCTGAACCAAAGAGCCCCTGCGGGCCCCTGCCCCGCCGGAGGCCAGTGGGGGCACCGTCCTCCAGCCTGGGAGACACTCCGTGCGCCGCCCTCCTGCCAGGGGGATGTGCCAGACCCTACTACTGAACTCCAGTTTGGATTTTGTGACCTTTCAAAAAACACAGGGACTCGTGGGAGCAGTGAGGCTCCCAGGACCCCCCACCCTGGGGACAGGCCCTCCCTGTTTCCTGTCCCCAGGAAGGCTGGGCGGCCCTCCCATCACTGGAAGTCTGCAGTGGGAGCCGCTGGGGGTGCAGAGAACACTAGGAAAGAGGTGTGTGTGCCTGCACGCTGTGTGTGTGTGTGTGTGTGTGTGTGTGCGTGCGCGTGTGCCCACATGCGGAAGGCCCAGCTCCTCTGTCCTGCGGCCTGCGTGGGCCTCTCTGAGACCTTGCCTGACATACAGCCCCTCCCCCTGAGCCGGTGCGGGGGTCGATCATGAATGTCTGAAGTGTGGCCTTCTCCCCCCTGCACCCCGCCCTGCGGCTGGCTGGGGAGGCAGGAGTTGGGGCTTCCCGCCCACCCCAGCCTCCGCGGAAAACGACTACTGCACCTGGACAGCCTCTTTTCTAGAAGTCTATTTATATTGTCATTTTATAACACTTGCCCCCGCCCCCACCTGGGGACAGATGGTCCCTGTCCTGTGGGGTGGCACCGGGACCAAACCACTGCTCGAAGAATCAGGTTCCTGCACCCCCCCCCCCCACCCCCGGTGCAGCCCCGCCTCCCCGCCCTCAAGTTAGTTTTACAATTAAAACATTTTCTTGTTTCGTGTGGTGTGTGTGGAGGCCCTCCGTGTCCAGGCCGTCTTGGGGTGAGGCTCGGGGAAGGGGTCTGGGGTGGGGGAGCCTGGCCCCCAGGATCCCAGCCCAGCTTCCGGCAAGGGCCGCGTCTGTGGGCGATGGGGAGCTCCAGGTGAAAGCAGGCGAGGATGCTCCCCGCCCCATCCGGACACAACTGATGCACCCCAAGGCCAGGACGGGGCCGGTGCACCAGAGTCCGTGTGCCGTGGGGACCAGTTTGCCAAATCTGCAGTTTGCTAGAAACACACTTTAAAGGATATTTGTCTTGAGCATTTTCAGTGGGTAGGAACTGACCATTGGTGAGATGATGTTAGTAAACTGGCCATTCGGCAAACTGGTCAGCGGGCAGGTGGGCTTTCAGGGGGCTGGCTGAGGCCGATGGACCTGGAGCTGCCATTGGCCGAGTCCTCTCCAGGCCAAGGCCTGGGGGGCTGAGCCTGGCCCTCCACGAGGAATCTGGTGGACATCGGGGTGATAGCACTGCTTCTGCCTTCTCGGCCCTGACCGCCCAGGCCAGTGTGGCGCGTCTTCCCCAGCGCCTGAAAGGGGTCGGGGGCCACAGCAGCCTCGGGGGCAGGTGGGAGGGCAAGGAGTGCAGCCCCCCTCGAGCCCTCCGAGTGTCACTGGCACCAGGGGCCTCCGCCTGCTCCGTGGGCCGGAAGCGTGTGTTGCAGGCGGGGCGTCTGCCTTAGCCCACGTCCCCTGCTCTGCACGTCACCCCCACACTGTCCCGCCCGACAGCACCCCTCTCCACGGGCCCTGAGCTCCCCCAAGAACTGGGCTTGTGCTTCTGGGGCCAAGAAGATGCGGGATCTGGAGAGAATCACAGAGATGCGGACGTAACAGCGCCGCCTACTGCTGCTGTGCGTCGCACCGCTTAACGACGGGCATGCGCGCTGAGAACCGTGTCAGTAGGTGGTTTCGTCGTTGCGCGAACGCCAGGGCGCATGCTCGCACAAACCTACGCGGCACGGCCAACCTCACACCTGGCTCTGCGGGACCACCGTCGTAGACCGGAATGTCGTGCAGTGCACGTGACTGCATATGAATGTTTGAGGCCTGGGTGAAGCGGGTATATCTCTGGGGAAAAATATGCCAAAATTGGAATAAGGAGAGATAGAAAATAAGAAAAGACCAAAATAACAGCTCCCCACACACGTGTATAAAAGAGGGGAAAAAAGCTTCAAGCTTGACTGCTAACGAATGAGTTCTAGACTGAAGCCTCAGGTAATTCCTACCTTGTACAGCTTGTTCCAGAAAACAGAACAAGAGGGCGGCTGCCCGGCTCTGGGGAGGCTGGTGCGCCCGCGCTTCCAGAACCGATGTGGGAGGCGAGAACAGAGCTATGGAGTCCCCGGCGGGCCCTTGCGGTGCGGAGCCAGGGTCTTGGGGCAGCTCCAGGAGGCGCCACCCTCCAGGGGAAGAAGCCGCTCGAACACAGCACGACGCTTGCCCGGTCACATGATGTCACACTGTCGGGCAGGTGGCTCTGTCTGTCTCCGCGGCGGCGCTGCTGTTAATGTTGCCTTCACTCACCATCACTGCGTTGAAATGGTTGTGGTTGGCTTGGGGGGAGCTCCTGGAGACCCCTACTTCCCTCCCGCTGGCACCCTTGCAGAAGGGACTCCCACAGCGCCTGTCAAACCCTCTGAGTGTTACAAACGGGGCGCGTGATCTGGGATGGGGGTACACAGGCGCTGGGAAGGCTGGAGGAGCCAGAGGGAGGGACCAGCCAGTAGTCAGTAGAGGCAGGAAGCCGCCACCCACGGGGCTGGAGGGGGCAGGGCCGGGGCACCCAGAGGCCAGGAGGGAGGCCTCAGGCTGTAGGTCAGAGGCGTGTTTACAGACACCCAACAGGAGCGACTGAAACAAGTCAGACCAGTGGTTCTTCAAGCACGGTGCCCGAGCACTGGCTGGAAATGCAGATTCCCAGGCACCACCCCAGGCTGAATCAGAGGCTCTGGGTGGGGCCCGGCGATCTGTATTGCAGCACGCCCTCCCAGGGATTCTGATGCTGCTTGAGTTTGGGAACCATGAGATCTACGGTCGCTCTCTCGTGTGAAAGGCCCAGAAGCGTGGGCCTCAGCCCCGTGCAGTCCGCGGCGTCCCGGCCTCCTTCCATCTTGCAGCTCCTCCACTCTGGGACCAGTGCCTCCCTCAGGGGGTTCAAGGGAGGACGGGACGTCCCTTTAAGGACGCCACCAGAGGTTGCACCACTGCCTCACTGGCCGGAGCTTAGTCACGCGGCTGCACCTGGCGCAGGGGAGGCTGGAAATGCGGTCTTCGTTCCGGGCGGCTGTGTGTCCACTAGAAATTCTTTGAGCATCGAATGACGAGTGGCGCTCCCCTCCTGCTGTTCATGAGATCCTCCGGGCTTCTCCCCACGGACCCAAGTGTATGCAGGAGCTTAATGTTTGATAAGGGTGGCCCCACACATCAGTGGGGGAAAACAGGGTGTTTAATGACAGTGTTGGAGAAATGGGTTCGTTTTGTGGAGAAAGAGAAAACTCAATCCCTACCAAATAGCACAAGAAAAGGCAACCCTAGACCTCGGCTACCTTGGGCAGTAGCCACTAGCCACATGTGGCTGCTTGATTTTAAATGAAAAGGAAATAAAATTAAGCGTTCAGTCCCTCGGTTGCATGGGCCACATTTCACATACTCAGCTGTCACTTTTGGCCAGCGGCTACTGATTAAGTATGAAACCTTCCATTTTCTTCGTTCTGTTGGACACTGTTTCTCTAGACGGAATAAACCTCACTGTGACAGATAAACCGTGAACCTGATAGAGGAAAATACTGGATGACCCAGGGGCAGAGAAGGGCTTTTTGTTTTTTAAGTTTGACGTGGGTTTCTATAAATCTAAACTGACAGGTTATCAGTGCGAGAGAAGGACTTTTTAAAACTCCAAAGGAACAAATTATAAAGGAAAAATAAATTTGATTCTATCACAATTAAAAATTTTTGTTCGAGGAATGACATCATGGGCAAATGGCATGGCCATGTTTCAGCATGGGAGGAAATATTTGCAGAGTCTAACACTGATGGGATGCTTTTCAACGGGAAAAAGAGCAGCCCTTACAGAGAAATGGGTGAAGGACGTGAACAGGCAACTTACAGAAGAAAAGAATCCAAAAGGCGGAGGAGAGTGTGCACAGGCTCACAGTTATAAGAGAAAGGCAAATTCCGGCAGTGAGCTGTCATTTTGACACCAGAACTCTGGTAAAAACATATCGAGTCTGGCTTAGTCGAATGAAGTACTGTACACAATAATTCCGCTGCTGGGTGACTTCCCAAAGAAATTATCATCCAGGGCCATGAGGGAGCGTACAGCCGGATGTCCACTCTCGGGGGGGCTGGAGGTGGCCTGGGGGGTCCACCCCAGGGGGAGCGAGTGGAAAACAGAGGGGAGACCAGTGATCCATAGAAAAGGAAAATGAACATCGATAATACCAGCCCAGGGGTGTAAATGACAAATGATGGATGTAAAATGGTCCTCATTGTGCAAGACCAAAAAGAGAGACCACTTCTGTATCAGAATGGCACCCAGCGGGGAGGGCAGGGGGAGGGAAAGAAGAATGAAGGAGAGAGGGGTCTTGGGAGGAATACAGGCCTTGAAGGCCATGACGACGGTCTGCTCTAGAAGCAAAGGGTGACCCCCTTCAGTGTGGCTTGGGGCTTGGTCACAGGTATTTACAAGGACAATTATCCAGGCGATCCTAATGTGCAGCCTGGCTTGAGGACGGGAGGACAGCAGTGTGTCTGCCACAGGAAGTCACTGTCGGCCTCAGACCTCACGCCAACGCCCCACAGGGAGAAGGGTCCAGGGAATGACGTCACGCCTTCCTCCGTCCCACAGATGCCGAGCCTGAGGTCCAGGGATGGGAAGGGCCCTGCCCAGGATCACACAGCCTCGGAGGGCCAGGCCTGCAGTCTTGGGTCCCTCACTGGCTTTCTGTGTCCGGCCTCGGCTGCAACAGCGACCGGGACAGACATGCTCCAGGAGGCTGGAACTCTGCGGCCCCGGTGCCAGACAGATGACATCGGGGAGCGGAGAAGTGGCCACGCACACGCCCCTTTGAAGAACAGCAGCTTCTCAGGCCAGTGTGGCCTTGCAAGCATTCAGCCCCCCTGATGCCAAATGTTCTGATTTGTCTAAAGAAATCCCCATTTTCATGTGAATCTTGAATCTTAAGGGTAGGCGACTAATTCAAAACATTGAACCATATCCTGTGGTCCAAGCAAAATCAAGGTGACGGTGACAATTCCTCAAGAACCACTGGGTCCGGGGTTTCACCAAGCTCCTGGTTTAACCTCGTTGAACCCTGCAGGCGGGGGAAGGGTGCCCCCTCCCCCAAACAGATATGTCGGCGTGGAACATGAGAATGTCGCCTTATTTGGAAAAAGGGTCTTTGCAAATGTGAGGGAGTTAAGGATCTTGAGATGAGGTCATCCTGGCTTATCTGGGTGGGCCCGAGGCCCAGGGGCCCATGGCCTTGTAGGAGAAAGACACCCCGAGGAGACGCCGCATGAAGACGAGGCAACAGCGGCGGCCCCCAGAAGCTGGGAGATGCGAGAAGGACCCCCAAAGTCTTCAGAGGGAGCGGGGCGCTGGGACACCTTGGTTTCAGGCTTCAGCTTCCGGAACTGTGAGAGAACACGTTTCTGCTGTTTCAAGCCTCCGAGTTTGTGGCAAACCATCTGGCAGCTCTGGGAAACGGATGCAACCTCCCAGCCCTCTGAGGAAGCCCCTTCCTTGTCCCCTTTTACCGCCGGCAGACTGAGGAACAGCGACATGAGGTCACAGCCCGAGGTCCTGCAGCCGGAGAGCGGCGGAGGTGGGTGTGAGCCCAGGCGCCTGGCCTGGGAGCCTCTGCACACGACCACCACCCCACGGGCTCCTGAAGAACCAGGCAGGCCCCTCCCTCACCCTAAGGACCACAGGCCGGAGCAGAGAAGCATCGACCTCCGTCTGCTGGGCTGCCAGCCAAGGCCACGAGGGCCAGGCGCCAGAGGGGACCCAGGAAGAGAGGCGGTTGCTCCGGGAGAAGACTTGGGGCTGAGGGGTGTTGGGATGGAGGATGAGACGGGGCAGCAGATAGGGGCCCACCCTGTGGTTTGGGGAGGTGGGGACAGCTCAGAGCCTTTCCTGGAAGACCAAAGGCATCTACGGAAGCTTGGGGCCCGCTGGGTAAACCGTCAACCTCTCTCCCTTTCTGCCCCCCTCCTTCTCTTCCCTGTATGCTATCTCTTTCTCCTTTCTCCATCTCTCTCTCTCGGTCTATTGTTTAATCTCTTTTTTTTTTTTCTGAAGAAGATTGGCCCTGAGCTAACATCTGCCACCAATCCTTCTCTTTTTGCTGAAGAAGACTGGCCCTGAGCTAACATCTGTGCCCATCTTCCTCTATTTCATATGTGGGACACCGCCACAGCATGGCTTGATGAGCAATGTGTAGGTCCACACCCAGGATCCAAACCCACAAACCCTGGGCTGCTGAAGCAAAGCACGTGGACTTAGCCACTGTGCCACTGGGCCAGCCCCTACTGTTTGATCTTATTTAGTATTTGAACAGGTAATCGAAGCCCATGGTACAAAATGTAAAAGATTCCAAAGACAGTAAATTGCAAAGTCAACATCCCACCCTCCCCATTCCAAGCCTCTCAGGCCCCCTCCCCAGAGGGCAGCCACTGGTATAAGTTCTTGTATCTCCTTCCAGAAACGTATGCACATGCCAGGAAATACCTACACGCATACACAGATCTCCGTCCTACTTTGCACAGATTTTACCATCACATGCGCGTCCTTCTCCGCCTTGCTTTTTTCTCCCTGATGCTGGATCTTGGTGGTTGTTCCTGGTCGGTACATCGACAGCAGCCTCGCTTCTGTTCCTGGCTGTGTAGTATTCCACGGAGCACAGGAACCGTGAGTTACTGACACAGCCGCTGTCGACAGCGTTTGGGAAGCTCACGGTTGTTTGCTGTCGGAAGCGACGCCACAGGAGAGATGTCGCACACAGCTGATATTTGGCACCTGGGTATGCCTTCGCCTCCCTCCTCCCCCACCTGCCACTGGACTCCCACCTGCCCTCAGCCCAGGCAACGCCTTCTGGGTCTCTGGGACCCTCTGGATCCTTGCCCGGCACTGGTCAACCCTGGCCCGGGTTCTGTAAGTGTCCCTCTCTGCGTCTACGCTCAGGCTCTCTAGATCTCTCTACCACTTGCTCTCTGGCTCTGTCTGTCTGTCTGTCTGTCTGTCTCCATGTTTTTGTCTCCCTCCTACCACCCTTCCTCCTCCTTCTCTCATTTCCCACCTTCCCCAACTCATAGCTGCCTCTCTGTCGCCCCCTCCAGGGGGCAGCTGGCTCACTGCACCCCCACCTCCCCTCCCCCGGGGTTTATACTGGGGGAGGCTGCCCCCTCCCCACCCCACCTTCCTCCCACCCCCAGCCCCCCCTGACCCGGCTGGGCTCTCCCACCCCCACAGTCCTGGCGGAGAACCCACGAGCTGCTTCTTCAGGTGCCCGGCCTCCGGGACCCCCGCCCCTCTCTCTCCCAGCGGGACGGGCCTAGGAGGCGCTGACACTCCTGGGGGTCCTGGTTTTGCAGTGGGAGCCGTGGGAGCTGGACTTGGTGGGCCGGCCGTGGTTCCTTGGCGGGACAGAGCCTCGTCCTCCCGCCCGGCCTGGCCTTCTTGCCCTCCCTGCTCGGCAAACTCAGCCACCAGTCCGTGTCAGCACTGAGCCGGGAACAAACAAACGACCCACCCAGGGCCCTGCCCGGTGAGGCTGACATTCTCAAGGGGTGACACGGTTCATGACTGAGTGAACATACCCACATGGACGCAGGTATTTACAAATCACACCAAGTTCAGGAAGGAAAGAGCGGGGTGTGGTGATGGAGAATAGCAGGGGGTAGGACACAGACCTGGGCTGGGGAGGGCCCAGGTGGCTTCACAGGGACCAGTGGGGAACAGCCACCAAGATACACTGTCAGGCAGAATAGAGCAAGAGGGCGTGTGTGTTACAAAGAGGGGACATTCAAATGGAGAGGAAGGCAGCCACGGAAACATAGAGTGGAAGGCCTTGTAGGCAGAAGGGGCAGCATGTGCAAAGGCCCTTGGGTGGGAAGGAAGTTGGAGGACCAAGGACCAGAAAAATATGAGACACCATGAGTGATGGAGAGACTGTGGGCCACCTCGGGCAGCCCAGTGGGGAAGAGATAGCCCTGTCTTAGAGATGGGAAACTAAGGCTTGGAGAAAGACAGTCCTTTGCCCAAGGCCACACAGGGTAAGGGTGGGGTCTGTTGAGCTCAGGCAACCATATGCTTTTTACCACTAGGATAGTGGTTCCTAATGTGGGAGCCCAGACCAGCAGCGTCAGCATCACCTCCACGTGGCCCCGCCCCAGAACTACGGAATCAGGAACGAAAATGGTGGGGGTAGGCAGCAGTGTGCATTTAGCAAACCTTCCAGAGGATTCCGACACGCAGCCAAATCCAAGAACCTCTGAGCCCGGCTCTCCCGCCTCCCCAAGCTTTGCTCCCGTCCGCTGAGGGATCCCCGTTGGTTACGGGTTGAATGGCGGTCCCCAAAAAGATATGGTCCCGCCCTGGTCCTGTCCACCCTCAGCTCCCTCCTCGCTGCTTCCCTGCCCCTCCCCACCCTCAGCTGGAGATCAGTTACATCTCGTCACTTCCCAGCTGAAACCTTTCCCACAGTTCCTCTCCGAATTTATGACTCAGATAAGCCCTACAGAGCCGCCCCAGTCCTTATGACCTCGGCTCCCTTCAATCCCTCCCCTCCAGCCCCCCTGCTGTTCTCTGAACACACCAAGCTTGGTCCCACCTCAGTGCCTTTGCACTTGCTGTTCCCTCTGCCTGCACGTGCTCCTCCCCCAGCCCTTTGCACAGCCCGCTCCTTCTCCTTCTTCAGGTTTCTGTTTCTCCAGCAAGAAGCCCTCCCTGACCCCCAGTTAAAACAGGCCTCCACTTGCTCCTCGTCTCTGTCATCACAGCCTCTTCGTCACCTTCAAAGCACTTAGTGCTATTTGTCAATTAACTAGTTGCTCGTCAATTAATTAGTGGCTCGACTTGTTGAAGCCAGAAGCCCACGGGGACAGGAATCTGTCTGTCGTTTCGCCATCATATTCTCAGTGCACGGGGCTCGGCTGCTGTGGTTACTTACTAAGGATTTGTTGAAAGAATGAGAGGTAGAAGGGGCCATGGGTAGCTCTGGATCCCTGTTTCCTTTATAAAAATTACTATATATTTTTAGAGAGATATTACACAGAAGTGGTACAAAATCCAAAAGGGACCAAGGGCATAGAGGGAAAGAGTCATTTCCCCCTTGTCTGTCCCGGTCACCACCTGACCACTGCCCTGAGGCCTCCCTGCTTTCTTGGGCTCCTTCCAGGGCAGTCTGACATACTCATTGTATATTTTCTTTCTTTTTTTCTTCTTTTTTTTTTTTGGTGAGGAAGATTGGCTCTGAGCTAACATCTGTGCCAATCTTCCTCTATTTTACGTGGGACACTGCCACAGCATTGCTGATGAGTGGAGTAGGTCCGTGCCTGGAATCCAAACTTGTGACCCCCCGGCCACCAAAGCAGAGTGTGCAAACTTAACCACTCAGCCCCCAGGCCAGCCCCCGTGTATTTTATTTCTTTGTACACATGGTCGCATACAAGGCCCACTGTTCTACATCTTGCTTTTTTGACTTCCTAGGCTTGTAGATATTCCCTTGTGAGTATGCAGAGAGAGGTGCTGGATTCTTTTTATTTCTCATCGAGGTATAATTGACACACATCAAGTACACGCCTCTTAAATATCCAGTTTGAGATCTCTGACAAATGTCTACACCCGTGTGACGACCACCACAACGAAGCCAGGACTTTTGCATCACCCCCGGGACGTCTGCTCGGGGCCTCTCTGCAATTGCTCCCTAGCCCGGCCGCCACCCACCGCTCTCTCCGGTTCTAGCTCACGGGGCCTTTTCCAGAATTTTGTATAAATGGAATCACACCGTCTGTGCCCCTCTTGCCCGGCTTTTGTCACCCTGCATGGCGATTTTTGGTTTCATCCATGCAGCTGCGTGGTTCGACAGTTCCTCCCTTTGTCTTACCGAGAGTGGTCCACAGCGGCTGCATCAGCCGCTCACCTGTCGATGGCTGAGTCCCGGGCGGACCTTGGGGACCGCTGGGCGGTGGCTCAGGGCGTATTTGGCTTTACGAGAGGTTGCCTGTTTGCCAAAGTCGTCCCACCATCACTCACGCTGTTGGACGTTTCAGGACACACGAGAGGTGGCTTTTGGGGGTGGGTGCCATGTTGGTCACCCAGGCCTTGGCCTGTCTGGGAAACAGCCTCTTGGAGGTTGAGGCCCCACCCTGGGCACTTTACCAGTGGGGACATGGAGAGAGGGGACGTTTGAGACCTAATGGCTTCGCAGGGCCTCTGTCGTGTCCCTGGATCCCTCGGCTTTAGGGAAAAAGGTTGCTTGTGGTATGGAAAGCGGGGATGAGGTGCCTCTTAAATTTTAGATTCCAGGCCCAGAGGGACCAAATCAGACTCCTGGGAGCAGGGCTAGAAAATACACACTTTTGGGGCCGGCCTGGCGGTGCAACGGTTAAATTCCCGTGTTCCGTTTCTCGGCGGCCTGGGGTTTGCCAGTTCGGATCCCAGGTGTGGACATGGCACCGCTTGGCAAAAGCCATGCCGTGGTATGCGTCCCACATATAAAAAATATAGAGGAAGATGGGCACGGATGTTAGCTCAGGGCCAGTCTTCCTCAGCAAAAAGAGGAGGATTGGCAGCAGATGTTAGCTCAGGGCTAATCTTCCTCAAAAAAAAAAAAGAAAAGAAAATACACATTTTTAATCGGCTCCCTGGGTGACTCTGATGAGCCCTAAAGTTTGGGACCCATTGAGTACAGGGTGTGGGTGAGAAGGAAGGATGTTCCGGGTGGAAAGAACTCATGAACAAAATCCCTGAGACAGGGGAGCACAGGTCACGGAGGCCGGGACCAGAAATCCAGGGCCTCGAATGCCGACCAAGAGCTGGGACTTCTCCCCCACCCCTGAGGGCAGGGGAGCCATGGCGGGTTTAAGTAGGGGAGTGACTGCTTGGGGCTTTCATAAGACCCCTCTGGCAGCCACTGCGCACGCGCGTGTGTGTGTGTCCAGGGCAGAAGAGGATGGCTGAGACCTCCATTCTGCGGACTCTTTGCTGCCCTTCGTTTGGGTCTCTGGCTCCGGCCGCTCCCTGCCCTGGGTTCTGACCCAGGGACATCTCTGACTCTAACCACCAGGCACTCCTGCTCCAACTCTGCTCTTCCTCCTCCTCCTCCTCCTCCGAGGCCGGGTGCGCAGGCAGCCAGACCTGGGTGTGTGTGTTCGTGCTTGTGGTGGCCGGGGTGTGTCTCCGGTTTGGGGCTGCGGCCTTCAGGTGCATGAGTAGGTTTGCCCCTCACACGGGTCCTCCCCGCCCCCCAGGGCCCTGGCTGGTTCCCAGCTTCCCCAGGCCGGCTCACTTCCCCTCTCGCGCCTCCGTACCCCGATCTGTGAGAGGAGGTGCCATGACCAGTTCCCACCTCCGGGGCCCGTTGTGGGGGACAGTGAGTTAAAGACAAATGTGCCATTACCCCCGTCTGCTCCTGTGTCAGCCAGGGATCTGAATCTGTGTCCCCATATATCTCATCTGAGTGTCTGTGTCTCCAACTCACCACCTGCCAGCTGTGCAACCTAGGATGACTGACTAGACCTCTCTGTGCCTCATCTGCTAAATGCGTGTAACAACAGTATCTATTTCCTAGGGCGGATGTGGAGACTGAATTAATAAGTCCACTAAAGAACTCAGAACAATGCCTGGCACACAGGCAGCCCTCGATGACAGGAGCATCCTCATTGGGTGTGAGCTCAACTGGGATGGTCCAGGGCGCATGTCTCTCGGCATCTTGCAGGAATCTGGGGCAGCAGACGTCCGCGGAAGCTTGCGGGTGAACTGGAGCGGTGTGGGGCCAGGCCTGTGAGGGCGGCCTCTCCTTGCCCATCTGTGTGGTGGGGGCATCCGCAGCGCCGCGCCCAGGCTGGAGGTGCGGATGAGACGGCGCCTGGCTCCCCTGCCTTTGCTGTTATCTTTCCTTCACCTATAAAATGCCAGGAACAGTAGCACCTGCCTCCTTCTCATCCTCAGAGGATGCGATGAACTTGGAAGCACTTAGAACAGCACCTGGCAAGCACCTAGGGGTTCTGGTCATCCGGGTGGGACTCTGCGCCGGGCTTACCCGGGCCGCGTGTGGGCCGCAACGTGGGCAGGCCGTGGCCGTGGGCATCTGGCCCTGCAGGTTCCTCCGCGCCCCAGCCTCCTGCCCCCGTCCCTCCCTGCAACCTGCCTGTGACCTCTGAGGGAGGAGGCCTCGCCGCCCGCCCGGCCCGGAGAAGGGTGGGGGCGCCCTCAAAACCCACGTGGGCTGCTGCTTCCCTCTGCGGCTGCCTCCGTGTCCCCCTGGGGTCCCCCATCTCTGTGACTCCCCATCTCTGGCTCCGGGTCTCCCTCTGCCCTCCATCCCACACCTTGGTTTCCAGAACAGGAAATGTCAGGGTCCCAAGGGTGTGTCCCCAGTGGGGGCAGAGGAGGAAGTAACAGAGGCAGGGCCCCTCCCACCCCCACCCCTCTGCTGAAGATGGGGTCCTCCTTAATCAGCCTCTTAACCCTGCCGCCCTGATCCTGACAGGGGAATGGGCCTCATTAGACAGCAGGGAGCACTGGCTGGAGTCCATCTGTCACTCTGGGTCCCGGGGCCCGTTGGTGGGTGCCTTGGTCCTCGGCTGGCCCTGGGGACCCTGGAACAGGAGGCTTGGGAAACTAAGGAGGGGTTGGGACCCAGACTCCCAGGTCTGAGGCAGGAGGGGCTGAGGGGCTGGGCTCCCGGGTCTGAGGGAGGAGGGGCTGGGGGGCTGGGCTCCCGGGTCTGAGGGAGGAGGGGCTGGGGGGCTGGGCTCCCGGGTCTGAGGGAGGAGGGGCTGGGGGCCTGGGCTCCCGGGTCTGAGGGAGGAGGGGCTGGGGGGCTGGGCTCCCGGGTCTGAGGGAGGAGGGGCTGGGGGCCTGGACTCCTGGGTCTGAGGGAGGAGGGGCTGGGGGGCTGGGCTTCTGGGTCTGAGGGAGGAGGGGCTGGGGGCTGGACCCCTGGGTCTGAGGGAGGAGGCGCTGGGAGCCCAGGTCCTTCCCCCAACACACCCCTCTCTCAAAAGCCCGCTGGAGCGCCCCGCCCCTCCCAGCCCCAGTTAACCCTGGGCCCCGCGGAGCAGTCGGGGACAGTCTCCCGGACCCGAGGATGGAGGCGGTGCGGGACGAACACCCGCTCGGGGGCGGGATGGAGGCCGACGAGCCCGCGAGCCCCCGGGAGCCCCCGTCGCCGCCCCCACCCGCGTCGCCGCCGTCGCCCGCGGTCCCCGAGCCCCCCGAGGTCCCCGTGCCCGAGCCCCCGACCGAGGCGTCCGCGCGGCAGCTGCTGCTGGAGGCGTGGGGACCGCCGGGCGCGGGCCTGGAGCTGCCCCCGCGCCTCACCTGGAAGCTGCTCTTCCTGCGGCGGCCGCTCTACCGCAACCTGCTGCGCTCGCCCAACCCCGAAGGTGCGGCCGGGCCGGAGCGCGGGGGCCGCCCGGTGCCTGTCTTCTTCCCCGCGTGGCCCACTCAGACCGTCCGTCTCTTTTTCTTTCCGTCTATTTCCTTGTTCTCTCTACCTTCTCTTTCTCTCCATCCCTCTCTGTCTCTTTCTCTGTGCCTCTGTCTCTTTGCGTCTGTCTTTGTCCCCTCCCCCGCGCATCTCCGTCTCTCTCTCTGTCTCTCTCCCTCCCTGTGTCTCTGTCTCACCCTGTATCCCCCTCTCTCTCTCCCTGCCTCCCTCTGCCTATATTCTGTGTCTCTTTCCCTCGGTGCCTCTCTGTCTCTCTGCCTGGGTCTCACCCCACGCCCTCGTCCTCCCCCTCCCCCTCCGCAGCCCTCCCTCTCCCCTGAGGACATTCTCAGGGCTCTCCCGGGCCCTGACTCACTGTCCCTGCCCGGCTGGTCTGGCCTGGCTGGCGCGGCCCAGATTCCCGCCCTTCCTCGGGAGCCGGGCGGGCAGGGAGGGGGAGGATGTGGAGGGGGCGGCTTCCCCCGCCTGGGGCCCCACAAACCTGCTCGTTCCAGGCATCAACATTTATGAACCAGCACCCTCTACTGGTCCCACCCAGCAGCCCCTGGAGACTCTGGGTGAGCTCTTGGTGGCTGTCCCCGAGGGAGGGGGTGGTCCTGGAGAATGGGCAGGTTCCAACACTTTGCCCCTCCACCCACCAGGCAATTTCCGCGGGTGGACCATTAGGACTGAGATGCTCCAGCAGGATCGCAGGTGAGTGGCTGGGCCTGCGTGGCCTGCCTTTGATTCTCCCTTCCAGGCTTCCTCGCTGTGGGACCCGGAGCAACTGTCTTGGCCTCTCTGGGCCTCAGTCTCCAAGAGAGAATGCTCGTACCGCACAGCATAGGGTCTGGCTAGATCTGGCTTGCGCGTAGTAGGTGTTCAATAAATAGCAGCCAACATTGTTCCTGTTCTCAATTTCTTTCCCTGGGAGGGAGACATCACCCAGGCCGCCATCTGTGCTCCATGACACCTGGCCCTGCTTCTGCACGGTGGGCGAGAGGGCGTAACTCAGGGGCCCAGAGTCACACGCGCCTGGGTTGGGATCCCGGCTCTGCCACATCTTTGCTGCTCGACCTCGGGCAAGTCACTTCCCTTCTTGAGCCTCAGTTTCCCCCTCTGCAAGACGGGGTTGAGCAAGCATCGCTCTCAGGGGAGCTCGTGGACCTGAGACTGGAAGGGGCTGAGCGATGCTCAGCGCCCATTGGGTGCTACGTTCGGGGTTTCCTGCTCTCTGGGGCCCAGCCAACCTGGGAGACACCCAACAGTCCCTGCAGGTCCCAGACCCCGCCTCCCCCGTGTCCTCTCTCCCAGCTGGACGGTGAAGCAACAGTGTGTGGACCTCCTGGCCCAGGGCCTGTGGGAGGAGCTGCTGGATGACGAGCAGCCAGACATCACGGTCATGGACTGGTACGTGCCTCAGCCCTGCCAGCCTGCCTGCCCGGCCAGGTCACACACGGGGCTCCCCGAAGCGCAGGCCTCGCCCCATCCTCCCCTGCGGTCTCAGCTCCTCACCAGGCCTTCCCGCAACCTCTCCGCCCCCTTCTCTCAGAGGCTTCCAGTGTTTGAAATCTGCCAGGCCCCAGGCTGTTCCTTCTTCCTTGGCTGCCTACCTGTTCTCCAGACAATTCCTGCGTCCGTCAGGAGTCAGTTACACAGGGCTCCACTGGGAAGCCCTCCATGACCGCCCCCAGCTGGGTCACATGCGTGATGCTCCAGTGCCCTGGACTTCCCCCATCCTGGCCCTGACCGTTCCCGATTGTCACTGCCTGGTGACAGGTCTGCCCCCACACTGGACTACGAATCCCATGGCGGCAGACGTGGGGCTGTCTCGGTCACTACTGCGTGCCAGCACCACTCAGCCCAGGTGCACAGAGTGGATGCCAATGTGTTGACTGGGGTCAGGAGTTGGGGCCGGGATGTTCGGGCTGCGGTGGCAGCTGAAGGCCTGGACCTCCCCATGTCCCCCCACACCCCCGTCCCCCCAGGTTCGAGGACAGCCGGCTGGACGTGTGTGTCTATGAGCTGCATGTCTGGCTGCTGGCAGCTGACCGCCGCACAGTCATCGCACAGCACCATGTGGCCCCCCGGACCTCTGGGAGAGGCCCCCCTGGCCGCTGGGTCCAGGTGAGACTCTCTGCCCCGGCCCCCGGCCCCAGACATGGGGGTCTCCCAAGACCTCACGGGGAGAAGGGAGGAGAGCAGGGTTCATAGTCACGAGTGAGGACTTCTTCCTTCCCGGGTGCTGCCCCAGGTGTCCCACGTATTCCGCCAGTATGGCCCCGGCGTGCGCTTTGTCCACTTTCTGCACAAGACCAAGAACCGGATCGAGCCTGGGGGGTTGCGGCGGACCAGGGTGACTGACTCCTCTGTGTCTGTGCAGCTCAAGGAGTGACTGGCTGACTCCAGGCCTTCTGACCCCTTGTCTCATCTACCCACCCCTTGACACTTCCCTAACCCTTAGCACCTCCCTGACCCTTAGCACCTCCCTGACACCTTGGCATTTCTGTCCTTAGCACCTCCCTGACCCTTAGCACTTCCCTGACCCTTAGCACCTCCCTGACCCGTAGCACTGCCCTGACCCTTAGCACCCCCTTGTTCCTTATCACTTCTGTCCTTTTAGCATTTCTCTGACCCCATAGCACCTCCCTTAGAAGTCCCTAACCCTTAGCACCTCCCTGACCTTTAGCACCTCCTTGACCCTTTAGCTCCATCATGTTCTCTTAGCACCTCCCTGTTCCCTTAGCACCTTCATGATCCCTCAGCTTCTCTCCATCACTTACCACCTCCTAAGCCCCTTCCTCTTGCCCAGCCCTTGGCTTCTCGTTTGCCACCCTCCCGTGTCCTCGAATGTCTAACTCTGGCATTTCCCGTGCACTCTCTGAGCAGCTCAAAGCCAGGGGCCACTTCTTGATCAGTGCTTGACAGATAGTAAGGACTCAATAAATTTTTGTTGGTTGAATGAATACATACCTGCGCCCGAGGATGCTGAGCCGTTCCCTAGTATCTGCCCCCTGGAACCCCACGCAGCTCGTATCCCACTCACACATCCTCTCATCCGTGGTTCTCCAGCACTCACAACCCCCCCAACCTTCTGCACCTCCCTTGACCTCTGACCTCTTCACATATCCCCAATTTATGGCCTCTTAGGATCTGCACTCGCCTCTTTGCTCATATTTAACTGCCAGAATCGCCCCCAATTCCCTGCCTCCCCGCACCCCCAAGTTGTCCACCCCTGCTCCCAGAGCTGACCCCACACCTCCTCCCCCAAGACCTCTCATTTCTCTTCTCTTCTTCCCCAAGAACCCCCAAACCCAAGTACCCATCAAGGGCCCTCATCCATGGGCGGAGACGGGGACAGAATGCAAATTCGAATTTGCAGAAATATGCAAATTGGAACTAAAGTGTCCTCCTGTGTTGGAGGGAGGGCGAATGAAAGATGCTAACAACCCCTGAGTCCTCAGCTCTGGCCAGACCCCACAGAGGCCCAGTCCCAGAAGACCTCCCGCTTCCTGAGGGAGTCCTGAGGTCCCTGGAGGCCAGGACAGCAGGGGGCATTCAGAGAAGGGCCACCTACCCAAACGTCTGGGGCGCGTTCCAGTGTTCAGCCATCAGCCACACGCATGTCCTGTGGGTGTGCATCTGTGCACCCCTAAATCCACGTCAGAGTCTATGGGTGTGTCCCCATCCCCAGCATTGTCCCAGGTAGGGGCTGACCCAGGCCTGACCACCTGCTCTCTCCCCTATCCTGTCCGGTTCTGAGTGGGCTTGGCGCCCAAGCACAAGCAGATGGCAGATAGGGACACTTCACAAGGGCTGCAGGGCAGGGCAGGCAGCATGCGGCGGGCAGGAAGCTCTCTCCTCCTGGGTCTCGGGGCCTGCAGCGGACCCCGGGATAGGGCAGACGGCGGGGCTCCGCGGGCCGGGGGGGGCGGTGGAGATGAGGCCCCTCCAAGGCGTCAGGAGCACCTGCAACAGAATCAAAACTGATCACCAGAGGTTGCCGGGCCTCAGAGATCCAGGGTGTGGAGGGTTCTAGAAGCCTGAGATGGGGTGGGGGTGGGAGCTGGGCTCCATGTTCAGGAGCCGGGCGTCCTGGCCCAGGAGTTTGGGGCTGGGGACACTTGGAGCCCTTGAGGAAGAGAGGCTGTGGGGGAGTGTTTTTTGGGGGATGTTACAACTAGATCTGGGGTCTCGGGGTCTGTGAGCTGGATCTGCAAGAGCAGGGCGGGCTCAGGGGCCTGCAAAATGGGGTCTGGGGGCTCCAGAACCTTAACCGGCTCTGGGCCTGGTTTCCGGGGCTGAGGCTGATTAGAGGGTCTAGGTGGGTGGGGAGCATGAGAGCGAACAGGATGTTCCTGGAATTGGGTCTGGGGGCTCAAGGTCCGGCTTGGATTCAGAGTCGGGAAGACCCAGAGAGGAGTCTGGGAGCACTGAGATCTGCTGATGGGGGAGGGGGGACGGGGGGTGGGGGGGGCCCGGGACTGACTTTGGTTCTGGGGCCTCCAAGGTGAGGGGGTTCATGGCTCCCCATCCCCAAGCTAATTCATGAGTCCTCCTTGGGAAGGGCAGCTGTGGGGGGTAGGTGGGTGGGGGATTCACGGGTGTCACAGGGCTGCTCCCAGAACCGAGGCTGCGAGGTTGCGTCAGCTGAGTGTGGGAACCCCAGACTCGGGTCTGAGCGATCCAAGGAGCAAGGGCTTGGGGGAGGGGGCGCGGGCCAGGAGAAGGGGGGACCTCCAGGCTGCTTCCAGGGACTCCCAATTTGGAGCAGGGCCTCAGGGGTGTGGACAAGCCCCAAGGTCTGGGGGCTGGGTCCTGAGCGGCGCCCTAGGGGGCGAGCACCCGCAGCAGAGCCCGGAGGTGAACTTGCGTGTCCTGCCGGCCTCGCGGCGCGGGGACCACGCGGTGACCTCGTGTGCGTGCGCGGGGCCACCACGAGCCAGGCGGCCGCGTCCGCCCAGCCCGAGGGCGGGAAGGCAGGTGGGCGCCGGCGGCGGTGCTCACAGCAGAGTCGCTCTGGTCCACGCGCGCGGCTCCTTTGCGCTCCTGAGGTCGGCGGGTACCGGGCAGGCACCTTGGACACCGGCGGCACCGCCCCCCCACCTCATGCGCGCTCCTGTGCGCCTGACCCGTGGGGACCGCGAAGCTGCGACATAAGGACTCGGGAGGGAAGGGGAGGACGTCCCTTCCCCGGGAGCAGGGAGACCTTCTTAACCCCGGTGGGAAACCCACCACCGATGGATACAAGATGGACATATTTGTATAAAATAGCTTCAGCTTTTGTGTGGCAGGCATTATAAAGAAAGTCAACTACAGGACTCGAGGACCCGTGGCTTGCCATGCAGAGGATAGCATAGGGTTAACGGGTACAGGTGGGAAGAACTCTTAAAAATTGGCAAGGAGTGGAACCCCACTTCCAGATAAGGAAAGGCTGGGGAAGGGGACAAGGGAGGGGGCTGGGCCTCCAGGCTGGGGGGTCCCCATGCCTGGATGCAGGACCTTGGGGAAGGAGAAGCTGGAGATAAGGAGAGAGAGGGGCTCTGGAGGGGAAGGGAGAGGAGGAGAGGAGATGAGGAGGGGGCTCCCCTCTCCTGTGCCCCCTGAGGAGTGGGAGGTCTTCCTAACCAAGGATGGAAACCCAGAACCTGGGAAATATGAGAGAAACATATTTGCATAACACTTAAAAAGTGTTGCAAGGCAATATGCAAAAGGCTTGAGGAAAAATTTGGAACACTTAGAAGGGCATAGAGTTAATAGCTATAATACGTAAAGAGTGCTTGCAAATTGACAAGAAGATATCAAACAACCCCCACCCAAGAAGGACAAGCCTAGGAGGGGGAGGGGGAGGGAAGAAGAGACTGCCCCCTCCCACTCTCTAGGAGCCTGGAGACTTTCTTAACCAAGGCTGGAAATTTTGAATCTATAAGATAAACAGAGGACCTGTTGAACCGTATAAAACTTAAACCTTTTGTGTAAGAATAAACACAAACAACAACCTAATCTGGGGAAAAAATAGGCAATTCTTGTAACATACAATGGACACTCACCCATCAGCAAGCAGAAATGACACAAGTCAAAGGAGAAATGAAGAAGCAGCACAGGAAGGAGAGGGAGGCTGGGACCTCGTGGGGGACAGGGCCCCCGTATCCGGGAGCCTGGCCAAGGCCCTTCCAAGGCCCTGTGGAAGCTCCGGCCTCCTGCCAGGTGAGAAGAGGGTCAAGAGTGTGGACAAGCTGATCAGACAGACGACGGGTCAAGTCGGTGGCTCTGTGGGTGAGTCCAAGTCTCGGCCTCAGTTTCCCTCATCTGTAAAATGGGTGGTATTTCTTCCTGCACTAAGGGTTGCGGTGGAGGCTGCAAGGGGTAGAGAAAGTGCAGGGGTTAGAGGAACAGCCTACAGACTGGGGCCAAATCTCTGCTTCTCCAGGAGCTTCTGTCATGATTTCCTCTCAGGGCGCTGTGGAGACCGGGACAGTCTCCATCTCGGAATGCCAGTGTGAGGGGCAGACGAACAAGGCAGTAATGGTACCTACCTCTTAATCTCAAGTTCGTGGCCGGTGCACAATAAGCCCGTCATGGAGACACTGTGCCTGGAGATGGAGACAGGGTTATTCAAATTGGCCCAAATGAGAAGGCGGGAGGATAGGTTCTCTCAAATCCATCTTCACAAAAGAAGAAATCAGGGGGTTTTCTAGACCTGAGGGGCTCGGCAGGAGGAGTTGTGGAGAAACGAAGGGGAAGCCTGTGTTTCTTCCACTCCAGATAAGCCCTTGGGCAACTGGACTTCTGGGCATCCTCGGCAGCTGGGGCCGTTACCTGGTGATTGAAACTTCCCTAAAGGCATCTTTTTTCTTCTGCAAAACAAGCTCATAAATCCTTGTGAGCCTTGAGTCAACAAGAAAACAGCAAATTGACAGGATTCACTTCCTTTCATCCGTGTCTGTGTTGGGAACATGATCGAAGGGTAATGGTGTTCTTACTGAATGTTCACAGTAACCTTGGGGTCCCCTGGCTTCAGTAACGGCATGGACATTGGGGCCCTTCCAAGTGCCACAGACCGTATCCCGTCACTGTCATTATGCAAGCTCTGAGCACGGCGCCCAGCACACAGCAAGTCCTCAGTAAACAAACACCAGCACAACGCAACACCACCAACAGCTTGCTATTATCCAGGGCTGCTCAGCTAGCCCTGCTCTCTGCTGGCGCCCCCACCCCCACCCTGCTGCTGTCTTCCGCCTTGGTGGGGGGATGCAGTGGTTATGAGCCAAAGGCTGGAAACACTCGGAAGTGGGTTCCAATTTGGACTCTGTCCCCTTGCTGAGTGACCTTGGGCAAGTGAACTCACTTCTCTGTACTTCAGTTTCCTCCTACCTTCAATGGGATAATAGAAAATCATAAGAAATTACGATGTAATTTACAACTAATATAATAAAATATTATGCATAAACATAGGTTAATCTGCATAATTATTTATAAATATAAATACTTACTATGTAATATTGAATAAATACAATAGTCTAAACATAAATCTATAAAGGACAGAGCACAGTGGCTGGCACGTGGCAGGTGCTCCCTAAACAGGAGCTGTTAGGACTGTTCTGATGATTCTGAGACCCTGGCCCCCGCCCGGCCCTGCCCCAGACCAGAGTCAGGTCAGACCCGTCTCCCTCCTTTCCTCCTCTCATCCCATGAAATCTGAGCTCCAGCCGCTAACTTCCCAGTGGGCTCCTTGACCTCCCAGAGCCCCCACCCTCCCGGCTCAGCCGGGGCCCGGGGACCCAAGGATGAGCCAGGGAAGCGTGGCGAGGTCAGATCAGTCACCTAGCGCACCACCCACCGGGGAGGGCCCTGAGCTTCTGACACGGGAGAGCGAGGAGACTGAGCGGGCGGCAGACCCGGGGACAGGAACACAGGAGCCACATGGCCACCCTCAGAGAGAAGGCATGAAGACCCAGGGCATGGGTGCAGCATCCCAACGCGGGGACACACACGGGCAGGGGCAGGGACACCCCTTCCCAGTCAGCCACTGATTCTCCGTGGTGAATTCTAGAGAGCTGCACGCATGGAGTGTAGACACACGCGTGATACACGGTCCCAGACAACGCCCCCCACAGAATCACACCCCCCCCACAACAACCCCCAGCCCTCAACCGCTCCCACCCTACACCCCCCGAAATCTTAAAAGCTCAAAACCTTCTGCGCGTATCTGACACGCCCATGTCAACACCCACTGCCATCTTCATCCAGAAACAATTTCCTCACGTCTGTTGACACAAACTGGACAAATAGAAAAGTAAACATCTTCTTACGTGTTTTTTTTTTCTTCAAATAGAAGAATGGCCTGCCCTTGAGGAGCCCATGAGCCCTTGAGAAAATCAGACGGTAAATCAATAATTCCAACACCGTGTGAGAGATCTCACAGGGCACTGCAAAGCACTCTGGGAATGCAGTGGGAAGAACAGCAAGGTTTTTTTAAAAAAAAAAATCTACTGATATATTTTGATTCGTATAATAAGAAAAAAATCTTCTTTTCAGATCCAACAACCTTGATTCGACATTTTTCACCGGACCGCAAAAAAGAAGATTGGGATACACGCGAAAGTGCCGCGAAAGGAAAAAAGAGTGTTTGTCTCAAGGCAGGACCTGAACACAAACGACAGTAGAGGTGGCACATAATTTAGATGAAAATGCTAAATCTGTTGCATAAATGCAAGAAACTATTCCGATCAGGCCTTAAGTTCACACTGGATCGTCAGAACTCGTTACGCTTCTGAGAGGCTGTGTTACTGAATGGGGTTATTTCTACATCATTCTTAAGGGCTCACGTCACGGTCCAAAGCAGCCACAACAGTGTGGTTTGGGAACCACGGTTCTCAAGGTGTGGTTCCTGGACCAGCATCCCCTGGGAACTTGTTAGAAATGCAAATTCTCAGCCCCACCCTAGTTCTACGAATCGCAAACTCCCGGGGTGGGGCCAACAATTTGAGTTTTAACTCCCTCTCCTGGTGATTCTGATGCATGCTGGAGTTTGAGAACCACTTGGTTAGGACCTGGGTCTTTTTTTTTTGCTGAGGAAGATTAGCCCTGAGCTAACATCTGTGCCAGTCTTCCTCTGCTTCTTACGTGGTTGCTGCCACAGCATGCTGACTAGTGGTTAGGTCCATGCTGGGGTGCAAACCCTCGACCCTGGGGCACCCAAGCCCAGTGCGAGGAACTTAACCACTACGCCAGGGGGGTGGGCCCCAACTTTGGTCTTGCAAGGCTTCACATGTCACTGATTGTTTATTCCATCCAGAATTGTCTGTATTGACACATCAATTTGCTGAGCTCCTATAAAGTTTATTTCACATAATTTTCGTGATTTAAAAAAACTGCATGAGTCAAAGAGAAAAAGGACATCTCTTGGGGTCCCAGGGGGTCTCATAAGAAGTACCTGGAACCCAATGGCCAGGAATGAGCTTGAATTTTCTCCAACAGAGACCAAAGGTCAGTCAGCATCCAACTTCGGAACACGGCTGAGACCCAGCTGTCAGATACACCTGCCCCAGGCCGGGGCCTTGTCTTGAAGCCCCCTGGGTCCTGCGGCCGCTCATGGTCTGGGCCAGAGCTACTCAAGCTTCACTATGCCGCGAATCTCATGGGAGCGGATGGGTGGGGAGGGTCTTGTTGAGACCCAGATCCCTATCCAGCAGGTCTGGGGTGAGATTTAGGTCCTGCTTTTCCTACAAGCGCCCCCGCGACGCCAGGCTCGCCGCAGACTGACAGTCCCAGCCGAGACGGACAGCAAGCAAGCGGCTCCCAGGAGGGAACCCACCGCCAGGAGGGTTTCAGGGGCGCAGGGCTTCAGGGGGGCAGGTTGGGGGCAACAGCAGGGGGTCCCAGCGGTTGAGACAGAAAGAGAAACTCCAGTGACATTTCAGAGGGAAGCCTGTAGGGGAAGCGGGGTGGCTGAAACCCCAGGGGCTGGGACAGCTCCGGCCCAGGTGTCCTGCGCGGAGGGCAGCGGAAACCCTACACTAAGCCCCGAGACGGGCGGGGTGTCGCTGCCGCCGGGCGGGGTGGGGGAGGCGGGGAGCTCTCGCGAGGTGGCGCCATAGCACAGAGATTCATCGCGCCGGCTCGGGCGCACGGGATCACGGGTTCGAGTCCCGACGCTGTCACTCACAGGTTGCGTGAACTTGGGCCAGTTACTCAACCTCCGTCAATTTCAGCTTCCTCCTCTGTGGAGTGGGGATAATTACACACCAAAGCTGCTCATCGCTCTGAGGCTTATAAGAGACGTTTCCTTTCTTATTGCCTATATTGATCATTGGTACCTTCTCTCTCTCTTTGTTTTGGGTGAGGAAGACTGGCCCTGAGCTAACATCTGTGCCAGTCTTCCTCTACTTTATATATGGGATGCTGCCACAGCATGGCTTGGTGAGCGGTATATAGGTCCACCCCCAGGATCCGAACCTGCGAACCTCAGGCCAGGAAGTGGACGGTGCAACCTTAACCACTATGCTGCCGGCTGGCCCCTCTCTCTCTTTATTACAATCAGCTTTAAGATATAGTTGCAACAGTTTTATTAGTCTTTTCAAATTACCGATGATAACCAACATTTAGCTCTGTAGATCCTCTCTACTGTATATTTGGTTTTTTCTTTAATTTCATCTTCTTTCATTAATAACAATAAACAGCATCAGTTTCTATTGTGCATTTGGCTTTTATTCTTTCTTCCGTTCTACTTTCTTTGAGTTTACTGTGCTGTTCTTGTCTGAACATTTGAAATGGATGTTTAGCTGGCTAATTTTCAGCCTTTTTTCTTTTCCCACGTGTGTATTTAAGGCTTTGCACATCCTAGGTAGGAGTGTGTGCTTTACTTAAAATAATAAGCGTAGCGTGCTGAGGTTGTGTCAGGTACACGGCAACTGCTCGGTATGTTACCTATTGACGTTGGTGTTGGCTTTGATTGTTATTATTAATCAGGGGCCTTAAGACAGAGAAAGATTCAGGGGAAGAAGCTGGATCAATTACGCATCGGTTTTCTATTGCTACCATAACAAACAGTTGCAAACTTACCGGTTTAAGACAACACAGATTTATTATCTGTCAGTTCTGGAGGTCGGAAATCCCAAATGGGTCTCGCAGGCTAAAATCGAGGTGCCCCCAGGGCTGCCTTCCTTCTGGAAGCTCTGACGGAGAGTCCATCTCCTGGAATTTTCTTGTTTCTGGAGGCTATTTGCATTCCTTGGCTCGTGGCCCCTTCCGTCTTCAAAGCTAGCAACACAGCATCTTCAAATCTCTCTCTGACCTCTTCTGCCCCCCTCCGCCACTTTAGAGGATCTTTAGAGGATCCCCCAGAGGCCCAGGAGAAGTTCCCTATTTTGGGGTCAGCTGACTAGCAGCTGTAACTCCATCGGCAGCCTTAACTCCCCCTGCCAGGTAACATAACACGTTCCTAGGGACTGGGGATGGACATGGACATCGGGAGGCTATTATTCTGCCTACCACAATTTAGTATTGAGTTTTACTGTAAATGAAGAGTATTCTTCTGTCTTGTATGAAGAGAGCGAGCTGAGCCGCTCAAGCCATCTGGGGCTCCAGTGTCAGGGCCCAAGCTCCTTTTATATTGTTGCACCATCATCCACATGTGGCTTCCTCTTCTTGGTCCAAGATGGTTGCTTGAGCTCCATCCTTCACATCCGCATCCCAGACAACAGGCTGAGAATGGGAGGGAGTAAGGGAGGAAGAAGGGAATGCCTCACCCTTTAAGAGCCCTTCCCGGAAGTGCCATATGATACTGCTGTCTACATCCTGCTGTCATAACTTAGCTACAGGCAGGCACACGATGCCACAAGAAGCTGAGTCTTCACCCAGGTTAGCCATATGGCTGGTGAAAAATGAAGTTTCCTAGGGGCCAGCCCAGTGGCAGAGTGGTTAAGTTCATGCACTCTGCTTCAGTGGCCCAGGGTTCACAGGTTCAGATCCCAGATGTGGACCTACACACCGCTCATGAGCCATGCTGTGGTAGGTGTCCCACATATAAAATAGAGGAAGATGGGCATGGATGTTGGCTCTTGGCCAGTCTTCCTCAGCAAAAAATGAGGAGGATTGACGGCGGATATTAGCTCAGAGTTAATCTTCCTGAAGAAAAATAAAATGAAGTTTCCTATTCTTGAAAGAAGAGGAGATATTGAGGTATGGTCTCAAAGCTTGGATAAGAGGCAGGTTGACGGATGACAAAGAGTCAAACAGGACAGGGATGTCCAGGAGAAAAAAAGGGCATTCCAGCCTTCCCACCCCTGGTACGGTAGAGAGAAGGCTGACTGTGGTAGGCTGTAATGGCTGATTCCAAAGGTCTCCAGGTCCTAATCTTGGAACCTGTGAATCCAACCTTGTTTGACAAAAGGGACTTTACAGATCTGATTGGGTTAGGGATCTTGAGGTGCGGAGACTGTCCTGGATTATCCGGGTGGACCCTGCATGGAAATGCACGTCCTCATAGGAGGGAGAGTTGGCTACAGAGGAGATGGGAAGATGGAAGCAGAGATTGGAGTCATGTTCTCTGCAGGTAGAGGAAGGGGCCACAGCCCAGGAGTACGGGCAGCTGCTAGATGTGGAAAACGGCAAGGAAAGCAATTCTCCCCTGGGTCCTCCCTCAGGGATCAGCCCTGCCACCACCTTGATTCTGTCCTTCTGACTCCAGAACTGTAAGAGGATGCACATGTATGGTTGTAAGGCACTAAATTGGCGCTGATTTGTTACAGCAGCCATTGGAAACGAATATAGGGACTTTGCCAAAAAACTCCCATATTCCCTCAGAGATGTAACTGGGGTGGGACATCCCCTGAGAAACTGGGTATCGGCTGAAGTTTTCCAGGGAACCAAAGTGGTTATGGATCTGGCAATTCTACTTCTGGGTCTTTACCTGAAGGAAATGAAAACACAAATGCCAAAAGATGTACGCACTCCTATGTTCACTGTAGCATTATTCACAATAGTCAGGACACGGAAGCAACCCAAGTGTCCATTAATGGATAAAGAAAATGTGGTATCTATAGACAATGGAATATTATTCAGCCACGAAAAAGGAGGAAATCTTGCTATTTGTGACAACATGATGGACCATGAGGACATTACAGTAAATGAAATAAGTCAGACAGAGAGAGACAAATACCATACGATCTCACTTATATGTGGACTCTGAAAAACAAAAACTGAGCTCATAGAAACAGAGAACGGATTGGTGGCTGCCAGAGGCAGGGGCTCAGGGCCAGGTGTAATGGGTGACGGGGGTCAAAAGATACAAACTTCCAGTTATAAAATAAATAAGTCCTGGGGATGGAATGTATAGCAAAGTGACTATAGTTAATAATACTGTATTGCATATTTGAAAGTTGCTAAGAAAGTAGATCTTAAAACTCCTCATCACAGGAAAAAAAGTTTCGTGACAATGTGGGGTGACAGATGTTAACTAGAGTTATTTGGTGACCATTTCACAATATACACAAATATCGAATCATTAAGTTGTACAGCTGAAATTAATATCATGTTATATGTCAATTCAATCTCAATTTTTTAAAAAGTGACTATGGGGAGCTGGGGGAGGGGGCCTCCAGAAGGCAAAGGATGGATTAGATGATGGTGTCAATACCCTCGAAAGCAGTCGCAGCAATAACGAAAATAATACCAATAACAGCTACCGCTTCTGGGGCCCTGACTGTGTGCTGGATCCCCGGCGGGGGCCTTCCGTGCTCGCTCTCATTTACTCTCACAGACACTTGGTGGGATAGTGACCACAAGCCTGCAGTAACAAGCTCCCCCCCCCCCCCGACCCCGGGGACTTACAGCTGCACGGGTTCATTTCCTTCTCACCCGACAGGCTCATCCCAGCTCAGTTTGGGGCTCCGCTCGTCATTGTCCTCACTCAGGGTGACAGCAGCCAATACCCGGGTCATTGCCAGTCTCTGGTCATAGGAAGAAGCAGGTGGAACAGCACGGGCCCTTCAAGCTTCGATCCAGAAAGGACACATGTCACACGACTCTCATTTTACGGGGAGATAAGTGACCACAAACTAGACAGAAAACGTTGCCCTTCTGGAGATGACAGTCCAGATGGCGAGACAAGCAATAAACAAAATAAAATG
The DNA here is from genome assembly GCF_041296235.1 of Equus asinus. Taxonomy (NCBI): domain Eukaryota; kingdom Metazoa; phylum Chordata; class Mammalia; order Perissodactyla; family Equidae; genus Equus; species Equus asinus. The sequence continues at coordinate 24,396,047 of NC_091815.1, forward strand.
AACGAAATGATTGAATGCCACCTAGCAGGACATGTTATGGAGAAAAGTGAAGCAGGCAGGGAGGAGGGAGGAGCGTGGAAGCAATTTTGAATGGAGTGGCAGGGCAGCTTCAGGAGGAAGCATTTGAACAAAGACTGGAGGAGGGGAAGGAGGGAGCCATAGTGATACTGCAGGGAGAGCATTCCAGCCGGAGGGAACAGCCAGTGCAAAGGAATACCTGAGGAGTCGCAAGGAGCTTGAGTGGTCAGAGCGAGAGAGAGGTAGGAGGAAAGAGGAAGAGATGGGGTCAGAGAGGTCACAGGGGCAGGTCATGGAGGACCTTATAAAAGACTTTGCCCTTTACCCTGAGGGAGATGGAGCCAGCAGAGGGCTCCAAGCAGGGGAGGGACCTGACCTGACTCAGGTGCTCACAGGGTCCCTCTGGCTGCATGTAGGGCACAGACTGGGAGCTCAGGGTAGGAGTGGGGAACTCAGGGCGGAGGCTGCTGCATGGTCCGGGGCAGGGAGGACAGACAGGACAGAGGTGGGGACTTTGGAGGGGCTGAGAAATGGTCAGATTCAGCAGCTCCTCAGAAGCAGAGTCAACCGGACTTACTGACAGGATGTGGACAGTGTCAGAAAAGACAGGGGCCAAGGGTGACTCCAGGGTCTTGGCCTGGGCGCCTGGAAAGAAGGAGCTGCCATTCACTGAGATGACAAAGATTACAGAAGGAACAGGTTTAGGACGGGAGGAGCAGGACATGGTAAGTTTGAGAGGCTCGTTAGACATCCATACGAAGTTGTCAGCAGATGATGTCTGAGCCTGGGGTTCAGGGGTGAGGTCTGAAGATCGAAGTTTGGGGGTCGTATCAGTCACTTTGTGCTGCGTGATAAACAACCACAAACATCTCAAAAGCGCGACAATGACCACACACTTAGCCCAGGCATCTGCAGATCAGCCAGGGGTGGCTCTGCAGGTCTCTGGGGTTGGCCGACGCAGCCGGGTTCAGCTGGGTGGCTCTGCTTTGAGCTGCGAGTCTGGCTGGCTCACTTCTGAGGTCGGGCTGAAGGAGAGCAGCAGGTCAGGGGTGCTCTCCTTATGGCCATGGCCAAAGTCCAGGAGGGCAACGGACACCCATGAGCCCTCTTAAGGCTTAGACTGAGAACTGGCACAGTGTCACTTCTGGACAAATATATCATCGGCTAAAAAAGTCCCATGGTGGGACCCAATGTCAAGGGTCAGGGAGGTAACCTCTGCCTGCAGTGAGGCCATGGCAGGGGCCTGGGTGCAGGAGGGGGAAGAATTTGCACCAAGAGATCCATCTGCCACGGGAGCCGTGAGTGCAGAGATGGGGGTGGGTTCTGAGCCATGAGAATAAATAAATGCATCACAGATGGATGAGAGGTAAGGGCTGGGATGAGCCCTGGTATGCTCCAACGTCTGGAGCGGGAGAGGAGAGGAAGCCGTCAGAGAGAGGAGGACGACCAGGCAAGTGGAGCCTGAAGAATGGGGTTGATTGCCGTGTCAATGACCACGGAAAGATAGAGAAAGAGTGGTCGGAGGATCAACCGCTGGGTTTAGCAACATGGAGGTCGTCGCTGGTCTGGACAAGAGCTGAGTCTGCGGAGTGGTTGGGACGAAAGCCTTATTGGAACACATCAAAAGAGACACAGAGGAAGAGGAAGCGGAGAGAGTGACACAGATAACTCTTTGGACAAATGTTGCTGAAAAGGGAGTGCGATGGTCAATTTTACGTGTCCAGTTGATTGGGCCACGGGGTGGCCAGACGTTTGGTCAAACATTAGTCTGGGCGTGTCTGTGAGGGCGTTTCTGGACAAGAGTACCATTTGAATTGGTAGAGTGAGTAAAGAACGTGGCTCTCCTGATGTGGGTGGGCCTCATCTAATCAGTTGAATAGAAGAAAAAGACTGAGTCACAGGGACTCCTGCCTGACTGTTTGAGCTGGGACATTGGTCTCTTCTGGCCTTTGGACTTGAGTTGAAACATTGGCTTCTTGGGTCTCAAGCTTCTTGGCTTTCAGACTGGAACCTACAGCACAGCTCTCCTGGGTCTCGGGCCTTTAGACTTGGGCTGGAGTGACACAGCGGCCGTCCTGGGTCTCCAGCTTGCTGACTGAAGGTCTTGGCACTTCCCAGCCTCCATTGTTGCATGAGCCAACTTTCCATAATAAATCCCTCTATATATCTACATCTATCTATACTATATGGTTGGTTCTGTTTCTCTGGAGAAACCTAATCCAGGAAGGCCGAGAAATGGGGTAGTAGCTGGAGGGTATGCAGGGTTGAGGTAGAATTTCTTTAAACAATATAAATGATAGGAATACACAGACAAAACTGATGACGTGGGATGAGGGGGAGAGAATTGTGGAGGGTCTCCTTGGCGAGAAAGGGGTAAGATCTAAGGTCCAAGCAGAGGAGCTGGACTTGGAAAGGAGGCTGGCAGAAGATCCAGCCCTTATGCTGGTAGGTGAGTAGATGTGGTTGTGGGAGCATGTGGGATTTCTCTTCTGTTGCTTCTATGTTTTCAGTGGGAGTGAGAGCGAGGGTGGGGGAGAGGAGTCAGAGTTCCAAGGAGAGAAGAGACCCTATGAAACAGGTGTTGGAGGGCTGTGATAGATCCAGGAGGACTGGAAGGACCTCAGTTTGATCAGAAATCTACCCTCCTGGCTGTGGCCTGAGCCTCCAGGGGAAGTGTGCTCCAGCCCCACTCCACGAAGTGGACCATCTTGGGTCTGAGCCGAACATAGTTGTCTCAGGTCCCTTGCCAGTGAGTCATGTAGGCTGAGGCATGTGACACAATGCTGGCCAATGAGAAGTCATTCATTCCTTCAATAACTATGACCGAGCACCTGCCATGTGTGCTGGGGACACAGAGGTGAACAGAACAGACGAGAATCCTTGCCCTGGTGGAGCTCGTATGCTAGTAGAGAGACAGGTAATCAACAGTAAGCAAGTTTATGGTTTGTTCTAAGGAGATGTGTGCTATAGGGAAAGAAAGTAGAACAAGGTAAGGGATCCAGGAGCACTAGCGGGGTTTGTCATTTTTAATGGAATGTTAGTGTGGGCTTGAAGGGAGGGCTGCTGGGGGATCCTGGGAAAGGTTTTCCTCAGTGATAAGAAAACACGTGGTTAGATGCTGTCCCTTTTCTTCCTGTATACGTTTCCCAGAGGACGTAATGTCTGGAACTGTGGTAGCCTCCTTGTGACCATTAGATGATCCAACTTGAGGGTGAGGCTGAAATGCTGAGCACGGCAAGGCTGAAAGATGGGAAGGATATGGACTGTTGATAACTAGGGTGTGATTTCCTGAATTAGCCACCTCCTGCTCTATCTCACCCTCAGGCTTCTTGTCATATGAGATTACAAACCCCTGATTGTTTAAGCAAATTGAGTCGGGATTCCATTTTTCCATTATTAGTGGGGTTCCATTATAAGCAAAAAGAAAAAATCCCTGATAAATGTGTTTACATTTCTTACGCAATAGGATCGTTCTATTTGTTGTACAACCATATGTGATGTGACTATATTCATTTTTTAAAAATCTCTAAGTGCTGAGGAAGTTAACAGGCACCCGGCAAGGTCCCAGGGCTGAAAGAAACCATGCTGTCCAGCGCACAGTGGTGTTCAGAACCATGGAGAGCAGACCCGCGGGGCTCCCGTCTCAGCCCTGGAGACCAGCTCTTCTCGCCGGGGATTTCCACTGGGCAACCCCTTCCTGAGGGTCATTGTTCAGAGAAGGCAACGGGACCTTTAGGGTCAGAGTCTTTGCTGCTATTGGCTTGTCAGGTTGGATCTGAACTTGAGCTGGTTTCTACGCACAAGAATAAAACTAATTTGTCCTGTCCTTGAAATCAGAATTGGAGACACGAATTTAGGATGCGTTAGACTGCCTGATCATTCAAAATATCTTCTTCCCTTTCAAAGTGAGGAATCCATTTCTTGGGGGAAATTATAAATCTCTGCTCTGTTGACCTCAGGCCTGGCTATGTCACTTTTTTGGGCCAACAAAATGCGGGTGGAAGTGAAGCGGTGCATTTCATTTCGATCAGCTCTAAGAGCCGGGGCATAGTCCACCCCATGCTCCTGTGTCTCTGCTCCAAGACCAGCAATATCTCAGGTAGGGTTTCAGCTTCATCCTGGATCCCAGGGAGGAGCTGAGACTCAGCCTGCCAAGAAGGGCATGTTGCAGGAGCGAGCAATAGACCCTTGTTGTTATAAGCCGCTGAAATTTGAGAGTCCTCTGTTATCACCGCATAACCCAGCCTGAGTGGACCGATACAAGAGCCATCAGTGAGGAGGCGGTTGGTGAATCCACGGGGATATATGGGACGACTCCAGAGAGACTATAAAGAGGGAAGAGAGACGAGAGACCAGGACAGGATCCCGAGGAGCTTGAGTGTTTAAGAAGTGGGAAGAAGAAAGAGAACCAGGGCGTGTGACCGAGAAGGAGCAGCCAGAAGCTGAAGGAAGGCGAGGAGAGCGTGACATCATAAAAGCCAAAGTGGGAGGGAATTACAAGAAGGAGTTGGTGCGGAGGGGCTCAGACGCTGCTGAGAGCCCTTCTGGGGTGAGGACTGGAGAAGCAATGAAAGGATTTAGCTAGGAAGAGATTGGTGGTTTTGAGTGGAGCTCTGGAGCCAGAAGCCAACTGTAGCAGCTGCGGTGACTGGAGTAGGACGGGAAATGGAGCCGGTGGAAGGGAAAGATGGAGAAGTGATTGGGGAAAAGAGCGTGGATTAAGAAAGGATTTTATAAAAGGGGAGACTGCTGATGGGCAGATACCTTATGGAGGAAGGAGATAGGAGGGGCTAGGAGGGGGCACTGGCCCAAGTTAGGAAAGAAGGTAGCTCACCCATTGTGATAGGAGAGCAAGGAGAGTGTGGGGGGCAGATGGGAGATGTATGAGGAGTTTCTACCTGGCAGATTCCATGAGGTACAGGGCAAAGTAATCTGTTTGGAGAAAGAGAGAACATGGTGGCATAGTGCACATGAGGAAGCAGAGAAGATTTGAAAGAGCTGGAGTAGAGGGTGGCCCCGTGGCCGAGTGGGTGAGTCAGCATGCTGAGCTTCAGCAGCCCAGGGTTTCACAAGTTCAGATCCTAGGCACAGACCTAGCACTGCTCATCAAGCCATGCTGAGGCGGCGTCCCACACAGCCGAGCCAGAAGGACCTACAGCTAGAATATGCAACCATGTACTGGGGGGCTTTGGGGAGAAGAAGGAGGAAAAAAAAAACATTGGCAACAGGCTATCTCAGATACCAATCTTTAAAAAAAAAATAAAGAGCTGAAGTGAAACTTTCAAGAAACAGAGGTTTGAAGAAACAGTGATGTCACAGAGATAGATGGGAATAAGTGGAAGAGCCCGGTTCCCAGATTTCAGCCCCCGAATATTCATCTTCCACTGCCCTCCGTGGATACTGAATAGAAGGACACTTGGCAGCTTCCTACCAATGACCGTCTTGGGAAATGGTGGAGGCAGAGCCGTCCATGCAGCCGGAATTCTTCAGCGTTGAGGGGTCACTCCTTTCATGTCCACGGGTATCATTAAGGATGCTTTCCACTGTAAGTAACAGGAAGCCCTACCTCAATGGGCTTAAAAAGTGAGGTATATTTATGATCTCACACAAAGGTGCAGACACAAAAATCTTTAACAAAATATTAGCGCATGGAATTCAGCAATAGATCAAAAGAATTATACACCATGACACACTTGGGCTCATTCTAATGGCGCAAGGCTAGTTGAATATTTGAAAATGAATCCACATAATCCACCAAAACAGGCTCAAGAAGAAAAATCACTTGATTATATCAATCAATCAATGCAGAAAAAGCATTTGCCGCACTTCAACGGCCATTCGTCATTTTCAGAAACTCTTAGAAAGATGGGGATGGAGAGGAGCTTCCTCAACTTGATCAAGAGCAGCTACAGAAAGCCTGCAGCTAACACGACACTTCACGGTGGAAGACCGATGCTTTCCGTCTGAGATCGGGAAGGAGGCAAGAACGCCCTCTCTCCCCATCTTATTCAACGTAGCACTGCAGTTCTGCCCAATGCAATACGGCAGGAAAAGGAAATAAAAGGCACAGAGATCGGAAAAGGAGAAATGAAACTGCAGATGACACCATTGTCCACACAAAAGGAAGCCCACAGTGGAACTTCAACAACTTTTTAGGTGACAGCTCTGAGATTCCTCGCATGAGACCTCCACCCTGACATAGTCGCCCCGGGTTTAGAAGCACAGGAGGTTTAGGAGAATGAACCACGGACACGGGTTTGACTCGTAGCCTTAGAAATACTCACAGGTACAGAGCCTGGGTCCATGATAAGCCCTTGTCCCGCTGATTGGACCAGCCACAGCCTCCCTCTGAGCACCTTATTACTTGGTGTAATGACTTCTTGAGATGTTTAAGTCACTGCGATGAAATCTTCCGTTTCTTGTGGCTGAAGGCATCCTTAGGGATCCTTTCACTCCTCATCCTTCCTGTCATATTCCCTCCCTCCCTCTCTCTCCTGTCCCCCTGTTCTCCCCCTTCTTGATCTGTACGTTCCCCGCACCCTCCTTAGCTCTTCCCCTGAAAACACGCCCTCAGAGGACCACAGGCACATACGCAGCCCAGCATTCATTTATACAGTCACATACTAACAAGGTCAATGTCAAAGACAAATCGTTTATTTTCACACGTTGTATAAAAAGTGCAAGAGTAAATGCATGACAAATAGGGATCTGCAAGCAATAATCTAGGAGAGGTATTTGGTACACAAATCATGTCTAAGGGGATGGGACAGGTTGCCGGTGGGTGTCAGGGGTCAGACACACAGGTGTCCACTGGCCACACACGTCAAGTCCTTGGTGAGGAGACGGAAGAGGTTGAACATGACGGAGGCTTCGAGGCAGCCCCAGGGCTCCTGTGGGGAGGAAGCGCAGGGTCAGTGGCCGCCCATCACCTGGGCTCCCAGTTGCCCCAGACACTGGTCTCTCCCTGGGCGCTCACCTTCTTTGGGGCCTTGTGGAGCCGGTGCAGCCACTGGAGGAGGCGGCCCTGGGGCCTGGGACCCACTGTGGGCAGAGGAGGGAGGTGAGTGAGGCGGGGCCAGGGCCGGAGGGGGACAGATGGGGGGTCAGAGCCCACACACACACGGCCCGGCTCCCCAGGGCACTCACACAGACCTGCAGTTCAGAGTGGATGTGGCTCAGTGTGCCAAGGGGCCAGTCCAGGACGTCCCCCAGGGACGAGTTAGCCAGCACCCACAGAGTCAGGCCCAGCTCAGCCTCCAGGGCCACGGGGCACTCCCACACCTGAGGATGGGGAGAGAAGACAGGTGAGGGCCGCACGTGAGAGAACAGGTGAGCAGGACCGAGGAGGGGACAGTGAAGGTGAAAGACAGGGGACAGGTGGGAGGGCAGAGGCACGGTGGTCAGGTGAGGGCAAGAGGTCCGGGGGACTGGCGGGGGGCGGGCAAGGGGTCAGCGACAGTGAGAAGGAGAGAAGGAGAAGCTGAAGGGGCCGCCTGAGGAGCCAGCCAAGGGGGCCGGGTGAGGGCCGGGGGCCTGACTCCCCCCACTCACCTGCAGCTGCCTCAGGTCCCAGGTCCTGGGGAAGGGGCGGGAGCGGCAGGTGTGGTTCTTCAGCCGGAAGGACCCTCTCTAGAGGGCAAGGGCGGAGGTCAGCCCCCAACAGGAGGGTTGGTGGGGGACTCCTGAAGGTGTCCTTCACTGTCTTAAGGCACCTTCCCCGGCTCCATTCCTGACCCCTGAGCCCCTGTCACAGAAGGAGGACGCAGGCGCTGCCCTCAGCTCCATGGCCCAGGCTCCACCTCGGTCTTGTCTGCATGTCTGGCCTCAGTCTCCCCTCCTGGGTCTCAGCCTGCTTCTCTGTCCCCAGCTGTGTCTCTGAACTTCCTGCTCCATCCGGGACATAATTCTTGCCTCAGCTCCATGGTGCAATGTTTAGCCTGGACACACGGGCAGTTGGGCTGATGCAGGAGAGCACAGCCCGAGGGTGGCACGTGTTCCTAGGGGAAGCCCCAGGCTGGGGACGCTGGGAGCAGGGCAGGGCCAGGAGAGCCAGGGACCCAGGGAGAGGGTCACTGACGCAGAAGGTGACTTCCTCAGCTGCACCATCCTCAGGGCTGGGGCCGCTTCGACCCACAAGGAGCGGTGGTAGGTGTGTGATGGGGGGTGGGGGTGGTGAGGGAGCATTTCCATGAAGGGGCTGGAGGCTCCCAGAGCGAGGCTGCTAGGCGAGGGGAGATGACCAGGGAGAGGGCCGCGGTGGGTGGGAAGAGGAGTCAGAAAGGGGGGACAGCAGAGAGTAAAGACAAGGACGGGGCTCCTCTCCCCTCCCCCAGCTGCTGAAGTCCGAGTTGGGAATGAATGTGGCTGCTGAGGCATCTTGAAATATCATTTATGCTCCTCTCTACTTTCAAGTTCCAGTAGCTATTAAAGCTGCCATGGGTGGCTTTTTAATGAATGCATTAATGAAGAGCGCATAAATTACTATAGCACAGCTCGACACAATATTGTGACGACTGCATTACAGTACAAACTGGATTCCTTTGTCCTGCGTACTTTCTTTTATTCTGAGAAGCTTTGCAAGGCTGCCACGAGGTCCGATGAATGAACATGCTTAAGAATGCCCGCCCTAGGGGGCTGCCAAGCAGAGAACCGGGTCCCCGGAGGACGGAACAGAGCCTGCCAACCGGACCACTCACTGGGCTGGGAGGTGGTGGAGAATGACGCGGCTGTGGATTCATCCACTGATTTGGGAGGTCTCTGTGTTACAGCGGCTCGGCCGGTGTGTGGACTCTACTCGGTGTGGACTGACTGGTTTGAGCTGTTCTCACTCGCAGGGGCAGACCCGGGATCAGCGGGGCTTGAAGCTCACACAATTTAGGGGCTCCTTTTAAATAACATAATGGGTGCAGCCACTATGGAAAACAGTGGGGAGAGTGCTCAAAAATTTAAAAATAGAAATACCGTACAATCCAGCAATTCCACCTCTGGGTATGCAACCAAAGGAGATGAAAACACGAATTCAAAAAGATACATGCACCCCCATGTTCACTGCAACATTATTCACAATAACCAAGACATAGAAGCAGCCTAAGTGCCCAGCGATAGACGAATGGATAAAGAAGATGTGGTATATATACAATGGAATATTACTCAGCCATAAAAAGAAGGAAATCTTGCCATTTGTGACAACGTGGATGGACCTTGAGGGCATTACGTTAAGGGAAATAAGTCAGACAGAGAAAGACAAATACTGTACGATCTCACTCATCTGTAGAATCTAAAAAAAAGAACAACGCAGAGATGCAGAAAATAGATTGGTAGTTGCCAGGAGGGGGCGAAATGGGTGAGGGTGGTCAAAAGGTACGAACTTCCAGTTATAAAATAAATAAGTCACAGGGACGTAATGTACAGCGTGGTGACTATAGTTGATAATACTATATTGTACATTTGAAAATTGCTGAAAGAGTAAATTTTTTTTTATTTTTATTTTTTCCGGATGTACGTCATATTTCGAATTCTGTATACATTACATCATGTTCACCACCTGAACACTAATTATAGTGCGTCCCCTCACAGGTGACCCTAATCACCCCTTTTGCCCTCCCCCTCTTCCCCAATGTTAACCACCAGTCCAATCTTCAATACTATGTGGGGTTTTTTTTCAGTTGTTTTTATCTTCTACTTATGAGTGAGGTCATATGGTATCTGACTTTCTCCCTCTGACTTATTTCACTCAGCATAATACCCTCAAGGTCCATCCATGTTGTCACAAATGGCTGGATTTCATCATTTCTTATGGCTGAGTAGTATTCCATTGTGTATAAATACCACATCTTCTTTATCCATTCGTCCCTTGATGGGCACCTAGGTTGCTTCCATGTCTTGGTTATTGTGTATAATGCCACAATGAACATAGGGGTGCAAGTATCTTTATGCGTTTGTGTTTTCAAGTTCTTTGGATAAATACCCAGCAGTGGAATAGCTGGATCATATGGTAGATCTACCCTTAATTTTCTGAGGAAACTCCATACTGCTTTCCATAGCGGCTGCACCAGTTTGCACTGCCACCAGCAGTGAACAAGGGTTTCCTTCTGAGAGAGTAAATCTTAAATGTTCTCATCACAAGAAAAAAAATTATAACTATGTGTGGTGACGAACGTTAACCAGACTTATGGTAGTGACCATTTCACAATATACACAGATATTGAATCATTATGCTGTACACCTGAACTCATATAATGTTATATGTCAATTGTATCTCAATAAAAAAAAGAAACATAATGGAAAAACATTTTTTTTGCTCATTTTACAAAAACATGTGACTCTGTGAACACATTGATAAGGCCCTGCCCCCACCTGGGATGCCAAGAGACACCAAGGATGTCACAGGGCATGGGAATAAGCACCATGAGGAGCCGGTGTGTGCGTGGACTGGCTCCCAAGCGCGCTCCATCGAAGGTGACAGAAGGGAGGTTGGTGTGTCCCTTCCCAGGGCGGCCATGACAAAGTGCCATGAATTGGGTGACTTAACACAGAAATTTATTGTCTCACGGTCTGGAGGCCAGAAGTCCAAAACCAAGGTGTCGGGAGGGCCACACTCCCTCTGAAAGGCACAGGCAAGTCCGTCCTTGTCTCTTCCGAGCCTGCGATGCTGTGCCGGCAATCCTTGGTGCTCCTCGTCTCGCAGCCGCACGCTCCACTCCCTGCCTCCTTCTTCCCACCGCCCTTTCCCTGTGTCTCTGTCTTCACATGGCCGTCTTCTTATAAGGACAACAGTCGCATAGGACTAGGGGCCCCTCCTACGCCAGCATGGCCCTCGCTTTACTAATTACACCTGCAACAACCTTATATCCAATACGGTCCATCCTGAGGTCCTGGGGGTTCAGACCGCAACACATATTTTTGGGGGATGGAGCTGGGAGGGCACAAGTCAACCCACAATGGTTGGATTGGGGAGAATTTACCAATTCCAGAGTATTCTCCTGTATAAAGGATTTAACATCCCAGGAAGCAGCCTGGGAGATGGGGTTAATATGCTCGGAAAACGTGAAGGCCCACACTCCGTGAGGTAGACATGGTGCCAATTCCGAAGGCCCAGAGGACCAGCAGGAGGGGATGGGTCACGTGAGGCTGGAGGCCCACCCGGCTGCGTGGTCTACAGGAGACGCTGCATGAATGACGCCTGTTTCCAGAGTGACAGGGAATGCGCCAGCACGGGTGTGCCAGCGTCACCAGGAGACTCCAAGGTGGCTCCCTCCGTGGGCCCGGGCTGACGGCGGGGGATGCTTTCATAAGCTGGACCCCCTGATGATGATGGCGATGGTAGGACCCCTAAATAACACAGACGAGGTGGTGACACAGGCTCCAGAGGACAGCTGGACGCAATGATTGGGACGAGTGGCAAGGTTGGACCGCAGCCAGCGAGCCTGACCCGTGAAGGGCACTGGGGAGCTCGAGGAGAACGTAACCCTCCGAGCGGCAAGGTAGACGGCAGCCACTGTGAGCATGTCCTGATTTATAGCATCCGGGGAAACTGAGGATGGACGACGACGAGGCTGAGGGCCGACACCCCAATAAGAAGTCGTGGGCCCTCGCCCCGATTGCAGACCTGAGTCGGTTTTCAGATCCCAAACGGCAGGGGAGGCCGGGCCCCTGTGAGGATGGCCCTAGGATGCTGCAGCAAGTGTGCTCACTATTGACTTCCCCAGGCCTTCCCAGAGGGACCCATGACCGCGGTGCTGGAGCCGGCTTGTCCCACTCACGAGCGCCAACTGTTCAATTTTCAGGAATTTAATAAGTTGACTGTTAAACGAAGCCATTAAAAATTAAATTACATAACCTCATGATTAAAAGTTGTATTAAAACAAAGGTAATAAATGCTCATAAATCAATTCCTAATTATTTTCCTGTTACTATACATTACTATTATCTATGCCCTTGAGGTTATTTATGGGTTGGCGTGTCCTCCTAAAAGATACGTTGAAGGCCTGACCCCTGGTACTCAGAATGCGACTTCATTTGGAAATAGGGTCACTGCAGATGGAATCGGTCAAGATGAGGTCCTCAGGGTGGCCCCAGGCCCCGTGACTGCTCTGCTTCTCAAAGAGGAAGAAGACGCATAAGGAGAGGCCGGCCCGGTGACAACGGGGGTGAGACGAGAGTGGTGCCTCCGAGGGCCCCAAGGAGGGATGGCGACGCCGGAAGCAGGAAAAGGCGGGAAAGGATCCTGCCTACAGGTTCACAGGGACCTGCGCATCCCCGCGGACACCTTGATTGGGACTTCTGGCCGCCAGAAGGGTGAGACAATACATTCCCGACGTTCTAAGGTGCCCAGGTCACGGTTCTTTGTCTCGACAGCCCTCGGAAAGGACAGCAGCGTGTCTATCGTGTCTGTATGGAAATGCTCTGTCACGAGGTCCTGCTGCTGCCTCTTCCGAATTCCGTACTCAGGGACGCGTGTTGGCGCCTTGATGTCAGCCGTGGTGGTGGTGTCTACACCAGAGAAGCTGGAAAATGCTACAAATCAGAGCTTTTCTTAAAGAGAGCCGGTTGCTCAACGTTTAGTAGCAAAGCATTGCCAATGGCAACCTCCTTGGATGCAAACAGCACACCGGTGAAAGGGGAAGACCCAGGCTCTCTAAGTGCTGAGCAGAGGGTCTGGGTTGGTGCTGATGCTGGGGACCCAGGCGCCATCTGTCCCTTCTGCCAGTGGGGGACACATGGAGACAGGAAGAAGGGGAGCCCTGACCCAGGTCTGGCTCACGGAGCTGCTCAGTGGGGAGAGGCCACATCGCAGCTTCTGAGACTGCTCCCTTCCATCCTGGCATCCACAAGTTTTTAGAAATCATTACATCCCAGAGGTTACGAGAGGTGAGCGTCGTCTTCAAACCCAAAGGACGCAGGAGTGGTGGTCCCTGTCATATCCCGTTTAGTGCACCTGTCTGAGCCCCTCAAAGGCCATATGGATCAGAGTGGATGACAGTGGACATTCAGACTTCCCCCAGTGTAGCTCAGATTGGCTGCAGTGCTGGACATGGTGTCTTTGCTGGAGAAGATGGACACGGTCTCACTCTCTGATCTGTGCCCATTGACCCGGCACATGTAAACTTTCTGTCCCTCCCGGAAAGGAGGATCAGAAGCCGCTCACGTTCCCTTAGGAGCCAGGAGGCACACTTGAACTGGGCCCCAGGGGTATGTTCCAGTCCTGCCCTCTGTCATGACGTCAGCTGTCGGGACCCGGCCCATCTGGACCTTCCTCAGTCTTTACATTGGCTGACTCTTCAGTGGCACCATGTTGATCAGAGAGCATGAGGAAGAAGTGACAAGAGCATTGGAAGATGTGCTCCAGAGGTGGGAGAGACACTCGTCAAAGGTTTATGAGCCTCCACATGAGCGACGTTTTGGGGGGTCCAGTAGTCTGGGATGTGTCAGGGCACCCCCCCTAATAAACTTATTGCAGCTCACACCTCCCACCACAAAGAGAAAGGCACAGGCTTGTAGGCGTCTTTGGGTTCAGCAGACAGCACATTCCACTCTTGGGAATAACGCTCCACGCCATAAACATGGAAAGGTGTTCCCTTGAACGGGATGCAGAAGAGAACTCTGCCGCAGATCCAGGCTGTGGTGTGAGCTCTGCCCCTCGAAACGTGATCTAACAGACCCTGTGGAACTGGAGGCATCTGGGGAAAGGAAGGAGCCCGTGTGGAGTTTACACGAACCTCAGGAGGAGAATCACACATGGCCCACTAGGGTTCTGGAGGCAGGACAGTGCACCACAGCAAAGCATCCACCATTTATAAAGCCGAGCCTGGCGGGCTGCTGGGTCATGGCGGAGAGAAAGCACAGGCCCACGAGACATCGGGTCACCAACTAGGAGCTGTCTGACCCCCTGAGTCGTAAGGTCAGGTGAGCCAGGCAACTGTTCCTTGTAAGATGGAAGTGGCGCCTCCAGGATTGGGCACAGGCAGGGTCAGAGGACAAGTCAGCTTCCTGAACAGGTGGCCCAAATTCCATGTCATCCGTCACTGTTGCATCAGTGCCCGTTCCTCTGTTCATCCCCAAGGCCACACGGCCGGGGTCCTTGATGACTGGCTGATGTTGGAAGAAAGAGGCTAAGCTTAGTCCATGGGTTGGCTCAGCAGGTGGGGACAAGAAGAAAAGGGGCTTTTGTCTCACTACAGCTCAATTCAAGGGTGACCCTGAAAGGTGGTGCTGAGAGGGAATCTCCCCAGTGGGCAGAGCTCCAGGGCACAGAGCAGATGACCACCATGTGGGAAGAGCAGTAGCCCGAGGTCACTGTCCATGAACTTATGAGCAGTGGCAATCAGCCTGGTACTCATCAGCTGCCTGGAATCAGCCTGAAAATGATGAAATGATCACAGATGAGGACATTGGGACAGAGGTATAGGAACGGACATATGAGGTGGACACACAGCATGAAGAGTTTTTTGCACGTCAATGATCAGCAGAAAGTATTGACTACTGAAGTGCCATTAATCAACCAAGGAGAAATAATGACCTGCCCAGCTGCCCTCAAGCTCTGTCATCAGCCTCCCCAGCTCTGACACCCTGGGCACCTGAATGGAGCAGCCATAGTGTCAGGATGAAGGCCACGCATGGGGCCCAACAGCATGAGCTCCCCTTCGTGATAACTGATCTAGCTGCTGCCACTGCTGAGTGTCAAGCTGGCCAGCCAGAAGCTCCACCCTTGAGGAGACCAGCCTGCTGCTTGGTGGCACGTTGACGACACTGATCCCTTCCACCCTGGACGGGCTGTGGTTTTCTCGGCTGGGATAACCCAGCCATGGGTGTGCCTTTCCTGCCCTCAAGGCCTCGGCCAGAACTAGCTGAGGGGTTTCAGACTCTGATCCACCAACAGAGGATGTTGCGTGCTATTGCCATGGCTCACGGGACTTACGGCAAAGGAAGTGCAGCATGGCCACAACCATGGGATCCACGGGTCCCACTGCAGTCCCCCCCGCCCAGAAGCTTCTCCCTAACAGAGCCGTGAAACGGCCTCTTAAAGATGCAGCGTAGGCCATGCTCGGAACTGGAACGCTGCAAGGAGTGGGGGCATTACTGGGTGAGCAGCGTCCGCCCTACGTCACCATCACTGTATGGTGCTGGGCCCAATAGGTGGAAGAAGGAGTCTGGGAAGCAGGGCTGATGCCAAGACGGCATTGCTTACCACCCTTCCCACTGACCCACCTTAGACATTGGTGCTTCCTACCGGAAAAAGTTTAGGCTCTGCAGAATCAGAGCCCTGGTCCCCAGAGAAGGGTCCTTTCCACGGGGAGCACAGCGAGAATCCACTGAACCTTAAGCTCTGATGGTCACCCAGTCACTGCTCTGTTGCCAGGAGGCCAACAAACAGGAGGAGGAGCCGACATCTTGACAGGGTGACTGACCCGGCGTCAGGAGGAGGTGGGCTCCTGCTGCACAGAGTGGGCAGGAGGAACGTGGTCAGCACCCAGGGCGTCCACGGGGCCGGCTTCCGTTACTCTGTTGACCAGATTGAGTGAAACCGAAATGAAGAAGTAAACAGCAGCCGTAGCCTGGGAAGGTCCCTGTGACGAGGGCCTCAGGCCACTCAGGGATCAGGGTCTGGTCGTTCCATCCCATCAGCCACCTGAACCGGTAGAAGTACCGGGCAAGGGAGAAGGGAATCTGGAAGGTGTGGTGGAGCAGGGAATAACGAGCACCAGGTGCCTCCCTGCGACCAGCCGCAGACGGGGGGTGTTGCTCATCCTCCTAGTCCTCCTTCTGTAAGTTCCTCTGAAGATCAGACCACCCAGAGTCCTGGAGAAGCTGGGACGGACTGAGTGTGTGGACCAGTGATCAGGCTGATGCAAGGGGTGGACTGTAGTGGAGACTGTGGGATCCGAGCCGCTGAGAGCACACAGCCTCGTCCCTCCAAGGGAATTCCCTCACCCATGGGGAGCCGCCTCTCCCACGTCTATGCTTCGATCCAGCGAAGCCCACAGCCAGGAACAGACCCGCGTGGAGACACAAAGGCCGAACCCCTTGCGTCAGTTTGGGACAATTCCGAAGGCCCCCGGCTCCAGAGCTCCCTGCAGGGTGAGGCGAGGCCTTGTTCCCACTGTCTCGTGGGCTAGCTTCTCGCTCTACCCCATCCTGCCTCCCACACTGCCCCAGGGTCTGTCTCCCAAGACCCCTCCCCACCTGACCTTCTGCTCGGAAGTTCCCATCTCACAGTCCGTCTCCAGGAGCCCCATGTAGGAGCAGCTTTACGGCAAACCCCGTTCACCTCCCTGAGGCCTCTCGCCCCATTTCCCTTCTCCAGGATCCTCCCCTCTTTCTCTCTTCTGCATTACCAGCAGCCTGGAAGTGGCTGGGAGGGACGATGAGATCTCAGGAACTTGATGGGGTGAGCACACGGCCACCCTGCCCATTAAACCACGAAAATCCTAAAGCAGAAAAGTCTCAAACTGCAGGAAATTTGCTAAAACTATCATTACTACATGAGTAGTGTAAATTAAACACAGAAGGGACGGCTTTATTTCTTTTGCCCATTTTTCATTAAGAGAGCAGGGAAGAACAAAGAAAAACCCAGAGCATTGGGTTACTTTTGAAAATGTTATTTAAGATTAAAGTCTTTTTGTTTCGATATGGCCTCTCTCTCTCCCACTCCCCTGACACCACCCTCACCCTCTCCACCCTCCCTCACAGCTCCAGGGAGAGAGTGGACAGGAGTCGGCAACGTCCCAGGCTGGGGAGGAACCATGGGGACCTGCTGAGCAATAGTGCGGAAGAACAGGGAACAGGCGTTGGTTCCCGTCACCCCAGCTGCCTGGCTACTGCTGGGTCTGTCTTACTGGGATGAGACCAAAATGCACAGTTATCAAAAATCTTACTTTTCACACTTATTTTTGCTGTCTGTTTGCTTTTAGAGTGCACATACCATGGTGGTTAAGAGTGTGGACTCTGAAGCCAAGAACAACTTTATTTCAAATCCTAACATGGGCTGTGTGACAGTGGGCAGATGGTCTACCTCTCTGTTCCTCAGTTCTCCAGGCCTTAAAATGTGTGTGCACCTTCATCACAAGGTCGTTGTGTGAATTCAAGGAGTTACCCTTGGACAGCGCATAGAATATGACCAGATCCACTGAGATCGTTCACTGACTTTTTGCCATTGTTATCAAACAGGATGGTTCCCCTTGTTTTGTTATCATGTACCACGTTATCAAATTTCATGTATATTTTGTCAATCAACAATGCAAACAAAGCACCTGTAATGCGTGCGTGTGAGTAGATTTGATCCGTTCCCCTGCGTGTCTCTGGGAAGGCAGATATCATGCTGGGGCAGCACAGTCAGGACCACGGAGAGTGACACTCATTGGTCCCCTGTCCCCAGCCCTGGGGTTGGACAAAGCCTCTGGAGGCGTCAGGATTCAGGGACTCCCCTGGGCACGCGCAGCCGGGGACCCAGGCAGACACCTTCGCTCACGCAGCATCGTGCACACGCAGGGTGTTGTTTGGAGGGAACAGATGTGTCTATTGTGGCCATATTGTACTTTCCGGCCGTGATCCCCACAATTCCTCCCTCCCACATGCTCTTCTGCGATGGGACATTGCCCCTCCACCCAGAGTGAGCTTATTTTCCACCATCCCCTAGAACTCGGGCAGAGCCTGAGACTGCTCGGACCAATAGAACACAGCACCACTTCTGGGTGTGGCCCTTAACCAGCCTTCAGCTTCCACTTCCTCCCCTGAAACCCTGCTCAGAGGGCAGCCAGTCCCCAGGGAAGAAGTGCAGCCTCGTAGGGACCGCAGTGCTGTGGAAAGTCCGGGTCGCCTGGAGAAGCCACTTGTGGGTGCCCTGGTCAACAACCCCTGCTGACTTTGCAGCCGACAGGCAGCCATGTGAGTGAACTCCAGCCCAGCCCAGCTTCCAGATCAATCGAGTCCCAGCTGACATCTGACTGCAACCACGGGGGACCCCAAGTGAGAATCACTCACCTGAGGGAGAACAGGACTGGGAGACAGGAGGGCACAGGGGAGAGGGACAGACCAAGCTCCCCACAGACAACAGTTTCCAACTCCAGACACGATCGTTTTTTGAAAAAACAACTATTTGAAGGCACTGGAGAGCAGCCAGAAGCAGGCAGAGACTGGAGTGGGTTCAGCCTTTCAAAACACGGAACACACTGTGTGAGATCTACGGTTATGTGGCTTTTCCTCTGGGATAAGCTCTAGGATGCATGGCTTTTCCTCATCCACATGCCAAGGAACAGCTGGAACTCCAGGAGAAAACCAGCTATTGACTAGACGTGTCAGACGCCAGAGTTTGGGGATGCCAGAGCAATGGGAAATGGAGAGGAGAAATCCCATTATGGAGGGACCCCAGAGGGAGAAGCCCGGAGTCTCTCTATAAATTACCCTTGAATCTTTAGTGCCCTGAGAGAAAAAAGAAAGCCATCAGCACAGACTTCTATATGCACTGAAATCATCCTGGAAAATTGAAGGCTGTATAAGATGACCGTTCCTGTTTTTGTCATTCAACAAGAATGGAGACATGTGGGGCTGCCTGGTGGCGCAGCAGTTAAGTGTGCACGTTCTGCTTTGGCGGCCCGAGGTTCACCGGTTCGGATCCCCGGTGCGGACATGGCACCGCTTGGCACGCCATGCTGTGGTAGGCGTCCCACATATAAAGTACAGAAAGATGGGCACGGATGTTAGCTCAGGGCCAGTCTTCCTCAGGAAAAAGAGGGGTATTGGCAGCAGATATTAACCTAGGGCTAATCTTCCTCAAAAAAAGAAAGAAAAAAGAATGGAGAAATGAGATGAGGTGGGCATGGCCATTTCCTTTAAAAGAATAATCTAGGGGGCTCAGATCACTTTTCCTCATATGCCTTGGCCAGAACTTAGTGCCACAGGTCCCGGGAAGGCTGGAAAATGTTCCCTTTGGTAGAGCACTCTCCAATCCACGCTCAGTTCGAGGGTTCTCTGAGTCAAGGAAGAAGGGAGGACAGAGACAGAGACAAGTAGCTGGAGTCTCTGTCGCTCCTGCTTTGTAGACTACTTAGGAAGGAAAAATAAATAAAGGAAATTAATTTTAAATATGCTTTATTTGACCCAATATATCCAAAATCTCATTTTAACATATAATCCATAGAAAAAGTATTAGCTAGATTTTACTCTTTTTTTACAGTAAATAAAAATGCTGTACATACTTCCATCTATTTCCCGCCCTGTCCACTGAGAGGGCATAGAAGCAGTGGTAACCTTGCAGCCGTCGGCCCACCCAGCTCCCAGAGCTTGGTTTCTAAACACTGTTCTCCAATGAAAGGAACAGAGCTCCTTGGGGAAATGGTTGGTTACAGAAATGGATCCAGAAGCTTACAAGATGAGCCTGGAAATCTTACTCCAGAAATCAAGGAAGTGCTCCAAGAATGATGGGGATACGTCAAGAGGACAAGGGAGCCCGCTTGAAAGGGTTCCCACGGG
Source organism: Equus asinus (assembly GCF_041296235.1). Classification (NCBI taxonomy): domain Eukaryota; kingdom Metazoa; phylum Chordata; class Mammalia; order Perissodactyla; family Equidae; genus Equus; species Equus asinus. The sequence goes on from NC_091815.1 coordinate 24,415,532, forward strand.
CCTAATCTGGGATGACTTGAGCATCACATAAATGATAGCAAAGAATTATAATGCATTGAGTAAAATGAGAATTCAAGAGTCCATGTTGATATGTATCAGTTGGTGGATACACACGTGAGGGAGGGGAGAAAAGCTCTTCCGGAGAGTCGAATGTCAACAGACAAATGCAGCAAGATGATGAAATTAGAGAAGCGCTACTCGGTCAGTGACATAATATTAACAGTCAGGCAAACAGCATCAGTGGCAGCTCAAACGAATGGTCAATGTTAAGAAGTCATGGGTATTTACACCGTCTCAAGGTCTCTCCACATGTTGATAACAAAGAGAAAACCAGTGTCTCTGGTTAGGGATAGTAGAGTAATGTGGCAGACAGCATCTGAAAAAAATTTTCTTTAATAAAAATTCTCCCAATTGTGAGTATATTTTACACTTGGAGCGCAGCTCAGCTTGTCCTAGCTCCATGCCAAGTGCTCATAGCTACGTTCGGCCTGTGGACCACACTGGACGGCACAGCTGGAACAGTCCCTGCCGTTCCAGATGGCTCAGTGTGGACGACGATACATGTTCTAATTATTAAGGCATTTTCAGTACATATTTCTTGACTTAACCAGAATGCGCTCTGAGTATCCCACTCCCACCCTCAGAGGGACCCCTCACACGCGCACAACCACACACACACTGCGGTAGACTGAACAACGGCCCCCCCAAAATGCCCACCCCAACCCCCGGGGCCTGTGAGCATCTTGTTGCGTGCCCAAGGGACTTGGCAGATTCATTAGGATTTATAGACTTTAAAATAGGGAGATTATCCTGAATTACCCGGGGAGGCCCCCTCTGAACACGCAAGTCCTTAAAAGCAGGGAACTTTCTCGGGCTGGATGTGGAAGAGAAACGTGGCGGAAGGAGACGGCAGAGGGATTCCACGCGTGAGAACGATTGGAGACACCGTTGCCGGCTCTGAGACGGAGGGTCCCATGCGCAAGGACCAGACAGAGGCCACCAGGAGCCGAGGATGGAGCCTCACCGCCAGCGAGGAAACGGGGGCCTCAGCCTTGCACCCCGAGGGACAGAGTCCGCCAACGACTTGAAGGAGGCTGGAGCGGACTCTCTCCAGAGCCACGGCGGGGGGGAGTCCAGGGGCCGCACTTGGACTTCAGCCGTGAGACCCTCATCCCAGAGAAACTCAGGGGCCCCCGGGGCTCCGAGCTGCAGAACGTGAGGCCAGAAATGCGTCTGGTTCTGAGATGCTCGGTTTGTGATCACTGGTTACGGCAGCAAAAGAAAATTAACCCACACAAACACTCACATGGTCCCTCACCACAGAGAGCATCCTTTCCTCATTGTTTATTGGCACAAGTTTTATAAAAAGTGGAAATATAAACATTTGACGGGGCGTGAGTTTGAGAATTCACAAACTCATCATAAATACATAAATACATAAATAGTGGTTGGGTGGCAATAAATTAAGAAAGGTGTCTGATGCATAAATAATATCTAAGGGGATGGGACAGGTTGCCGGTGGGTGTCAGGGGTCAGACACACAGGTGTCCACTGGCCACACACGTCAAGTCCTTGGTGAGGAGACGGAAGAGGTTGAACATGACGGAGGCTTCGAGGCAGCCCCAGGGCTCCTGTGGGGAGGAAGCGCAGGGTCAGTGGCCGCCCATCACCGTGGCTCCCAGTTACCCCAGACACTGGTCTCTCCCTGGACGCTCACCTCCTCTTGGGCCTCAAGGAGCCGGCGCAGCCACTGGTGGAGGCGGCCCCGGGGTCTGGGACCCTCTGTGGGCTGAGCAGCCACCTGCAGGCAGAGGAGGGTGGTGTGTGAGGCAGGGCTGGGGCCAGAGGGGGACAGATGGGGGGTCAGAGCCCACACACACGACCCGGCTCCCCAGGGCACTCACACAGGCCTGCAGTACAGAGTGGATGTGACACAGTGTGCCAAGGGGTTGGTCCAGGACATCCCCCAGGGACGAGTTAGCCAGCACCTGCAGAGTCAGGTTCAGCTCAGCCTCTAGGGCCACGGGGCGCTCCCACACCTGAAGAGGGGGACAAAAGACAGGTGAGAGTCACATGTGAGAGAACAGGTGAGCAAGACCGAGGAGGGGACAGTGAAAGTGAAAGACAGGGGACAGGTGGGAGGGCAGAGGCACGGTGGTCAGGTGAGGGCAAGAGGTCAGGGGGACTGGCGGGGGGCGGGCAAGGGGTCAGCGACAGTGAGAAGGAGAGCAGGAGAAGCTGAAGGGGCCGCCTGAGGAGCCAGCCAAGGGGGCCGGGTGAGGGCCGGGGGCCTGACTCCCCCCACTCACCTGCAGCTGCCTCAGGTCCCAGGTCCTGGGGAAGGGGCGGGAGCGGCAGGTGTGGTTCTTCAGCCAGAAGGACTCTTCCTAGAGGGAAAGGGCGGAGGTCAGCCCCCAGCGGGAGGGTTGGAGGCTGGACCAGGCAGTGTGATGGAGGATGGCTGACAGCGGAGGAAGGGGCCTTAGCTTTGGAAAAGATGGTGGGGGCAGCTCCAGGTCAGGAGGACAGGAGTCACCCACTGCAGGAAGGGCTGGAGATGGCCCGCAGCAGGAGGGGTGGAGGTTAGCCCAGGGAGGGAAGCGTGGGGGTCTACCTTCAGCCGAGTGTAGCAGGGATACCCGCAGAGGGAGGGGTGGAGGTTAGCCCACAGCAGGCGGGGCAGTGGGGAGACTCACGAAGGCATCCGTGGCATTCTTGAAGGCCAGCCGCTCTCCTGGGGACAGAGACTTGTACTGGGCTATGTGGCAGCCCCTTGCACCCGGGAGGGCCCTGTGGCGCCTGGGAACAGGACCTGCTCCTGTCCCGGTCAGCACTGCGGTCATCAGCACCAGCACCAGCATGCAGACCCCGGCCACGTCTGTGTCACGCAAGGATGGAAAGATGAGGGGATGGACAGCGAGATCAGGGGCTGAGGATGGGGCTCTGGGGAGGGGAGGGTCTTGGACAGAGACACGGGGACTCACCCAGCTTCATTCCTGGTCTGTGGTCTCCGTCAGCAGGTGGGGCTCCGAGTGTCCACTCTGAGGCTGTCACTGGGGTCCCTCGCTCTGTCTTGTTTGGCGTCTCTGGCCTCAGTCTCCTCCTCTGGATCTCAGCCCGCCGCTCTGTCTGTGTCTGAACTTCCAGCTGCGGGTGGGATGCAGCTGCTGCCTGAGCTCCATGCTGCAGCTTTTAGCCTGGACAGAGGGGCAATCCGGGCTGACGTAGGAAAAGTGAAAACAGAGCCTGAGTTTCCTACCCGCCACTAGGGGCCCCAGGCGAGGAAAGCCCAGAGCAGGGCGGGCCAGGAGCCAGGTGAGCCCTGGGGTGAAAGAGAAAATGATTGGCATTCAGTGCTCACCTGCGGGAAGGCGGCCTCAGGGCCAGGGCAGCTGCAGCCCAGAGGGGGTCACAGGGCCCTGACGGGGCTGGATCCAGAACTGGGGTGGGGAGGGACAGAGGGACTCGCCCTTCTGCAGGGTGCCCCAGTGCGGGGAGGGAGGGAAAAGACCCCCCGGGAAGTGATGCCTTGAAGAACCTCACCTTCCAAGAGGGAGGCTGCTTGGGGGGGGTGCCTAGGGGGAAGGCTGCTGGGGTGGGAGAGAGAGAAGGAAGGGAAAATGTCCACGAACTCAGAGAGTAGAGGGCTCCTCCCCGCCTGTCCCCACCTGGGACCAAGAAAGATGGAATGGGGGAGGAGGGGCGGTGGCACCAGCGTCCTCTTTAATTGTCCGGGCACAGAAGGCCCGGGGACAGGAGGCTCTGCTAAGGAACCAGGGGGCGGCCAAGGACTTCGGGGGAAGCGGCTGGTTGTGCCCAAGGCCTTCACTCACTCCACACGTATTCATTCAGCCCCCACTTTGTGTCAGGTGCTGTGCAAGGTGCTGGGAACAGAGCATTGGAACAAACCAGAAAACAATCCTGCACGGAGCCTTTCGGCAGACAGGAGTCACAGAAAGCAGAGGGGGAAGTGGGGTCTGCGGTGTGTGTGACGCCAAGTAACGGGAAATGAAAGAGCAAGAAGGCAGGGGTGGGAGCAGGGGCAGGAGGGAGCTGGCAGCAAACCAGATGGCAGTGGCGGTGGGGGGAGAAAATGACATGGGAGCCCTAAGGGAGGTGAGGGAGGGAGCCATGTGACCATGCCAGGGGGGAGCCTTTTAGGCAAAAGGAAAAGGAACAGTGAGTGGAAATGGAAAACAGAAACTCCACCCCTTTTCTCAAGCATATTTATGTCACAGAGGCCTTGCCACAATGTGGTACTGAATACCCGCCACTACACCAAGGGCATAGGGTACTTTGCCTACATTTTAAATACAGAGTCAACTGCAGGGACTCAGAGAGATTAAGAGACCTGCCCAAGGTCACACAGCAAATGAGTGGCGAGGTCAGGATTTTAATCGAGTTTTGTCTGACATTAGACAGGAACCACTGCAGCCTCCAGCCTCTGTGTAGCTCGATCTCCTGGACCTGGAGGTGATGAGTGTCTTGGAAAGAAGGTGCCGACGTCTTTTTGACACCTGACTGCCACCCTGACCTCTTCTTTGCCTCATTCCTAGTTTCAGGGACAGGGTGACAGAAGTGCTCGGTTGGGAAAATCTTTGAGCGCTGATACACAAAACTGCTTCAGATCCAAGAGCAGGGACGGACCAGAGGCACTCAGGGCCCGCAGGTCAGTTTCTGTCAATTGCAGGGGCCTGAACTCGGGGCAGGTGACATCGCATCAGCAGAGACTTCTCAACACTGGCGCGTTGTCTCAGAATTCCTGACCTTCACGCTGATTTCTCCTAGAATGTTCAGTGGGGTGCTGGAGAGCAGGGGCCCTGGAGCTGATGGCGCTGGGCTCAGACCTGGCTCTGACCCAGACTGGCTGTGTGACCTTGGGAGGGAGGCGCACAGTTAGCGACCAAGGTTCCCAGCCCACAGACCTGAACAAATGGAACAAGGACAATAGTTTGTGTATTTGTGTGTGTGGCTATTTCTGGAGACCCTTTGTGAAGACTCTCCTGTGAGCTCAGCTGGAAGCTTTACAGACACCGTTTTATTGTGCATCACTCATTGGAAGGGACGTGCCACAATGCCACTGGACACATGAGAAACTGAGGCTCAGAGAGAAGTGACTGGCCCAGTTCCACCATGATTAAGTGGCAGGGTTCCTGAACTTCAAGTCACCTGATTTTTCTGGCTCAGCATTTCTTACTGAAGAAAGAACCTCAAAATGATCACAGGGAACGACGGGTGCAAATGCAATCATGTTTAATACGGGCAATAACTTAGCAGGAAACAAGAGTAAATACAGTTCACAAACACACATACACACAAAAAAACCCGTCAGAATCAGAGTCCCCAAAAACTACAGTAATTTCAGGACCTTGGGCCCCTTCACTACCAAATGGCTCGGGGAGGAGGCCTCCCCAGCGGGAAGATCCAGGAGTCACAGAATCTCAAAGCCCCACAGTGAAGGGTCAAATCAGGGGCGGGGTCTGTCAGGGAAGAGGGCGTCCTTGGGTTCTGGTAGCCACCAAGGTGGACGCTGGTCCAGGGATGTGGGGGTCAGCGACCAAGGCAGACCCCGTCTCCAGTGTCTTCCTGCCAGATCCGGCCCCTGGAAGGTCTTAGGGCAACACACCCCACGGAAACACCGCTGCATCCTGGAGCTCGTCCTGCTCCCGGGGAAACGTCCCCACGCCTCCAGCACCAGCGCAGGCGGAGGGAGGTCGGGCCGGGGCAGCAGAGAGGCCCCGGAGCCCCAGCGCCCACGGGCTGACACCGCTGCTCCCGCGTGGCCACAAGGGCCGCGCCCGCAGCCCCGCCCGCAGAGCTCGGGTCCCGCGGAGCCGCGGCGCGTCAGACGCACGGCCCGAGGGCGCCTCCAGCCTCAGGGCCCCTTGAGCGGGCGCAGCAGGTGGAAGACGGCAGTGGCTTCTTCCCAGAAAGCCGGTCCAGGTCCCCGCTCCGGCCTCGCCTCCCAGCCCGTCTCAGCCTCCCCGCTCCCCGCCTGCTGCACTCATGGCTCTCTGCGTTTGGGGCCGCCTCCTGGAGGTCCGCAGGGACTTCCTCCAGGAGCCAGGCTGGACCAGCTCGAGCTGGGGGGGGGGGGGGGGGGGGGTGGAGCAGAAGGCGCACGAAGAGGCAGAGACCCGAGGGTCCCCTCTGTCCCCGCCCGGGACCCTCCCAGCCGCAGATCAGGCCCGGATCGGTGGACACCGAGGGACGCGAAGCGGGTCGGGACGGGTGTAGCTCGCGGGGCAGACGGCACAGCGCGCGGGCGGCTCCGAGGCCGAGGGCGCAGAGGGAGGCGGGAGGGGAGGCCCGGGGCGCCGCCACACTCACGCAGGCCGCCAGCAGCTCCAGAGTCGCGCCGAGGACTGCGGGGGTCCGGGCCGGGAGAGAGCGCCGCGCCCTGGGCCGCCCACTTTCACCCCTGTCGCCGGGGCGCGGGCTCCCCGACGGCCGGGGACGGTCCCTCCGGGTCCAGAAGGAGCAGTTGCTCGGCCTCCAGCTCAGCGTTTCTTCCTCCTGCGGGACAAGCGCTGCGGTGAGGCCGCGCCCCCTCCCAGGGCCCCTGAACCGCTGGGACTTCGGGGATCCCTAGACGTGGAAGGCGGCTGGCCGGGACGGTGGTTCGTGTTGTGGACTGAACCACGGAGCTCTTCGAAGGCGTGAATGGGGCCGACAGGCAGCCATCCCTGTGCCCCGACGTGGAGCCGAGTCTGCCTGGAGGAGACGCCCTTTGGAGACCTGCACTAAGGCCGCCTATGTGCTTTGAGGGGGCGGCCCGGAAGATCTCGTGGTCAGAATCTGGACCCGGTAATAGGAGGCGCGCCTGCTGAACTCCAGGAAACCAGGGCTCCTCGGGCCTTGGACTGGCGTCTCCACACGGGGCGGGCCCAGGGTCGGGGGAGCGGAGGGGTCTGGGCATCACTGCCGTAGCGGTCCCTCAGCGCCTTGGCTGCTGCCAGCGCCCTGGGGTCCAGCGAGCGGTAGCGCGAGGGGAGGCAGCGCCCGGCCGCCGCCACGCCCACCGTCCCCAGGACCCACAGCCCCTCCGCACCATCGCTGCTCCTGCAGGAGGCGAGGGACGTCAGCGAGGCCAGGAGCCGCCCCGAGCCCCAGCCCGCGCCTCTGGACAGACTCGCAGAGGGACTGACGCTCAGAGGCAGCGCTGGCGCTGAGCACCGCGCGGCCGAGTCCGCATGGGCCGCCCTCCCGGCCTCACCTCTGCCGCCCGCCCTCCCTCCCACCGCGCTGCGCCCCCGGTGCCCCGCTGCCTCGTGCTGCAGCAGCGCCTGCCTTCCCCGGGCCCTGGGCGGTGCGCCGAGTGGTGTCCGTCTCCGACAGCGGCGCCCGCACCCTCCAGGGTGCCTTTTATGGGCTCGGCCGAGAAGAGGGGCGCAGCCGGGCTCCCCCGTCCCGGTCAAGCTTTCGGAACGTCAGCGCTGGCCACCGGCCCGGGGGACGCCGGCGGGTGAGGACTTTACCCGCCCGTGGGACAGCGCCAGCGATGGCTCAGCCCCAGCTCGCTGCCACCAGGTCCGGTCTCTGTCCCTTTCTCTTCTCTCTCTTTCTTTTCGTCACCCTTGGTGTCCTTATCTCTGTTCTATTGCAAGAGCCAGCCCTTGCATAGTGCTTCTTGTAAACTAGGCCTTGTTGTAAGTCAGCAGTACATACATACCATCTCATTTAACTCTCAAAAAAGGCACTGCAAGAGATGTTCCACCCTTCCCTCCAATTTATTGATGGGAAAACTGAGGCACAGCAAAGTGAAGGAAGTTTTCCTTACTAATCGGCAGAGGCGGGATCTGAACCTGCACACTGTGCCTCTTCCAGGCTCCTTTCTCTGCCATCCTTGATCCTGAATTCCAGATCCTGTGTCTCCCTCTCTCCATCTCTGTCTTCATTTCACTCCATCTCTTTCTTCCCCCTGCAGGTGCCTCCCTTTTCATCTTGTCTCTTGGTCCTCTTTCTGTCTCTGCCTTTGTCTGACTCCGCCAGTCTCTCCTTCCTTTTTCCTGCAAACATCCCGGCCAGCGCCTGTCTGTTTCAGTCCATCTCTTTGTTTTTGTTTTAAAATAAAATCTACGACTTGTTTTTCTGACAGAATTAGCAAGGCAGGTTCATTGGATAAAACTTGAAAAGTACAGAAACGCAAAAGAGAAAGAAAAACCCACTTAAAACTTCAACCTCCACCCCTCCCACCTCACCCCCACTCTGAACAATTTTTCCAATGTTTAGAAATGTTACACATATTTAATTGTGCGTATGTTTTCTGATGACCAAAGGAACACATTCGTTGTAAAGATTCAGTCAATACTGAAACATACAACTTGGAGAATTAGGGTCAGCCTTGAATCCACTTCCCAGAGGTGATTGTTTGTAACAATTAGTAGCAATTCCCTCCTCCCCTTTTTTCCTTTCTGTGAGCAACTTCTCCCCGGTTGGCACCAGACTGGATACAGCTTGGTACCTGCTTCTTTGTGTCTTACCATTATCTCTCGTTTGCATTTTCCCTCATCTTTAATTATCCGGTACCACTTAGGGCCCCTGCAGGAAACAGATGACCCAATCAATTTAGGGTAAGTTGAGGTGGGTTTGCTACCAGGAGTATTTACAAGGGAATTGATAGTGTGGGAAGGGACAAGGGTAGTGCAAGGCCTTGGGGCCCCCTGGGGAGGGTCTGTCATCCTTGGCCTGAAGGAAGGGAGAGGGGAGGGAGTGGTTACCTGACCTGGGAGGAGATTGTCAGGTACTGAGGCCGAGGAAACAGACAAGCATGGTGGCCCTGCAGGGGTAATCAATACTATGACTTTACTCTCTTTCCCTTCTCCCTGGCCCTACCGCTGGGCTCCCAATTGACTGCACCCACTGGGGGCCGGAGGCTCAGCCTCCTGATGCCCAGAGCAGATGGAGAAGTGAGAAGAGTGGACCCAGAAGGGCAATGGAAGACATCCACATGCACCATTTTTGAGTCTTCCCTTCTAACGGGATCATTTAATAACTAATCCCCTCTGAGTGGTCACTGATGTTATTTCCAGCGTTGTGTTACAGCTATGGTTCTCAAGACCAGGGCAGAGGCAGAGAAATGTTTCCATCCTCTTATAACAATGTATATCCTGGAGCTGAAGTTGTTAGTTTGAATGAAGTCCAATGTTTTCCTCTCATGGGTTGTGCTTTCTACGTATCTACAAAGCCATCACAAAGCACAAAGTCCGCTAGGCTTTCTCGTGTGCTATATTCTAGGAGGTTTATAGTTTTGCACTTTACTTTTAGGTATATCATAAATTTGAGTTAATTTTTGTGAAACACATAAGGTCTGTGTCTAGACTCATCTTTTTGCCTCTGAATGTCCAGTTGTTTCAACACCATTTGCTTAAAAGACTATCCTTTCTCCATCGAATTGCCTTTTCTCCTCTTGAATTTCTGTTGACTATATTTGTGGGGGTCTGTTCCTGGGCTCTTTGCTCTCTTCCATTCATTTGTCTATCCTTCCACCAGCACCACACCGTCTGGATTACTGTAACTTTGTAGTAAGCCTTGAGGCCAGGCAGTATCAGTCCTCCAGCTTTGTTCCTCTTCATTTATATTGTGTTGGCTGTTCTGGGTCTTTTGAATCTCCACGTGGACTCTCACTGGGTCAATATGCCCATATGGGTTGGGATCTTGATTTGATTGTGGGGAATCTATAGATTAAGTTGAGGAGAACAGTGTTGAGTCTTCTTATCCATGAACATGGGATAGCTCCATTTTTAGAGCTACTTTGATTTCTTTCATCAGAGTTCTGGAGTTTTCTTCACGTAGGTCTCGTTCATCTTGTTAGATTTGTAGCTAAGTATTTCATTTTGGGGGGTGCTAATGGAAACGGTGTTTTTAATTTCAAATTCAAATTATTCATTGCTGTTATGCAAGAAAGCAATTGGCTTTTGTTCATTAATCTTGTATGGTACAACCTTGCTGTAATCACTTATTGGTTCAGAAATGTGTCTTTAAATGTGTAATATTAAATACACAGGACTATGAAGAAAACGGATTATATTGAAATGTCAAAGATGTCAAGATGACAAATGACAAAATGTCAAGATAACTTTATTAAGACACAAACAGTTTTGCGATAAGTAATATATATGCCTCTTTATTAATGCATTGTCACAGGATGTAGCAATAGGTCTAATAGCTACTATTGAGGTAATAATGACAGTAAATGATATTTCAAGATATGTGCCACATCTGTAACGTGCGACAAAAACATCTGAGGCTTCTTTTAGTACAAAGTCATAGGTTCCGGTAATAGTACTGTGGTTTGTTGCTTATATTCATGATGAAAGAAATGCTCTGCTTCAATTAGAGTTTGGTGAAGATAAAAATGCACCTTTTTCCCAGGCAAGTTCACCTTCCCCTGAACTCTGCTGTGGAGGTGGTCCATGGACCCCAGTTTAAGCTAGATCTGCAGCAGTTAAATGAATGAAGTGGATCTGTATGTACTGAAGTGGAAAATTCTTCAAGTCATATTATAGAGAGAAACAAGGAAATTGCTGGACGTACCCATGGTGTGACACTACTTGCTTTAGAAGTACTCATACCTGCAAAAGCAATTCAATGGAGAAAAACAGCTTTTGCAACAAACAGTGCCGGACCATGTCCACAGCCGTAGGCCAAACAATGAAAGTGGGTGTGAACTGCACACCTCAGATAAAAATTACATTTAAATGGATCACGGACTTAAACGCAAAATATAAACCTGTAAAGCCTTTAGAAAAACTTATGAAAAGATTTTTGGGACCCAGCGCTCGAGCTGTTCCTAGTTTTCGGCTATTACTAATAATGCTGAGAATATTTGCGTTCAGATTAGGGGTAGACATGAGTTTTCATCGTTCTGGAATGAATGTCCCGGAAGCAGCTGCTGGGCTGACTAGCAGTGCGTGTTCAGTTTTGTAAGAAAAAGTGATTGAGGAAAAATATGTCTGTAATTCCAATTTTCAATAGCAAACTAACAGTACTTTTATAATAAATATTTAATAACACCAACGAAGCCAGAGAGAGTTTATCAAAGTCTCAGGTGAGGCAAAACCAGAGAGGACAGAAGGGGGGCTATTCAGGAAGACAAAGAAAAAGTCAGGAAGAGACAGACAGGAAGGCGATGAGGCGAGAGAGTGGTGATAGATGTCCAGGTGACCCCCCCGAGGGCCCCCGCGGCCTGGGACCCCTGCCACACTCCGAGCTGCCATGAGAAGGGAATGGTGTGTCTCTGTTTATTCCTACAGTGCAAGGAAAGACCAACAGAGGTTTAGACGAGAAACATACGTCCAGAGCACAGACAAGCAGTTGGCTCAGAAGAGAGAGCTGGGGCTGAGCTATGGCTGGCGCTGTCCCACAGGCGGGTAAAGTCCTCACCCGCCGGCGTCTCCCGGGCCGGTGGCCAGCGCTGACGTTCCGAAAGCTTGACCGGGACGGGGGAGCCCGGCTGCGCCCCTCTTCTCGGTCGAGCCCATAAAGGCACCCTGAAGGGTGCGGGCGCCGCTGTCGGAGACGGACACCACTCGGCGCACCGCCCAGGGCCCGGGGAAGGCAGGCGCTGCTGCAGCACGAGGCTCCGGGGCACCGGGGGCGCAGCGCAGTGGGAGGGAGGGCGGGCGGCAGAGGTGAGGCCGGGAGGGCGGCCCATGCGGACTCGGCCGCGCGGTGCTCAGCGCCAGCGCTGCCTCTGAGCGTCAGTCCCTCTGGGAGTCTGTCCAGAGGCGCGGGCTGGGGCTCGGGGCGGCTCCTGGCCTCGCTGACGTCCTTCGCCTCCTGCAGGAGCAGCGATGGCGCGGAGGGGCGCGGCCGCGGGGCTGTGGGTCCTGGGGACGGTGGGCGTGGCGGCGGCCCGGCGCTGCCTCCTGTCGCATTACCGCTCGCTGGATCCCAGGGCGCTGGCGGCGGCCAAGGCGCTGAGGGACCGCTATGTGACTGATGCCCAGACCCCTCCGGCCCCCACCTTGCGGACCCTGGGCCCGCTCCGTGTGGAGACGCGGTCCAAAGCCCGAGGAGCCCTTGTTTCCTGGCGTTCAGCAGGCGCGGGTGGTATCACTGGGTCCAGATTCTGACCACGAGATCTTCCGGGCCGCCCCCTCTAAGCACATAGGCGGCCTTAGTGCTGGTCTCCAAAGGCCGTCTCCTCCAGGCGGGCTCGGCTCCACGTCCGGGCGCAGGGATGGCTGCCTGTCGGCCTGGTTGAGGCTTTCGAAGAGCTCCGTGGTTCAGTCCACAGCACGAACCAGCGTCCCGGCCAGCCGCCTTCCACGTCTAGGGATCCCTGACGTCCCAGCGCTTCAGGGGCCCTGGGAGGGGGCACGGCCTCACCCCGGCCCTTGTCCCGCAGGAGGAAGAAACGCTGAGCTGGAGGCCGCGCAACTGCTCCTTCTGGCCCCGGAGGGACCGTCCCCGGCAGTCGGTGAGCCTGCTCCCGGGCGAGAGGGGTGGAGGCGGGCGGCCCGGGGCGCGGCGCTCTCTCCCGGCCCGGTCCCCTCAGTCCTGCGTGCGCCTCCGCCTCGTGGCCCGGGGCCTCGCGGATGCCCAGGCCGTGCTGAGCAGTCTGCGGAGCCCCGAGCTGCTCCCCGGCCTCGGCGGGCCCCTGGAGCTGCTGGCGGCCACGGGCCGGGACGTGGCGGCCTGCGTGAGTGTGGCGGCGCCCCGGGCCTCCCCTCCCGCCTCCAACTGCGCCTTCGGCCTCGGAGCCGCACGCGCGCTGTGCCATCAGCCCCACCGAGTCACAACCGTCCCGACCCGCTTCGCGTCCCTCGGTGTCCACACATCCGAGCCTGATCTGCGCTGGGAGCGTCCCGGGCGGGGGCAGAGGGGACACTCGGGTCTCCGCCTCTTCATGCGCCTCCTGATCCCCCCCTCCCAGCGCGAGGTGGTCCAGCCAGGCTCCTGGAGGAAATCCCTGTGGCCCCCCGGGAGGCGACCCCAGAAGCGGAGAGCCGTGAGTGGAGCAGGCGCGGAGGCCAGAGGTGGGGAGGCTGCAGGGGGAGCTGGGAGGCTGAGACGGGCTGGGAGGCGAGGCCGGAGCGGGGACCTGGACCGGCTTTCTGGGAAGAAGCCACCGCCGTCTTCCACCTGCTGCGCCCGCTCACGGGGCCGTGCGTCTGACGCGCCGCGGCTCCGCGGGCCCGAGCTCTGCGGGCGGGGCTGCGGGCGCGGCCCTTGTGGCCCCGCGGGAGCAGCGGTGTCAGCCCGTGGGCGCTGGGGCCCCGGGGGCCTCTCTGCTGCCCCGGCCCGACCTCCCTCTGCCTGCGCGGGTGCCAGAGGCGCGGGGACGTTTCCCCGGGAGCAGGACGAGCTCCAGGATGCAGCGGTGTTTCCGTGGGGTGTGTTGCCCTAAGACCTTCCAGGGGCCGGATCTGGCAGGAAGACACTGGAGACGGGGTCTGCCTTGGTCGCTGACCCCCACATCCCTGGACCAGCGTCCACCTTGGTGGCTACCAGAACCCCAGGACGCCCTCTCCCCTGACAGACCCCGCCCCTGATTTGACCCTTCGCTGTGGCTTAGAGATTCTGTGACTCCTGGATCTTCCCGCTGGGGAGGCCTCCTCCCAGAGCCATTTGGTAGTGAAGGGGCCCAAGGTCCTGAAATTACTGTAGTTTTTGGGGACTCTGATTCTGACGGGTTTTTTTGTGTGTATGTGTGTTTGTGAACTGTATTTACTCTTGTCTCCTGCTAAGTTATTGCCCATATTAAACATGATTGCATTTGCACCCGTCGTTCCCTGTGATCATTTAGAGGTTCTTTCTTCAGTAAGAAATGCTGAGCCAGGGGCTGGCCCCGTGGCCGAGTGGTTAAGTTCGCGCGCTCCGCTGCAGGCGGCCCAGTGTTTCGTTAGTTCGAATCCTGGGCGCGGACATGGCACTGCTCATCAAACCACGCTGAGGCAGCGTCCCACATGCCACAACTAGAAGAACCCACAACGAAGAATACACAACTATGTACTGGGGGGCTTTGGGGAGAAAAAAGGAAAAAATAAAATCTTTAAAAAAAAAAAAAAGAAAAGAAATGCTGAGCCAGAAAAATCAGGTGACTTGAAGTTCAGGAACCCTGCCACTTAATCATGGTGGAACTGGGCCAGTCACTTCTCTCTGAGCCTCAGTTTCTCATGTGTCCAGTGGCATTGTGGCACGTCCCTTCCAATGAGTGATGCACAACAAAACGGTGTCTGTAAAGCTTCCAGCTGAGCTCACAGGAGAGTCTTCACAAATGGTCTCCAGAAATAGCCACACATGCAAATACACAAATTATTGTCCTTGTTCCATTTGTGCAGAGCTGTGGGCTGGGAACCTTGGTCGCTAACTGTGCGCCTCCCTCCCAAGGTCACAAAGCCAGCCAGGGTCAGAGCCAGGTCTGAGCCCAGCGCCATCAGCTCCAGGGTCCCTGCTCTCCAGCACCCCACTGAACATTCTAGGAGAAATCAGCGTGAAGGTCAGGAATTCTGAGACAACGCGCCAGTGTTGAGAAGTCTCTGCTGATGCGATGTCACCTGCCCCGAGTTCAGGCCCCTGCAATTGACAGAAACTGACCTGCGGGCCCTGAGTGCCTCTGGTCCGTCCCTGCTCTTGGATCTGAAGCAGTTTTGTGTATCAGCACTCAAAGATTTTCCCAACCGAGCACTTCTGTCACCCTGTCCCTGAAACTAGGAATGAGGCAAAGAAGAGGTCAGGGTGGCAGTCAGGTGTCAAAAAGACGTCGGCACCTTCTTTCCAAGACACTCATCACCTCCGGGTCCAGGAGATCGAGCTACACAGAGGCTGGAGGCTGCAGTGGTTCCTGTCTAATGTCAGACAAAACTCGATTAAAATCCTGACCTCGCCACTCATTTGCTGTGTGACCTTGGGCAGGTCTCTTAATCTCTCTGAGTCCCTGCAGTTGACTCTGTATTTAAAATGTAGGCAAAGCACCCTATACCCTTGGTGTAGTGGCGGGTATTCAGTACCACATTGTGGCAAGGCCTCTGTGACATAAATATGCTTGAGAAAAGGGGTGGAGTTTCTGTTTTCCATTTCCACTCACTGTTCCTTTTCCTTTTGCCTAAAAGGCTCCCCCCTGGCATGGTCACATGGCTCCCTCCCTCACCTCCCTTAGGGCTCCCATGTCATTTTCTCCCCCCACCGCCACTGCCATCTGGTTTGCTGCCAGCTCCCTCCTGCCCCTGCTCCCACCCCTGCCTTCTTGCTCTTTCATTTCCCGTTACTTGGCGTCACACACACCGCAGACCCCACTTCCCCCTCTGCTTTCTGTGACTCCTGTCTGCCGAAAGGCTCCGTGCAGGATTGTTTTCTGGTTTGTTCCAATGCTCTGTTCCCAGCACCTTGCACAGCACCTGACACAAAGTGGGGGCTGAATGAATACGTGTGGAGTGAGTGAAGGCCTTGGGCACAACCAGCCGCTTCCCCCGAAGTCCTTGGCCGCCCCCTGGTTCCTTAGCAGAGCCTCCTGTCCCCGGGCCTTCTGTGCCCGGACAATTAAAGAGGACGCTGTTGCCACGGCCCCTCCTTCCCCATTCGATCTTTCTCGGTCCCAGGTGGGGACAGGCGGGGAGGAGCCCTCTACTCTCTGAGTGTGGACATTTTCCCTTCCTTCTCTCTCTCCCACCCCAGCAGCCTTCCCCCTAGGCACCCCCCCCAAGCAGCCTCCCTCTTGGAAGGTGAGGTTCTTCAAGGCATCACTTCCTGGGGGGCCTTTTCCCTCCCTCCCCGCACTGGGGCACCCTGCAGAAGGGCGAGTCCCTCTGTCCCTCCCCACCCCAGTTCTGGATCCAGCCCCGTCAGGGCCCTGTGACCTCCTCTGGGCTGCAGCTGCCCTGGCCCTGAGGCCGCCTTCCCGCAGGTGAGCACTGAATGCCAATCATTTTCTCTTTCACCCCAGGGCTCACCTGGCTCCTGGCCCGCCCTGCTCTGGGCTTTCCTCGCCTGGTGCCCTTAGTGGCGGGTAGGAAACTCAGGCTCTGTTTTCACTTTTCCTACATCAGCCCGGATTGCCCCTCTGTCCAGGCTAAAAGCTGCAGCATGGAGCTCAGGCAGCAGCTGCATCCCACCCGCACCTGGAAGTTCAGACACAGACAGAGCGGCGGGCTGAGATCCAGAGGAGGAGACTGAGGCCAGAGACGCCAAACAAGACTGAGCGAGGGACCCCAGTGACAGCCTCAGAGTGGACACTCGGAGCCCCACCTGCTGACGGAGACCACAGACCAGGAATGAAGCTGGGTGAGTCCCCGTGTCTCTGTCCAAGACCCTCCCCTCCCCAGAGCCCCATCCTCAGCCCCTGATCTCGCTGTCCATCCCCTCATCTTTCCATCCTTGCGTGACACAGACGTGGCCGGGGTCTGCATGCTGGTGCTGGTGCTGATGACCGCAGTGCTGACTGGGACAGGAGCAGGTCCTGTTCCCAGGCACCACAGGGTCCTCCCAGGTGCAAGGGGCTGCCACATAGCCCAGTACAAGTCTCTGTCCCCAGGAGAGCGGCTGGCCTTCAAGAATGCCACGGATGCCTTCGTGAGTCTCCCCACTGCCCCGCCTGCTGTGGGCTAACCTCCACCCCTCCCTCTGCGGGTATCCCTGCTACACTCGGCTGCAGGTAGACCCCCACGCTTCCCTCCCTGGGCTAACCTCCACCCCTCCTGCTGCGGGCCATCTCCAGCCCTTCCTGCAGTGGGTGACTCCTGTCCTCCTGACCTGGAGCTGCCCCCACCATCTTTTCCAAAGCTAAGGCCCCTTCCTCCGCTGTCAGCCATCCTCCTTCACACTGCCTGGTCCAGCCTCCAACCCTCCCGCTGGGGGCTGACCTCCGCCCTTTCCCTCTAGGAAGAGTCCTTCTGGCTGAAGAACCACACCTGCCGCTCCCGCCCCTTCCCCAGGACCTGGGACCTGAGGCAGCTGCAGGTGAGTGGGGGGAGTCAGGCCCCCGGCCCTCACCCGGCCCCCTTGGCTGGCTCCTCAGGCGGCCCCTTCAGCTTCTCCTGCTCTCCTTCTCACTGTCCCTGACCCCTTGCCCGCCCCCCGCCAGTCCCCCGGACCTCTTGCCCTCACCTGACCACCGTGCCTCTGCCCTCCCACCTGTCCCCTGTCTTTCACCTTCACTGTCCCCTCCTCGGTCCTGCTCACCTGTTCTCTCACGTGCGGCCCTCACCTGTCTTCTCTCCCCATCCTCAGGTGTGGGAGCGCCCCGTGGCCCTGGAGGCTGAGCTGGCCTTGACTCTGCGGGTGCTGGCTAACTCGTCCCTGGGGGACGTCCTGGACCGGCCCCTTGGCACACTGAGCCACATCCACTCTGAACTACAGGCCTGTGTGAGTGCCCTGGGGAGCCGGGCCATGTGTGTGGGCTCTGACCCCCCATCTGTCCCCCTCCGGCCCCAGCCCTGCCTCACTCACCTCCCTCCTCTGCCTGCAGGTGGCTGCTCAGCCCACAGAGGGTCCCAGACCCCGGGGCCGCCTCCACCAGTGGCTGCACCGGCTCCACAAGGCCCCAAAGAAGGTGAGCGCCCAGGGAGAGACCAGTGTCTGGGGCAACTGGGAGCCAAGGTGATGGGCGGCCACTGACCCTGCGCTTCCTCCCCACAGGAGCCCTGGGGCTGCCTCGAAGCCTCCGTCATGTTCAACCTCTTCCGTCTCCTCACCAAGGACTTGACGTGTGTGGCCAGTGGACACCTGTGTGTCTGACCCCTGACACCCGCCGGCAACCTGTCCCATCCCCTTAGACATGATTTATGCATCAGCCACCTTTCTTAATTTATTGCCACCCAACCACTATTTATGTATTTATGTATTTATGATGAGTTTGTGAATTCTCAAACTCACGCCCCGTCAAATGTTTATATTTCCACTTTTTATAAAACTTGTGCCAATAAACAATGAGGAAAGGATGCTCTCTGTGGTGAGGGACCATGTGAGTGTTTGTGTGGGTTAATTTTCTTTTGCTGCCGTAACCAGTGATCACAAACCGAGCATCTCAGAACCAGACGCATTTCTGGCCTCACGTTCTGCAGCTCGGAGCCCCGGGGGCCCCTGAGTTTCTCTGGGATGAGGGTCTCACGGCTGAAGTCCAAGTGCGGCCCCTGGACTCCCCCCCGCCGTGGCTCTGGAGAGAGTCCGCTCCAGCCTCCTTCAAGTCGTTGGCGGACTCTGTCCCTCGGGGTGGAAGGCTGAGGCCCCCGTTTCCTCGCTGGCGGTGAGGCTCCATCCTCGGCTCCTGGTGGCCTCTGTCTGGTCCTTGAGCATGGGACCCTCCGTCTCAGAGCCGGCAACGGTGTCTCCAATCGTTCTCACGCGTGGAATCCCTCTGCCGTCTCCTTCCGCCACGTTTCTCTTCCACATCCAGCCCGAGAAAGTTCCCTGCTTTTAAGGACTCGCGTGTTCAGAGGGGGCCTCCCCGGGTAATTCAGGATAATCTCCCTATTTTAAAGTCTATAAATCCTAATGAATCTGCCAAGTCCCTTGGGCACGCAACAAGATGCTCACAGGCCCCGGGGGTTGGGGTGGGCATTTTGGGGGGGCCGTTGTTCAGTCTACCGCAGTGTGTGTGTGGTTGTGCGCGTGTGAGGGGTCCCTCTGAGGGTGGGAGTGGGATACTCAGAGCGCATTCTGGTTAAGTCAAGAAATATGTACTGAAAATGCCTTAATAATTAGAACATGTATCGTCGTCCACACTGAGCCATCTAGAACGGCAGGGACTGTTCCAGCTGTGCCGTCCAGTGTGGTCCACAGGCCGAACGTAGCTATGAGCACTTGGCATGGAGCTAGGACAAGCTGAGCTGCGCTCCAAGTGTAAAATATACTCCACAATTGGGAGAATTTTTATTAAAGAAAATTTTTTTCAGATGCTGTCTGCCACATTACTCTACTATCCCTAACCAGAGACACTGGTTTTCTCTTTGTTATCAACATGTGGAGAGACCTTGAGACGGTGTAAATACCCATGACTTCTTAACATTGACCATTCGTTTGAGCTGCCACTGATGCTGTTTGCCTGACTGTTAATATTATGTCACTGACCGAGTAGCGCTTCTCTAATTTCATCATCTTGCTGCATTTGTCTGTTGACATTCGACTCTCCGGAAGAGCTTTTCTCCCCTCCCTCACGTGTGTATCCACCAACTGATACATATCAACATGGACTCTTGAATTCTCATTTTACTCAATGCATTATAATTCTTTGCTATCATTTATGTGATGCTCAAGTCATCCCAGATTAGGCCCGGGGGAACCCTTTCAAGCGGGCTCCCTTGTCCTCTTGACGTATCCCCATCATTCTTGGAGCACTTCCTTGATTTCTGGAGTAAGATTTCCAGGCTCATCTTGTAAGCTTCTGGATCCATTTCTGTAACCAACCATTTCCCCAAGAAGCTCTGTTCCTTTCATTGGAGAACAGTGTTTAGAAACCAAGCTCTGGGAGCTGGGTGGGCCGACGTCTGCAAGGTTACCACTGCTTCTATGCCCTCTCAGTGGACAGGGCTGGGAAATAGATGGAAGTATGTACAGCATTTTTATTTACTGTAAAAAAAGAGTAAAATCTAGCTAATACTTTTTCTATGGATTATATGTTAAAATGAGATTTTGGATATATTGGGTCAAATAAAGCATATTTAAAATTAATTTCCTTTATTTATTTTTCCTTCCTAAGTAGTCTACAAAGCAGGAGCGACAGAGACTCCAGCTACTTGTCTCTGTCTCTGTCCTCCCTTCTTCCTTGACTCAGAGAACCCTCGAACTGAGCGTGGATTGGAGAGTGCTCTACCAAAGGGAACATTTTCCAGCCTTCCCGGGACCTGTGGCACTAAGTTCTGGCCAAGGTGTATGAGGAAAAGTGATCTGAGCCCCCTAGATTATTCTTTTAAAGGAAATGGCCATGCCCACCTCGTCTCATTTCTCCATTCTTTTTTCTTTCTTTTTTTGAGGAAGATTAGCCCTAGGTTAATATCTGCTGCCAATACCCCTCTTTTTCCTGAGGAAGACTGGCCCTGAGCTAACATCCGTGCCCATCTTTCTGTACTTTATATGTGGGACGCCTACCACAGCATGGCGTGCCAAGCGGTGCCATGTCCGCACCGGGGATCCGAACCGGTGAACCTCGGGCCGCCAAAGCAGAACGTGCACACTTAACTGCTGCGCCACCAGGCAGCCCCACATGTCTCCATTCTTGTTGAATGACAAAAACAGGAACGGTCATCTTATACAGCCTTCAATTTTCCAGGATGATTTCAGTGCATATAGAAGTCTGTGCTGATGGCTTTCTTTTTTCTCTCAGGGCACTAAAGATTCAAGGGTAATTTATAGAGAGACTCCGGGCTTCTCCCTCTGGGGTCCCTCCATAATGGGATTTCTCCTCTCCATTTCCCATTGCTCTGGCATCCCCAAACTCTGGCGTCTGACACGTCTAGTCAATAGCTGGTTTTCTCCTGGAGTTCCAGCTGTTCCTTGGCACGTGGATGAGGAAAAGCCATGCATCCTAGAGCTTATCCCAGAGGAAAAGCCACATAACCGTAGATCTCACACAGTGTGTTCCGTGTTTTGAAAGGCTGAACCCACTCCAGTCTCTGCCTGCTTCTGGCTGCTCTCCAGTGCCTTCAAATAGTTGTTTTTTCAAAAAACGATCGTGTCTGGATTTGGAAACTGTTGTCCGTGGGGAACTTGGTCTGTCCCTCTCCCCTGTGCCCTCCTGTCTCCCAGTCCTGTTCTCCCTCAGGTGAGTGATTCTCACTTGGGGTCCCCCGTGGTTGCAGTCAGATGTCAGCTGGGACTCGATTGATCTGGAAGCTGGGCTGGGCTGGAGTTCACTCACATGGCTGCCTGTCGGCTGCAAAGTCAGCGGGGGTTGTTGACCAGGGCACCCACAAGTGGCTTCTCCAGGCGACCCGGACTTTCCACAGCACTGCGGTCCCTACGAGGCTGCACTTCTTCCCTGGGGACTGGCTGCCCTCTGAGCAGGGTTTCAGGGGAGGAAGTGGAAGCTGAAGGCTGGTTAAGGGCCACACCCAGAAGTGGTGCTGTGTTCTATTGGTCCGAGCAGTCTCAGGCTCTGCCCGAGTTCTAGGGGATGGTGGAAAATAAGCTCACTCTGGGTGGAGGGGCAATGTCCCATCGCAGAAGAGCATGTGGGAGGGAGGAATTGTGGGGATCACGGCCGGAAAGTACAATATGGCCACAATAGACACATCTGTTCCCTCCAAACAACACCCTGCGTGTGCACGATGCTGCGTGAGCGAAGGTGTCTGCCTGGGTCCCCGGCTGCGCGTGCCCAGGGGAGTCCCTGAATCCTGACGCCTCCAGAGGCTTTGTCCAACCCCAGGGCTGGGGACAGGGGACCAATGAGTGTCACTCTCCGTGGTCCTGACTGTGCTGCCCCAGCATGATATCTGCCTTCCCAGAGACACGCAGCGGAACGGATCAAATCTGCTCACACGCACACACACAAACATCTTTGTTTGCATTGTCGATTGACAAAATATACACGAAATTTGATAACGTGGTACATGATAACAAAACAAGGGGAACCATCCTGTTTGATAACAATGGCAAAACGTCAGTGAACGATCTCAGTGGATCTGGTCATATTCCATGTGCTGGCCAAGGGTAACTCCTTGAATTCACACAATGACCTTGTGATGAAGGTGCTATCATCAGCACACATTTTAAGGCCAGGAGAACTGAGGAACAGAGAGGTAAACGATCTGCCCACTGTCACACAGCTAATAAGTTAGGATTTGAAATAAAATTATTCTTGGCTTCAGAACCATCCTCTTAACCACCATGATATGTGAACTCTAAAGGCAAACAGACAGCAAAAATATGTGTGAAAGGTAAGATTTTTGATAACTGTGCATTTGGGTCTTGTCCCAGTAAAACAGACCCAGGAGTAGCCAGGCAGCTGGGGTGACGGGAACCAACGCCTGTTCCCTGTTCTTCCGCACTATTGCTCAGCAGGTCCCCGTGGTTCCTCCCCAGCCTTGGACGTTGCCGACTCCTGTCCACTCTCTCCCTGGAGCTGTGAGGGAGGGTGGAGGGGGTGACGGTGGAGTCAGGGGAGTGGAAGAGAGAGAGGCCATATCGAAACAAAAAGACTTTAATCTTAAAAAACACTTTCAAAAGTAACCCAATACTCACAGGTTTTCTTTGTTCTTCCCTGCTCTCTTGATGAAAAATGGGCAAAAGAAATAAAGCCGTCCCTTCTGTGTTTAATTTACACTGCTCATGTAGTAATGATAGTTT
The DNA here is from genome assembly GCF_041296235.1 of Equus asinus. Lineage (NCBI taxonomy): Eukaryota > Metazoa > Chordata > Mammalia > Perissodactyla > Equidae > Equus > Equus asinus. Next base: position 24,437,756 of record NC_091815.1, read on the forward strand.
TAGCAAATTTCCTGCAGTTTGAGACTTTTCTGCTTTAGGATTTTCGTGGTTTAATGGGCAGGGTGGCCGTGCGCTCACCCCATCAAGTTCCTGAGATCTCATCGTCCCTCCCAGCCACTTCCAGGCTGCTGGTAATGCAGAAGAGAGAAAGAGGGGAGGATCCTGGAGAAGGGAAATGGGGCGAGAGGCCTCAGGGAGGTGAACGGGGTTTGCCGTAAAGCTGCTCCTACATGGGGCTCCTGGAGACGGACTGTGAGATGGGAACTTCCGAGCAGAAGGTCAGGTGGGGAGGGGTCTTGGGAGACAGACCCTGGGGCAGTGTGGGAGGCAGGATGGGGTAGAGCGAGAAGCTAGCCCACGAGACAGTGGGAACAAGGCCTCGCCTCACCCTGCAGGGAGCTCTGGAGCCGGGGGCCTTCGGAATTGTCCCAAACTGACGCAAGGGGTTCGGCCTTTGTGTCTCCACGCGGGTCTGTTCCTGGCTGTGGGCTTCGCTGGATCGAAGCATAGACGTGGGAGAGGCGGCTCCCCATGGGTGAGGGAATTCCCTTGGAGGGACGAGGCTGTGTGCTCTCAGCGGCTCGGATCCCACAGTCTCCACTACAGTCCACCCCTTGCATCAGCCTGATCACTGGTCCACACACTCAGTCCGTCCCAGCTTCTCCAGGACTCTGGGTGGTCTGATCTTCAGAGGAACTTACAGAAGGAGGACTAGGAGGATGAGCGACACCCCCCGTCTGCGGCTGGTCGCAGGGAGGCACCTGGTGCTCGTTATTCCCTGCTCCACCACACCTTCCAGATTCCCTTCTCCCTCGCCCGGTACTTCTACCGGTTCAGGTGGCTGATGGGATGGAACGACCAGACCCTGATCCCTGAGTGGCCTGAGGCCCTCGTCACAGGGACCTTCCCAGGCTACGGCTGCTGTTTACTTCTTCATTTCGGTTTCACTCAATCTGGTCAACAGAGTAACGGAAGCCGGCCCCGTGGACGCCCTGGGTGCTGACCACGTTCCTCCTGCCCACTCTGTGCAGCAGGAGCCCACCTCCTCCTGACGCCGGGTCAGTCACCCTGTCAAGATGTCGGCTCCTCCTCCTGTTTGTTGGCCTCCTGGCAGCAGAGCAGTGACTGGGTGACCATCAGAGCTTAAGGTTCAGTGGATTCTCGCTGTGCTCCCGGTGGAAAGGACCCTTCTCTGGGGACCAGGGCTCTGATTCTGCAGAGCCTAAACTTTTTCCGGTAGGAAGCACCAATGTCTAAGGTGGGTCAGTGGGAAGGGTGGTAAGCAATGCCGTCTTGGCATCAGCCCTGCTTCCCAGACTCCTTCTTCCACCTATTGGGCCCAGCACCATACAGTGATGGTGACGTAGGGCGGACGCTGCTCACCCAGTAATGCCCCCGCTCCTTGCAGCGTTCCAGTTCCGAGCATGGCCTACGCTGCATCTTTAAGAGGCCGTTTCACGGCTCTGTTAGGGAGAAGCTTCTGGGCGGGGGGGACTGCAGTGGGACCCGTGGATCCCATGGTTGTGGCCATGCTGCACTTCCTTTGCCGTAAGTCCCGTGAGCCATGGCAATAGCACGCAACATCCTCTGTTGGTGGATCAGAGTCTGAAACCCCTCAGCTAGTTCTGGCCGAGGCCTTGAGGGCAGGAAAGGCACACCCATGGCTGGGTTATCCCAGCCGAGAAAACCACAGCCCGTCCAGGGTGGAAGGGATCAGTGTAGTCAACGTGCCACCAAGCAGCAGGCTGGTCTCCTCAGGGCTGGAGCTTCTGGCTGGCCAGCTTGACACTCAGCAGTGGCAGCAGCTAGATCAGTTATCACGAAGGGGAGCTCATGCTGTTGGGCCCCATGCGTGGCCTTCATCCTGACACTATGGCTGCTCCATTGGGGTGCCCAGGGTGTCAGAGCTGGGGAGGCTGATGACAGAGCTTGAGGCCAGCTGGGCAGGTCATTATTTCTCCTTGGTTGATTAATGGCACTTCAGTAGTCAATACTTTCTGCTAATCATTGACGTGCAAAAAACTCTTCATGCTGTGTGTCCACCTCATATGTCCGTTCCTATACCTCTGTCCCAATGTCCTCATCTGTGATCATCTCATCGTTTTCAGGCTAATTCCAGGCAGCTGACAAGCATCGGGCTGATTGTCACTGCTCATAAGTTCATGGACAGTGACTCGGGCTACTGCTCTTCCCACATGGTGGGTCATCTGCTCTGTGCCCTGGAGCTCTGCCCACTGGGGAGGTTCCCTCTCAGCACCACCTTTCAGGGCCAGCATTGAACTGGGCTGTAGTGAAACAAAAGTCTGTTTTCTTCTTGTCCCCACCTCCTGAGCCAACCCATGGAGTAAGCTTAGCCTCTTTCGTTCAACATCAGCCAGTCATCAAGGACCCAGGCCATGTGGCCATGGGGATGAACAGAGGAATGGGCACTGATGCAACAGTGACGGATGACATGGAATTTGGGCCACCTGTTCAGGAAGCTGACTTGTCCTCTGGTCCTGCCTGTGCCCAATCCTAGAGGCGCCACTTCCATCTTCCAAGGAACAGTTGCCTGGCTCACCTGACCTTACGACTCGGGGGGTCAGACAGCTCCTAGTTGGTGACCCGATGTCTCGCGGCCTGTGCTTTCTCTCTGGCACGACCCAGCAGCCCGCCAGGCTCGGCTTTATAAACGGTGGATGCTTTGCTGCGATGCGCTGTCCTGCCTCCAGAATCCTAGTGGGCCGTGTGTGATTCTCCTCTTGAGGTTCGTGTAAACTCCACACGGGCTCCTTCCTTTCCCCAGATGCCTCCAGTTCCACAGGGTCTGTTAGATCACATGTTTCGAGGGGCAGAGCTCACACCACAGCCTGGATCTGCGGCAGAGTTCTCTTCCACATCCCATTCAAGGGAACACCTTTCCATGTTTATGGCGTGGAGCGTTATTCCCAAGAGTGGAATGTGCTGTCTGCTGAACCCAAAGACGCCTACAAGCCTGTGCCTTTCTCTTTGTGGTGGGAGGTGTGAGCTGCAATAAGTTTATTAGAGGGGTGCCCTGACACATCCCAGACTACTGGACCCCCCAAAACGTCGCTCATGTGGAGGCTCCTAAACCTTTGATGAGTGTCTCTCCCACCTCTGGAGCATGTCTTCCAATGCTCTTGTCACTTCTTCCTCATGCGCTCTGATCAACATGGTGCCACTGAAGAGTCAGCCAATGTAAAGACTGAGGAAGGTCCAGATGGGCCGGGTCCCGACAGCTGACGTCATGACAGAGGGCAGGACTGGAACATACCCCTGGGGCCCAGTTCAAGTGTGCCTCCTGGCTCCTAAGGGAACGTGAGCGGCTTCTGATCCTCCTTTCCGGGAGGGACAGAAAGATTACATGTGCCGGGTCAATGGGTACAGATCAGAGAGTGAGACCGTGTCCATCTTCTCCAGCAAAGACACCGTGTCCAGCACTGCAGCCAATCTGAGCTACACTGGGGGAAGTTTGCCCACCCACTGTCATCACCCTATCCATACAGCCTTTGAGTGGCTCGGACAGATGCACTAAACAGGATATGAGAGGGACCACCACTCCTGCGTCCTTTGCGTTTGAAGATGGCACTCGCCTCTCGTAACCTCTGGGATGTAATGATTTCTAAAAACTTGTGGAGGCCAGGATGGAAGGGAGCAGTCTTAGAAGCTTCACCATGTAGCCTTTCCCCACTTAGCAGCTCCGTGAGCCAGACCTGGGTCAGGGCTCCCCTTCTTCCTGCCTCCTATGCCTCCCGCTGGCAGAAGGGTCCGGATGGCGCCTGGGTCCCCAGCATCAGCACCAACCCAGACCCTCTGCTCAGCACTTAGAGAGCCTGGGTCTCCCCCTTTCACCGGTGTGCTGTTCACACCCAAGGAGGTTGCCATTGGCAATGCTTTGCTACTAAACGTTGAGCAACTGGCTCTCTTTAAGAAAAGCTCTGATTTGTAGCATTTTCCAGCTTCTCTGGTGTAGACACCACCACCACGGCTGACATCAAGGCGCCAACACGCGTCCCTGAGTACGGAATTCGGAAGAGGCAGCAGCAGGACCTCGTGACAGAGCATTTCCATACAGACACGATAGACATGCTGTTGTCCTTTCCGAGGGCTGTCGAGACGAAGAACCGCGACCTGGGCACCTTAGAACGTCGGGAATGTATTGTCTCACCCTTCTGGCGTCCAGAAGCCCCAATCAAGGTGTCCGCGGGACACGCAGGTCCCTGTGGACTGTAGGCAGGATCCTTTCCCGCCTTTTCCCTCTTCCGGCGTCACCAGCCCTCCTTGGGGTCCTCGGAGGCACCGCTCCCGTCTCACCCTCGCTGTCACCGGGCCGGCCTCTCCTCGTGCGTCTTCTTCCTCTTTGAGAAGCAGAGCAGTCACGGGGCCTGGGGCCACCCTGAGGACCTCATCTTGACCGATTCCATCTGCAGTGACCCTATTTCCAAATGAAGTCGCATTCTAAGTACCAGGGGTCAGGCCTTCAACGTATCTCCTAGGGGGACACGCCAACCCATAAATAACCTCAAGGGCATAGATAATAGTAATGTATAGTAACAGGAAAATAATTAGGAAGTGATTTATGAGCATTTATTACCTTTGTTTTAATACAACTTTTAATTATGAGGTTATATAATTTAATTTTTAATGGCTTCGTTTAACAGTCAACTTATTAAATTTCTGAAAATTGAACAGTTGGCGCTCGTGAGTGGGACAAGCCGGCTCCAGCACCGCGGTCATGGGTCCCTCTGGGAAGGCCTGGGGAAGTCACTAGTGAGCACACTTGCTGCAGCATCCTAGGGCCATCCTCACAGGGGCCCGGCCTCCCCTGCCGTTTGGGATCTGAAAACCGACTCAGGTCTGCAATCGGGGCGAGGGCCCACGACTTCTTATTGGGGCGTTGGCCCTCAGCCTCGTCGTAGTCCATCCTCAGTTTCCCCGGATGCTATAAATCAGGACATGCTCACAGTGGCTGCCGTCTACCTTGCCGCTCGGAGGGTTACGTTCTCCTCGAGCTCCCCAGTGCCCTTCACGGGTCAGGCTCACTGGCTGCGGTCCAACCTTGCCGCTTGTCCCAATCATTGCGTCCAGTTTTCCTCTGGAGCCTGTGTCACCACCTCGTCTGTGTTATTTAGGGGTCCTACCATCGCCATCATCATCAGGGGTTCCAGCTTATGAAAGCATCCCCCGCCGTCAGCCCGGGCCCACGGAGGGAGCCACCTCGGAGTCTCCTGGTGACGCTGGCACACCCGTGCTGGCGCATTCCCTGTCACTCTGGAAACAGGCGTCATTCATGCAGCGTCTCCCGTGGACCACACAGCTGGGTGGGCCTCCAGCCTCACGTGACCCATCCCCTCCTGCTGGTCCTCTGGGCCTTCGGAACTGGCACCATGTCTACCTCACGGAGTGTGGGCCTTCACGTTTTCCGAGCATATTAACCCCATCTCCCAGGCTGCTTGCTGGGATGTTAAATGCTTTATCACAGAGGAATATTCTGGTATTGATAAACTGTTATGGGTTTAATTGTGTCCCCCTACGACGCCCCAAATATATATTGAAGTCCTATGACCTCAGAATGGACTTGATTTTTTAAATAAGGTTGTTGCAGGTGTAATTAGTAAAGCGAGGGCCATGCTGGCGTAGGAGGGACCCCGTAGTCCTATGCGACTGTTGTCCTTATAAGAAGACGGCCATGTGAAGACAGAGACACAGGGAAAGGGCAGTGGGAAGAAGGAGGCAGGGAGTGGAGCGTGCGGCTGCGAGACGAGGAGCACCAAGGATTGCCGGCACAGCATCGGAGGCTCGGGCGTCTTGAAACATCATTTATGTTCCTCTCTCCTTTTAAGTCACAGTAGCTATTAAAGCTCCACGAGTGACTTTTTATTTCATGAATTAATGAAGAAGCACATAAATTACTTTATCACAGTTTTAAAAAATATTTTGATAACTGCATTACAACAAAAATTGGATTCCTTTGTCTGGTGTATTTTCTTTTACTCTGTGTCGCCAGTGGAGACCTGTGTGTCTGAACCCTGAGACCCACCTGCAACGTGTCCCAGCATCTTAGACCTTATTTGTGAACCGAATACCCACCCTAGATTGCTGCTTCCAGATCCCTATTTGTTGTGAGTTCCCCAAAAGATGTTTACTCTTGTATTTTTTTGTACAATGTGTGAAAATAAACAATTTGTGTTTGACATTAGCCTTGTTTGTGTGTGACTGTATGAACGACCGCTGGGCTGCATACGTGCCTGTGGTCCTCTGAGTGTGTGTGTGTGGAGGGGAGGAGGCAGAAATGGGGAACGGGGGACACAGAGAGAGAGAAGGGGAGAGCAGGGGGACAGGAGAGAGGGGAGAGAGAGGGAGGGAGGGAATATGACAGGAAGGATGAGGAGTGAAAGGATCCCTAAGGATGCCTTCAGCCACAAGAAACGGAAGATTTCATCGCAGTGACTTAAACATCTCAAGAAGTCATTACACCAAGTAATAACGTGCCCAGAGGGAGGCTGTGGCTGGTCAGACCAGCGGGACAAGGGCTTATCATGGACCCAGGCTCTGTACCTGTGAGTATTTCTAAGGCTACGTGTCAAACCCGTGTCCGTGGTTCATTCTCCTAAACCTCCTGTGCTTCTAAACCTGGGGCGACTATGTCAGGGTGGAGGTCTCATGCGAGGAATCTCAGAGCTGTCACCTAAAAAGTTGTTGAAGTTCCACTGTGGGCTTTCTTTTGTGTGGACAATGGTGTCATCTGCAGTTTCATTTCTCCTTTTCCGATCTCTGTGCCTTTTATTTCCTTTTCCTGCCGTATTGCATTGGGCAGAACTGCAGTGCTACGTTGAATAAGATGGGGAGAGAGGGCGTTCTTGCCTCCTTCCCGATCTCAGACGGAAAGCATCGGTCTTCCACCGTGAAGTGTCGTGTTAGCTGCAGGCTTTCTGTAGTTGCTCTCGATCAAGTTGAGGAAGCTCCTCTCCATCCCCATCTTTCTAAGAGTTTCTGAAAATCATGAATGGTTGTTGAAGTTCAGCAAATGCTTTTTCTGCATTGATTGATATAATCACGTGATTTTCTTCTTGAACCTGTTTTGGTGGATTATGTGGATTCATTTTCAAATGTTGAACTAACCTTGAATCCTTGGAACGAACCCTAACAGGTCATGGCATATAATTCTTCTGATCTATTGCTGAATTCTATGAGCTAATATTTTGTTAAGGATTTTTGTGTCTGCACCTTTGTGTGAGATCACTTTTTAAGCCCGTCGAGGTAGGGCTTCTGTTACTCACAGCAGAAAGCATCCTTAATGATACCCGTGGACATGAAAGGAGTGACCCCTCAAAGTTGAAGAATTCTGGTTGCATGGGACGGCTCCGCCTCCTCCATTTCCCAAGACGGTCATTGGTAGGAAGCTGCCAAGTGTCCTTCTAGTCAGTATCCACCGAGGGCAGTGGAAGATGAATATTCTGGGGCTGAAATCTGGGAACCAGGCTCCTCCACTTATTCCCATCTATATCTGTGACATCACTGTTTCTTCAAACCTCTATTTCTTGAAGGTTTCACCCCAGCTCTTTCAAATCTTCTCTGCTTCCTCATAGCCACCATGCCACCACATCCTCTCTCTCTCTCCAAATAGATTACTTTGCCATCTGCCTCACAGAGGCTGCCAGGTAGCAATTCCTCACCATCTACACCAATCTCTTACCCGCCCCTACAGTCCTCTTGTTCTCCTGTCGTGATGGACGAGCTGACTTTCTTCCCAACTTGGGCCAGTGCCTCACCCTGGCCCCTCCTATCTCATGCCTCCATAAATTACCCCTCTCTTATCCTCTGTTTTTCAAAACTTCCTGGGAACAAAGCAAAGATGGCCACTTTCACCAGTCTTATTCAACATTGTACAGAAGGTTCTAGTCAGTGCAGGAAGGCAAGAAAAAGAAATAAAAGTCATACATAGCAAAAAGCAAGAAATAAAATTGTCTTTATTCACAAACAACATGATTGTCTACATAGAAAATCCTGCAGGATCTACCACAAAAGCTGTTAGAATTAATGCTTAATAATATCACAGGAAACAAGGTCATTATTTGAAAATCAACCATATTTCTATAGGCCACCAATGAACAATTAAACACTGAAAATGTATGAGTCCTACTTAAAATAGCCTCAAAAATACGAAACACTTGGGAATAAATCAAACAAAATACATGCAAGATTTGTATGCTGAAAACTAAGAAATATTAAGGAGGAAATCAAAGAAGATCTGAAAAACAGAGAGATAGACCATTTTCATGGATTGAAAGACTCGAAATTGTGAAGTATCGAGTCTTACTAAATCGACTTATAGATTCAATGAAATCCCAATCAAAATCACAGAGGGCTTTTTTTAACGTAAGTAACTGCTAAGCAGATACCTAAATTTATACGGAAAAGCTAAGAAAACAATTTTGAACAAGAAAACATTGGAAGACCCACACCATCTGATTTCTAAACGTACAACAAAGCTGGAGCTATCAAGACAGTGGTGTGGCATTGGCGACAGATAGATGTAAAGATCAATGGAGGAGACTAGAGTCCAGAAACAGATGCACACAGATGTGGTCAATTGAGTGTCACAAAAAGTGCCGAGGAAATTCAAAGGAAAACAGAAGGTGCTGAAATAATTGAGCATCCATATGCAAAAAAACCAAAGAAATCCTCTCATAGCATACTTCACACTGAGGACAAAATTAACTCAAATGAATCGTAGGCTTAAAGATAAACATTAAAACTATGAAACTTCTAGGAGAAAACCCTTGTGATCTTGGGCTGAGCAGAAATTTCTTAGATGGGACACAAAAAACAGAAACTATAGGAGAAAATCTTGATAAATTGAACTTCATCAAAACTAAAGACTTCTCTTGAAAGATACAGCTAAAAAGTAAAAAGCCACAGATTAGGAGAAAATATTTGCACACACAGACCTGATAAAGAGCTCGAATCCAAAGCAGAGAAAGAACTGAAGGGTGGGAGGCAGAATGTCCCCCCAAAACGTCCATGTGCTGATTCCTGGAGAGGCTGAGGGAGGTCGGAGCAAAACCAGGGTGGCTGGAAGAATGAAGGAAGGCCAGAGGGGGTGTGGGCGGATGAGAACACAGAAGCAGGGTACACGGCAAAAGGGACTTCGTCAATGTAACTAAGGTTTCAGACAATAATATAAAATAGGGAGACTGTCCTGAGTCTGGGGGGCCTGATTTTATCACGTGAGCCCTTCGAGCAGAGACCTTTCTGGGGCTGCGGTCAGGGAGACGTGACAGGAGGAGCAGTCAGAGATTCCCAGCGTGAGAGGGAGTCCACCCAGTGCTGCTGGAAGGGCCACAGGCAGAGCACGAGAAGGAACGTGGCAGCCTCCAGGAGCAAACCCCCATCCCTGCCTGACACCCAGCCCGGAACAGAGGCTTCAGTCCCCCCACTGTGAGGAGGATTTGGCCAACGACCTGGAGGGACCGAGAAGTGGACTCTTCCCAGGGCGTCCAGTAAGGAAGGCAGCCCGGACATCACCCTGGTTTTGACCTTGGGAGACCCTAAGCCGAGGACCCAGTTGAACACATCCAGATTTCTGATCTACACAAACTGTAAATAATAAATTTGTAAAATAAAATAATAAACTGCTACATTTGGGGTGATTTGTTATGGCGGCAAGAGAAAATTAATAAAATAAGAGAAAAATGGGCGTTTCCCTCACCTGATGATCTCCATTCATGTCACCATGACCCACAGAGGAAGGATCAGCTCAGCCTGAGTGATTTCTGGGGCCAAGGTGGGCCAACCTGGGACGTGCCCTGCAGTCTGAGCCGACCTCTGTCCCAGTCACGCTGCCTTTTCCAGAATGTTCTATCAATGGAGTCATACAGTATGTGGCCTCTTCCTGGCTTACTTTGGGAGTGGGTTAATAAGTGAGGAAGGGCAGGAGAGAAGAATGACAAAGTAGCACGAGGACACTTGAGGGGTTGATGGACACGTTACTATCTTGATTGTGGCGCTAGTTTCGCTGACGTAGTCATCTGTCAAAATTGATCTTCTTGTAAAGTTAAATATGTGCAGTTTATTTTATATCAATTATACCTCAATAAAGCTATATACAAAAAATAGGCAAAATTAAGACACAAAAGACAAGCCATAGACGGGGAGAATATATTTGCAAAACAATTATCTGATAAAGGCCTTTTCTCCAGGATGTATTTTTTAAAACTTAACTCAATAAGGCAAAGAACCGAATAAAAATGGGCAAAACTTTTGAACAGACACTTCACCAAAGCACATACGTGGATTGCAAATAACATGAAACCATGCTCGTCATCATTAGTCATTAGGGAAATGCAAATTAAAATCACAGTGAGATACCATTACTCATCCACTCTAATGACCGTAATTAGAAAGATTAAAAATAACTGGTGCGGGAGCCAGCCTTGATGGCCTCGTGGTTAATGTTCCATGCTTTCTGCTTCAGAGGCCAGGGGTCGGTCCGGGACATGGATCCACACCATGCATCTGTCAGTTGCCGTGCTGTGGCGGCAGCTCACATAGAAGAACTAGAAGGACTTACAATTAGGACATACAACTGTGCTTGGGGCTTTGGGGAGAAAAAAAAAAGAGGAAAGATTGGCAACAGATATTTCTCAGGGCCAAACTTCCCTGCAAAACAAACAAACAAATGCTGGAGAGTTTAGATACATAGCCGACTGATTATAGATAGAGTTTATGGATAGATAGGTAGAGTTTACAGGTAGATGAAGCTTCTGTACAGATAGACACTTGACACACAGATGGAGTTTATGTACAGATAGGTAATGTTTACAGGTAGATGGAATTTATGTATAGCTAGATGGAGTTTATAGGTAGATGGAGCTTATGGACAGATAGTTTATAGACAGAGTTTATATATAGATAAAGTTTATATAGATAGATGCTATATGGATAGATTTTATTAGAGATATGTGTATCTCCTACTGATTCTGTTTTTCTGGAAGAACCCCGCCTGATACACCTGATAAAGTTGTAGAAAAAAGAGTTTTAAAACTCTACATGAATGTTCCGCTTCTCGGTGGCCCAGGGTTCGCCGGTTTGGATCCCGAGTGCGGACATGGCACCTCTTGGCAAGCCATGCTGTGGTAGGCATCCCACGTATAAAGTGGAGGAAGATGGGCACGGATGTTAGCTCAGGGCCAGTCTTCCTCAGCAAAAAGACGCGGACTGGCAGTAGTTAGCTCAGGGCTAATCTTCCTCAAAAAAAAAAAAAAGAAACCAACTCTACATGAAAGTAGGAAAAAATAGCTGCTAGTCTCTGTTGAAATAAAATTTGAAATTATGAATAAAAACACATATTAAGCAAGGCACGGTTTCAGGTCCTGGGGATCCAACATAGATCAAGACAAACAGAGTCTCTGCCCTCATAGAGCTCACAGGCTGGTTGGGGCGCAGGGGATAAACAGACATACAAATAAATATATAACATCAAGCAGTGAATAGTGCCACACGGAAAACATGAAGCGGGGAAAAGGGATAGAACGGTCGAAGCAGTAGGTCAGCCAGCAGGACCTGGAGATGAATCGATACAGTACGGGGGGCCAGGGTGTGAGACAGAGAGACAGACAGACAAAGACAGAGACAGAGAGTGGGAGAAAGAGAGAGAGAGAGGTCAAGGATGACTTGAGGGTTACAAGGAAGCCTCAGTTTCATCAACAGGAGAAGAAGAACAACACTTCCGGCACAGGGTCCTCGGTGGGGCAGGTTGTGGGGGTTGGGGGGGTGTCTATACAATCATGGGCACAATGCATGTAGCACATCTCTTGGGCCACTGTCATTATTTATTATGGGGTGTGTTTGAACAGCTCATCCACACCCATCATCCTTGCTCTGGCACCCCAAAACCATACATGTGTCCCCCAAGATTCCAAGAAAGGCCTCCATCATGCCCCAATTTTTTTAAGAACATCAGCCCCCTTACTTTGTGCCCCCCACTAGGAAAACAGGGGTGACTCGTGGTAACTTCCTCCCCTCCCACCACTCAATGGGTTCTAAGCATTTGTCAGTCCAAGGTTCTCATTCCAGAAGAATTCCAGGCTCGCGGCTCTAGCCTCCTTTCTGTTTCTCTTTCACATTCAGTCTCCCGTCTGCCATCTGTTGGACACCGTCCACCTGGGCTTCCCCAGGGCTGCCCAAACCCTGATGGCAAATTCCAAATTCAGCTGGCGTATTTGCTTTACTGACATCAGCTGGGATTGTCCCTCCAGCCAGTCCAGGGTTTCACGGCCTTTGCTCGCTTTGCAATCACCTGGCAAACTCTAGAGATATTGATGTCTGGGCTGCAGTCCCAGAGATTTGATTGGTCTTAATTCTTACACTCTATCTGTGGTTCCCAAACTTTAACGTGCATCAGAATCAGCTGGAGGTCTTGCTCCAGATTCCTGGACCCCACACCCAGAATTTCTGATTCAGTAGCTCTGAGAATGTGCATTTCTAACAAGTTCCAAGGGGAAGCTGATGCTCCTGGTCCAAGGACCACACTTTGAGAACTGCTGATCCATACCAAGAAGAGGTAACATGTCATGGTTAAAACTCTTGCTCCTTAAAGGGTGAGCCACAGACCCTTGGCATCACCTTGGGAGAGTATTAGAAATGCAGACTCTCAGGCCCTATCCTCGAACTACTGATTCAGAAATCTATGTTTTTAACAATATCTCCAGGTGATTCGAGCCCATGTTAAAGTTTAAGGAGTGCTGAATTCTATCCTGGTTCTTCCTATTATTAACTGTGAGATTTGGAAGCAGCTTCTTGAAGTCTCAGTTTCCTCATCTGTAAAATGGGGGCAATAGTAATACCTGCCTCATAAGGTCACAGTCGAGAGTAAATGAGTTAATGTAAGTATAACAGTGCCTGGCATAGGAAATGCACCAAATAAATGTTCGCTATTTTTCTTATAGTATTATCCACTCTGCCAGTGTTTCTCATGTGCGGCCAAGGCTGGGAAACACTGAGCAAGGCTAAACCCTGCCCGCTGGGGCCCCAGGAGCCATGGAGATGTTTATAAGGTGTTGAAACAGATTGAAATGGAGATGCAGAACCAAGACAGAGGCCAGAGCCACAAAAACAGACAGTGGCAAAGTGCCAGAGACCAGGACCCAAGAAGTCAAAAGGTGAACCCAGAGTCCCCCATGGGGGAGACAGTCTCCAAGAGAAATACAGCCACAGAGAAGGAGCACCAAGCCTTCCACACCAGAAGTCAGAGGCAACGCTAGGTGAGGCCGACCGACCTCCCCTGACCAATGTCTGTCCATCCATCTGTCCATTCCTCTATCCATCCATCCACACACCCATCCATCCATCCACCCACCCACCCATCCATCCACCCACACACCCATCCATCCATCCATCCCTCTATCCATCCAACCATCCATCCACCCACCCACACACCCATCCATCTACCCACCCACCCATCCATCCCTCTATCCATCCATCCATCCATCCATCCACCCACCCACACACCCATCCATCCATCCATCCCTCTATCCATCCAACATCCATCCACCCATCCATCCACGCATCCATCCATCCATCCATCCACCCACCCATCCATCCATCCATCCATCCACTCATCCATCCATCCACCCACCCATCCATCCATCCATCCACCCCAATCCATGGCCCAGCCCTGACACTCCCCTCTCCCTTCCATGTCCTCGTCCCTTCAGTCCATCCATCCAATAGGTAGGACCACAGGTCCAGTCCTGGTCCTGGTGGCACCCTCAGAGGCCCACCACCTGGAAGAGACTGCTGCATTGTGAGGTTCCAGTCGCCAGGCATCTGAGAGAACAGAGGCCACCACCTTTGTGAGTCTCCCCCACAGGAGTCGAGAAGGCAAGCTCTGGAGTCAGGCAGACCAGGGTTTGACTCTGACTCCACCACCTACCAGCTGTGTGGCCCGGGGCAAATTACTTCTCTGTGCCTCAGTTTCCTCATCTGGAAAATGGGAAACAAAAGATGTCTGACTTCCTAAGACTCCTCTGAGGATCCAGGGGATAACACAGTGACATGTTGAGAACAGTGCCTAGTATGGGGTAAGCATTCTAACGTAGCCTTCGGGGTTCATGATTTCCCACTGGTCCCTCCCCTATAGGCTCACTTCCAGCCTCCCCCTCCAGGCACGCCTGTCTCTGGTCCTCGTGAACTCACACTCTCCCGGTTGGGAGATAACAGTGGTGGCTCTAACTATTGAGTGCACCCTCCCTCCCTTGTGCTGTGGGCTGAGACCTCCTCCTGCTGCTGTTCTCAGACCCACTCCCGCCTGAGGGACCGAGACAGTAAACACTTGGTCATAGGGCACACAGCAGGGGCTCATTAATGTTTGATGACAGAATACTTAGGGACTCGGTGGGTCGTGTTTCCCGCCCCGCCACAGGACCTGAAACCCGGGACCTGCTGCCACAGGTGAGCAGAGGCTTAAAAGATGGGATGTGTAAGGGGCAAAGCCAAGCAGGACAGTGGGGTTGGGTGAAGGGGCACAGGTGACTAGTGAGGAGACCCACAAGGTCAGGTTGAAGAAAGACTGTGAGGAGACGTACTTGAATGGCGCAGTTGGTGGGCACAGGCGAGGAGCAAGTCAGAGAGGAGGAAGAGAGTCCCTTGGGAGTCCTAACTCTCCTGCCTCACCTGGCCCCCTCACCTGGCGCCCTCACCTGGCTCTCCTCCCCAGCCTCCCTCCCTCCCCCAATTTCCCTCCAACTCTCTCTCCTCACCTGTCCAACACCTGGCCCCCCACTTCTCAGCTCTCCTTATCCCGTGGTCCCTCCCCTCAGCTGCCTTCCTACCTGCCCCCTCCTCAGTCGCTCCTCACAGATCCCCCTCCACCGCTAATCCTGCCCTTCCGTCTTTCTCATCTGTCCCCCTTCACTCATTCTCCTCTTGTCCCCTCTTCTGTATCCTTTTTGCTAGCAGGGGCTTCCTGTTTCCCACCCGGGACCCCTCGATGGCTCTCAGGGCCAGGAAGAGACATGGGGGCAATGGGACGTCTCAGATGTGCGCAGGCAAGGAGCTGCCGAGAAGGCAGCATAGGATGGAGGTCGTCGGGGGGTGGGGTCTGCGGGTGGGATCTGAAGTCCATCCCAGCAGTGGGCAGTCCAACTCCTCTCCCCCGAGCTGAACCAAAGAGCCCCTTTCTGCCCATCTCCCACTCTCTGCCCTTGAGGACATGCCCCTGTGTGTGCCTCTAGGATCTCCCGCCCTGCAGTGGGGGTCCTGAGAGACACGTCAGAGAACCCAAGGTGGCCCAGGAGGCACCTCGGGAGGTGGGGCAGGGTCCCCTGACTCAGCTCCTCCCACCCCCACCTGAGAACCTGTGCCTTGCGTTCCTCCCAGGAGACCTACCCCGATCCCAGGATAGGTTCCAGTAGCTTTGCAAAGCAAGAAAAGCAAATTGCAGAAAAATGTACTCCGGATAATTGACAGCACTTTTCTAAAACCAAAAATAAAAATGTGTGCTGTGGATCTGCATTTGATATGAGTGTACAGAGAAGCTGTGAGTTCCCAGTGGTTGTCTAAGGGGGTTAGAGTGGGAGAGGGAGGGGTGGAGAGGGAGGTACAAACGAAAGGGGAAAAAATGTATGAGCCGAATGGAAAAATACGCATGGGATCAGGTTTTTTCTTTTAGTACATTTTTATCAACTTTAACTTTAAAAAAAAGTTTATTTTAATATACTGTAGACTTACAAGAAGTTGCAAAAATACTCCGGAGAAGTTCTCTGTATCCATCATTACATAACTGTAGCGCATTCTCAAAACTAGGAAACTGACATTGTCGCAAAACCATTAACTAGACTGCGGACCCGACGGACTTCACCGGCTTTCAAATGCACTCCTTCTTTTTGTGTGTTTTTGTGTTTAACTCGGTGACATTTTATCATGTATAAATACCACAATCCAGACACAGAACTGTCTCCTCGCCACTAAGAAACGCCCAAATGCCACCCCTTTATGGTCACACTTCCCTCTTCTTCCGTTGCCCTTGACAACTACTAATCTGTTCTCCATCTCTATAATTTTGTCACTTCAAGAATGTTATATAAATGGACTCACATAGCATGTCACCTTTTGAGACTGGCTTTTTTCATTCAGCACAATGCCCTTAAAATCCACCCGAGTTGTTGTGTGTGTCGCTAGTTCCCTCCTTTTTATTGCTGAGTACTATTCCATTGAATGGGTGTGCCAACAGTGAATATTTAACTGTTCACCTGTTGAAGGGCATGCAGATCATTTCTAGTTTTGAGTGCTGCAAGCTACTAATATTAATTAGCTTAGCTAGTATTAAATAGTTCAATGGGCTATCGAAGCTGCTATGAACATTCATATCAGATTTGTGTGTGAACACAGATTTTTATTTCCCTAGGATCAACGCCCATGAGTGTGATTATGGAGTCATGGGGTATAAGTGTACATTTAACTTTTTAAGAAAGTACCAAGTATTTTCTAGAGAGGTTGCACCATTTTACGTTCCCAGAGTTTGGTTTCTTCGAATCCTCACCAGCATTTGGTCCTATCAGCCTTATTATTTTTAGCCATCCTAATAGGTGTGTCGTGGTATTTCATCATGATTTTAATTTGCATTTCCCTCGTGGTGAGTGATACTGACATCTTTTCTTGTGTTCATTTGCCACCTGAATATTCCCTCTGGTGGAATGTCAATGTCTTCTGCCCGTTTTCTAATCGGATTTTTGCATTTTTTAATTGATGCATTTTGAGGGTTTTTAAATATATTCTAGATCTAGCCCTTGTCAGAAATGTGGTTTGCAAATAGTTTCTTCCAATCAGTTACTTATTTTCTCATCCTCTTAACAGAGTCTTTCAGAGACTAAAAGTGTGTGTGTGTGAGGAAGATTGTTGCTGAGCTAACATCTATGCCAATCTCCCTCTGTTTTATGTGGGATGCTGCCACAGCATGGCTTGATGAGCAGTGCTAAGTGGGTGCCTGGGATCCGAACCTGTGAATCCAGGGCCACCTGGCCACCAAAGCAAAGTGTGCGAACTTAACCACTACACTACCTAGCCAGCCCCAAGAGTAAGAGTTTTTAATGTGATGAAGTCCAGTTGATCCTTTTTGTTTTTTTTAAATAGTCATGCTTTTGGAGTCAAATCTAAGAACTGTGCCTAATCCCAGATCACATAGGTTTGCTCCCGTGTTCTCTTCTAAAAGTTGACAGTTTTCTTGAAGATCTACGGCCCATTTTGATTGATTTTTATTGAAGGTGTGAGGTTGAGGTCAAGGTTCATATTTTGCCTGTTGATGTCCAGTTGTTCCAGCACCATTTGTTAAAAGGTCCTCCTTCTTTTACTGAATTGCTTTTCCATCTTTGTCCACATTCCTTTGGGCATACTCATGCGGCTCCATTCATGAGTTCCCTCTTCTGTTTCCATCAGTTTCTGTGTCTGCTTCCTCCAGTCCCACACCATCCAGATTACCATCTAATAAGCCTTGAAATCAGGTGTGTGATTTTTCCAACATTCTTCTTCTTCTTGAATATAATTTAGTTGTTCTGGTTCCTTTTCTTTTCCATATAAATTTTAAGACAAGTTTGTGTATATATACTAAAGCAGTCTTGGATTTTTGATAGGAGTTGCAATGAATTATAGAGCAGTTTGGGAAAACTAACATCTTCACAAGGCTGAGCATTCTGGTCCATTAACACAGTATGTCTCCAGCTTTATTTAGAGCTCCTTTGATGCCTTTCATCAGGATTTTGTAGTTTTTGACACGCAGATTCTATTCATATTTTGTTGATTTATACCTAAGTGGGGTTTGTTTAGTGATTGGAAGGTATATTGCATTTTTAATTTTGGTTTTCAATCATTCGCTGCTGGAATAAAGAAATATAATTGATTTTGTGTGTTCACCTTGTAGCTTGCATCCTTGCTAAACTCACTCTTTACTTCCAGGAAATTTTATAGTTTCCTGGTGGCTTTATGCATAGACATTCATGCCATCAACAAAGAGAGTTTTGCTTCTTCCTTCCAATCTCTATGCCTTTTGTTTGTTTATTTATTCAGCCTTATTGCACTGGCTAGGACTTCTAGGACTAAACATAGTACTTAACAAAGTAAGAGTGGTGAGACCTCACATCCATTAGAATGGCTGCTAGTAAAAAAATAAAAGAATGTAACAAGTGATGATGAGAATGTGGAGAAATTGGGACCCTTGTGCACTATTGGTGGGAATGTAAAATGGTGCAGCCACTGTGGAAAAACAGTATGGCGACTCCTCAAAAAATTAAAAATGCTGCATAATCCAACAATTCCACTTCCGGGCGCATACCCAAAAGAATTGAGAGCAGGGATTCAAACAGATATTTGTACACTCATGTTCATAATAGCCTTATTCACAAAAGCCGAAAGATGGAAGCAACCCAAGTGTTCATCGACAGATGAACGGATCAACACAATGTGGTATACACATACAATGGAATTTTATTCAGCCTGAGAAAGAAAGGAAATTCGGACACATCTACAACATGGAGGAACCTGGAAAATATTATGCTAAGTGAATAAGCCAGTCACAGAAGGACAAATACTGTGTGATTCCACTTATATGAGGTACCCAGAGTGGTCAAATTCATAGAGACAGAAAGAATGGCAGTTGCGAGGGTCTTGCGGAAAGGCAAATAGGGAGTGACCATTTATTAGGTACAGAGTTTCAGTTTTGCCAGATGAAAAGAGTTCTGTGGATGGATGGCGGCAATGATAGCACAACAATGTGAATGTATTTAATGCCACTGAACTGTACCCTTAAAATGGTTAAGATGGTAAATTTTATGATGTGTGTACTTTACCACGATAAAAATAAGAAGAATAGTGAGAGTGGGCATCCTTACCTTGTTCCTGATTTTAGGGTGACAGGTTTCAGTATTTCACCATTATGAAGCTAGCTGAAGGTTTTTCATAGAATCTGTCGAGTTGAAGTTTCCTTTTATTCCTAGTTTGCTGAGAGTTTTTAATCAGAGATGGATGTTAGATTTAGTCAAATGCCTTTTCTGCCTTGATCGATATAATCACGTGATTTTTTTTTCTTTAGCCTGTTAATATGGTAGATTCCACTGAATGATTTTCAAATATGGCACCAGTATTGTATTCACGGAATAAACCTCCATTTTGTCATGGTGTATGATTTTTTTAAAAATATAAAACATCTTTACTTGCTTTGGATGACTATTCTTCCAGTAAGATTAACTTTTTCCCCCTCAATTGCAATAACAAATATATAAAGTAAGATTTTCCATTTTAACCATTTTTAAGTGTGCAATTCAGTGGCACTAAGTACATTCACAATATTGTACAACCATCACCCCCATATCTGTTTCCAAAACTTTTCAACACCCCAAACAGTCACTCTCTACATCTTAAGCAATAATTCTTCCTTCTCCCGTGCTCCCAGCTCTAGGCAACCGCTAATCTACTTTCTGTGTTTATGAACATAGGCATACAAGTATCTTTTTGAGTCCCTGTTTTCAATTCTTCTGGGTATGTACTGACTTTTTATATGTGTTTTTATTGCTGGATGCAATTTGCTAAATTTTTAGGTGTTTTTTTTTTTTTTTGTCTATGTTCACAAGGAATACTAGCCTACAATTTCCTTTTTTTTCCCCTTTCTTTCTTTCTTTTTGTTCTGTCTTTGTCTGATTTTGGAATGAGGATAATGCTGGCCTCATAAAATGAATTAGAAGTCTTGCCTCCTCTTTTACTTTCTGGAAGAGGTTGTAAAGAATTGGTGGTAATTTTTCCTTCAGTTAATGGTTGATAGCGTTCTACAGTGAATCTGGACCCAGAGATTTCTTTCCTGGAAACTTTTTAATTACATTTCTTTAACAGTTAATAAGATTATTCACCTTGTTTCTTTCATCTAAGGTGAGCTTTGGTAGTTTGTGGTATTTGAAGAATTTATCCGTTTTGTCTAAGTCATAGAATGTGTACAAGTAGAATTGCTTGTAGTATTTATTTCATTTTAACGTCTGTGAGGTCTGTAGTGATATCTCCTCTTTCATTCATGATCGTGGTCATCTGTGTCTTCTCTCTTTTTTAATCCTTCGGTCTTGCTAAAAGTTTGTCAATCATCAATATTTTCAAAGAACCCATTTTTTATTTTATTAATCTTCTTTACTGTTTTTCTGGTTATTTCATTGATTTCTGCTCTTATCTTTCTTATTTCTTTCCTTCTGTTTCCTTTGGGTTTATTCTTTGCTTTTTTTGGTTTTTTTTTAAAGATTGGCACCTGAGCTAACTGTTGCCAATCTTTTTTTTTTTCTGCTTTTTCTCCCCAAATCCCCCCAGTACATAGTTGTATATTTTAGTTGTGGGTCCTTCTAGTTGTGGTATGTGGGATGTTGCCTCAGCATGGCCTGATGAGTGGTGCCATGTCTGCGCCCAGGATCCAAACCGCCAAAACCCTGGGCCGCCAGAGCAGAGTGCCTGAACTTAGCTACTTGGTCACAGGGCCGGCCCCTATTCTCTTTCTTACTAGTTTTTTGAGGTGCATGCTTAGATTGTTGATTTGAGAACTTTCTTCTTTTTCAACCTAAGCATTTAATGCTATAAATTTCTCTCTAAACACTGCTGTCCTTTATCTCACAAATTTTTATACGGTTTATTTTCATTTTCATTTAGTTCAGTGTTTTTTTTTTTTTTTTTAATTTGCCTTGAGATTTCTTCTCTGACTCACGGATTGTTCAGGAGTACATCGTTTAATTTCCAAGTGTTTGGAGATGTTCCTGTTGTCTTTCTGTATGGATTTCTAGTTTGACTCCATTGTGGTCAGGGAATACATTCTGTATTAATTCTTCTGTATTTGTAGAGGTTGGGTTTATAACCCAGGATATGGTCTATCTTGTTGAATGTTCCATGTGCGCTTGAAAAGAATGCATATTCTAGAGTGGTTGGGTGGGATGTTTTTCAAAGATCAATCAGATCCTGTTAGTTGATGGCATTGTTCGGTCTACTAAATCCTTGTGGATCTTTTGTCGAGTCATTATGACAGAGGGATATTGAAGTACCCAACCATAATTGTGCATTTTCCTATTGCTCTTTTCTGTTCTGTTGGGTTTTTCTCAACGTGTATTGAAGCTCTGTTATTTGGTGCATAACATTTAGGATTATTTTGTCTCCTTGGTACATTGATCTTTTATCCTTATGTAGTGTCCTTCTCTGTCTCTGATCATTTTCTTTAGGAATTTCCTCAAGCCTACTTTATCTATTATTTGTATAGCCACTCCAACTTTCTATTGATTCTTATATCTTTTTCCATCCGTTTACTTTTAACTTACCTGCGCCATATATTTGAAATGGATTTCCTGTAGACACATCATTTTTTAAAACATTTTCTGCCAATCTCTGTCTACATATAGACCATTTACATTTATTGTAATTATTGCCATGTTGGCACTTAAGTCTGCCATCCTTTCTTTCAGTTCCTTTTTTTTTTTCACTTTTCTGTTTCCTTTTTCCCGCCTTCCTGTGGATTACCTGAATATTTTTCCTGTTTTGTTTCACTTTATCCATAGCATTTTGTTTTTTTTTTTTTTTTTAAAGATTGGCACCTAGGCTAACAACTGTTGCCAATCTATTTTTTTTTTCTGCTTTATCTCCCCAAACCCCCCTGTACACAGTTGTATATCTTAGTTGCAGGTCCTTCTAGTTGTGGGATGTGGGACGCCGCCTCAACGTGACCCGATGAGCGGTGCCATGTGTGCGCCCAGGATCCAAACCGTGGGCCGCCGCAGCAGAGCGCGTTAACTTAACCACTCGGCCACAGAGCCGGCCCCTGTTTTGTTTTTTTACTGAGGAAGATTCACCCTGAGCTAACATCTGTTGCCAACCTCTCTCTCTTTTTGTATGTGAGCTGCCGTCACAGAATGACCACTGACAGAGGAGTGGTGTAGGTCTGCACCCAGGAACTGAACCAGGGCCGCCAAAGCAGAGTGTGCCAAACAGCCACTAGGCCACCAGGGCTGCCCTTCTATAGTGTTATTGAGTATATCTCTTTGTTTAAGTGTTTTTTTTTTTATTGGTTGCTCTGTGATTTCAATACACATATAACTGATCACACTGTAATTGTATTGACATTTTACCACCTCACATGAAATGTAGGAACCTTATCATTATTTAGATCCCTTTACCCTCTCTTCTTTATAATACATAAATATCTTAAATATCTTTTTAAATACATTGAGAATAACATCAGGCAGTAGTATAATTTGCTTTCAAACATCTAATATTATTTTTAAAACTCGAGAGGGGGATAGTCTATTGTATTTAATTACATACTTATTTGTTCCGTAAGCTTTTCTTCATTCCTGATGTTCTAAGTTTCCTCTGGTGTTCATTTTATTTCTGTTTGAAGAACTTCAGCAAGTCTTTTAACATAGGTCTGCTGATAACAGATTCTCTTAGTTTTCTTGATTTAAAATGTCTTTATTTGACCTTCTTTCCCAAAGAATAGTTTCGCTTGATAAAGAAGTCTGGGTTGATAGTTCTTTTCTCTCAGCACTTGAAAATGCGCCCCTTCCTCCTGGCCTCCGTGGTTTCGGAAGAGAAGTCCACTGTCAATCAAATTATTGTCCCCTATAAACTGTAATGTGCCATTTCTCTCGGGCTCCTTTCAAGATTCTTCCTTTGTCCTTGGTTTGATCTGTGTCGAAGTTTGATTATGATGCACCCGCATGTGGATGACTTTGCATTGACTCTGTCTGGGGTTCACTCAGCTTCTTGAACCTGTAAGTTTATATAGTTTGCCAAAGGTGGAATGTTTTCAGCCATTATTTCTTCAGATATTTTTTTCAGACCTAGTTTTTTTTCTACTTTTCTTCTGGGAATGTCAATGATGTGGATGTTAGAACTTTTTTCATTGTCCAAAAGTTGCCAAGGCTCCTTTTGTCCCAAAAGTCTTTTTTAATTTTTTAAAATCTACTTCTCTTTTGTTCGGACTTCAATCTATTTACTGTCTATTGTTTAGGGTGGATAATTTCTATTGCTTTATTATCAAGATCATGGACTATTTCCTCTCTCATCTCTTGTCTTCTATTTACTTCTTCCAATGAGTTTTATTCCAGTTATTTGTATTTTTCAGTTCTAAAGTTTCCATTCGGTTCTTTATGTCTTCTCTTTCTTTGCCAAGACTTGTTCTTTTTTAATTTGTTGCAAGAGTGTTCATGCTTTCTCCTTGAAGCATTTTTACAACAGTTGCTTTAAAATTCTTGTCAGGTAATTCCAATGTCTGTGTTTTCTTGGTATTGGAATCTATTTATTGGTTTTTCCCATTCTATCTAAAATTTTCCTGTTTGTTTTTGTTTTTGTTTTTGTTTTGAGGAAGATTAGCTCTGAGCTAACATCTGCTGCCAGTCCTCCTCTTTTTGCTGAGGAAGACTGGCCCTGAGCTAACATCCATACCCATCTTCCTCTACTTTATATGTAGGATACCTGCCACAGCATGGCTTTTGCCAAGTGGTGCCACATCCGCACCCAGGATCCAAACCAGCGAACCCCAGGCCGCCAAAACGGAACATGCGAACTTAACCACTGCACCACTGGCCGGCCCCTTTCTGGTTCTTGAGATGTCAAGTATAATGAATTATTTTCTCTTGTATCCTGGACATTTGGGATATTATAATATGAGACTCTAATTCCTTTTTTAAAGTGTTACTGCCAGGACAATAATCAGAGCTCTGTTTACACATTCCCAGTGCTGGTCACCATACACAGTGGCCAAATTACGATTTTTGGAGTTTTGGAATATTAGTTACATAGTAATGGTAACCATAGGCGCGGGCACACACACACACACACACACACACACATTTGTATATAAGAGGAATATTTGTGTGCATATATAATTCTTTTGCTCTCTGGGCGCCAGAGGCATGGGAGCAGTAGAGTAAAAATGGCTCTGTGGGGTCCTTGGTAGGGTGGGGATTAGAGGTGATAGAGCCCCAGCCATCCTCTGGGGGATCTGAGAGCCGAACTGGGTGTCTGACATGGTGCATGCACGTGGCTGGCAGTCGATGCGAGTGAGGTGGGAGCGTGGTGGTCTCCAGGCAGTCATCCTTCTCACATGGCAGCTGGCCTTCCCCAGGCTGAGAATCTCAAGAGAACCAAGCAGAAGCTGCCTCGCCTTTTCTGACACAGCCTCAGGGGTCACGCAGCACGGACGGCGACTTGGGCTTCTACGGCCAACCCAGATGCAAGGGAAAGGGATGGGTCCGCTGCTCAGTGGGGAAGGGGTTGAAGATTTTGAAGACATATTTTAAAACCACTATAGTCTGCCCTCTGGTCACAAATTACTTATATTCTTTCCATATGCAAAAGACACTCCTCTCTTTCCACAACCTCAAAAGTCTCATTTATTTTGCATCAGGCTCATAGTCAAAGTCCAGGACCTCGTCGTCTAAATCAGATCCCGGGGTCGAGGAGGCCACACCTTTGTGGGGATACTCGAGCACTTCCGGAGGGAAGGAAGCAGATGCCACGGTTTGGGAGAGCAATAGACGAGAATTTAGAACTGCGCTGCTAGTCACGTAGAGCAATGAAATTTAAATTAGAGAGAAGAGAAAGAAACTGACAATTCATTTCCTCCGTTGCGCTAGCCAAATTTTTTTTTTTTTTTAAGATTTTATTATTTCCTTTTTCTCCCCAAAGCCCCCCGGTACATAGTTGTATATTCTTCGTTGTGGATTCTTCTAGTTGTGGCATGTGGGACGCTGCCTCAGCGTGGTTTTGATGAGCAGTGCCATGTCCGCGCCCAGGATTCGAACCAATGAAACACTGGGCCGCCTGCAGCGGAGCGCGCGAACTTAACCACTCGGCCACGGGGCCAGCCCCTGCGCTAGCCAAATTTTAAGCAGTCAGCAGCCACATGTGGCTTGTGGCTACGGTATTGGATAGGACAGACATAGGACACTTCCACCCGTGCAGAAAGTTCTATTGGACAGTGTTGACTAGACAATATAAGGACAGGTATGCCCTGTGACCCTGAAGATATGTCTCAGTTTGAGGTCTCCCAAAAGCACACTCTGAGCCAAGGGTACAGGTGGTTTATTTGGGAGCTACCCCCAAGAAACACAAGTGAGTGGAGAAATTTGAGGAAAAAGCCAATAAGCAGTGCAGAGTCTGGACCAGAGCGAGGCAGCGAGGCATCCAGCACACTTACTGGAAGCTGAGCGTGAGGGCCTCCTTAAATTTTGCATCCTAGGTACCTTGGTTCCTCACCCTGGTCCCAGCCCAGAAAGGGTGACTGCTGTGCACAACCAGAGCGCCTTCCTCCTGGGGACCCTCCGAGGCCCTGAGGCATCATGGAGAGCATGCCTCAGTAGTGACCCACTGAGGAAGGGGGAGGCAGAAGTATTTATTCCCTGGCTGGTTGAAGATGGCCCCTGGGGGATTAATCTCAGCACTTCCAGTCTGTTCTGCCCACAGACGGGAGAAAGACCTCAGGTGGAGAAGCAGAAAGATACAGGCACATAAGGTGGGAAACTGTCACCACGTGCGGGAACAGCCCACCAAATCTACAAGCGAGCGAAAAAATGAGCTGAGGGGGCATGGGGTGCGAGGCGACACCAGCTGGGTGCGTGTCCTAGAAAACCGCTTAGAAAGGAAATGCGTGAGCCTTGTGGTGATGGGCAGCTGGAGGCGACCTAAGTGTCCATCACTGGGGGACTAGGTAAGCACAACTGACTTGTGGGCACACCATGGAACACAGTGTAGCAGTCAGAAACAGCCAACTTGATATACACCCCTATGTGGAGAGATCTAGACTGTTACATTAAAAAAGAAAAAAAGGAGATACAACTAGATTTATAGCATAATCTCATTTATGTAAATTAGAAACATATACGCACACGAAATCACAAATGATAAAGATACATCTTTGCAGCTCTGTATCAAGTGTATTAAAGGGGTGCCTTGAGGGGCAGGGATGGGAGTGGGGACAGGGCATGGGGTGGGGTAAACCCTCAGAGGGTCTTTCGTGGGCGGGTCGTGACTCTCTCTTATGACCTGAAGAGTGTGATTAATAACTTTCTGCGCCTAAGGGCCAAGAAAAAAATAAAGGAATGAAAAATAGGAAGTCCGTGCACGTCCCAACAATTCCCCACCCGCTGCACAGTTGTTGTTACCGCGGGGGGTGATGATGGCAAAGCAGCCAGACTCTGCCTGCCTTCTGGAAGCCTTCCTCACTGCCTTCTCCCCAGGCAGCCCCTCCGGCCCCAGCAAGTTCTCTTGCCCCCAACGAGTAAGGAGGTCCCTCCCCTTTCACGCTCCCCAGAGAGAGAGAAAGGAGAGCTGGGCGTCTGTGACTTTGGCTGTTTATAGAAGCAGAGGTAAGCACATGGGACTCCGTTCAAATCCCAGCTCTGCCATTAACCAGGTGAGGGACCTTAGGCAAGGCACTTGGGCTTCTGTGCCTCAGTTTCCTCACCAGTAAAATGGGGCTGATCACGAAAATAACTAGTCACGGGAATGTTCGGAGCGTAAGACGAGTGAGTTCGTGGAACACGCTTCAATCAATGGAGGAAACTCCGTCTGTCACTCAGGCAGCCGCACCCACCCACCCCGGGCCCAGCCCTGCCCTTCTGTGACATCTTCCTGTCGCTCTACCTGCCTCAGCCTCAGTCAGGGGCTTTCCAAAGTCCCAGGGACTCCTAACTAGGCTCAGGGACTTGTCAGGCTCCCTCTTGGGGTTTCCGTTTCTTTCCTTCTCCTCTCACCTGGCCCCGCCCACACCTGTGAGCTCACCTGGCTCAGCGGCCGGCCCCACCCACTCGTGCGTTTTAAGTCAAAGTGGAGGTTGCAATTTCCATTTGCCTTTTCGGTTCCACACACAGATTGCTCATTTGGCCTCCTTAAAAACCGAGCCATGCAGCCGGGGGAGCTGTTGCGATCTGGCCATGGCTGCAGTGCGGATCCTGGTGCTGGTGATCGCGGGGCTGGGCTTGGCCAGGGCAGGTCCCGTCCCCACTTCCAAGCCTGCCACCACCCAGAGGAGCTGCGACATCGGCAGGTTCAAATCTCTGTCTCCGAGTGAGCTGGAGGCCTTCAAGAAGGCCAAAGATGCCTTGGTGGGTCCCTCTTGTTGTGGGCTAACCTGGAGCCCTCCTACTGTAGCGGACCTGCTGTCCTGCTATGGTGGGCTAACCTCTCTCCTCCTGCTGTGGGCTAGCCTCTAGCCTTTCAGCTGTGACTAACCTCTATCCTTTCTGACGCCTTCCTGCTAGACCTTCATCCTGGCTGCCATGGGCTAGCCTCCAGCACTCCTACTGTGGGCTAACCTCTGCTCTCGCTCTCTAGGAAAACTCGCTGGAGAACTGGACCTGCCGTTCCCCTGTCTTCCCCACAACCTGGGACCTGCGACAGCTGCAGGTGAGCTGGGAGTCATGCCCGCCTCACCCTCCCCTGGCCTCTCTCCCTGTATCGTTAAGTGGCCCCTCAACTGCTTCCCTCTCTCTGGCCTCTCCTCCCCTGTCCTGTGCCTCTGTCCGTCCTCAACTGGTCCCTTTTGATCATCTCCCTGCCTGTCTGCACCTCCCTGTCTCCCCCACCTGTCCCGCTCACCTCTACGCTTACGTACTCCCTTCTCCCTTCTTTTCTCCCCTCGGTCAGTCCCCCACCCGTGCGCCTTGCCCTGCCCAGCTTGTCACTGTCCACTCTCCACACCGATTCCCTCTTCCCCTCTTCCCTGTCCTCCTTGCCACTGACTCTGACCTCTGTCCCTCGGCCACTCTCTTCCATGGTTCTTTTCCCAGCACACGCTCCTCCCTCACTCACCCTTCTCACCTACGCACCCAAGTGTCCCCCTCACCTGTTGTCTTCTCCTCCTGTCTCTGCAAACCTCTGTGACCCCCACGATGCGCCTCTCCCTCACCCCTCACCTGTCTCTCCCCTGCCTCCCCTCTCTCGTCTTCATCTCCACTCTTCCTCATGTGTTCCCTCTGCCCTGACCCATCGTGAGTGCCCTTGTCACCTGCCCTCCTCCCCTGTGCTCCCCTCCTGTCCCCACTAAACTGGGCCTTCTCGCCTACCCTTCCTACGTCTCCACCCCAGCTGCCCCTCACCTGTTCTTTCTCACCTGTCCTCAGGTGTGGGAGCGCCCCGTGGCCTTGGAGGCCGAGCTAGCTCTGACACTGAAGATCCTGGCGATGGTGGCTGACTCGTCCCTGGCGGACATCCTGGACCGGCCGCTTCTCACGCTGCGTCACATCCACTCTGAACTCCAAGCCTGTGTGAGTGCTCGGGCGCCCAGGCTGTGTGTGTGGGCTCTGACCCCCCATCTGTCCCCCTCTGGCCCAGGCCCCGCCTCACACACCACCCTCCTCTGCCCACAGGTCCCTGCTCGGCCCACAGCAGGTCCCAGGCCCCGGGGCCGCCTCCACCAGTGGCTGCACCAGCTCCACGAGGTCCAGAAGAAGGTGAGTGACTGGGAGGAGAATGGACGCCAGAGCCCTGGGTAAGGGGGAAGGCTGGGGCCCGGGCAATGGGAACCACTTTCTCTTCTCTCTCCCAGGAGTCCTGGGGCTGCCTCGAGGCCTCTGTCACATTCAACCTCTTCCGCCTCCTCACACGGGACCTGAATTGTGTCGCCAGCGGAGACCTGTGCCTCTGAGAACCTGGACCCACCCCCAGCCTGTCTGGGACCCCAGACCTTATTTATGCACTAAGCCCCACGCCCACCTTAAGTTATTTCCTCTCACCCCTTATTTATGGAGCTGCAGTCCTGGCTCAGACCCCAAAGAAATGGGTTTTTCTTACTTTTATACAATATGCACAAATAAACAGGAAGCAATTGGACCCTCCTATAATAAGTGATTCCTTGAGTGTGCGTGTGACTGTGGGTCTGTGACCGAGTGTGGATGTCTGTATGGTGCAGGCAAATTCAGGACTGGTTGTGTACATTTGTGTGTGCCTGGTTTCTGTGAGTGTGTGCGTGTGTATATGTGTGCAAGGGAGTACCTGCCAGAACCTGAGTCCACCTGAGGATGCATAATAGCATCTTCAGACCCATGTGTGTGCAGATGTGTGTGTATTTACGCACATGTTTATATGTCCCTGTCTTTCCTTGTCTGTGTGAAGTCTTTTCCATGTGTTCCTAGGATGGGTGGAGGTCTATATGAATCAGGATGCTTTATCCTATAACAAGGATCAGAAACCCAACACAAATGGGTAAAACAAAAATGAATTTATTAGCACACATAACAAAAAGTCCAT
This sequence comes from Equus asinus, assembly GCF_041296235.1. Classification (NCBI taxonomy): domain Eukaryota; kingdom Metazoa; phylum Chordata; class Mammalia; order Perissodactyla; family Equidae; genus Equus; species Equus asinus. Next base: position 24,467,009 of record NC_091815.1, read on the forward strand.
TGGCAGGGCAGTTTGAGGACTCATTAATTCATTCATTCAGTAAGGTCATTGGGGAACCAAGTTCTTTCCATTTCTCTTGGCTGATTCTTATGCTGGCTGCCTCGTGGCCTCAAGAGGGCAGCCACAGCTCCAGCTGTCACACACAAACAATATCCTCCAGATCAGAACAAACCACCTCAAACGTAATAGAGTGAAACAACCACCATCTTATTATGCTCACAGAGTCTGTGGGTGACGGATTTGGACAAGGCCTAGTGTGGGTAGCTTGCCTCTGCTCCACAATGTCTGTCTGGGGCCCTGATTTTTCTTCCATGGTTCTTAAAAGCAAGGCGAACCTTTCAGAGAAACTCCTCATTGGATGGGCATGCTTGTCTCATGGGCTAGAATTTAGTCATTTCCCCAGCCTGAACCAATCACTGGCAAGGAAGATGTAATTACAAAGATAGCATGAAACTAGTCAAGATTCTCCCCTGAGGTTAGGGAGAAGCCCCTCCCCTGGGAACATGCCCCAGGGATGGTGAACACCGAGCAAACTTCGAGTTCTATCAGCAGGAAGAAGGTGGGAGACGGACCTGGTAGATGCCTAAAATAGTCCATGGAGGTTCCAAGGTTGTGAATCGCCTGCAGGACTAATATCCAATGGGTTCCCAAAGGTAGTACTATTTCTGTTATTAAAACATTGAAATACTGTCATACCAGTTAGCAAATAGCTATTTCCCCAAGTCCCCCCAAGCAAACCCATGCCACCCATGCTGTCCCAGCCCTCCCCCAGGACCCCCTAGACTTTCCCGTAATTCAGAAACGAAAGAATTAGTACCCGATACAGAGGGCAGGAGGGGAGTGGTTGTTCCAGGATTTGCACCAATGCGTAGCCCGTGTGCATTCTGATTCTGACGACAATGCCAGCTGTTGAATCATTTGCTGGCATCTCCAGCTCATGCATGGCATGTGTTGTGGTTTTCAAAAAATGGCCACAAATTGTTGGGCATTCCCCTGGTCAAGAGGTGGGGTCAGGGGCCGGCTCCGTGGCCAAGCGGTTAAGTTCATGTGCTCCGGTGCGGCGGCCCAGGGTTCAAATCCTGGGCATGGACATGGCACCGCTCATCAGGCCACGTTGAGGTGGTGTCCCACATCCCACAACTAGAAGGACCTGCAACTAAGATATACAACTATGTACGGGGGGCGGGTTGGGGAGATAAAGCAGAAAAAAAAAAAGATTGGCAAGAGTTGTTAGCCCAGGTGCCAATCTTAGAAAAAAGAAAAAAAAAAAGAGGTGGGGTTCAATGCTCCCCTCTCATCCAAAGTGGACTTGTGACTTCTTCAACCACTAGGGTGCCGTGGATGTCAAGTCATGTGACTCTCAACGCCAAGTCCTCCCGGCTCTCTTGGAACCCATGTTCTTGGACTCTCCCTCTTGGAACCCGACCGCCATCCTTCAAGAAGCCCAAACGAGGTGGAGAGGCCGCATGTGCCTACCCTGGCTGACACTCCCAGCTGAGCTCAGCTTTGTAGTCATCCCAGCTCAGGAGCCAGATGTGTGAGCAAAGAAACGTCCAGATGATTCCAGCTCCCAGCTGGGGCAGAGATGAGCCGTCCCCTATCCCCACTGTGCCCTTATCGAGCTCCTGACCCACAGAATCTGGGAGCATAATAAAATAATTTTTGTTTTATGCCACTACGTTTGTTTTTTTATGAGGCAGTAGATAAATGGAAAAGCGTGACAGCCACCAGCACGTCACAATCCACTGTCAGGTGTGTCTGAATAAATTCATTACCAAGAGGAACCCAGCGAAGTTTCTGATTGGGTGAGTTTCGGTCACATTATACGTGGCCGTGTCAGAAGCATCCCCATAATCCTAGAGCCCTCACTCCTTTGCCTTCTCAAGTGTTTTCTCAATTAGGAGACAAAAGGCTGGAATACAGCCATGCACTAGAAATCACACACAGCCCCACAGCCACTCCCACTGTACTGGATGGTTTGTGAGTGACAGAAGCCCAGCACAGGTGGGGACAGCAAGGTGCCCAGCCCGGGGCATGAATTTCTTTCCCCCTTTGCCTGACATCTGCTTCCCCAGGCTCCCTTGCAGTTTGGAGTGGTCATAGGGCTTCCTAAATGAAGTAATTTATGTAAATAATTTCAAACAGTTCTTGGCACAGGTTAAGCCCAATATATATGTCTATTGCTGTTAGTCTTATTATTTTAGAATTTTTTTCTTCCCTGACACAAAGAAAACTCTTCCATTTGTTCCTTTCCTTCCTGCTTTGTTCATTGGTATGAGGATGTGTGACCTGGAGTTGTGGCAGCCATTTTGTGACCAGGAGGCAACCAGCCTAGACTATGAAGCTATCCTTCTAAGGAAAGTGGAACAAAAGGGTAGGAAACTGGGTCATTGGTGATATCAACAAGCCATGGCAGCAAACCACCAAACTCCCTTACTCCAGACTTCCTATTAAATGAGATAACCAAGTGTTTTAAGTCATGGCAATTGGGTTGTCTGTTTCTTGCAGCCAAATGTACCTTCCCAAATCCACCTCTGCATGCCCAGCACAGAACCCAGAGAAGGTGGTCAATTAATATTTGATCCTAAAAACTTGAATCCTATAGGACATATCTGAGTTCAGGCATATGACCCTCTTGAACAGGAGTGCTGTAATGGATATAAGGTTGTAAATCTCTGCTTGGAGACGCCAAGGCCTAATCAAGAGTGTCTTGGTGGAGGGGAGACTGGACTCCAGTCTCTAAGGTCAAGTTCCTCGTAATTTTCCCTTGTCTCCTTATCAGCTCCAAATGTGCACTTTTTACGCCTAACTCAGTTAAGCTGAGTTCCGGTCCCTTGTTACCCAAAGATCCTGACTAAGACAGGTCCCTGAACCTCTGGGCGGGGTCAGGTGGCTCCTCGGGAGTCCAGTCTCCTGTTTGTCCCATCGCAGCCCTATGGCCATCTGTCTGCCTGAGCTCTAGGAGGGCTGGGGGTGGGGGGGGGGTGGTCTGTCTTGGTCACTGCTGGGTGCCCAGTGCCCAGCACAGGCCAGGCACAGAGCAGGTGCTCGGACGTTCCCCTTGGAAGGGCCCACGCCCTCTCTCACCCGGTGGATCTGTTCCTTGGAGGCAGCAAGGACAGCACCAGAGAACCGCAGGCCAGGAGGCTTCCTCACCCGGGGGCCCAGCCACGCTTATCCATCCTTGCGTTTAAAGTTCTCAACTTTGAAAAAACACAAGCACGTCATTGGCATTGATAAATACTTCTCTAGCAAATGGAGGGCTTGGGGTCACAGAGGAAAGAGGGTGGTGGGTGTCATCCAACGGGCTGACCCAGGGACCACATGGCCCCCAAATATGCCGATGATATGGTGCTGATGGCAGTTCCTGACTTCTTTTGAAGGCAGGCACACCCCCCTTCCAAAGCTGGGGTCTCCACGGAAATCAGACCATAAACCACGCCCCTGCTGAACACCCTCCAAGGGCTTCCCATAACTCTGAGAATAAAATCTGGACTCTTGACCACAGCCCATAAGGCTCTGCAGAATCTGCTCCCTGCTGGCCTCTCCCCGCTGCCCTCCTCCCACTCTCCCCCTCACTCTGGTCCAGACACACTACCTCCAACACACCAAGCACACTCCTGCCTCAGGGCCTTTGCACATGCCAGTCCCTTTGCCAGGAATGCTTTTCCCTGGCCCTTCCCACAATGCATTTCTTCACCTCCAACCTTCCTTGACCGCCCCCAATCTAAGAGAGGACTCTCAGTCATTCCCTTTCCCCATCACCCTGTTTTCACTCTTTACATGGCACTTATTTACCACCAGACACTCATTATTTATTTGCTTATTCACTGTCTCCCCCACTGGAATATAAGCTCGGGGCAGGAGTTTCGGATTTTCTTTATTTGTCTCTTTTCACGGCTGTATTCCCTGCGCAGGGCCAGGTACACGGAACAGGCTCAGTAAAGCTTTATCAGGTGAAGCAGACGATAGAGTCAGATGGTTAGGCGTGCAGGATCGGGAGGCAGTAAATCTTCCAATCACGGCTCTGCCGTTTACCGGCTGTGTGATCCGGGGCAAGCCCTTCAACCTCTCTGAACTTCAGTTTCCTTCTCGAGAAGAGTGGGCGCACACACTCCACGCCTGTTGCAGAGTATAAACGCGACCGCGCTCCCTCTCCGAGGAACTACATCTTGCCAGCGTTGGGCGCGGGCGCCCGGCTGCACGCTCTCGACTCACGCACGGCGAGGGTTTGCGAGCAGGTGCCGGGCGCGTGGGAAGCCGTCTGCACTCGGGAGTCGTGAGGACCGAGCCGGCTGAGCGTGGCTGCGCCGCCGGGCGAGGAAGCCTCCTGGCCTGCGCTTCTCTGGCGCTGTCCTTGCTGCCTCCCACCCCGTCTGCCCGGACCCATCCCCCTCCCTCCTGCTCTGCTTCTATTTCTGTCTCTCTCTCCTCCTCCCCAGGCCTCAGGGGGCCCCTGGCTGGCAAGAAGCCTTCTTCCTGCTTCCCCAGGATCAGGAAGGAGTTTTCATTGCAGGGTCCCCACTGCAAAGGGCCGGGGTACCCCCTCCCCCCCACAACCACCTTCCCTCCGCCTGCCACAGCCCTCGGCCTCACCTGAGCAACTCCCCTCCCAAAACCATCCCCTGGTCCCCGGACACACACGCTCCTTCTCCACCTGGGATCCCTCAGACTCCAGACTGTGACCAAGGAGCTCCCCCCGCCCCAGGCTGGCTCTGGATGCCCATGCTCAACTAACTGAGGTCGCTGGGGCCACTCTCCAGCCTCCAGACACACACACCACGGGCGACATAGCGTAGTGGGGAGGAACAGATACCCAGCACAAACCACCAGCTCCACTATTCCTTCAATGGGGTGCCTTGAGCAAGTGACTTCCCTTCTCCCTGGTTCGGATTCCTGTCTGCAAAATGGGACCAAAGTTGGCCGGCCCCAAAGGTAGGCTGTGCTTAGCACAACCAGTGCGTGGAACCAACGTCACCAACTGCTCACCAGCAGAGCTGAGTGCTAGGGTTAAAACAGTCAGAAGTCAGGCTGCCTGCCTTTTAAATGCCAATTTTGCCACCTTCTGGTCATGTGACCTTGGGCAAGTGACAACTTTTCTGGGCCTCTATTTCTTCACGTGCAAAACAAGATAAGAGTATCGATGTCTCCGGTGGTTGTGAGGATGCAATTACGTGCTTGGCACATAGGAGGCACCCACTAAAGGTTAGCTGTCATCATTTTATTTGTATGAGTCCCCACCTGTAAGTCTCTCGGAGGATAGGAAACTGCAAGGGTCCCTGGTCCCAGTGAGTCCTTCAGTCTCACTTAGTCCTTGTGCTGCCGTCTGGGCCACCCCGTACCCCAAGACACATGGACACACACGGAGGTCAGCAGAGTGGCCTCAGACACAGAAAAAAGTTTAATTCTGCTGCGGCGGAGGGTCCCGGCTCCGGTAGACAGGATTTGGTTTTGGATTTTGTTCTTGTGGGGATTTATCCGGGGAGAGAGGAAGGAATAGGGGGGAGTCTGGTCCTTCCAGTGGGACCTGCCCGGGAGAATGTGTAGTGGGGAGAGGTCACCGGGAGAGACAGGGAGACGGGACGAAACACGGGAGGGCAGAGGGAGAGACGACCGGAGAGAGCGAGGAGAGACAAAGGGGGAAGGAGTGGGACGTCAGACAGAGAGGGGGACAGAGACAAACGAGGGGGACAGAGAAAGGGGGACCCCAAGCCAGACCCGACGGGACCAGGTAGGTGAGTGGAGCGGGGCTGGGGGCTTTGGAGGCCGCCGCGGGACAGAATAGGATCTAGTCCAGCCAGATACAAGAAATGGGCCCCTCGCCCTGCCCCGGATCCCGGGCGGGGGAGGGGGCTCGTGTCTCAGTGCTGCAGTGTCGGGGGCCCTGCCCCTCCCCGCGCTTCGCTGTGTAAGGCACCGGCTCCAGCGAGGTCCGCGAGCGCGCGGGGGGAGGGGCAGGAGGGGGCTGGGAGTCCGGGGGGAGGGCAGCCCCCCAGGGCGCGGGGCGTGGCCTCGAGCCGCAGCCCGAGGCGGCCCCGCCCCTCCGGGAAGAGCAGGGCGCGTCCCCTCCAGGCCGAGGTCTGGGCGCTGCGCGTTCTCCCCCGAGTCCGCCCCAGCGTCCGGGCGTCCGGGCGTTTCTCCGCGGCACCCAGGGGTTCCGGCGCCCGCCCGCCGCTCACACGGTACTCTCCAGCATCCACTCGGTGCTGGTGAAGGCCAGGCGCGCCCTGGCGGAGCCCAGCCCCAGGTCTCCGTCCTCCCCGGCCGCGCCCCCGCCGGCCCCGTCCAGATGCGGCGTGGACCGGTGGCGCTTTGTCCGCCGGGCGCGGCGCGGGTAACTGTGGCTCTGGAAGAGCGCCCCGTAGTCCCCGTCGAACGAATAGCGCTGCTGCGGCCTCGGCCGGGCCGGCGCCCCGCCAGGAACCAGAGCTAGAGTCGGGGGCGCCGAAGCTGGCGGCCCCAGAGCCCCTGAACGGCTCCTCCGAGGGCCCGCCGCGGCCAGAGATTCCTCCCCGGAGGTCTCCTCGGACGGCAGCAGGCACAGCGAGGTGGCCGAGCCGCCCAGGGAGCGTCCAAGGGCCGCCTCCGACTCCGCGGAAGCCGGCTCGGCCGCCGTGGCCTTCGCCTCGACGGCCGGCGCTGCAGCAGCCGGGGGCGCCACCTCGCGCAGCGCCTCGTAGCGGTCCTGAGCCGGGGGGGCCGGGGCCTGCGGCGCGCCTGCGCCGTTGGTCTGCGAGCACACGTGGCTGACCCGCGGGGCCGACCTGGAGGTGCCCTTGACGCGGCGGCCGTCTCCGTCCCCGTAGACCTTGTAGCGGATCATGAGCAAAACGATGAAGACCAGGACCGAGGCGACGATGACGCCCCCGATGGCGATGATCATGGTGCCGCCCAGGAAATGGGCTCTCAGCGGGCGGCAGGGCGCCGGGTCCCCAGCCGTGGTAAACTGCACGCAGCCCACCACTCGCGTGGCCGGCAGCGCCGTGGCCCCGTCGTCGTAGACAGCCAGCACGCACAGGTCATAGGCGCGGCCCGCCGCCAGGTCATTCACCAGGAAGGTCTGGCTGGTGGAAGGGATCATCCTGCGGGAGGGGGCGAGGTCAGCGCGGGGGTGGCTCTACTCTGAACCACGCCGCTTCATTGCATGGCCCACCCGTGGGGACCAAACCATGCGTCCCTGCCGGTATTTCACCCTCTACTGGGACAACAGCAGCCACTCAAGCAACAAATTCCCACCCTCTAGGGACGATTGCCTCAGGCCACGCCCCTCATCTACATGCCCCGCCCTCAGACCCACCTCCAGTCTGGGTCTCGTCCCCTACTAGATGGCGTCTGCCATCTATGTTCCCTCATCCACATACCCTCTTCCCGGGGATGGCAGGAGTGCTGTAGTTTTTAAGCGCTGCCTTCAAGGGACACGCCCCCTAGCAGAGTGTCACTCCCACTAGGATAACTGCCATTCAAGCCCTCTGATCTACATATCCCCAACCCTTAAGGGGACCGATGCTGCAGGCCGCGCCCCCTTAACCTGCATGCCCCACCCTCACTCAAGTGGACGCTGAGGTCAACTCACGCCACCCCCCTTTCTCCTTCTGGGACGACGGATGCTCTTCTAGTTCCTATTTTCTACATGTCCCCTCCCTTTAGGGGAAACCATGATACAGGCCACTCCCCCCCATCTTGGTCCCACCTTGGGGTACACACGTCTCCTAGCTGCGACTATCTTTGGGGACAATTTCCAAGCCCCTCAACTACATATTCCCACCCAGGAAGGGGCCAAGGTTACAGGCCACTCTCCTTCTGATTGACAGGTGGCTTCCAAGCCACACCCCACAACAGCCCACTGGGATGATTCCTCTGCCGTGCCTAGGACCATGTCTACTCTTTGCATGTCCTGCTCCTTGTCCAGATATCAGAGGCAACCACTCTTTATGTGCATGCACTGCCCTGTACCGCCAGAAGTCACCAAAACACGGCCCAGGTAAGTTTTAGCCATAACTGGGTCACATGTCGCCAAGCAAGCATGCCCCTTTCTTGCTGCACGTTCCTGCCGTCAAACAAGAGGCAATGCAGAGAAGTGACTAAGCTGACAAAGTCTGGGACCCAGACTGCCCGTGTTTGAGTTTCTCCTCTGCTATTTGCTAGCTCTGGGGGCTTAGGCAAGTTTCTTAACCTCTTTGTATCTCATTTCCCCCAAAGGGGGATATTAAGAATTTCTACATCATAGTGATGGTGTCAAGTATGAAGGAGTTAACATACCCCAAGCCTGGCACTTAATAATATCATTATTAGCTCACATCCCACCCAGTGTTGGCCAGGAACCCTTGCTGGGACTCATCCTCTACTGCCAGTTGCACCCTCCCCATCTATAAGACCATTCCCGCTAGGCCTTGTCTCTCTTCTGTCCCGCACATCCCTTCCATGCTGTTGGCCAGGTCTAGCCTTGGCTAACTGGGACCGCCACTTCCCTGTGGATTTGCACTTCGACCTCACAAGTTCTCCTCTCCTGCCAATCTCTCAGTGGGCCACCAGAGACAAGGACCACCTCCTTATCTGCGGGGCGCCACCACCTCTCAAAGGCCATGCCCCATCTCCAAAAGCCTCCTACTCTCAGAACCCTCCCCTCCCCTCCAGCCAGGCCACCTTCTGGTCCCAAAGCCCATCTCAGTTCCCCCACCTCCAGGAGGTTCCTCCTGCCACCAAGAGCGATCCTCCAAAGGGAAGACTTCAAGGAAGGGCCCCACCCCCTTTATAGAGACCCACCCACTTCTCAAACTCTCCCCCTGCCTGCCATTTCACAGGCCACTGCCCCCCTCCCCATCCAGCCTTGGGCCCCTGGCTGTCCGCCTTCCTCTTCCTCCCATCTCCCCTCTCAGAGAGCCTTGATTCCTCTTGCTCCATCCCCCAAAATAACCAGTTGCTAGGGGCTCCCCACTTTGCAAGGACAGAGCTGGCTCCTTAAGAAAGCTTGGGCCCGTGTGTCTCTAATTGGCTGCAAGACCCGAGCAGGCAGCAGCGAGGGCTCCTGGTTGGATGTCACCTCCGCCCACGGCAGCAGTGAGGAAGTTAACTCCCGCCGTGCCGGAGCACAGGCATCTGCAGCCCCCAGTGGAGGAGGACCGGAACTGTGGCCCTAAGGGGAAGAGAAGAGTCCCGGGGTCTGTCGCCCAACTGGGGACGGAGGGCCATCAACATCTGCATACCTGCTGGGTCTGGGGGCCTGTGAGCCTGCCCCGCCCCCCCATGAGGTGGCCATGGGTCAGAGAGAGAAGGAACAGAGAGGTGGGGAGTCACAGAACCCAGAACTGTGCCCAGAAATGTATTATCCATCTCCCCTCCATCCCTGCCTGGCAAACAGCAGGTGATCAATAAATGTGTGTTCAACGTAAAAAGGGCAGGATCAGGAGTCAGAAGGGTCAGGGCTGGAGTGCTGGTCCTGCCACTGTCTGTGTGACCTTCGGCAAGAGACTGCGCCCCAGCCTGAGCCTCAGTTTCCCTAACTATAAAATGGGAGGGGGGCTCCTCGCTGCCCCAGAGCAGAATTGGGAAGATGGAAGGAGGAAGCGTCCTTGGAAGCACCTTAGAAAGGTTTTGTTTGGTTTGCACTAATGTTCATAAAACTGGGCCAGTGTCTGATCCATCTCGGGAGGCCCAGGGCCGAGCATGGAATCTCACATGCTGTAGGCATTTCCTCAGTGTTCGGTGACCAGGTTCAAAAAGAGAAGAAAATGAGGATGACAGAGACAAGGGGAAAGAGAGGCATTTACTCATTCGGCCAACAATGGGAAAGCGCCTACTATGTGCCAGGCCTGTGGCCAAAGAACACTGGGACAGGTGGAGACGGAGGCCAAGAGGCAGGCTTCTTGGTGCAGGTGTGAGCACCTCCAAGAACTGGGGCTCCCCGCAGGTGGGGAAATGGCTCCGCCCCCTCTGGCACCTCAAATGAAGTCAAACATAGGCCCAAGCATTCAGTAGGCGCTCTACAATGTGCACGAGGGAGGCAGAGCCAGGGAGAAGGAGAGACGTCCACAGCGCCAGCAACCCCTTCTCCAGTGCCCACTGTGTGCCGGGTCTGTGGCCGTGAGCCATACTCAGAAACCTGCTGACATGGAGCGACCCTGCAAGGCCAAGGCAAGAATTCCTCGTGTACCATCTGCCTCCCACTGGGCTGTGAGCTCCCCGAGGGCAGGACTGGTCTCTTGGTCTCCTTGTGTCCCCAGCGCCCAGCTCCAGGCCTGGCACAGAGCAGGGGCTCAGTGCCTGTGAAGGGCAGGAGGGAGAGAAGGTACAGTCAGGGACACAGGCCAGAGCAAGAGAATAAGAGAGGATGGGAGAAAAGAACTCTTCAATATCTGTCTACACCATACAGGCCTGTCCATACCAGGGTAGGGGCTTCTAACCCAGTAGAGGGTGGAAATAATTTACATTTATATATTTTTCTCATACTTTTTGTTTTCTCTCTCTATAATGTACCCAACGTGTTGATACAATAGGACTGGTATATAATTTATAAAGATAAATGTAACTGTAAATATATATATATATGTGCATGTATATTTCACGTTCCAGTGTTTAACTAATAACTTGGATGAGCAGTGATTTAGACCTGGATCCCTCTGAGGGCAAGGATCACGTGGGCACATTCCCGCTGTAACTCCAGTGCCCAGCCCTGGTCTGGCTCATGTGGGTGCTCAACAAAGATTTGCTAAATGCATGAAAAACAGAAAGAGACAGTGAGACAGAAAGAGAGACAAGGGGATAGGGCAAATGAGGGGCCAAGATGTGTATGCCCATCTAGCACCCCAACTGAGCAAGAAGGCCCAGGGAGTGGGCAGATGGGAGGGAGGGTCCGTGGGGTGGGAGGAGGTCCTGGGCCTGCAGCACCCACCTGTAGACCAGGGAGTCGTCCGCCGAGCTGTTGTACTGGACCTGGTACATGCGGATGCCGGGCACTGGCCTCTGGGCTGGCCAGCGGATGAGCACGGAGTTCGAGGTGAGGTCGGCCGCCACGAGCCGCCGTTCCGCGGTTGATTCGTTGGCACCAGGTCGGCCAGGCGTGGCAATGTCAGAGGAGCCAGGCTCGGTGAGGGGCGGCGGGGCGGCCGGCGGGGGCGCCATCAGTGGCAGAGGCACCACGCACACCTCCACCGGGGCCGTGGCTTCCCCGGCGGCATTGGAAGCGATGCAGGTGAAGGTGCCGCTGTCCCGCAAGGTGGTAATAGTTACATCCAGGGTCCCATCCCCCCGGACCCGGGTCCGGCTCGAGTTCCCCAGCAACCGCCCGTCGGGGGCCACCCAATGCACCACCGGCTCAGGGTCACCCACGGCGCGGCACCGCAGGCTGACCGCCTGGCCCTCCACCACCAGCGCCCGGCCCCCCGCCTGCCGTGTGATCAGCGGGGGTTCACACAGGAATTCCTCCTCCGGGATGGACCAGAAGTAGCGATCGGTGAGGTGCTCAGGGGTGGCGCACGTCTCCAGGTCGTCCTCTCTGGTCAGCCGCCGCAGCCAGAGCAGCTCGCAGTTGCAGTGCAACGGGTTGCCACCAAAGCTGACCGTGAGCGGCGTGGGCGGCTTCGGCCCAGTGCCCTGCGACCTCAGGAAGAGCCCATCGGGGGGCAGTTTATGGAGGCGGTTGGAGGTCATGTCCAGGCGAACCAGTTTGTGAAGCTGCACGAAGGTACCCTCGGCGATGTGGTCGATGAGATTGTGGTCCAGGGTGAGGGTGTTGAGGTTCACCATCTGGCCCACGGCCTCCCACGGCAGGGCCTCGAGGTTGTTGTAGGACAGGTCCAGGTCCTCCACGGTGGACAGGAAGGCGTCGAAGGCTGCCGACTCCACCCGGCGGATCTGGTTGTTGCCAAGGATGAGATGGCGGAGGTTGCCCAAGCCGCGCAGCTGGTCGCCACGCACCTCGGCCAGGCGGTTGCTGTCGAGGTGCAGGGCGCGCAGGGCGCGGAGGTCGGCAAAGGCGCCGGCGGCCACCTGGCCGATGGTGTTGCGGGAGAGGGTGAGGTGCACCAGGCTGGTCATGTTGGCGAAGTCTCGGCGGCGCACGGCCGCGATGAAGTTGTCGGTGAGGCGCAGCTCCACCACGCGCCGGTCGATGGCCGGTGGCACGAACAGCAAGCCGGTCTTGGCGCACAGCATGGTCAGCGTGGGCGCCACGTTCTGGCAGATGCAGCGGCCGGGGCAGGGCTGGCCATGGGATGCCCCCGCCCAGAGGAGCAGCAGGAAGGGCAGCGCAGCGGGCGGCGGTGAGAGGGACGCGGAGGACAAGGGGCCCGGAGCCATGGTGCAGGGCGCAGGTGGGAGGGGTGGGAGGTGAGACCTGCAAGGGAAGGAGAAGGGTTACCCCAGGCATCAGGCTTGACCCCCAGCCTGGCCCCCCCGGGATGTCCTGACCCAGACCCCTCCCTTCCTGACAACCGGGTCCTATAGGACAGTGACAGGACTGATTAGCAGCTGGCGTGCATTTGTTGTTAATAGATGATACTTCCATGCTGGTTGGTAAATTACCACTGCCCCACCCCTGAGTGTCCTACCCCCACCTCTGCCACTCCCCTAGGAGCTCCCAGACCTCACACAATCTCCCAACCAGAGGCCCAGTTTGGGCCTTCCAGGACCTGCTAAATATTTTTAAAAATCACTGCTGAGTAGGGTTTAAGGTGAATTTCAAAGCCATACTCCCTGGGTTCAAACCCCAGCTCTGACACTTACTAGCTGTGTGACCTCCGGCAAGTGTCTGAACCTCTCTGAATCTCGGTTTCTTCATCTGTAAAATGGAGAGAAAAACAGGCCTTACCTCGGTGAGGATTCAATGGACTTATATGCATAGTGTACTTAGAACAGTGCCTGGCACATAAAATGTGTTCAATACATGTTAGTAATTATTACCATCATCATCGAGTGTCCAATATGTGCCAGGCCTAGAATTGTGCACTGGTATTAAGAGCCAGGGCTTGGAAATCAAACGGACTCAGGTTCAAGTCCTGGCTGCCTCATTTGCTAGCTCCGTGACCCCAAACCAATGATTTCCCCTAACTAGGCCATAATTTCCTGATTTGTAAAATGGGATGATAATTGTACCATCTTCACTGGGTTCTTGCAAAGGTTCCGTGAGCTCATTCATGGGGCCACTGAGCAGAGGCCCTGGCACACAGTCAATATCCAATAAATGTTAAGGGTAACCTCCCTACCCCCTTCGGGAGGGGGGCCGGAGACTGAAGGTGGGAGGGGCTGAGACACCTGACCAGCCTCCCTGCTCAGCCTTGGCAGGTCCTCCTCTGAGCCTGGTTTCATCCTGGGCTCTGCTGAGCTCCCAAGCAGGGGGCAGACTTTCACGCTCACATCAGTGGGCACACACAAGGCCCCATCCATGCCTACACACACACACACTCACACACGCATTCACACACTCACGCTATGCCTCTGCTCCAGGCAAAACCTTCCGGCAGGGATTCCCCCGCGGCGGCTGCAGCCCACGATGTGTCAGTTCCCATCACAACACGGGGTGGGTGGGGGGAGAAGAGGAAAGGATGGGAAGGGGGCGTCCCTGGAACTGTTTTCACCCCACCCCCAGCCCAGTCCCTGCTGGCCCACCTCCCAGGAACCTACAGTTTGGGGGCTGTGATCTAATGCGGGCCTGATCCTTCAGCGTGAGGGGAGGGGTGGACACGGAGAAGAGCGGCCAAGAGAGTCAGAGAGAGAGGTGAAGAGACAGGGAGAGATAAGGGGGAGGGAGAGATGGACTGGCAGAAACAGAGAGACAGAGTCAGAGAGAGAGAGAGACAAGGAGATAAAAAGAGAAAGACTCTGAAAGAAAGGTGAAGAGACAGGGAGCAAGAATGAAGCAAAGAGAGACAGAAAAACTGAGAGTGGAGGAGACACTCGGAAAAGAGATGCTGAGACATAGAGAGGAGAGAGGGAGAAACAGGAAGAGAGAATGAGTGAGAGAGAGACAAGGACAAGGAAGAAAGAGAGAGAGGGAGGAAGACACTGATTGGGCTAGAGAGAGAAAAAGAGAGTCAGGCCGTGCCACCACCTCTGAGTTCCCCACCCCCACATTAATTTGTCCTGAACTCCCGCTGGGGCACTGCTCTGTGCTGGCCAGAACACCCTGGCCTGGAAGGCGGAACTCCTGAGCCAGGAGGCCCAGCTCTGCACCTGCCCGGCTGTGGGGTCTCTAGGGCTCAGCATCCCCATCTAGGAAACGGAAGTACAGAGCTTCGCCTCCCACAGCTGGGGTGGGGTTCAAGTTGAAAGAGTAATAATAGCAATGAAAACAGCTAACATTTACAGAGAGGCAGTGCAGCACTGCAGGACAGAATCTGGACCCGACTGCCCCGGGGTCACACCCCCATTCCCTGCTGTGTGACTTCCCCTCTGTGCCTCAGTGTGCGCATCCATAAAAATGGGCATACGACAGCACCTACCTCACAGGGTCGTGGTGAGGATTAAATGAGATGATACACTGTTACACGCTCAGAATAGTTCCCGCAGAGTAAATGCTACCAAAATGTTAGCTGCTCCGATTATTAATTTATCCTTTTCTCTGACTCCCTCTCAGCCACCGGCGGATCGGACTATCAGGGCATCTTCCCACATGCAGGCACACACACACACCAAATAATAAAGCAGGTCCACGCCACTCTCCAAATGCAGGGGTCATTTCACGTCATGAAACTCTGGCGCCCAAACCGCTACTTCCCTACCACCTTCGCTGTCCTGGCCTGAGACCCCCACCTGCCACCCATGCCCTGTCTCCACCATAAGCCCTTACCCAAACATGATGCTCCTGACCTTGTCACCACCCCCCAGCCCAGGGGGCATCTGGCCCCTCGGGACACTGCCATGTCCTGCACAGAAATTCACATGAGGCAGGGCTCCAGGCCTCCTGCCAGCTCAGAACAAGCCCACTCACTCCACATCTCTGTCCCCAGCCCGAGGGACCCCACTCACCTCTCTTCAGGGAGTCAGGGCCTGGGCCAGTACCTGCAAAGGAACACAACAACCCTGTTAGCATCCTTCTGGCTCCTCTCCTAGGAGACCGTCTCAGCCAAGGAAGTCCCTGGTGTGATCACTCTCTTGGCCCTCCTGCTTCAGGCTCTGCAGAGTATCGGATGGACCCAGGAAGTCATCTCTGGAAGACGAGGAGTCTGGGCCTCAGGGCTGTTTCCTCCAAAACTTAAGAGTCCAGGACCTTAGCCCTCTGTCCTCTGGGAGCTCAAGAGGCCAGGACCCCAGCCTCCTCCTTCCTCAGACTCAAGAGTCCACTCTCAGTCCATTCCTTTCTGAAGACCCAGCCTCCTTCTCCTCCAGACCCCGGATGCGAGGCTCCCAGCCTCCTCCTTCCAGAGTTCACACCCCAGGCCCCCGACTCCAAACACCTGAGCAGTCCCTGGAGCTGGGAAGAGCCAGAGGTCCCATCCTTGTCATCACACCATTGCCACAACAACATGTGTGGACATGCCAGAACCCACATGGGCCCACAACCCAATCTCTACATCTGGACTTCCACAGACACACCAGCATGATCTGTGTGCCCCCCACCCTCCATGGGCTCTTGGCCCAGGATGTGGACACACTCCTGTCCATGGACCCTAGGCTGGACCCCAGCATACCACAGGTCATGCCACATAGGCCCCAATCTCACTGGGCCCATGACTGGGGTCGGCCTTGTGCTGGGGACACAGCCCATGTGAGGGTATCGCCCTGCACATATGTGTTTGAACAGACACACCACCACTCCCTGGAGACCAACACTGATGCTTAAATGGACTCACAACATAGACAGATACATGCCCTTAAGGTTGACACAACTGCACACAACCACATATACACAACATTGACTTCCCCTTGCAAATTCACACACACACATGCACACATACAACAGAGAAACCCGTGTGCCCCCTTGCAGACAACCAGGTACATGCATCTGTAACAGACATCCCCTTGCACACTCATCAACACAGTGCACACACATATAACAGATACTCACTTGCACAATCAAAGGTACACAGGTGCATGCTTTTAAATGCCCAAACACACTCCTACAACTTCACATAGCCTCGTGATGCACGGTCACAAAGCTGATACATTCCTATACCAAAAGCTGCTCCAATGCACACACTAGCTGATACACACCTCACACACATACACAGAATCACAAGCATACACACACACTCACCAGGCTGATACATACTCAAATGATCACGCACAGGCACAAAAAGATTCACCTTTGCAGAGACACTCCGAGATGTTCACTCATAAGAGACATATGCTCACACAACAGCCCTGGAAGGGATTTACACACTTACAAATGCACACAAAATTTTGAACCACAGTGGCAGAGTCAACAGAGAGGCACAGATTCACACACACAGTCACGGACACACATGCCTCCCAGCCCCCAGGCACCCTTACCCCACCTACTTCCGAGGCCACAGAAATGCTCACATCCCTCCCTCCCAGCAACCAGGGCACAAGCCAGGGCCAGAGGTCAGAGTTCAGCGGGTCGAATCTCAGAGGGTTGGGGGGCTGAGCCCTAGAGAACCAGTCCAAGACCCTCCCACCAGCAGCCCAAAGGGCCCCCAGCCTGGCCATCTGGATGCAGGCAACTCTGGCCCCATCTGCGGCGATCTGGCAGGTGGGGGGGATTGGGGCCGGGTGGGTGGAGAAGGGCCGGGTCTGCGGCCCTCCCCTCGGGCCCATCTGTCCATCCCTCGGCCTCTCATCCCTCCATCTGTCCACCTACCGGCCGCCCATCCCCCCCACCCAGCCACCAGGAAGGGGAAGACATGGCCGTCTCCCCCAAGGACCGCTGAGGACCCCCCCCCCCAGTTGACATGGCCCGAGGGAGCGGCTAACTCCCCTCCCCCAAACCCACAGGGAGGCCTGGAGCCACAGGGCGCCGAGCCCCAGCCCCCGGCCCGGAACCTGACGTGGACACACAGACACACACCCTCGGAGACATACAACCCGCAGACACACACACACAAATGGACACCCGGGCGGGCACACCCGGCCCCACAGACCCTTGGATGGACATGGAACCCGGACCCAAACACCCAACGCAGCTGGCCGCGCGCGCACACTCGCGGGGGGGGGGGGGACCCATACCTGGGCACACAACCCACGCACACACACCTGCACACAGCCCCTCCGATGGGCGCGCGACAGCCCCCAGACCCACGGCCGGAGGGGCAGCACTCGGGGGGACACACGCCCGGCCGGCCACAGCACCTCGGCTCGACCCCCGGCACACGCCCGGATGGCCACCCAGGCGGGGCGCCGCACACGCCGCGCCGGGCACACACAGGGCCGCGCGAGCGCACGCCGGGCCCGCCGCAGCGCCGCGGACACACTCGCACGCTCGCGGCTCACACCGCGCTCACACCGGCGCCCCCGCCCGCCGCCTCCCGGGCCCCTGCGGGCCGCGCTCACCCAGCCCGGGGGGGCCCCGGGCCCGGCCCCGCCGCCGCCGCCGCGCTCCGCGCCATGGTGGGGGGAGGGCCGGGGAGGGGGCGCGGGCCGCGGGGCCGCCTCCTCCCGCCTCCCGCCTCCCGCCCGCCCGAGCCGCCGCCGAGCTCCGCCCTCCGCGCCGCCCGCCGCCCGGGCCCCGCCGCCGCCGCCGCAAGGGGGGAGGGCGCGCCGACCGGAGGGGCGGGAGGGGCGGCTGCACCCCCAGATGCCCGCCCCGGGCCCGCCGCAGACCCCTCTCCGCTGCGGAGCCGCCGGCCCGCCCCCGACCTCTCCCCGGCCCCACCTCCAGCCCTGCCGGCTTCCCCAGAGACCCCCCAGACCACGCCCCGACTGGCCTGGGGACCCCGGATCTCCCGGACAGAGACATCAGATTGTGTCCCGATACCCAGGGGGACCTCAGACCATGCCTTGCCTCCTGTGAGGATCCAGATCATGTTCTACAGCCACCCAGGACCACAAACCGTGTCCTACTCTCCTTGGTGACCTCAGACTCTGCCCCACACCCCACCAGGGACCCCAGACCATGCCCCCAAATCCAGGGAGACCCCAGACCATATTCCAACATCCAAGGGGATCCAGAGCACCCCCATCAGGGACCTTAAATCATACCCCAACATTCAGGCGGACCCCAGACCACACCCCATCCCTCAGGGACCCCAGACCATACCCCAACATCCAGAGAGGACCTAGACCATAGGTCAACATCCAGGAAGACCCCAGATCATGCCTTACCCCCCTTGGGGACCGAGGCCATGTTCTCTAGCCACCCAGAACCACAAATCATATCCCACTCCTTCTTGGGGACCCTCTGCCCTGTCATCTATTCTGTAGAGCCGCAACCCATTCCCTGACCCCCAATAGGGGCTCTAGACCATGTGTAACTTCTAGAGGGCCCAAATACGTCTCTTGTTTCCATGGGAGACCCTAAACTTGCCCCATTTCCCCCGTTAGACCCCAGACCATCCTCCCCCTAAGGCATTCCTTGGTTCCCAGAACCACTGATTTGCCCCAGATTCTTTCCCATCCTGCCCACCAGTCCTACTCTCTTAAGCACCCTTCCTCCTTGTTGGTCTTATTCTCTTTCTTGGACCCTACAGCACCTTCCCCCCTCCCTATGACTTCCGTGGAGCCCAGGATTCCTTGTTCAGTCCCCTTTGCCACCCCTCTGCTGTCACCTACCCAATAGCTGACCCCCCGGCCCGTCCCCCAAATCCCACTAGGTCTCTCAGGCTAGTCTCCACCTCTTTCTCAGACACTCTCTGGGCCCCAAACTCGGCAAGGCCTCCCCTCCAAATCTGTCTTATTGCCATCCCTCAGGTCCCTGGAAACCCAAACCCGTCCCATCCTGGATCCTACTGTATCAGGGTCCTCCCCCAAGCCCCTTACCTAAATTCTTCCTTGCCACAGGAAGCCTGCCCTCACCCCCAGATCAAGGGCATCTCTACAGAGCATCCTCTAGTGAAACTTGACCCCACTCATGACCATTAGATATCCCCCGGGGACACTCACAGTCCCCCCCAGTCTCCAGATTCCACCGTCACCACCACCACCCCAGCACCATCCCCCACCCCCACCCCAGTTCCTGGTGCTCCCTGCCAGGTCATGGAGGTCCAGGGTCAGAGGACAGACAGAGGTAGCAGAAGGAATAACAGCAACAGTGAACACACGTCCAGCACTACTGTGTCCGAGGAATGAATCTCAGGGCTTCTCCTATATGACTTCCTGCAGCCTTCACGGCAGCCAGATGAGCGGTCCCATTATTATCCCCATTTTACAGATGAGGAAAATTGAGCCACAGAGAGGTTTAGTCACTTGCCTAAGGTCACATAGAGAGTAAGTGGCAGAACAGGGTGGAGGTGAAGGGGGAAAAGGGGAGGGCAGGCCTGGGATGGACAGGAGTAGAAACAGAGAAGGTGAGAAGAAAGACAATAATAAGAGAGACAGAGATACACAGAGATGGAGAAACAAAGAGCCTGGGCCCAGGCAGAGATGGCCTCGCTCACACAGCGTCTGTGGTGCCAGGAGCTCTGGCTCTGCCGGCCTCTTGACTCTAACCCTGGCCACTCCTGTCTTCCAGCCCCAATGATGACTTTTTTATTCCTCCAACACACCAGCTCATCCCAGCCCCTGGGCCTTTGCAGGCTCCTCCCCTTCCACAGCTGATTCTTTCTTTTCATTCAAGTCTAATTCAAATGCAGTCTCTTCAGTGAGGCCTTCCTTTCCCATCTCCAGTTGTCCTGATGCCTGCAAATTACTTTGACATTTATAAAAAAATAAGACGGATAGATGGATGGATATGTGATAAAGCAACTACAGTAAAACGTTAATGGTAGATCTAGGGCTGGATATATGTATGCACTGGAAAATTATTTCAATTTTGCTGCATATTTGAAATTTTTCCTAATAAACGTGGGCAGGGGGAAGCAGGAAGACTCCTCTCTAGAAGTCCACCTCTAAAGAGGTGACGAGAAAATAGCCCCAACAGGAACCCTCACACACTGCTGGTGGCAACGCAAACTGGTGCAGCCACTATGGAAAACAGTATGGAGATCCCTCAAAAGACTAAAAATGGAAATACCGTATGACCCAGCTATCCCACTACTGGGTGTCTATCCAAACAACTTGAAATCAAGAATCCAAAGTAACATATGCTCCCCTCTGTTCATTGCAGCACTAGTCACAATAGCCCTGACATGGAAGCAATGCAAGTGCCCATCAACCGATGAATGGATAAAGAAGATGTGGTATATATGCATATACAATAGAATACTACTCAGCCAGGAAAAAGACAAAATAACCCCATTTGCAATAACATGGAAGGCCCTAGAGGGAATTATGCTAAGCGAAATAAACCAGTCTGAGACAGACAAACACCAGATGATTTCACTCATATGTGGAATATAAACAAGTACTAGGATGAAGAAAACAGTTCAGTGGTTACCAGGGGAAGGGGGTGGGGAGTGGGCACAGGGGGTGAAGGGGAGCACTTACGTGGTGACAGTCAAGAAATAAGGTACAACTGAAATCTCACATTGATGTAAACTATTTTGAACTCAATAAAAAAAAAAATAGCCCCAACAGGTCCCATCATTTTTATATATCATATCACCTCATCTTCTTTCCCTCGTAGCAGTTCTCATTCCTGGCGATGATCTGGTTTGCTTTTGTTTACCTGTTTATTGTGTACTTATTTATTTGTTTATTGCTGATTGTCCAGTCATTGACACGTAGGCCTCCTGAGGGGAGGGGCATGAGCCTCAATTTTCTCCAGGGTCCATAATAGCGATTGACACCCCCAGGCGCCCTCAGGAAGCATGAGCTCTGAGGCCCCTGGAGAGAGGGCCTGGGAGCTAGGTCCTATGCACTCACCACAGGGGCCGCACTCAGGAATAAACGTGGTCTCCCAGCCTGGGGTCACTGGAAGAGGAAGGGTATACCCCAGCGGCTGGGTGTGCCCTATGAGGCCAGGGAATGTGAGCTGGCCCCGAAAAGAGGGCACCAGGTGTAAGCGGATAGTCTGACTGTTTTTCCCTCGGGCCCTAATTACTGCCCCAGACCTGCCAATACAGCCTCTCGACCCATCCATTCTGCCACAATGTAGGCCCCGCCCCAAAATCTAGGCCCCACCCTCTGTCTCTAAGGCTCTGCCCTAAAGCAAAAACTCCAGCCTTCTCTGACCTAAGCTACGCCCCTCAGGCCCAAGTCCCACCCCTGCAGCCTGAGCCCCACCCTTCTACCTTAGACACCACCCCAAAGAGCAGTTGATAATGTTCAGACTTCTCCAGCCTGGGTCCCGCCCCCAGGTCTAAGCCCTCAGTCCGAGCCCCGCCCTTCCACTTTAGGCTCCACCCCAAAGGCGTCTAGCTTTCAGCTTCAGCACTGGCCCCTCACGCCAAGTCTGGGTCCTCCATTCTCAGCTCCGCCCTAAAGTCCAGTCCCCACCTCTCCAAGGTAAGTCCTGCTCACACTCAAGGTTAGCAGGGAGAAGCGCCCCAGGGAAAGCCTAGGACCTGGACTCAAAAATTAGGGAGCCTGGATCTGTGGGCGCCCAGAATTGAGGTGGGTGGAAAGAGAGGAGGTGGTCCCCAGTTTGTACCGCCCCTCGAAAGAGGAGCCCCAAACCTAAGGCCACGCCCCATCGTGCTGACTCTTCATTGGATGGCATATTTTGTTCTGGGCTCTCTGATTGGTCCCTCCACAATCCCTCTAGCCAAACCTACTCTGCATTGGGTTATCCATCGGAGTCACCCATCTCATTGGTCCCTGCCTTCAAACTCCCTGCTCCTGATTGGGCAAGTCTTTGTGCATGCCTTTTTCTGATTGGATTGTTTGCAGGCATGAGCCTGGATACAGGCAGGAGCTCAACTATGCGGGAGGGGAGGAGGAGAGGGGAGGAGGAAGAGGGGGGATGTGGAGGAGGAGGAGGAAGGAGATGATTTCCTAAATCCCCTGCCTAAGAGACAGAGTGCCCATTGACCACAGGATATCCTTGGGTTAACTTTCTGACTGTACAGGCCAGTAGCCATGTGGCTTTGGGCAACTATTTTTGGCCTCTGTGCCTCAGTTTCTACATCTGTGAATTGGGGATAATAACGGTACCTTCTTCATTGGATATTGTAAGGATTAAAGGAATTAACGCCTGTAAAGTGCTTCTAGAAGTGCCTAGCACACGGGAAGCCCTCAATCAGAGGGTTAGCTCTTAATCGTTTGATCATGTAAGTGGGTGACCTTGGACAAGTCCTTTTGCTTCTCTCACCTCTGCAGTCCAGGAGTTGCTCGACCTCTTAACTGAGTGACCTCTCCTATGCCCAGCCCTCCTCCTCTTCCATCTCCATCCACCAGGGACTGAGGCTGTGGTCAGAGCGAGGGGCAGAGATGTGCCTGGCTGAGAGATGGGGGGCAGGCCCCAGGACAAGTGTCCAGAGAGAAGCTCAACCCCACTGCCCCCAAAAAGGTGGGCAGCGGGAATTTTTCTGTGGGCCAGTGTAAAGGGATTCTATCCTGAATCCTCTTGCAAAGGGGATGTCCAGATTGGGGACAAGGGGGCAAGGGTCGGGGCAGAGTGGATTGGTGAGGGGTTGGTGTGGGCTGGCTGGGAGGGCTGGGGAAGGGTTGGAGCCAGGCTGGTGGACCCTCCCCCAGGAACGCCAGGGCTGGGGGAGAGGCAGCCCGGGCCCAAGGTCACTGTGTCATTGTTACCATGGCAACGGCCACCTCTCTACAGGGAACCTGGAAAGGGGTGAGGGGAAGGAGCTCCCAGGTCCCTGAATCTGGGGACAGAGGAAGGAACAATCAGAGACATGGAGGAGAGACAGAAAGAGTGATTCGTCTCTGTGAAGATGCCCATCTCAGAATCCTCAGAGCCTGGTACACGGTGGGCACTGTATGTATGCCCCTCAGAAACAGAGATGGCGAGCCTGAGAGAGCCAAATGCCCAGAGATGACAGAAGAAAAAAGAATCTCCCGACAGGAGCAGGTAGGTGTCCCTTTCCTGCCTCCTAAACCTCATACCCCTCAGGGTTCCACTGAGAGTCCTGGATCCTCTTCGCCTCCCCCAGCCCTGGGCCCTCGGGCCAACCCAACCACACAACTACCGTCCCAGGAACTCCGGAGCCCCTGAAGCTATTCCGTTTGATTCTTCCACAACTTTGCTGCCTTTAAAACCTTCCTGCCTGGGGGCTCACTGAGGGAAGTAGCATTCGGTGCAAGCTAATGCCTGCCAGCTCCTGGAGCTAGGGTGGGAAGGGGAGAGGAGTGGAGACAGGCGTCCCACCTCCTTTACTCTGAGACCCAGGTGTCCTCGTTCCCGTTGGGCAGGGCCCCTCTGTAGATTCAGATATTCCCCCAATTCTGCCAGGAGACCCAGGCCTCCCCCATTTCCGTCTAGGAAACCTATAGGCCCCTCCCTTTCTTTCCGAGAAATGGGTACCCTCCTTCCCCCACCCTCCATCCCGGCCTGGACTCAGCGGGCATCCTCTTGGTCTGCCTGCCCTCTGCTGGCCCGCGGCTGGTACTGCAGGGACTGTCGGCTAGCGCCCACCATGAGGAACAGAAACAGCCAGAACCCAGGATCTCTGAGTTCTTGCATTTTAATTTCTTCACGGTCTGGGATGTTGAGGTCCTAGGGGTCTGAGTTCCCAACTCAGACATCACGAATTCAGGTCCTTAGCCCAGAGGTCAACGAAAGAAAGACAGCTTCTCTTGGAGCCAGGCCTCGGTGAGGTCATCAGTGGTGCGGATTTCAAACACCTGGGCAGGGAGAGGCCTCAGCATTAGGATCCACTCAGGAACTGGGACACCGAGAACTCCAGCCCTCGCCTCCCTCAGACCAGGAGTCCAGATTCCCATCCCGCTCTTCCCTCAGACCCAGGAGCCCAGCCCCCAGCCCCTCCTCCCTCAGACCCAGGAGCCCAGCCCCCAGCCCCTCCTCCCTCAGACCCAGGAGCCCAGCTCCCAGCCGCTCCTCTATTAGACTCAGGAGCTTAGACCCCTAGACTCCTCCTTAACACTTGGGAGCCTCGGCTGTAGGCCCAGACCTTTGTGAGCTCTGCCGTCTGCACCAGCCTGTTTTTACTCCCTGCATACATCATCTGTTGTTCGGGCTTGCAGCCTGCATGGAAAAGAGAAGAGAGCATAACTGGGGGGCCCCGGGGGGCTTCTCTAAGGCCCCAGGTATGTCCTGCAGGCCCTGGAGTTTTCTAAGAGTCCTAGAGATTGTTCTAAGGAGGTCCCTGGAGGCGATACTCAGAGTGTCCAGGTTTGCTTGGGGGCTTGAAGTTATTCTGGGGTCCCTGGAGAAGGTTTAGGGGCCAGACAGGGGGTTCTAGGTAAAAGGAAGAGGTGGGTTTGCTTATGGCCTCTGGACTCAGGAGGATGGGTGGGCTCTTGAGGAATCTGAGCCCCCACCTGCACCCCGCTCCCCTCCTAGCATGCACACGCCACGCACACCGCACATGGCACACACTCACCAAGTCACACACTCTCTCATGCACAGGTGCCTGCACGCATTCACACAGTCACCGGTCACACACACCCGCACTCACATGCACGCTCTTACACAGCAAATCTAAGACCCTTTTCTCGGGACAAGTAGAGCTGCGTCTCACCCACGGGGCTGGAGAAGATGAAACACAAGGGGTAGGACACGCGGCCGTCCTCGTGCACGTACTTGTAGCTGTAAACCACAAACCTGCAGCAGTGGAAGGCAACGAGCTCAGGACGCCATCCTGGGGCCGAGGCCCAGCGCCCGACACCTGAGGCCACAGTCCTAGGGTTAACAGCTGAGCCCCAGGAACTGGCCTCAAACACAATAAATGATCACAAATAATAATAATAACAGGACGCACTTATTTCACTCCCAACAACCCTCTGATGTAGGTGCTATTACTATCCCCATACTACAGATGGGAAAACTGAGGTCCAGACAGGTGAAGCCACTTGCCCAAGGCTCTATGGCTACAGGAAAGGTTTGAACCCAGGAAATCAGTGCTACAGTATGTGCTCAAGCACTGGGCCATACCGTCCAGGCTCTGGAGCTCTGGGCGGAGACCTGGGCCGGCCACATAATTTGCCAAGCACAGTGCAAACCGAAATGGGGGGCTTGTTCCAAAGCAGGAGAAAAGTTTTTTCTTCCTTCTGCAGTCTCTCTCCAGACTGATCACGGTCTTTTTAAATTTGCTATTTAAAGTCACGCTGTCTTGGGCAAGAGGACACTCACGGGGAAGTGCAGATGCTCACAGGCACACTCTGGAATTTGTCGTGCAGGGGGTGTGTGCCGGCATTGACCCTGACCCTGACCCTCCCTGAATCTGCACTCAGGCTCCCCCCACCACCGCCTGGGGGGGGGGGCCCGAGGGCAGCAGCCATCACTGGGTCGAGGGGAGAGTGGGACCTGGACCATGTGGGGAGGGAGGTTCCCAGCCCCCACCTCATGCTCCGTTGTCCCATCGGACTTCACACAAAACAGAAATTCAAAGATAAAACTATAAAGAAGGGCCCGCCCAGTGGTGCAGCGGTTAAGTGTGCACGTTCCGCTTCTCGGTGGCCCGGGGTTCATCAGTTCGCATCCCGGGTGCGGACATGGCACTGCTTGGCAAGCCATGCTGTGGTAGGCGTCCCATGCATGAAATAGAGGAAGATGGGCACGGATGTTAGCTCAGGGCCAGTCTTCCTCAGCAAAAAGAGGAGGATTGGCAGCAGATGTTAGCTCAGGGCTAATCTTCCTCAAAAAAAAAGAACTATAAAGAATTTTGGGACATCAGGCAGCTGCAGAGTATTAACCCCCACGCTCAAGGCTCCTTCCTGGGTAGGGGACCCCATGTGACTGCCCCTGTCAGATGCCCAGGAAGCGGGTCCTGCCTGAGCTCTAGAGCCTGGGGTGATTGGGGCTCAAAATCCTCGGGCACCCCAAATTCACCCCAGTTGAGAGGAAAATCTAAACAGACCAGTTTTCATACACGGGTCAAGTAAATAATTCCTTTCCTACCCAAAGCATTGAAAAGGCAGGAAAATGTCATTTTTTAAAGAAATGAAGTGAGTACAATGTTGAAACCCAAACCTGACAAAGTTTGTACAAAAAAAGCAAACTCTAATATCTCGTATGACTATCGGTAAAATTCTGCAATAATATATTCGTACGTGAACAAAAAGTGCTGGAGGGTGACCTCTTGGCTTCAAACATGGAGATTCCAAGCCAGGGACCAGGACCAGAAGCCACGCAGTCCCTCAGCCTGTACCTCCACCCTCACCCCTCTCTCTGCCGGTGGCCTGACCCGCCCCTTCCTGCCCCCAGGATACCTGGGCTGTCTTTCCGGCAACTCCATTTTTAGTTCCTCTGGAGAGATGTTCTGGGGCCAAAAAAAAAAAGGGAGAGAAGAAAAGACTGCCATTGAGTAAGCCCTTACTATGTGCTAAGGCGCTGGACTGAGAAGCGCACACGGATTACCTCCCATAACCCTGCAGGGTAGGTCCTTTTATTATCCCCATTTTACAGGCGAGCAAACTGAGGCCCAGAGGGGTTGAGAAACTTGCCCAAGGTTGCACAGAGAGTGAGCGGCAGAATTCACATTCGAATCTGGGTTCAAATCACAGCCCCTTCATGACACTTCCTTACAGAGGACCTGAGGGGGCTCAGCTCCTAGCCAGTCCCTCTCTCCTGTCAGCCTCAGTCTCCATGGACCCCCTCTACATTTTTCCCACAGCACTATGATTACCATCCCCATGTTACTGATAAAGATGGTGAGGCCCAGGGAGAGGGAGGGTGACCCTTTTATAAAAGATTTCTGCTAGCTTTTTGTTAATTTATCTGGAAACTCTTCATTTAAGCGCCAATAAAATAGCGTCGTCATCATCATCATTTTATTGAGCATATACTGTGTGCTGGGCCTTCTTCTGATGCATTGCAAGGATTAAATCGTGAAAGCCCTGGACACCCCATTTCACAGAGGAAGAAACAGAGACCCATACAGGCCAAGTTCCTTGCCTAGGGTCACAGCTGAGCTGGGACTCGACCTCCAGGTCTCTCTGGCCCCCAATGCCAGACTCCTAGCCCCTTGGGTCTCCCAGTCCCGCTGCATGTCTTGGGGGTCCCACCCACCCCAGCCCCTCACCTGGAATTCCTCCTCCAGCACCACCATCTGCCGGTCCTTGTCCACCTTCACTGGAGAGGGATGGCACACAGGTTAGGCGCCCTCCCATCTTGTCCTCGCCCCCTCCCATCCTTTCGTGGCGGAAGATGACACTCACTGATTATGGCTGCATTGTCGGTCTCTTTCCGGAAGCGGAATTTCCTCAGCTTTTCCTTTAGCTCGGGGTCCACCTCGCACACCACCAGGGAGTCGGACTGCCAGAGGAGCCCAGAAGAGCTGAGCGGGCCCGGCCTCAGCCCCTGCCCCTTGCCCACACCTCAGTTTCTCCCGGGGACTAATGAAGAGGAGGGCCCTGAGAGCCCATATGAAGCCCCTTGGAACAGGGGGAAAAGGCACCCGTTCCTCGGGGCAGATGCTGCCCCCTTGCAGAGCAGAGGCTGGACTCCAGCCCTCTCGCCAGGTACCCTTGGGCAACAGTCAAAGAGACACAGGGATCTGCTCGCCTGGGGCCAAACCCGGAACCACCACCTTCTTCCCCCAGCCAGGTCCCTTGCTACGGTGGGGTCCCCTCCCCAGCCCCTGACCTCCGTCTGTCTGTCCCAGACCCCAACGTTTACCCAGATGCCCTCCCAGCCCAGCCCAATCCCAGCCTTTAGCCCTTCCCATACGACCCCTAACCATGGCTTTTCTGTCCACAAGCCTCTTCTTTTCTCAGTTCCGCTGTCTTCTAGGGGTGGGGACCAGGGCTGTGGGGGGCGGAGTGTGGGGCAGGGGAAAGGTTTCATCCAACACCACATCCTGTTTATGCCCATTCTGGGACAACTGTCACAGAAGGCTCCTCCCCCTCCTTCCTTCCCCTCATCTGCCACCACCTCCCAGCTTTGCAAATGCTGGGGTTCAAATGCTGCCTTGCTGTGTGACCCTAGCTAAGTAACTTTACCCCTCTGATTCGGGATTATGGTGAGGAGAAAACAGCTTTACATGTCTCCCAGCATGGTGGACATGCTCAATACATAGTAGAGGATAATGAGCTCTTTAGCTCCTCCCCTCCTCCAGGAAGCCTTCCTGGATTTCCCCCCAACTGAACTATTTCAATTCCAGAGCTGAAAGGGGGAACTTAGAGATGTTTGCCAAACTGCCGCCTATGATGTTGATGGGGAAATGGAGATGAGAGAGGAGCCTCCAGAATGGCAAATTCTTTCCTGCAGTTGTTCAACCTCACGGGGCTTAGAATGGGCCCTACTACAGTGGGGGTTCCAGCCTGTCGGACCAGTACCCCCTTTTTTATTAACAGCCTTCTGTATTGCCTGCTTTCCAATTCTGAAATGAAATTCCTAGATAACGTAAGCCACTCGTACACATAAATTCCCTCAAAAATCAATATAGTGTCCTAACTGTCATATAAAGGAGAAATAAAATGGAAGTAATTTATGGGAAAACTCGATGCATTTCGGTGAGAAAAATATAAGCAAACGAAAGAGAATTTTCAGATGTCTGAGCCCCGCAGTGGCCGGCCTGCTGTGCCAGCTTCTTGGCTTCTCTCCATCGTCTTTCTCGTCCCCCCTCGACTGGGGCGCTGAGCCCCACCCCCTCTCAGCCACGCAAGGACGTCACTGCAGCCATACCCCTCCCCCTGCTTCATCGATGTTCCTGTCTCTACTGGATCTTTCCCTTCAGCCTACATATGGTCTCATTTCTTCCATCTTAAAAACTAAAAACTTGGGACCGGCCTGGTGGTGGTGTGGTTAAGTTCACACGCTCTGCTTCAACAGCCTGGGGTTTGCAGGTTCAGATCCCGGGCGTGGACCTACACACCACTTGTCAAGCCATGCTGTGGTGGCATCCCACATACAAAATAGAGGAAGATTGGTGACAGATGTTAGCTCAGGGCCAATCTTCCTCACCAAAAAAAACAAAAAAACAAAAAACTCCAAATTTTCTCTTTAACTTTCTCCCAGCAGATTGGCAATCCTGTCCCTCTCCACTAACACAGCCTTGTCGGGGCCACTAATGGCCCCTAGGGTGCTGGACCTAACATCAATTCTCAGTCTTCATCTGACAAGCTGTCAGCCGCTTCTGACACCATCCATTGCTCCCTGTGCCCTGAAACACATTCTGCACTTGGCTTTCAGGATGCTGCCCTGGCCTGGTTTTCCTCTGACTCCTCTGGTGTCTCCTTCTCAGCCTCTCTTCCTGATTCTTCCTTTTAACCGTGGGGCATCCCAGGGCTCAGTCCTTGGCCCCCTTCTCTCTCTCTTTTTTTTTTTGCTGAGGAAGACCGGCCCTGAGCTAATATCTGTGCCCATCCTCCTCTACTTTATATGTGGGACGCCTACCACAGCATGGCTTGACAAGCAGTGCATAGGTCCACACCCAGGGTCCGAACCGGCGAACCCCAGGCCGCCAAAGTGGAATGTGTGAACTTAACCGCTGCGACACTGGGCTGGCCCCCTCCCCCTTCTCTTTTCCATCTACCTCCCTCTCCTCCTGATCTCCTCAGTCTGTTGGCTGTCACAGGGGATGCCCTAATTATTTCTCCAGCCTGGGCCTCTCCCTGAACTCTAGACCCTACATCCCATTGCCAACCTGATGTCTCCACCTGGATGTCTTAGAGTCATCCTCGACCCTTCTCTTTCCTCTCACCATAGACATCAGGACTTGTCAGCTCTGAATCTCAAAGTATAACCAGAACCTGCCCACTTCTCCCCCTCCACAGCCCATACCCTGGTCCTCCCACCTCCATCTTCTGCCTGAACTCTCGCAGCAGCCTCCCCACTGTTCCTTGCTCCCGCCCTCCAACACTATTCTTCATAGCACTGCCAGAGGGATCCTAATAAAACCCAAGTCAGATGACACACCTCCTCTCTCAAAACCCTTCTATGGCTCCTGTATTATTTGGGTCCTTTCAGTGGCTTTTACAACTCTAAACTGTCTGCCACCACCCCTCCTCCTTATCTCTCGGAACTTCCACTCTCCTCTTTGCTCATTCCACTCCAGCCATGCTAGCCTCTTTGTGGTTCATGAATGATCCTGCCCCTGGGCCTTTGCACTTGCTGTTCCCTCTTTCTGAAACCCTTTTCCCCCTCATGGTCCACCCTTTCATTTCTTCAGATTTTTGTTCAACTCTCTCCTCATCAAAGAGTCCTTTCCCTAACTGAAATAGTGTTGACCCATCTCTCTATCCCCTTAGCTTGCTTTATTTTTCCCCATAGCACTTGTCACCAAGTTACATTGTATTTATTGTTTGTTTGTGTCCCCCCATTAGAATGTAAGCTTCATGGAGGCAGGGATTTTTGTGTGCTTTGCACACTGTTGAGTTTCTAGCTCTTTGAGCAGTGTCTGGCACATAGTAGGCACTCAAGAAATATTACCGAATGAATAAATGAACCAGCATCTGTGGAGCATGAACAATCTCTATGGTGTGAAAGTTGTTGCTTAAATTGGGCGGGGGGGTGGGGCGTTGTGATATCCCCCCACCTGGCTTCAAATGGCCTTTCCTCACAGCATCTGTGACGCCATGTCTTTCTGGCTTTCCTCCCCTCTCTCTCTCTGGCTGCTCCTTCTCAATCTTTGTTGAGAGTGTCGATTCCTTGGCTCAAACCTTACGAGTCCCCTTATGTCGGGGTTCTGGAGGGTCCTTGCCTCCATTCATTCTTCATACCCTCCCCAGTCTAGGTCACTAACTCCCACAGCTTCTATTACCATCTCTGATGATCCTCAAATCTCCGTCTCCAGCCCCAATTTCTCTCTGAAGCTCCAGACTCAGGGGCTGTGCAGCCTCCTGGACCTGGCTCCTGGGGGGCCCAGGCTGCTGAACCTGCTTCTCCCCCATTAACCCCCAATCTCCCAGCCAGAGGCCCTCCTCTTGGATTTCTCCTTGTCTCGCCCTCTGCAGCCAGCCAGTCCCGGGGCCAGTTCGCTCCACTTCCTGTGCCTCTCTCCCACCTGCACCTCCTCCCCTTCCCACAGTCCCACCCTGGTGCAGACGCCCCCCTCCCACCCCAGCTGCCTCCCTGGACTCCCCATCACCAACTGGAATTCCTTCAATCTGTCCTCCATATGGAAGCCAGAGACATCTTTCCAAACCCCCCACTCATGGAGACTCTCCCCTGCCTGAAGCCCTTCCATGGCTCCCTAGGGCCCAAGAGACTACCCCAAACTCCCTCAAGCGGCCAGACAGCGGGCCGCAGCTCATGTCTCACCACTCCCTGCCTTGAATTCTACACCCCACCCGACGGTATTTCCTTGAGTTCCTCTAACAAGCCACGTCTCTGCCCCTCTAGAGCCTTCTGAGTGGGGGTCCCCGCTCTGCTTCGTGCCCCCGATTCAGGAAAGTTTGTGGAATGAACACACAACAGTGCCAGCCACAACTCCCACTGATTGACGGCTTCCTTTGGCCCAGCGCTTTACAGGCGTCGTCTCTTCCGATCCTGTGCCCATCAGAGAGACGAAGCCGCGGGCTCGGAGAGGGATGCGCGGAGACAGCGACTCCAGTAGCCCGAGCGCCGCCTCGGAACCGGCAGCACCGCGGGGCCCAAGCACCAGGCGGGGCGGCACGGGTCCCTTGACCACCAGATTCCGGAATTGTGACTTAGCCGGGGGCCGCGAAGGTAGACGGAGCGAGACTGCCCCCTGCGGGACCGGAGGCCCAATCGCCGGCTCCGCCGGGCCCGTTGCCCGTGGCAACGCCGCGTGCGCCCCGCCCCTTCCCCGCCCGCCCGCACCCCCCCACCCCCCTGGACGCCGGCCGTGCCGACTGTCCGTCAGCCTGCGGCCGGCCAATCCCAGCGCGCAGGGGGCGGGCCCCTCGGCTCGCCCGCCCCCGCCGCGGCCCCGGCCGCCGGCCCCCGCCTGGCTCCGCGCACCCCTCCCGCCCTTCGCGCTGCCCTCGCCGCCCGTTGGCGGGCGCGCCGCTCGTCACCGCGCCGGGAGCTAATGCCGGCGCGCGGCGGCCCCGTCGGGGCGGGGCCAGGGGCGGTGACGCACGGCGCGGTGACGCAGCGCGACGGCGGCGGCGGCGGCGGTGGTCGGTGCGGGAGGAGGGAGGGGAGCTCGCGGGCCGGAGAGGGGGCGACGGCGGCGGCGGGGGCCCGAGGAGGCCCGGGCGGCGGCAGCGGCAGCGGCCGAGGCGGTGAGTGGCGGGCAGGGCCGGGCGGCCGCGGGGTGGCGGGCGGGGCGCGCGGGGCTCCCCTCGGGGCGCCCCAGGCCGCGCGGCGGCCCCGCCCCCTCAGGGACCCCTCGGGGACCCCGGCCCTCGCGGGGCGCCCGCAGCCCGGCCCGAGGCTCCCGCAGGCCGCTCGGAAGCGGGCCTCCGCAGCCCGGGGACGCGCAGGGCCCGGCCGGGCCCCCCCCGGGATCCCCCAAGGCCCCCCAGGCGCCTACGGGAGGACATGCCGCGGCTCCCCACGTCCCCCCGAGTCCCCGGCCGCTCCTGCGACCCGGGAGACCCCCCCCTCCGCTCCCAGACCTCCCCGGGGCCCGTCCTGTGGCCCCGGGATCGCCTCCAAGACCCCCCGGTCCCCCAGCCCATCCCCCGCCCCTGTCCGCGGATGTCGCCCCAGCCCCTCCCCGGCCCGCGCCTCCCACCCCCCGCGGAGGCGCCCTGAAAGCCCCCCCCCGGGCGCTGCATTCCAGAATGCTCCCCCGGAGCCCCGCTTCGCCTGTCCTGACCGGCTCCCCGGCTTCCCTCGCACGCATCCCAAGAATTTTCCCGCCCACCGCCCCTGAGCCCTGAGGTGGCCTCGGAGCCCCGGCCCGCGGCCCGGGACGCCTTCCGCCGAGGCTCCAGAAGGGCTGGGTCCAGACAGGCGCCTGGAGCCCCCCCGCCGGCCCGCAGCCCCCGCCCCGCCTCGGGGGTCGTCCCTCTGGACGCTTCCACGGGGCCCAGGACCGCTCCCCAAGACCCCCCCCCCGTGGCCCCGAAGCTCAGCGCCCGCAATGCCCTGGAGACCCCCTCCCAGGCCCCCAGTGCCCCCCGAGACCCCGTGTCTTCTCCCGAAAATCGCCTCCGGAGCTCCCCAGGCCTCCCAGCGTCGCCTCTGTGCCCCCGGACCCTCCCCGGTGCCGCACCCAGGCCCGGGGGTCCCCTCAGGGCTCCACAGGTCCCCGGCTCAGGTGCTCCGGAACTGCCCCGAGGCCACCCTTCCAGATGCCCCTCCGGGTCTGCGCGGGCTGCCACCCTGACCCCCTTCCTGGCCTCCCCAGGTGTGCTTTCCAGACCCCCTGCGTCTCCTTGGGGACCCCTTCAGGCCACCCCCAGGGCCATGGGCCCCACCCAGAGATCCCCTGCCTTACAGAGGCGCTCCCGGGCCCTCCAGAGCCATCCAGGAGACCCCACCCTGCCCCGGCTTCCCTCGCACAGCTCCGAGCTGCTGCTCAGAATTCTCTGGAAGGACCAACCACTCTCGCCTGCCCACGTTCCCTTCTGAAGACCCCTCTCCTCACGTGCTCTTTGTATTATTTACACGTGTGTGTGGGGAAGGTCTCCCTGCGCGCACTGTGTGGGTCTTCCCAGGCTTTGTGTGTGGGTCGCCACCACCACATGGCTGCTGAGTGGTGTAGGTCTGCGCCCGGGCTCTGAACCTGCCAACCTGGGCCGCCAGAGCGCAGGGCAGAGCTTTGACGGCTCACCACAGGGCGGCCCCTCACAGCCGGCTCTGAAGACCTGGCTCAGAGGCCTGTCCTTCTCCGAGCGCCCTGAGGAGTCGTTCCTCATGGCCTCTGTCCTCCCGCTCCAGTATGTCCAGGATCCCTCAGAAGCCCGAGGCTCCCTGCAGAGGCCCTTAGAGAAGCTTCTGGAAGGTTGCCCTGCATCAGCAGCCCCAGCCCCTGCCGTCCTGAGACTTCTTCAGAGCTCTCCCTCTAGGCTCCTCTGACAGCTTCAGCAAACTGCTCAGGAGCCTGTCGGGTTCTCCCCGATTGGAGCCCTGCTTTGCAGCCTCACCTCCTCCTTTCTCTTTCCTCGGAAGTCAACTTGGAGACCCTTCTCAGATCTGGGCCTCCTTTCCCGGATATTCCTTCAGAGGCCCTGACATCCTCCAGACTCCCCCCACCAAGAGCCTGCGGGTCGCCTTTTAATGAGAAGATCCTCAGGAGACTCCCTCACCCCTGGAAGTGCGGCCCTCAGACCTTTCTCGCAGACCCTTTCTCTTAGGTTCCATCCCCATAGACCCCTTCTCCCTTCAGAGATGGAAAGATCCTTAATGCCCTCCTCAGAGACCCCCCCTCCCCGCGTTTTCCCTTCAGAAGCCCGCCCTTGCCCCTTTGAGGGCCGCCTCGCTAAGAATGCCTTCCCTTACAGTGGTGGCTCTGAAGTGCAGTCCCTGGACCTGCAGCATCAGCATCCCCTGGGAGCTTGTTAGGAATGCAGATTCTTAGGTCCCAGCCCAGACCCACTGAACCAGAAAACCTGAGAGTGGGCTCCAGCAGTGTGTTTTTAGGAACCCTCCCAGCGACCGTGATGCAAGCTGAAGTTTGAAAACCAGTGTCTAGGAGGGGTTCCCTTCCCCCTGGAAAGCCCCCTGGAAGATGCTCCGGGGCGTGCCTCTGCGCCCTACTGCCCACCCCCATCCTCCTGGGAGTCCCCTTTGTGAGATACCCACCTTTCAGAAGGACTCTACCCTCCTTGAAAGGCTCCTGGCTTCTCCACAAGGTTCCCCCAGGCTTTGAGCAGTTACTTTGGGTTCTGCCTTTGAATGGTCCCCTTTCAGATCTTTGTCAGCACTTTGTTTTCCTGGCATCCCCTCCACCCCCCCACACCATACCCCAAATTGCTACCTCCGTGAACATGCTGAACGCGCATGTTCGTCTCTTCTCAAGTGTCCCTCTTCACAAAGGTCCCCTCCCCATAAGGCACTCTCGTCTTCTCATTCTCTGTGTCTTGCCGCCCAGAGCCCTCCGTTGTACGTCTCAGAGCACCTCTCACCTTCTTTTGTAGCTTTTCATGTACTTGCCCACTCACCTTCACTGGGCCAGGAATTAGGAAAGTGCTGGGAGGCGTCTTACTCTTCTCTGAATCCCACAAGGTGGGGTCTGCCCTCTGTAAACTTTTGGAAATTGTTGAAGAATGAGCAGGTCTTCCATCTTCATTTGGCCAGAAATCTCTCAGTTCCTCCGATCTCTCTCCCCATTCAGGTTCAACACAGGTTCCCTGCCCCTTCCTGTCCTCTCACCTCTTTTCTTCTCTCTACCTATCCCCTTTCCCCTCTCCTCCTAGGAGAGGCTGGCTGCCCCACCTGCTCCTGTCTGTGGGGCTTTTCTTTGTGCCATCTCCTGATTCTGAGCCACCCCAGGTCCTATTCCTGGTGCCCTGCCTCGCTGCATCCTGGTTGGCTTCTCAGCCCCCCTCAGCCTTTATAAGTCTGGGGCCTCTCAACTTTACAGGGTTCTCAACTTTGTCCAAGGGATTCTTTCTCTCTAGGGTTGGGAAAAGGAAACAGATGACAGGGTAGACACTGGGGCCTGCCTTCAGGGAGCTCACCGTATAGTAGGGGAGCTGGGCAGGTGCACGGGGCTGGACGTGAGGGGCAGATTATATGCTGTGGGAATTTGGCAGTGAGAGAAGGAGCTGTTTATCTGGAAAGACTTCATGGGAAAGGTGGATATTTGGGCTCGGTAGTGGTCCACAGGAGTTGGGCAGTGGTGAGGAGCCTTCCAGGAGGAAGTAACCGCTTTTGCACTGGGTCAAAGACAAGAAAGCCTCATCTCTCACCCATGGCCTCCCTTCATCTAGAGAACAGGGATGAAAGAAAATAGAGCTGTTCCATCTGGCACCAAAGTGCCAGCTGCACTTTAGTGACCCGTCGAGTAATAATAATAACGACTACTGTTTATTGAGTGATTATTATCTGCCAGTCACTGTTTAAGTGCTTCATCTGTATTGTCTCATCTCATGTTCACAGGAACCCTATGAGGTAGGTAAACTATGATTATCCTCAGTTTATAAGTGATGAAATGAGGACAGGTGGCACAAATAGAAGGTCTCTGGACCCTGTCCATCCCAAGATGATTGTACCTTGAGTCAGAGAGTTGGATTTTCTGTTCAGACAGGGTTGAGTGCAATGGAACATTATGGTGTGGTGGTGAAGTATGTAGACTCTGGGGCCAGGCGGGATTTTTACCCCATGTTGTCACTTACCAGTTTTGTGACCTAGGACAAGTTGCTTTACTTCTCTCATCTTCAGTATCCACAGCTAAAAAAATGAAGGTAATAATGATATCCTACACCATAGAATTATTATAAGGATTAAGGAAGTTAATATGTGTGAAATACCTGGAACAATACAATGCCCTGCACTTAAGTGGTCAGTGTTAGCCAAAAAAAAAAAAGCTCATATCACCCAGGACTCTAAGGATATAAGTGACAGAACCTTAGTTCATTCTGGTTTAATCAAAAAAAGAATTAATTGGCTGATGTTACTGAAAAGTCCAAAGCTAGGTGACTTCAGACCTAGCCGCATTGAGGACATGAAACAGTCTTCTCAGTGATCTCCCTCCATTCCTCCAGTGAGTTAGCTTTACCTTCAGCAAGTTTCTGCTTTGCGACGACAAAGATGGCCCTCAGCCACCCCAGGCTTCAATCATATTTCCTTAGCCGCTTCAGTGGAAAGAGAACTCCTTCTTGAGAGCCTCAGTTTGAAAACAGTTTCTTGCCTGAATAAATGTGAGATGATGGCAAAAGATCCTTAGACACGTTCTGGGTTCTGTACCCTGGAACTCTTGCTTGCTGTGCCAGATAGTACCATGATTCCACCCCATGACCTTTCTGAGCGTCGATGGCAGTTCCCCTCCCCACTGTCACCCAGCCCCAGTCATTCTCCATTCTGTGACTGTTTGGATCCAGAGAGAGTTTGTGGCTAGTCTCACCCAACCAGACTTCCCTTTGGGGTCTCACTGGGAGACCCCGGAATGAGATGACTGGCCTGGTTTGGTGGTGGCCTCAGGATAGTGGAATCCAGGAGTACTGGTATTCAGTCCACTGCCTCGGCTTGGGGTTTCCAAGGCTCAGAACTTGGGAAGAAGGTTACGTAGATTACTGTGAGTAGAGTTTTGTTTTTTTAGTGTAATCTGTTGAATAGAGTCTGGTTGAGGGTGAGTTACAGAATAGCAGTGTATAGAGTATGCAAGCTGCAAGTGTCTCCAGCGATTAAACAATTTCTGGAGGTACTTTTCTAGGTACTAGAGAGAGAGCAGTGAATGAAACAGTCACGGTCTTGGAACTCAGGAGCTTATATTCTGATGGAGGAAATATAAACAAGCAAATCAGATAGTGATATGTGCGATGAAGGAATTGAGACACAGTGTGAAGGAGAGGGTGGGGGAGGCCGCTGTTCACAGGGTGGTCAGATTTCCCCTCTGAGGAGGTGGCACTTGAGCCTGATAACCCGACCGATGAGAAGGCACCAGTTGTGGGAAGATCTGGGACTGGGGCGTTCTGCTCTAAGCGTTGTTGTATGTGGGGAAGGACTGCTGCAAGCGGGGGGAGTTTCTACAGGTAGTTCTGAGGGTCTGCTATGTGCCAGGTGCTGTGCTAGCAATTGAAAACGTGGCAGTGAATAATACAGCTGCAGTCTTGTCTTCCCTCGTGGATCTTACAGTCTAGGTGATTCTGGAAGAGCTGGAGCCTTTGAAGAAACACCTTTTGACGATGACATCAGACCAAAGGTTCTTTCTTACTGGGGAAATGAGGAAGATTGGGACATACTTGAACCCAGATCTGATTGATGAGAAAGAACCAGCCATGTGATGATCTGGGCAAGAGCGTTTCAGGTGGAAGGGTCAGCAGGTGCAAAAGCCCTGAGGTATGTTCAAGGAACAACAAGGAGACCAGTGTGGCTAGAGCGTAAGTGAGGGAGACGGGGCAGGGGGTTGGAGAAGGTGACAGAGGCCAGATCATGTAGGGCCTTGTGGGCCGTGGTAGGGAGTTTACATTTTCACTTACGAGGACTGGGAAGCTGTTATAGGGTTTGTAAAGCAAGACAGTGACATAATCTGGTTTTTTGGTTTGTTTTTTTGTTTGTTTTAGAAAGTTCGCTGGTTTCTGCAAAGAAAACGGGCAAGAATGAAAGCAGGAGGCAAGTTAGGAGGAAATACATTTGTCCGGATGAGAAAGGATGGTGACTTGAATGTGGCGGTGGTAGTCAAAATGGAGAGAAGCAGATATATTTTGGGTAGAGAGAAAACAACTTGATGATGGAATTAGAGAGGAATCCAGGGTGATGACAATAGCTAAGACCTGTGTGAGAATATTTATGCCTCACAACTCTCTAAGAATAGGTACTATTATGAAACCCATTTTACAGATGAGAAAACAGGCACAGCAAGGTGAAATCGCTCTTCTAAAAAATTAGGCTGGTAGTAAGTGCTAGGGTTCTGTTTCGAACCCAGGCAGTCTGGTCCCAGAGCCACTTGAGTTTTGGGAGAGAAAAAGGAGGGCATGTTTAGCTGAATTAAGAAATAAGGATTGTCAAGACCAGATGACTAGATCTTATGGAAGAGAAAGGAGTCAAAGATGACTTAAGAAATTCTGAGTTGTCCACAGAGAGGTGATAGTTGAATCTGCAGGAGTTGATTACAATTCCAAGTGAGATGATACGAGTATAAAGAAGGGAAAGAGAGCCAAAGATAGAGTTTTAGAGGGGAGGGGCAGTACATTTAGGTGTGGGAGGAGGGAAAGACAGAGCAGATAGAGTGGGGGGAGGGGGAACACCAGCTTCCTCTCCTCAGGGTTTCCCAGAGCTCCCCAGGCTGTGCTTCTCTTCCAGGAGGCCCTGCCTGGCTTCTCTCCTCTCCCTCCGTTCCCCAGGACAGTTCATACAAACGCTTATTCTTGTCTGGGCCAATAGCATACATATTTTGTGTACATTTCGTGTTCAGGAGTTTCTGAAAATAATAGTTGGTTTTTACAAGAGCGAAGTTGGGCTCTCGGCATCTGACATTCTCCTGTTCTCAGGTCAGGATAGTGAGTTACCCTTAGGCAACTAAGGTTCATGAAGTATGAGTTCCTCAAAAGCCTAGGTGGGTGCTGTAGAAGGGTGAAGAATGGGTGGGAAGGCTGACCCCTTTATTTCTCCAGAGATGTTGGCATTGGAGGGTGTACCTTTAACCCAACTTTCTAGGCAGTGTAAGGGAGCTTATAGGAGGCCGTAACACTATTCTCAGGAACAAGCAAGAGCTCTAAAGCCAGACTGGCCTTGAACACCTCAGCTGTGTCCTATGAACCTCTCAGCTAAGTGACTTAACCTTCTCTGCC
Source organism: Equus asinus (assembly GCF_041296235.1). Taxonomy (NCBI): domain Eukaryota; kingdom Metazoa; phylum Chordata; class Mammalia; order Perissodactyla; family Equidae; genus Equus; species Equus asinus. The sequence goes on from NC_091815.1 coordinate 24,506,330, forward strand.
TCAGTTTCTCCATCTGTAAAAGGAGGATAATATTATATATGTATATATGAGATGGATATAGAATATAGGAATATAATTTTTAGGATCAAATGAGCTCATCCATGGAAAGCTGTTAGCACAGGACCTGGTGCATGACACTTAATATATGATATATGAAGACATGCTGAGCATCATGCTGGGTATTTTTATATACCTTGTTTCATTTCATTCTTAAAACAAGCTTTACTAAAGAAGAAACTGAGTTACTTGCCAAAGGTCAACACAGCAAATAAGTATCAGCGGGAGAGCCCGGGTTGCAGCGGGGTCTGACCGACTCCACAGTGCTGCTCAGAGGAGGAGAGCTGAGCTCCAGGGGTGCCTCCTGTCTCGGCGCCGCTTCTCAGTTTGCATCTAAGGACAGAGCCTAGTGGGCAGTTTTTCCTGGCACCTCAGCCAATTTTTGGCTCCATTTGCCACCTCCAAGGTTGGTAGATGCTTCCCAAGAAGGTTGCTGGTCCCAACCAAATGTGGCAGCAGTATGTTAGGCTGTTTGAGAGACTTTTGCAATAGGGGTTCCCCTCTAGTGTCTTTCCTCAAAGGCATGGGGGCCTTTTGGGTCACATGAGGACAGAGACCAGAGCAATGGTGAACTCCGTTTTGTATGGGAGCAGTCATGGCTCTTCAAGTTGTAGAAACCCAACTCGAACTGGCCTCAGTCAAAAGGGAATTGATTGGTTCAAGTAACTGAGAAGTTTAGGGCGGGAAGGGTGCGGTGGAGGGGCTTTAGGCTGACTGGATCCAGGTCTTCAAATGATGTGGACACGTCTGCATTTTTTACCTACGTCTCTTGACTCTGCTGTCATCTGTGTTAGCTTCATTCTTAGGCAGGTTCTCACACTGTGAGGTAGCAGGAGTGGCACCCAGTAGCATCAGATCTTGGATAATCTGAGCAAGCCTACCCGAGAACTTCTTTCCCCCAGTAGTTCCAGCAAAAGTCCACTGAGGGCTTTCCTTGGCCAGGCTTCACTCCATATCTACTCCTGGAGCCAAGGGAGACAGTTAGTTCTCCAAAGGGAACTCGGGGCTGGCCCAGAAGATGGGAATGGATGTTTGGGAGGCAGATCCACCAGGATGCATCACCGCAGTATGCTACCACAGTACGATGCCTTGGATAGTCAATGCTGGGGCCTCTTCCCTGACCGATCGCACCAAGCCAGCTCTTCCTTTCTCACTGCTGCCAAGCACCCAGGAGAGGTGGTAGCTGGGGGCCTCTGGCCCTTCCATGGAAGCAGGCCATCCAGTCCTCCTCTCCAGTCACCATCAAAACTAAACACCCAGCATCCTTCTCCTGCCCAGAAGACATAGGAATCCTTCTCTTAGGGATTTTTTTGGGTTTTTTTCTTTTTTGTGGTGAGGAAGATTGGCCCTGAGCTAACATCTGTGCCAGTCTTCCTCTATTTTGTATGTGGGATGCCGCCACAGCCTGGCTTAATGAACAGTATGTAGGTCCATGCCCAGGATCCAAACCCACGAACCCCAGGCCGTCCACCACTGGGCCAGCCCCTGGGGATGATTTTTTAACAGTGCACTCTTAAAAGTGACTATTTGTTTCCCTGGTTCCCCCAGTGTTTACTGAGGGCTGTCCAAGCCATCTTCAGACACTAGGTCCTCTCTAACGGTCGTGTTCCCTGAGCAGTGGGGTGGCTTGGAGGTGTAAACCAGAGAGGCCCAAGGGAGGGATAGTTTGCAGACTTCTGATCTTTTCTCAGTTTGTGTCCATCTGGTCCAAGGACCACAGGCCGCAGGCTTTGTTTGTTCTGTATAGTACTTCCTTGTTGCTCTTTTAATGTGAATTAGTTTCCACCATTTAAAAATAAGGGAATTTTATTTAAAAATCTAGATTTCTGGCTCTACTTAAAAAAAAATCTAAGACCTAACAGCACCGGCCCCACATTCCTACATGGCGGGAGTTGATTAGAGCTAAACGGTGACTTCTCCTTTTAAACAGGGGATGTGCTTTCCAACTCACCATGGTCTTCACCAGCCTGCTTTGTTCCCACCTGGCCCTGTAAGCGTCGTGTTTGAGACCCTGCTCTGTTCCAAGGCTACGCTTCGAGCATTGGGCTTGGGGGAAGAAGCTGAATTGATGTTTAGTCAGCAGCTTATTTGGGGGGCACCGCGCTGTTGCTTAGGAAAAGTAACAACTTGGTAAAAGTTTATGAGACAGAGTGCGCACCGCTTTGGTCTGTTTGTGGGTTTGGTCATCTTTATGCTGTAAATGCTGTTGGCATATCAAACCTCTGGACACAAACGCTCCCTCTGAAATAGCAACATGCCCTTTCTCTCTGATGAGTTGCCACCCCGTGAAGGAATCCCTCCCACTCCCGAGGGATGTTCATCCAGCCTCTGCTTGACCACTTCCAGCGGCCAGGGAGCTTATTACCTCCTCACTCGGCAGCCAGTTCCATTCTTGGACAGATACGTTATTTTAAAATTCTTCCTTATGTTGAGGCAGCTGCTGTCTCCTTGGGGCTGAAAGCCGCAAAATGTTGGAGCTGGGAAGGGAAACTGGTTTTTTCAGGCACGTGAGCTACCACTCATCCATCCTGCATCCAGGGCAAACACTGATAGTCAACCACAGTACTCTTCCTCACTGAGCCAGAAAGTAGAATACAGCCTTAAAATTTTTTAAAAATTAAAGACTTTTTTAAAAATTACAGAAGTAATATGTGTTCACTTGCCACTAGTGAAAAAGTACAAAGTTATATAAAGAAAGCGTTAATAATTCCTCTTTTCTCCAAGGTAGCCAGTATGAACAGCTTAGGGTGTATCCTACACGTTTCTCTATACACATACATATATAGATACTCATATATGAGATATATAAGGGTTCTTGTTTATGGCTTTTTTTCTTTTTACAAAAATGGCATCGTATTGTACCTATTACTGTGCAGCTGTGGACATCCCTCCAGGTCGGTAAAGATCAAACACTAGATATAGATTTTTTTTTTATATTCTGCTGTCAAGATCAAGCATGTTTTTAACAGCTGCATAATATCCCATTGTATGAGGTGTGCCGCAATTTCTTAATCATTCCCCATTGATGGATATTCCCCTTGCTTCATTTCTTCAGGATCCTCCTTACCACAGTGCTCCAGGCAGCCAGTACCAATCGATTGGAGTTAGCCTCTGAGGTACAGCCCATTTGTCACATCTAAACCAGTCCAGCTCCTTATCTCACACGGCCTAGGGGAGAGAAGCAGACTAGCTCAAAGATCACAGTGAGTCAGTGACTGGGGCAAGACTAGAGCTGCATTTTCTTGACTTCCAGCGTTGCACATATCCCATGTTGCCTCTCACTTAGAGCTGTCAACCCTAGTTGCCCTCTGGAGGAAAAGAACAAATCTGATTCCTCTTTCGTGTGCTGCCGCTTCAGGTACTTGAAGCCAGTTATGTCATTCCTCCCGAGTCTTCTCTTCCCCAGGGGAAATTGCCTCGAAGCTTTCAAATTTTTCTTAGGACAAGGTTTCCAAATCCTTTTACCATCCTGTGGGCCATTTCTTCTATTTTCTCACCTCGGGCTGTAGAAATCCCAAGTGGGGCTTTCATGCTTACCTTCTTTATTCATTCATTCAACAAATTGATACTGGGTGCCTTCTACATGTCGGTCACTGTTCTGGGCACTCAGTGACTGAATAGCTTGCATTTTGGTGGGAAGAGAGAAACAACAAACATAAATAAGATGGTTTCTTGAGGGTGCCAGATTATATAGAAGAGATGAAACAGTGTAATATAATAGAGTGACAGAGGTTCCTTAGATTGGATGGTCAGGGGAGATCTCTCTGAGGAAGTGACATTGAGCTGAGACCTGAGTGATGCATAGGAGCCAGCCATAGAGAAGTCTGGGGGAGGAGGGTTTTGTTGAACCAGAAAGAACTTGGTACAAGATGCGGTTTGAGGTGACCTTAAATCCTCCGTCGGAGCATTTTAAGCCAGGGAGGCAACATTTGATTTCCCTTTTACAAAGGTTTCTGGGAGACCTGTTTACCTTGGAGCATGGTTTCATTTTCCCCACACTTTTCCTTGCTGCTTATATCCAAAGGGGTTGACATCCAAGCCAGTTCGCTCTGTTCGGGTGGCCCACAGAGGCTCTGCAAGGTGAGTCGCAGCCCTCAGCAGGAGCGTGGAAGTTCAGGGAGATGGCAGTAGCCCCTGAGACCTGAGCTCAGCAGGTTCAATGGGTCTTTGTATGGAGCTCTCAGTTTTGGCAGCCAGAGGGGGTTGGAGCCAAGTGTGGTTTGGGGACGGAGCCAAGGGCACTGGTCTCAAGAGAGATACAGGAAATGTGAGTGTAGACCTGGACTTCGAGACACTTGAGCAATCAACTGAAGAATGGACCTGTTGTCTGCCCAGTTGACACAGCTTCTGTGGGTTTTAGCTTGAAATAATGTAGAGTCCATAAGGTCCTTTTAGCAGGTGAACAGTCAGGCTGTTATGCTCTCCAGGGAGGTGGCCAGAGATCAGCAAGGTCAGGGCATGTCCTGAAGGTCACATGTCTGTTTAGTCATGTCACGTGAGGCCAGGTCTCCATTAATTGAGATCTTTTCCCACAGTGTGCACCCTCTCCTATTTCCCATTTCTGCAAAATCTTACCGACTTACTCTCTGCTTTAAATGTACTGCCTTTGGCCACATGACAGCTAGCCCTGAAGGGCACCATCTTCTTAGTCTCTAGGATAGGTTTCTGAGAACCAATCAGGCCTTTCCTCTGGATCTGGAGATTAGAGGGAAAGTTGATTTAGTGTCTGGTGTTGGTTTTATTCTTCTCTCTCAAGCTCAACAGAGTAGGTACCCTGAAAGGAAAGCAGGAAGCCACCTTACCCCCAACTCACAATCACTAGGCCATTTCTAGCCCCTTCATTGTATCTGACCCCCTTACTTCCTTTTCCAGGAGTCTGGAGAGGCGTGGCTGGACCAAGACCTCCCCCAATGTGAGCAAGTTTCCTCCCTCCCCACCACCCATTGCCGCCACGCCAGGGAACGTCCTCAAGCCCTGGCCTTCAGGGGAGAGGTAACAGGAGCCCGGAGCCGAGACCATGTGACGGCGCTGGCCCTCGCCACCGCCGTCACCCCCACCCTGGCCCCAGGCCCGGCACCATGATGTTCCGAGACCAGGTGGGCATCCTCGCTGGCTGGTTCAAGGGCTGGAATGAGTGTGAGCAGACGGTGGCCCTGCTGTCGCTTCTGAAGCGGGTCACCCGCACCCAGGCCCGCTTCCTGCAGCTCTGCCTGGAGCACTCGCTGGCAGATTGCAATGACATCCACCTGCTGGAGTCGGAGGCCAACAGTGCTGGTGAGTGTTTACCCCAAGAGATGGGAGTACTGCAGGAGGGAGTCCTCGAACCGGAATAGATGTCAGGTGGCTGAGGAGGCCCCCCAGCCCTGGTGCTAAGAAATGTGGGTTCTAGGCTTGTTTGGTGGGTGGGGAGTCCTTGACCTCCCAAGTCATCATCGTGGGTCTCCTGGGGCTTTGCTGCCAGATATCCTCAGGCATGGAATGGGGGACTCCTGGGGAGTGCGGTACAAACTGGAGACCACCCACAGCAGAGAAGGGATCACACAGGGTAGCTGAAGGGAAGAGACTAAAGTCATGAGCTATGACAGGGGTCAGAAGTGAGTGTTAAATCATTTCTCAAGCTCTAGGACATCGGAGCCAGGAGGAAGTTTCAGAACTTTTCCAAAATCACAAGTCATCTCGTACTATTCTTTACCCCCAAGTGCAGGCTGGACTTAAGGCATGAACAGCTTCAAGAGAGTTTTGCATTTAGATATAGTCCGTGTTGGTTCCCCAAGCACTCAGTAGAGAGGCACTCTGTGTCTCATGAGGTTGGTGGTGGCATGGGTGAGCCAGGCTTCTCTAGAACCTCTCCCTAGGGCCCCAGTTGTAGACAGGAGTCAGGCCAGAGAACCATTTCAGGGGCACTGCTGAAGCCTTTCGGGCCTCTGGGCCTCCTCAGGGCTGCCTGGAAAGCTGTTGACCTCGTTGATGGGTGAGAGATGGAGGCCAGAGAAGAGGGCAAGTCGTGCGCACCTGAAAGCTAGCTGGGGAGGGGGCCCAGGGCCTCCATGTAGAGAGTGTCCAAACTCTTCCCACCTTCTTCATAATAATTGAACCCTTACAACAAGCCCAGTACTGGCTTCACTTGGATAGTGGCTTTGAAAGCAGCTCTAGAGTCACACTGTCTAGGTTTAGATCTCAGTTCTGTCACTTGCCATATAACCAATAACTTAACCTTTCTGAGCCTTGGCTTCCTCCTCTTTAAAATCAGGGTGATAACTATGCTTACCTTCTAGGGTAGTTGTGAGCTCTGAGGACAGTGCCTGGCATGTAGTTAACGATCAATGTCATTTGTTTTTATTGTCAATAACTCATTTGGTCCTCAGAACAACCCAATGAAATAGGCACTGTTGTTATCCCCGTTTGATAGTGAGGAAATCAGCATGGGCTGCTAGGCTTGGGATTTGGGGAGCTCCCTGGCTTCCCTCATCCCCCTGGGCCCGCCTGCCTTAGCAACGATCACCTTTATTTTACCGAGTTTTTAGTACAAGTCGCAGAAGTACCATGGTTGCAGGGGAGAAGGAGTCAGGCCAGGAGTCACACCAGCTTATGTCCCAGTCTGGCAGAGAATGAGCAGCAGGAACCCAGCTGGGCTGCAGCAGGCTCAGAGCTCAGCCACCTCACAGCCCTCCGACCCTTGGCACCAGGGAGGGCTCCCCCCGTGCTAGCCCCAGGGGCGGGGGTTCCGAGATTGTGGTGTGGCTCTGCCCCCAGAGTGGGGGCTCCTCTGCAGCAGGCCAGTGTCTTACGCAGCTTTGTCACCCATCCCCCCCACCACCTCCCGAGTAGCGGTTGGATGAGCACTGGTGCTCATCTTGGCTGTATATCAGAATCACCAGTTGTGCTGATTGCTGTTTATTTATTAGAGCATTTTTAGTTTTTGCTTTTGTTTTCAAGAGTTGTAGTAGAATCGAACCCTATGAAAGGTGGAAAGTGAGGTCTCCTCCCTTCCGTACTTCCGTGTTCCCAGTTTGTGTCTGTTTTGTGAGATATTCTGTGCATGTGTGAGCACATGTGTGTTCTCCCTCCAGCTGTTCCATTGTTCTGTTTTAATGTGTAGAGCAGAACACTGCATATTAACCAATTTGCTTTTTTACTTAACAATATAACTTGAAGATCCTTCCGTATTCAGCACATACATAAATACCTCATTGTTAATGGCTGCCTGATAGGAAGAACAGGTAACGTTTATAGAGCCCCATGCGTGTATGAAGCAGTGCTTTACCTTTATGAGTCACTTAACCCTCACAACAGCTCTGTTAGGTAGGTCTTATCATTCCCCCATTTTACAGATGAGGAGACTGACGTCTGGAGAGGTTTAGTGACTTGCCCTGGGTCATACAGTGGTCAGAGGTGGAGCTGGAATTTGACTTTAGAGCTCTTGCTCTTGGCCGGTAGGCTCTACCCCATGGTATATTTGGTCTTACTCTTATAAACAGTGCTGTATTGAGTACTTTAAGCATCTCTAGGATAAATTCCAGAATTCTGTGGAACTGCTAGTTTGAAATGATGTGCATTTAAAATATTTATTGTCACCACATTGCCCTTGAAAGACATGGTACACTTTATACCAAGAACCTGAGGTGAGGCCCATCCCAAATGGTTTGCATTGGGATGTTGGGGATCATGCCTAGCCAGGGTTGAGAATTGCTGTGGAATGAATTGACTGCTGAATGAATATATGAATGAAGGTCTGTACCCAGTCCCCTGTCAGATGGTGAGAATATAATAAGCTGGATGGAGAGGTAGGGAAAACTTAGAATGAGGGAAGAAAAGGACGGCCATGGTGTATTCCAGAGTCAGCAGAAAGCCTGCCAGGACTAGAGCAAAGGATGGCTGGAGAGAGAAGTGATCACAAAGGTAAATTCTGTAGAGCCTTGAATGCCTCTTTCGTGCTAGACATGGAGGCTCTGAGACTAAGGAGGCCTGTGTCTCCTGTCTTGCTCCCACCCTCAAGTAGAAGAACCCCCAAGCCTTATTTGTGAAGGAGGGATTACTTCCTGAGCTTAAAAGCCTGCCTTGTGTGAGGAACTGTCTATCTTCTGTTTCTCCTCCTCTGTTCATGATGGCCTTCCCATTCCCTTGTGTTTCCAAAACTTGTATCACTGTCAGAATCACCTGGTGGGGCAAGAGGTGGCTGTTAAAATCCAGATTCCTGGGCCCACCCAGACCCACTGCATCAGAATCCTGAGGGGATGGGCCTGGGAACGAGTGCCCAGGTTCTGCTGCTGACCAGGCTGTTTGAGAGGGAATGCTCTGCTGGGTGATTCATGTTTCATGAGAATAGGAATTGTGACACCGAGGAGTTCTGGCTCCAGCTCTGCCACTAGCTCGTTTTGTGACCTGGGCCTGAAGATCCGCATCTGGACAGGGAGGGCTTTTCTAGATACTCTCCAAGCACCTCTTGAGCTCTGAAATGATGTGCTAAAGAAGGCAGAGCCACATCCAGGCATATTCTTTCTTTCTTTGGGAGCCCAGCATTCTTCTAAAGCAATAGTTCTTTTTTTTTTTTTTTTTTCTTAAGGATTGGCACCTGAGCTAACAACTGTTGCCAATCTTTTTTTTTTTTTCCTGCTTTATCTCCCCAAACCCCCCCTGTACACAGTTGTATATCTTGGTTGCAGGTCCTTCTAGTTGTGGGTTGTTTTGGGACGCTGCCTCAACGTGGCCTGACGAGCAGTGCCATGTCCGCGCCCAGGATCTGAACCCTGGGCCGCCGCAGCGGGGCGCGTGAGCTTAACCACTCAGCCACGGAGCCAGCCCCTAAAGCAATAGTTCTAATATTTTATGAGATGGACCCCTCGAAGAATCTGCCCGCAACCCCCTACCCCAGCAAGATGCGCACTTAACCCGCAAACCGAATCTTGATTTCAGTCCGTCCGGCAGTCCCTGGCTAAGAGTTGCCTGTTACAGAGTCTGAGGCTCATCTTCAGCTGTTCGGATCCCTCCAGGCCGGGAGGGCCGAGCAGTGCGGCAGCTCCTCTGCCTTTTCCTGGGGTTGTGCTTCATGTCCCACCCACCCAACCCTGCTACTTCCTCCGGTTCTCCCAGAGAGACCCTGCCCGTCTCCTCCTCAGAAAGGGCAGCAAGTGCAGAGGGCTTGATCTAGGCGAGTGGGTACCAACCCTGGCCTCATGTCAGAATCACCCAGAGACTTTGTAAAAATAATCTGAGGCCTGGGTCCTATCCCCAGAGAGTCTAATATTTAATTTTACATATTTATATATACATATATATATAATTATATTTAAGCTTCCTAGTTGGCTCTTGTGTGCATCCAGTGGACAACCACTTGTCTTAATACTGACACTGATTGTGGGTGGGCCCAGGAAGGTGGTGAGGGTACTGTCATTTGACCTATTGGGAGTGGGGAGTGGGCGCGGCGGGAGTGGGCTGTGGTCTGGGCTCTCCCTTCCTCTTGAGCAGCTGGGAGGGTGTAGCAAGTCCCCCAGCCCAGGCAGCCAGCACTGGTTTCCTGAAGTAGAATCTGAGACAACGCCCAGGAACAGAAAAGCAATACCTCAAAGGTCTCTGGAACGGGCAAGGAGAGGCCCAGGTTTCCCCTTGTCATCATCCCTGTTTCTTCTCCCAGTGCTGTCTTCCCTGCCTCTTTGGAGCTGTAACAGTAATCCTGGCTCTCTTTTCCCCTGATGCTCACTTGGACCAGAAGGGTGGAGCCAGAGAAGCTGAAATCCCCGTCCCATCCTGGTCCTGTAGCTTCCTGGGCCACACTTCCTGCATTTCTTCTCTCTCGTCCTCTGAGTCAGAGTCCCCATATCCAGCAGGTTTAAGGCCCTCCCTCTCTGGCTTACTGAATCTGGGTGGGGAAACTGAGGTCAGGAGGGGCCCTTTCTGAGTGAGTCACCAGAGCTTAACTCGGATGCCTCCACCCTCCCCTTTCAAGCTCTGCTGACACAGTTCATCAAACAAAAATGTGAGCCCCCCAGCCCTCCCCCATGTTTGTGTGAGCTGGAGTGAGGCAGAGAAGGGCACGTTTGGAGCCAAACCCCAGCCCCTCAGTCGTGGTGCCTGAGGCTGCCACAATTGTTGCAAAAGCCCAGCACATAAAAATGGGTTTGCTTTTATGGCAGACTCCAAGATGTATTTGGCTCTTGTGATTTGCCAGGACCCAGGGTCATGGTCACCTGGCCAAGGAGGATCACTCGTATGCACAGTCTCCCTCGTCCCCTCCGTGCCTGGGGAGTCCAGGTTTACAGCTTGGTGAGAGGCAGCGGTGGCGTCACCGCATTCCCCAGCCCCCTCCCCCATCCGCCCACCTCCAGAATTTCATCACTGCTTGTTGTGCCTCTAGCTCAGAGAAACCAGAGACGTGTCTGTTTTTGGTAAATAACTGCGTGAAATTCCCCACCCCTGTCGGGAATCTTAAGGGGGAGGCCCAGATGTGCCCTTCTGCTGAAGTACTCTCCTCAGCCCCAGGCAGCGTGGGCTCTAGGTTTTCTAGGTCTTCAACCGGGAGCAACGACAATGGTAGTTAAAATGCATGGAGCCCTTAACACATGGCAGGTGCTTTGCACTATTGTCTCATTGACTCTTTACAACAACCCTGTGACGGAGGGGCTTCTCCTGCCCCCATTGTGCAGGAGAGGAGACCAAGGCTCAGAGAGGGTAAAAGACTGGCCCACAATATGTTGACCTAGGTCATGGGGGCAGAGCTGGATTTCAAATCCAGGCAAGTTTGCCTGTCGAACTTGTGTTCTTGCTCGGTATACTCTGTTAGGACACGAGACAGGGTGACCTGAGGTCAGGGGATCCTGGAGAGGGCATATTATACGTACATAGACACCAGTACCTTCCAGGGGACCATCTGGGTTCAATTGTACAGGTATTCATTGGGCCCTTGCTGTGCCTCGACTCTGGGCCAGGCTTTTCTGATCTGGGCAGGAAACTAGAAGTTCCATCCCCACCCGTCATCTGCAGCCCCAGCTGGGCTCACCCCAAGGGGCCTGAGGCTGCACAAATTCCTTGGACCAGTGCCAGTGCTCGCTGATGCTTCCCAGTCATGGGAGGCCCGCCCTCCCCACCACGCCGCCGCACAGACACATGCACACTCATTTCCCCGGAGTCAGCCTCCATTCGTCCAAAACCACTCTACCCTTTCTCTGCAGTAGAACAAGGTCCTTCATTGAGCCCAACCCTTGGGGCTGTTCTGTCACGTCCCCTGGCAGTACCAGAAGGAGAAGCTGTGTCCCTTAGCCCTGGGGTCCTGGCAGTACTCTGGGGTGGGGGAGGGACTAGACAAGGCTTCTCTCTGTCCCAGATGCTTCTGGCTACCCTGCAAGGACTGAACAACAGCGACTGAGAACCTCAGAGTAGAACCGCAGGGGTGGGCTGCCCCTGCTGAAGGAGAGGGGAGAGAGGCACCGATCACTGAGTCGCATACTGAGCACTCACTGCGGGCCGACTCTGTTAGGTGCTGTACTGCATTGTCTCCCTAAATCCTCTGCAGCCCTGTAATCCCTCTTTTACAGAGGAGGAAGCACATTGCCCAGGCAACTGCATGGCACAGCTGGGATGCAGGTCCCTGACGTTCTGTTGTTAATCTTTATCGCTGGATTTCTTCTTCCTTCTTCCCAAGAACTAAAAACTCAGGGACTAAATCAGGGAAATGGGGTACCAGGGAGTTCCTTCCTATGTGACCCAGTGGCAGAGGGAGGAGGGAAGGTGGGAAAGGCGAAGGCTTCCTGAAGTCAAGAAGTCTTGTCCCACTTTGGAAAGAGCTTTTGACATGGAGATGACCTAAGAGAAAGCTGTGTGGTCCAGGGAGCTGGTTCAGGAGAAGACAAATGGAGGGCATGAGATGTCCTAACCTTGAGTGACAGGTCCGGGAGCAGACCTGGAAAGCCAGGGACGGGGGGAGAAGAAGAGAGTTGGTGTTGGAGAGATAGCAGAGGGTTGTGGGCAACAGTTCCTCCCAGCTCTGGGGGCTGACAGACCTCCGGATCTTGGGTTCAGATCTTGGCTCTGTCACTTTGGGGAAGTGACTTCACCTTCCCAAATCTGTTTCTTCATCTGCAAGATGTAGATGTTAAAACAGGGTTGAGGTGAGGATGAAGAACAGTCATGTTCTTAGCGTAGTGTCTGGTACATAGTCAGTGCTCAATAAATACCATCCATTGTTACTATTTTTGTGTAGTATTACTATTCTCTTTTGGGCAGTACTGGGGGCATAGTGTGAATTGATGACTGAAGAAATGGATGAATCCCTGGGTACTCTAACGGGTTCTCTAGGAAGCTTGGAGCAGAGAGGCCCAGGCCAAGAAAATGTACATTGTAGGCCAGGAGTTGGGAGTTGTTTGTGTATGATGCATTTTTTTAAAGCTGCAAATTTAAGCAGAATTAGAAGTTTATGTGAATGCCCAAGCCGTAGATTTCCAAACAGGTCATTAGGAGAAAGAGAGATGTGAAAGGGGCATTTCTCAGGCAAGGCTCCCAGTGGCCAGGTGTCTGGCCTGTAGTGTGGACAGAGGAGACCAGAGGTCCTTAGGATCTTCAGCCCTAAGGAAATTGGGTTGAGCCACGGTCAGATGCAGAGGAATCCAGATGGGGCCTTACTTGAAATCCAGATGCCTGGGATTCTGAGACTCTGCTTATGTATATACCCTTTCCCAGCCCATCTGTTTCCTGGGCCTGGAGTTGGCTTGTGCCTTTAGAATCGCTGTGGGTGTTTGAAAGGCAAGAGCCATAGTAAGACGTAGTAAGCACGATGTCATAAATAGCAGATAACGTTTACTGAGGACTTACTTTTTGCCCCACTTTGTGCTGTGGTCTCACTTAATTCATCACAGCCATGCCAGGTAGGAATGGCTCTGAGCCCCACTTTACAGATAGAGAAAATAGAGCTCAGGAAGTGATCACGTTTGCCCAGAGTAACTTGGTCAGTAAGTGGGAGAGGAGGGACATAAGCCACATCTCTGCCTGGTCGTTTTCATCGCCCACCTTCTGGGGTCTTAGTTTTGTCTGGTTAGAGCCAGCTCCTTTGCCCCTTTCCAGGACCTCAACAACAACTCAGTAGCTCATCTCTCAGAATTCCCTTGATGATGGTTTGCAAATTGTTCCCTTGGCTACAGGTATGAGCCCAGTTACCCAAGAGCGAGTGCAGAGTTGGCCCCAGTCCTTGATCATTGTCCCTTTTCTCAAGTTTTTGGTATTCTTTCTCCCTTTCCTTTGCCCTGTCTGCATTATTCCCTGTCCTCCACTCCACTGAGGTGGTCAGGGAGGTGATAACAAGGTTTTCAAGGAGGACAGTCAGACCTGTAATGGTTCCTTCCCAAGGCCTCCTTTATGTGACCAGCCTGGGGCCTTATTCTTGCGAGCTCCCTTCTGGGTCGAGAGAGGAAACCTGGCTCATCTCCACAGGACAGATTCAGGCCCTCGGACAGTGGGGTGGGAAGGAGTGTTACCAGATCACCATGGCATGGAGTAACCAAGGGAGGCTTCCTGGAGGAGGGCAGGTTTAAGAGGTCCATAAAAGACATAGAATTTGAATAAGAGGAAGGAGGCTATTGCAGGCTAAAGCCTTGAATCTTAGCCAAGTGTGGAAGTTTGGATGCATGCGGCATGGGGAGAGCCCCAGGGAAGGTGGGGCTGTCCTGAGCGGAGTCTTCCTCTGGAGGAATAGGAGGTAGGGAGTGCCCTGGAGATGAAGGTGGTGACTGGGGTAGGAGTTCTTGAACTTGAGTCTGCTGGTGCTGATGGCCATTGTGAGCTCCTGGTCAGGAAGGTGACATCTTGATGTGCTTTAGGAAGATAAATCCGTCTGGGTGTGTGGGACAGGTGAGAGGGGGAGAATATAGAGGCAGAGAGCCCAGTTAAAAACAACAGCGAGCGTGTATTAAATATGTTCTTTTTTTTTTTTTGAGGAAGATTAGCCCTGAGCTAACTACTGCCAATCCCCCTCTTTTTGGGGAGGAGCACTGGCCCTGAGCTAACGTCCGTGCCCATCTTCCTCTATATGTGAGATGCCTACCACAGCATGGTGTGCCAAGTGGTGCCATGTCCGCACCCGGGATCCGAACCGGCGCACCCCAGGCCACTGAAGCGGAACATGCGCACTTAACCGCTGCACCACCGGGCTGGCCCCTAAATATGTTCTGTATGCCAGGCCACTTTCCGTTCTTTCTGAGCTCGCCGAATCTCAGAGCCACACTGTGAACTGGGCACTGTGATTACCTTCAGACTTTTTCAGTGAGGAAATCAGTGCTTGGTGTGGTTCCAGGTGACTTGCCCAAGGTCCAGCTAGAAAGTTGGGGAGTCCAGACCATCTGATTGCAGAGTCCAGGTTTTAACCACTATATACCCCTGTCCTCCCCAGTCAGAAAGGAAGCTGTTTGGATAGGGGAAAGCAGGCAGAGGCCATAAAGACAAAGAGCAGGCATACAGCAAGAAGAGCAGGCCTGGGGCAGTAGGAGGAGCTCAGATTCCAGAGGAGCAAGTTTGGTCGATTGGGAGCACAGCAGGTGTTTGAGAGTAGGAGTGAGGGAACCAGGAAAAGTTACTCTGGAAGCAGAGTGAGTGTGTTTGATCTCACCTGTATGCGGGACAAGGTTGGGGGTCGTGGAAGGAGAAAGGAGAGGAAATTGGAGCAGAGGGAGCAGGCTGTACACAGCTCTCCTGGGTTTGTAGGAGTCCCCCACCCCGCCCCGCTGACATTCCCTCTTGTCCCCTCTGCAGCCATCGTCAGCCAGTGGCAGCAGGAGTCCAAAGAGAAGGTGGTGTCCCTCCTGCTGTCCCACCTGCCCCTGCTTCAGCCAGGCAACACGGAGGCCAAGTCAGAGTACATGAGGCTGCTGCAGAAGGTGCTGGCCTACTCAATCGAGAGCAATGCCTTCATCGAGGAGAGCCGCCAGCTGCTTTCCTACGCCCTCATCCACCCGGCCACCACCCTGGAAGACCGCAACGCGCTGGCCCTCTGGCTGAGCCACCTGGAAGAGCGGTTGGCTAGCAGCTTCCGCAGCCGGCCCGAGCCCACCTACCACTCGCGCCAGGGCTCAGATGAGTGGGGGGGGCCCGCAGAGCTGGGCCCCGGGGAGGCAGGGCCAGGCTGGCAGGACAAGCCACCCCGGGAAAATGGACACGTGCCCTTCCACCCACCCAGCTCCGTGCCGCCGGCCATCAACAGTATTGGGAGCAACGCAAATGCAGGTGAGGGCCTGGGGGTCCCAGGAGGCCATGCCTACTTGAAAAGCGTCAGACTGGGCTCTCCACTCAGTCTATGGCCCCAGGCAAGTCACACAACCTCTCTGGGCCTCAGCTTTCTGAGACAGTGCAGAGGTTGTGAACTGGCGTTCCCAGAGCCGTATCTGACCTACAGACGCATTCTGTTGAGCCCAGACTTGACAAAACTTTGATTTTATTTTGTTGTGTTTTAAAATAAATTTGGTGATATAAAGAATCAGGGCTTTTCCCCTAAAAATCCAGATTTCAGCTTCTCTTCAAAAGTCAAAAGATATGGCACTTAAAGGCCTGAATTCCTAGTAGCAGTAACAAGATGGAATTGAATATCGTCCAACCCCCTTAAGATGTTGCACGTGTGCCCCAATGGGCCTCTGTCCCCACCCCCCTCTTTGGGCATGTCTGATACCGTCCTGGCCTCTGAAGGCATTAAGTTAATGATGATAATCTGAGATCCCTTCCAGCTCAGACATTCTGGGTTTTTGGATCTGGCCTCAGCTTACAGCGTTGTTTCTGAGAAATCTGTGTTCGTAAGCCTGTTTGTGTAAGATGTAAGTCACGCAACGAGGCATTAGTAATAGTAGGTAACATTGTTGAGCGTTCAGCATGCTCGGTGCTCTTTTATAAGCACTTTTCAGACATGATCTCATTTAATCCTCATCCACAGCTGTATCATTAGCCCCATTCTACAGATGAGGACACCGAGGCTCAAAGAGGTGAAGTCATGTATTCCAGGTCACACATAGGATAAGTGGTAGAACGGGCCGAGGTTCAGAGGGAGGCAGTCTGATGCCAGAGCCTGCTTCTGACCTCTTGTGTCGTCCTCCAACGAAGTGGTCTTGAAAGGGGTCTCTTAGTATGCGCCCAGAGGCTCGGGTGAGCCGGAGGAGCTGGTATTCCAGTGAGTTTTCGAAATGTTAGTTGAAATGAACAGGATAAGGGAGAGTGACGTTTCCAAGGCTTGGTGAGGTGACATGGCCTGATTCAAGGCAAGAGGTCTCCAAGGTTTAACCTCAGGTTGGCTGATTCCCTTTGGCTAGCGCTGCTTAAAGCAGGCCAGGAGAGCGTGCCAGTGAGATGTCATTTGTGCCAACAGGTCTTGCGCCCAGCTCTGTGGCACCTATTACACATCAGTTGCCCCCTGAGCCTCTTTCTTGCCCAGTTAAATATGAATGTCCTGCTCACCTGCCTCCCTCCCACGTGCTGGCAAGAATCAGGGAATGTAGAGGGATAGGATGGCATTTCCGGGGATTCTAGCAACCCAAGGTGTCTCGAACCTTGTTTTATAGTCTCAAAGCATCACAGTCTCTGGGTCCAGATTGGGAGGATATATTAATAATGATAATTCTAGCTAAAATATATTGGGTGTTTAGTCTTTGCCAAGAACTGTTCTGAGAACTTTATTTATACATATAAATTCCTTGGCTGAGTCACGGAAAAGTCACTTGCCCAAGGTGGCATAGCCAGAATTTAAATCCAGGCCATCTGGCTCCACAGCTCGTATCTTAACTGCTATGCTACATTGCCTCCTCCTGAAAATGACCCTCCCAAAGATGCTCAGACCTCATCAAAGAGAGGGGTCACCCATGCAGGCTGCCCATACATTGTTTCCTCCCCATGATGGGGACAGCAGCTATTAAAGGACCGAGCTGGAACAATGTTGGACAGGGGGTTTGAACCAGGAGAGAGAAAGGAATTGGATGTTCCAGGTAAAGGGCACAGCATAAAGGTGCAGGGGTGGCAAACTGGAGTATGGTCTGACTGGAATGGAGAGATGCGAGGATTTAAATGAGTAGTAGCAGTAGCAGATATTCTCGTTGACCATGTGCTTGCCTCCGTGCCACGGATTTCACGTGGAAATGGAGGCAGAGGAAGCAAATGAAATGACTTGCCCAGGATCATACAGTATAATTGGTGGCAGAGCCAGGATTTGAACTCAGGTCTGTCTTGACTCCCAGATCTCAGTATGTTAGGGCCACATTCCGGGGGCCCTTGAAGGATAGGATGAAGCTTTTCAATTTCAAGCAGTTGCAGGAAACAGGAAACCATTAAAATATTTTTGAGTGAGGAGCAAGGATTGGCCTGTAAGGGCAGGCAGGGTGGGTTTGGGGTGCTGCCAAGGACAGACCAGGGTTTCTTGGAGAGTGTGAGGCCCTGGATCTCCGACCGGCATTCCTGTTTTTATAACTCCCATTCTGAGGCCAGCCTCCACCCCAGTGCAGGGCTCCTCAGGAACTGCACAAGCGTTCCAATCAGGATAATTTCCTGCCGTCTCAGCCTTGCTGCTCCCTTCTTGGCTGAGGCACCAAGACAGGCAAACAAGCCTGTATTGAGGGTTCCCCAGCCCCCCAGAGCCCAGAGTGTGCCATCTCATGGGAGTCCAGAGGCCTGGAAGCTTGAGTAGAGGACCGACCCCCGAGGTCACGGGCAGGGGTGGAGGCTGGCCTTAGGGAGTAGGTCAGTGCACTGCCCTCTCCCTCAGCTGACTTCCTGGCTAGGAGTATAGATGATGTCGCAGATTAGGGAAGGTGCTCTGGGACCTGTACCAGGCTGGTTGTCGTTCCTGGTCTGAGTGGCAGTGGAGCGCTGGCAGGAATCCAAGCCTTTGCATCAGAAACAAGGTTGGGGTTCTTTTGTCTCTGCCTCCCAATTCCTTGTGGGAACTGGGGCAAAGGGCTTGTGCTCCCTGGCCTTGATGTTCTCACCTACCCAGAGTGAGGCTTTTTGACTTTGTTTCCTTTTCTTCACTTGAGGTACTTCTGGATTCCTTCTGTCAAGCTCAGAGGCCCCCTTAGCACGTTTAGGACCGCAGGTGCCCTCCTTTTGGCTATTATGAAACTTTGAGGGTCCCTGTGTGTCATGCCCTGCACCTGATCCTGGGAATGCAGACGTGATTGGGCGGGGTTGCCATCCGACAGAGGCCTGGAGTCCTCGCAAGCCCAGAGTTCAGTGGAGCGGCAGGCTAGCGGAGGAGCAGTGAGTGCTCGGCTCGAGGTAGCAGCGCAGGGGCCCGGGAACACAGGCTGGAGTCACAGAAGAGGGAGCACTTGAGCAGAGGGCTGAAGGCTGAAGTGGCTGACAGATAAAAGTGGAAGAGCGGTGAGCTCAGCAGGAGGAATAGCACATGGAAAGGTCTGGAAGCTTGTGGTCTGGAACCACCTTCCCTGTCCTGACAATGGTTAAAAATCAAGCTGGATCCCTCTTCCCACCTCAGGTATGAGATGGATGGAGGCTGTGAAACACCTCGTGGAAGAGGGCCTGGGCTTACCCAGAGCCCCTGGGTCTCATGGGTGGTTGGTTTGGGCTCAGTACAGGGAAAATCTTTGGGAGGTGGTGAGGACCAGTGACCAGGATGTTGAGGAAGCAGTTTATGTACTTCATTCATTTGCTTTACAAGTACAATGAAGCAGCTCCTCTGGGCCAGGCCCCACTGTAATTACTGAGGAGACAGTGGTGTTGAAGGCAGGACAGGTCCTTGCTGTCACAGATCTTCTGTTGTATGTTAGTATGCAAGTAAGCAAAATAAGGAGATACGGCTATTTCACGTTGTGATAGGTGCTGTAAGAAAATGAGACAGTGAATGTGGTAGAGTAAGCAGGATTGTTGGGGGTGGCTACTCAGGGAAGGCCTCGGAAGAGAGAAGACCTCACCAACTGCTGAGGTCAGGAGGATGGAAAGAAAGAGCGAGGACGGAAGTCCTGAGGCCAGAACAAGCTTGGGTGTTCCAGAACAAACGTGCAGGTCAGGGCAAGGCTAGAAAGACGTGAGCCGAAGGGTGAGTGGTGGGACATGAGAGGTCAGAGGTGAGCAGGGCCCAGGTCCTGCAAGGCCTTGTAGGTGTGTGGAAGGGTTTGAATTTGATTCTCAGTGTGAAGGTGGGACTTAAGCAGGGACTGACTTGGTCAGATTTTTATTTTTAGAAGGATCAGTATGGCTTCCGTGAGGCGAATGGGCTGTAGGAAGGAAGAATGAAGACAAGATACCAGCAAGGGACACCAGTGACTCGGACCAGGGTGCCAGCAGAGGAAGTGGAGAGGTTCAGAGAAGTGGCTGACAGCTTGCCCATGAGTTGGATGAGGGGGATGAGGGAACAAGTAGTATCTGTTAGGCTGTTCCCCTCAGGCCCAAGGGTCCCTTCCCCTTGTTGGATTCTGGGGCCGAGCCACCATCCATGGCACTGACCAAGGGGCATGTCTCCTGTGGTCACATCTCCAAGTCTGATGTCTTCTTGCCTCTCTCCCTCTCTGGCCAGGTCTCCCCTGCCAAATCCACCCCAGCCCGCTGAAGCGCTCCATGTCGCTCATCCCCACGAGCCCCCAGGCCCCTGGTGAGTGGCCGAGTCCAGAGGAGCTAGGGGCCCGGGCTGCTTTCACCACGCCCGACCACGCACCCCTCTCACCCCAGAGCAGCGTGGCCTCCTCTGGCAGTGAGCAAACGGAGGAGCAGGGCTCCAGCCGGAACACTTTCCAGGAGGACGGCAGTGGCATGAAAGGTACAGTGTGGGGCGGGGGTGGGCGGCGGCACTAGGACCCTCTGGAGAGAGGTTTCTGCAGAGCTTAGAGGACAGAAGGGAGCTGATAGCTTCCCCTCTGCTTGTCCACCCCCACCTTCCCCCAAGTAGGGACGAGTCTGAGGGGAGGAGACAGTCCCTGCCCTTAGGGAGACAGAGAGCAGAGAGCCCCCTACAGGCCCTGGTCTGATAGGGAAGAAGCCCCTGCCCTCAGACTCCCCAGTCTGACCAGGAGGCCAGGACACAGTGGTCACTGATGGACAGAGGCTCCAGGAGGACTTGGAGAGACTTCAGTGAGGTCATCCTAGTACACATCCAGTCAAGCAGCGCAGAAGGGTCAGCCATCCTGATCAGGGAGAGCCACCTAGAAGGGTCTGGCTGGGCAGAAGAAGAAATAGCTCTGGACCCCTGGCTTCCCCCTACCCCTCCCGATTTTCTGCAGCTTTTTAGGCTGCCTGTGGTTTATGCCTGGGCCCTCCACACAGCCCTCCCTCTGCGCTGATCACAAGGGCCAGGTTCCTGACCTCTGCTCCTTCCTTTTCCACAGATGTGCCCTCGTGGCTCAAGAGCCTCCGCCTGCACAAGTACGCGGCCCTCTTCTCCCAGATGAGCTATGAGGAGATGATGACGCTGACTGAGCAGCACCTGGAGTCTCAGGTGAAGCCACAGGGAGCGTCAGGGAGGTGCTGGGGACAGCACCATGTTGACATTACGCTTGCAGCCCGAGCCCCTTCATCTCTCTGGGCCTTGTTGGAGCACCCCAAATACCTCACCCTCCCATTTCCAGCTTCCTTTCCCCTTCTGCCCCTACCACAGAATGTCACCAAAGGTGCCCGCCACAAGATAGCCCTGAGCATCCAGAAGCTGCGTGAGAGGCAGAGCGTCCTCAAGTCCCTGGAGAAGGTAAGGACCCAGTATCCCCATCTCCAAGGCCAGCTGGCTGCCCAGTGGCACAGTAGACTCAGGGCTCTGCGTCGGCCTTGCTGCCTGAGTGGCCTCCCCTTGGGGTCCCCAGCCCTCAGGTCTGACCTCCAGTGGCCCCAGCCCTAAGGAGCCAGGCTCCGGGGACCAAGTGCAAGTCAGCTCATAGGCCTCACGTGCCTGTGACTGAGGCTCCCTCCTCGTCTGTCCTGGGCTGTACCTCCAGACTCTGCCTGTTGACTCCGTCCCTTCTCTCTCCTTTCGCCTTTCCATTTCTGACTGGTCTCTCTGGTAGAGCCGAGTGTCTCCCTGTGTGCATGATCTCTCTGTCCATTTGGTTGTTTCTCATCCACTCACTCTCCTTTCCTATCTGCCTCGATGGGCACTCCTTTTCCCTTTCTCTGCCGCTTGTCTTCTGGTCCCCCCTTCAGTGGCTTGGTCTGAGTTTGGTCCCATCCTTGTGGGAGCCTGAGGTCCCAGCATTAAAGCACCTTCTCCTGAGCTCAGTGGGACTCCACGCTGAAGGGGAGAGGAGGGAGTGTATGTGTAGAGATGTGTCCGTGTACATGGGCTTGCGGTGCCCTTACCTGCCTTGTCTATGTGCTGCAACCAGGGTCCTCCAGCCCTCTCCAAGCCCTGTATGACCCCACTTGTGTAGTCATTCTACATTGCTCAGGGGATCAGCCCGTGATTCTGGCTGTGTCCTCGTCCCCAGGATGTGCTCGAAGGCGGGAATCTGCGAAACGCTCTGCAGGAACTGCAGCAGATCATCATCACCCCTATCAAGGCCTACAGTGTCCTCCAGGCCACGGTGGCTGCCGCCGCTGCCACCACCCCTGCTGCCAAGGATGGGGGCCGGGGGGAGCTGCCACCGCCAGGTGCTGAGCCTCCCCTGGCTCACCCCGGCACAGACAAGGGCACTGAGGCCAAGGACCCTCCAGCTGCAGAGAGCTACCCTCCTCCACCAGCTCCAGCTCCCACTGATGGCAATGAGCCAGCCCCGGCTCCCGTTGCTGACGGAGACATCCCCAGCCAGTTTACACGGGTGATGGGCAAAGGTGAGACCGCCCAGGGCCCAGTAGGAAGTTCTGGGGCAGAGGGCCAAGCGACCCCAGGCAGCAGGGATCGAATCCAAGTTAAATGGTAGGAGCAGAGCTTTCTAAAGCGCCCTGGAAACTAGAGGACTGCAGAGAGTGGCTGAGACAGAGGGTGGCAAGGCCTCTGCCCTCAGCTGTGTCCAGGCTGATGGTAGGAAACAACCCTTACCCTCAGAGCGTCTCCAGCCCGAGCGGAGGACAGGCAGTGGGTCAGTGGAAACTGCCTACAGTAAAGGGTGAACAGCTAAGGCAAATCTGTTGGTTCTCTCAGAGGGGACGGAAGTCCAAGGATGGATGTGGTGAAGCTCATGATGGGCTCAGCCTTTCTTAAGGCAGCATGGCGTAGCAGACTTTACACTTGGGTCTGGATCCTTTTAGCTGTGTGACCTGGAGCAAGTGACTCAACCTTTCTGAGCCTCAGCTTCCTCAGCCTAGAAAGGCCCACCCTGATGAGATTGTTACAGGAGTTAAAGGAGAAGAGGTATCATTGACTTCATCTCTGCCTTATGCCAAGCAATATGGTGGACACTTTCTGTATCCTCTTGGTAACCTTGGCACATAGCTGATACTCATCCAGCCTGAGTTTCCTGTCACTCCTTCTGTCCTTCTGTGCCAGCCAGCTGGGACCAGGGAAGCTGGAGCATGACAGAGGGCATGCTGGGGGCTAACGTCCCGCCCTTTCCTGTGTCCCCCAGTGTGCACCCAACTGCTGGTGTCCCGACCAGATGAGGAGAATATCACCAGTTACCTCCAGCTCATCGAAAAGTGCCTGACTCATGAGGTGAGGCCCTCTCCAGGGCTCCCGAGAAGGGGGGCGCTGCCCCCTCCCTCTCAGGCCTCCCGCACTCTCAGGACCCACAGGCCCTGCCGCCTGGCAGCCACCCCCTCCAGCCCTCATCTCACCAGTGCCGGGGTCACTGGATGCCTTCACCCGCCCCTCCTGACAGAGCAGGTTCTCGGGCCTCCTCTGCTGCTCCCTCATGGCGTTCTGCACAGTTGTGATCGCACGTGTGTCTTCCCCCTGCTCAACTCTCAGCTCTGTGCGCACAGGGCCCCTCCGCGTCCCAGTGTTGCCTGGCACAGAGCGGGCAGTTGGTAGACGTTTTAGCAAACGAATGGAAGGCGGATCTGGAGAAGCATGGCCCCCTGCTTCAACCTCCTGACTCTGTCTAGGCTTTCACGGAGACGCAGAAGAAACGGCTGCTGTCCTGGAAACAGCAAGTGCTGAAGCTGCTCCGGACCTTCCCTCGCAAAGCCGCGCTGGAGATGCAGAGCTACCGGCAGCAGAAAGGGTAGGCGGGCGGCCCGGGCACAGGCGCCTTCCAGCCCCGGGCCCTTGCTGCTGGACAGACAGTGCTTAGAGGGGAGCTCACACTCTGGGCTGGGAATCCGACTGTACCCATGCAGTCTCTGGGTGACAAGTCACCCCGTGGAGACTTTCCCAGAAGAAACTCACGATGTCCTTACCACTAGAATAGGGTGCTGGGGTGGCAAAACCAGCGCATGTCCCAGTAGCAGGTCCTTGGCCTGTCCCTTGTTCTCACCTGTGTGCAGAGGGCTCTGAAGTCCCTTCTCACCCCAAACAAAAACCAGAGTGTTAGACTCAAGACGTAGTTGAAGTTAGACTAACTGCTTGAGTGGACACGGGGGAACCTTCGCATACGCCCCGTCTCCGTCCTGGGTCAGCCTTGGGGCAGGAGGAGACAGGCTTTGTGCGCAGGGACTCGGACAGGGAGTCCTGGCTCGGAAGAGGGCTGTGTTCTGTCCTACCCACGGGGACTGTGGGCGCGGTGAGGAGGGTGGACAGGTGGGCCCATCTGCCTAAACTGACACCCTGCCTTCTGCTCTCTCACAGCTGGGCGTTTGGCTCCAACTCACTCCCCATAGCTGGTTCTGTGGGGATGGGGGTGGCCCGGCGGACCCAGCGGCAGTTCCCAATGCCTCCCCGGGCCCTCCCGCCTGGCAGGATGGGCCTTCTGAGCCCCTCGGGCATTGGGGGCATCTCCCCCCGCCATGCCCTCACCAGCCCCAGCCTTGGGGGCCAGGGCCGACAGGTGAGCCGGCTGGAAGCAGAGGACCTGGCGCTTCTGGGTTTGGGGTGGTAGTGCCTGGGACGTGCATGCCCGTACCTTTGCGTCTGGGCCCGGCTTAAAGGGGAGGGGTTCCCCTGCCAGCTCCACCACTCCTGGGCCTGGGCCTCTTCTCCACTCATTCACTGCTTTCTCGCTCCCCGTGCCCTGTGCAGAACCTGTGGTTTGCCAACCCCGGAGGCAGCAACAGCATGCCCAGCCAGAGCCGCAGCTCTGTGCAGCGCACCCACTCGCTCCCAGTCCACTCGTCGCCCCAGGCCATTCTCATGTTCCCTCCAGGTAAGGTGCCCCCAGCCTTGAGACTCTGCCCCGACAACACCCTTAGCTGGCCTTTCTCTTCTTTTCTGGGTCTCGTACCCACTGTCCCTTCTCAGCTGCCAGAGTGCTTCTCCCCGTACCTCCCACCCCTCTGTACCCATCTCCCCGCATCGTGGGTTTTCTTCTACTTGCCCCCTGCTGCCCCCGTTTCAGTTTTATATTTTACATCCTGCTCTCTCTCTCTCTCTCTCTCTCAGTGTTCTCTCCCCTTACTCCCACCCCTGCATCTCCATATCTCCCTCCTGTGTCATAGTCTTAGTGTCTGTGTTGCTCTCGGCCATCCTGTCTTTGGAGGATCATTAAAGACTCCGTTTGGAAGGGCTGGAGGGGGTGGGAGAGAGTGTTGAGGTTTCTGTGGAGGGGAGTCCTGCGCATCAGTTCACTGGCATTCTGTCAGAAGCCAGGTGAGCAGACAGGACCCAGTAGACTTCAGCTCTTAGAGCAGGTTCTACTCCTAAGGGTGCTGGCAGGGGAGAGGGCCGTTCTGCCTCTCTTCACAGACAGCCTGGAGATGGGAGCTCAGAACGAGGGCGAAGGGGCAGGAGGGAGCTGAGCGCCCTGCCTTCTTGGTGAGTGGGGCTTGATTCCTCCACCCCGAGCGGGGCCCTCTGCAGGCCGCTGAGGCCCAGAGGCCAACAAGGCTGATCTGGAAAGAGCTGCCTCTGCAGAGATCTTAGTTTTGCGAGAGACCCTGAACTCTTCATGTCATAAACTGCCAAATCAGTAGGGAGCCTTAATTATGAGACTATGTGGGCTGCCTTCTGTCGAAGGGAACCTTGTCCGTTGTGTTCATCCTAGCACAGGGCTTGCTATGCATGGGAGGCATTTGTAAGTGATGTTAAATGACTGGATGGATGAACTGCCCGAGCACAAGTAACAGTCCCCTTGTACCTCTGTGCCGTGCGCCGGCCCGCTTGCCTGCGCTGTCGGATCGGGCCCCCCAACTGCACACGTGAATCACACTTGCAGAGGTGACCTGCTCATGGTCAAAAAGCTTTTTGTTAGGGAGAGACAGGTAGATGGTCTGACCTGGCCTGAGCTCAGGATTCAGGGGGGACGTGATGAGAAGTCAGATTAGAGGTGGGGGCAGGGTCTCCCTAACCTGGGCAACTGCCTCCTGGCGGCAGTGAGGAGCCGAGGAGTGGTTTGAAGCATTGCGGGACGGAGTCAGGTCAGGGCTGCCCGAGGAGGTGGGCTGTGTCGCAGACGCCGGAACAGCAGGGCCTTTTGAGAGGCGCTTTGAGGACGAGCCCCATGGCTGCCGTCCTGATTTGCCCCGCCTGCCGGGCCTGCCCAGATCACATCCTGTCCAGAAGAGCAAGTCCATGTGGGATGAGAAGGGTTCTCGTTAAGCTTCTGCACCAAGTACAGAGCAGGTCGTCAGTCGGACAGCACAGGGCTGCCCAGTGCCCAGCGCGGATGCCCAGACTGTGGCTAAGGCAGCGTGCGCTGTGTCCCTGGAATAGTCACTGCCTGTGTGTGGCCTCCAGGAAGCTCCCTCGGCTTCACATCACTCCCTCTGTCTGCAAGCCAGGCTTTCTCTGTGTTGTCCAGCCTCTGCCCTTGCTGTTGTCACCTCTCCTGCTTTGTGACACACCCAGGCCTGTCTCTGTCCTTCATCTCTGCCCAGTCACACCTTCCGTCTGAGTGCGTGCGTGTCCTCGTGTGCTCTGTCTCTGTCTCTTCCCTCTCCCTGCCCCTCCCTTCCTCTCCCCCATGCCAGCCCTCCAGTCCTTTGTCTCCCCAGCTCTCCGCTCCTCCCCAGGCCAGTCTTCACTGCCCCCGGTTCTCTCCCTCCCAGACTGCCCGGTCCCTGGGCCTGACCTGGAGATCAATCCCACTCTGGAGTCTCTGTGTCTGAGCATGACAGAACACGCCTTGGGTGGTGAGCATTTCCTCTTTCCCTGACCCAGCTCCCACCTACCCAGCAGCGTCTCCACCTCTGAACTGAGCCACTCAGAGTCATCCTGAGGGGTCCCGAGGGGAGGCCGGACTCCAGGGAGGGCCTGACTGGGATGACAGGCTACCTGAGCGCCTTTCCTCAGGCCTCCCGCCGGCTCCTGATCTTCCTCCCTTCCTCCCTTTCTTACCGCAGATGGGACAGACAAAACCTCCACCATCTGACAGGACCCACAGCCCAGCGCACCTATAGGCTCCCTGGGCGGCGGGCGGGGGCCAACCCCCAACGGGCTTCTCGGCAACAGCGAGCGGGTGGGCTGGCTCAGCTATACATTCTAATATTTTTCTACTCTCTCACCCTTTTAACTTTTGTTTAACATTGGCACACGCCTTGCTCACTCCCAGGCCCGTCGAGGGATCTCTGCTGAGGCCCAGGGAGGTAGGGGGCAGCCAGGATGAAGGGGGCAGGGACTGGCCAGCCTGCCTGGCCCCTCCTTCCCTCATCCTCTACCTGGCCCTGTCCCACCCTGCCTCCTCGAGACCGCCGGCCGCCTGCCCCTCCCGGGGGAGCAGCCTCCCCGTCTTCTGGGGCCTGCTCAGCACCATCTGACATCTGGGGAGGGACAGCGAGGTAGATAACCTGCTCTCCTGAATGTCATTTGAGAGGAGGAGAGGAGCCTCCTCCCACCTCCTCCTTCCCATTCCCGTCATGCCCCGAGGACAGGAGCCACCCTCCTCTCACTCACCTCCTTTTGCCCTGTTTATCAGAGGTTCTCTACAATTAATTTCTTAGGCCTATTTAAGATACATATTTATATAGTTCTTAACGGTTTTTCTCTCTGATCATTCCCTCTCATTTTTAGAATCCCCAGGCCTCTCTCTGAGCCAAGAAAGTGGCAGGGGGAGCCTGAATTTTACGAGGAGAGAGGGCAGAGCCCCCTCCTCCAGACCCCCTAGCCCTTCCCCATGCCCCCAGCCCTGGCTGCCCTGATGCAGAGGTCGAAGGCGGGGAGCCGGGGCACCAGTGAGGTCAGGAAGTCTGTTGCCTTAACGTCCCCTTCCCCCACCAACACACACCCTTCTCCACTCCCAGGTCTGGGTGCTCAAAGACTTGGGGGTAAGGAATAGGGAAAGGGGATTGTTTGGTTTTTGGTTTCTTTCCCCATCGCCCCTTTTCTTTTGACCTTCCCCCACCCCCCATGCTGTCATGACCTCACTTAAGTGGAACACTATATCATAACCCAGAGTCGTCCCGGCCCCGCAGTCACACAGATCCTCTGGTCCCTGTTCCTACTGAGGGGTTGTGCTGGGGCCCAGGTGGAGAGAGAGGATTTGGGGGTTCAGCCTATGGGGAAGCCAGGGTCCCCTATTCCAACCCCCTCGTCCCCCTCAACCCACTCCCCTCACTGGGACATTCTCAAGCTTTTCACACCGAAAAGGAAAAAAAAAAATGTTATTTTTAGATACATTTTATGAATAACTTTTGTTATGAATATGGCTGGTAACCATTGTGTATGTTATTAAAGATACAAAATGTTGGGAAAAAACAAAAAACCAAAAAAAAAAATTTTAAAACCACCGCCCTCCCTGCACTCTCCCCCCATTCCCCACCTTCTTGCCCCTGCCCACCTGGTCTGGACCTCCCTCAGCTCTCAGCCCAGGCAGGGGGAGAAAGCCAGGGGCTGGGGTGGCCCTGGGGACCTGCTACAGGTCCCCACCTCCTCTCCCAGTGCCGGGCTGGGTGGGGCGTCAGGTTTATTTATGTACCTCTTGCACACTCATCAACCTATGCAAGTCCCCCGCCCCGGCCCCTCCATGTTTCTGTGCCTTTGCTCGCTCCCCTCAACCTCCCAGGGCTTCTCTGATCCCCTCCCACCAGCCCCAGGACATGGGATGGACAGGGGCCACCTCATTTGGAAACAGCAGGGTGTTCCTCTTACAGGACCCTCACCTCCTCCCAGCCAGTCCTGTCTTGTTCACTTGTTCAGGGTGCGCTGGCTCTGCCTGGCCCTGGGAGGGGGCGAGGGACACCTCCCCACACACAACGGGAGGCAAGAGCTGCCCACCCCCCCGACCTGACAGCAGAGTGTGCAGGACGCAGGCGGCCCCACTCTGATGGGCAGGACCCTGATCCTCTCCTGCCCTGCCCCCCCCCCCCCCCCCCCCCCGGGCCCCTCCACCATGGTTTCACCCTCCCTTCTGTCTCCAGCCCCACTGGCAGAATCAGCTTTGAGTAACTGTACAGTGTTTCTCGCTGTTGGAGAAGACTTATTTGTTGGAGTTTCACTTGTTTAATGGTCTGGGCTTATTTTGGAAAAAAAAAAAAAAAAAAAAAAACCAAAAAAGGATTCTGACCTTTGTTATGCTACATTTCATGGAAAATCTAGTGGTCCTGTCTCTGTGGCCTTTGCTTCTATCCCTTAAGCTGGGGCCATGGAGCACACAGGGTAGGTGTGGGGAGGGGGAGGAGGGGTAGGCGGAAGGAGACCCCAGGGCCTGGGACCGAAGTAGAGAGAAGTCGGCTTTATTAACAGCGAAGGTTTGGAGGAGGGGAAGGGAACAGACAAAGCGAGGGGCTTGCAAATAGAACACTGGAAAAGCGCCTTCCTGCGCGTCATCATCATGTCTGTGCCAGTCCTGAAGGCCCTGGGACTCAGTCACTGTCGCTGTCGGCTTCACTGGAATCAGAAGCTGCAGCTTCACTGCCATCCTGAGCTGAGTGCTCACTGCCACTGGGGAAGGGACTGGCGCTGCGGCTGCGCTGGCCACCGCCATCACTGCCGCTGTCTGAATCGTCACTGCCACGGGCCCGGCCTCTGTCCTCCTCATCAGAGTCAGCGTCGTCCTCCGAATCCGCGTCACTGCCGAAGATCTCCTCTTTGTCCCGGGCAGCCCGGGCCTCATCCTCACTGCTCTCCTCCTCACCGCTCCCACTCTTGTCACTCGCCTCGTCCCTGTCACCTTCCTCCCGTTCACTCTCACTGCCTGAGCGCTCGTCCTCACTGCCTTCCTTCTCGCTGCTGCTGTCCTTCTCTCGCTCGTCATCTGTAAGGGAGCAGCGAGAAGTGAGGCCCAGCTTTCCAGCTTCCCAGGGCTCCCAGGGGTTGGCCTGCCCAGCCTTACCTGAGCCCCCAGCTTCTTTCTCTTCTGTTTCCATCTCCTCTTCCTCTTCCTCCTCGGGTTCGTGGTTCTCCAGCTGGGCCTTCCGTGCCTCCTGGAAGCAGCAGGGTTGAGGGGAAGGAGGGTGTTCTATGGGGCTTTTGTCCTTCTCCTCACCCACCACCCTCCCCACAGGTGCCCTGGGCCAGGGTCGCCTGTTACCTGGGCTTCCAGTTCCTTCTCGTTCATGTCCCGATGTTTGACCACAAGCAGGGCATTGGTACCTGACTGGACCCCAGCTTTGGCCCGGCGCTTACTCAGGCGGACCCTGCAGTGGGCGAGGCGGGGGGGCAATGTGGAAGATGTGGTTAAGGACCCCCAATGGGGGATCTGGTCTGACTTCGTTCTTACTACTTCACCAAAGCTTAGCCCACAACAGACCAGGATAAGTGCAGACTGAATAAGGGAGACGAAACTCAGGAGGTGGGACAGGACGATAGTTCCAAGAGCCCAGTTCGGTTGCCCTGCACTAAATTTATAAAGTATATATACACATATTGCACAGACAGAGATTTTCATGTGAATTAGTTACCACTTAAAAAGCAAAATCTAAGCTTCTGGATTTCTAGTTTGTAGAAAAGAGGAAGCTATGGCCTCACTGGGCTGTTGCGCCCCCGAAACATAGCAACAAAGGGTTGGAGCCCTTTGCTGGGCCGTGTCGTGGTGTCCCTTGGTTGCCAAGAGCTCCAGCTCACACACACCCCAGCAGACCACGGTGCCTTTTACATTCCCTGCCTGGCTTACGGGATCAGAATTTGTGATCTCAGCTTTAAGTAGAAACTCAAGGTCACACTTTCTTTCCCAACCCTTACCCCAAGGGCCCCAGCACAGCAGTCAACTTTTAGCCATCAGGGAAAAGTTGGGGGAGGGGGTGTCAGATTTTTGAATTTGGGTATCCAGCATCTCATTTAAAACATTGATGCTAACTGTATGTATTGCTCCATTCTTCGGCTATGTTACTTTCACGTGAAGTCTCTTAATGTTGGGAAACTTGGCTGTCTACCCCATACAAAAGCTCTGATGTCTCCAGTGTTAGGTAAAGATTTTCTCTGGGGTCTCACATTAACACCAGGTCCAGGCCACTTGCATGAGCCAGCTTCTGCTGCTCTTGCTTACTAACGCACATGACAACTCCTTAGGTACAGATGACCTCCAGGGTGGCCCTTGCACACGCCATAGTCTTAATTCTGTAACATAGGGCCGGGCTAATCTGAGATAGGAGTGTGCTGAGTACCTAGTCTCCAGTTCATTGTAGTAGACGCCATCGCCCTCTCGGAAGATGAAGAAGTAGTTTTCCTCGTAGCCCTTGCTAGCCTTGTTCTTCACGTTCCAGTTGTACTCGCGAGCAATCTTGTAGTCATACCTGAGGATGAGGGGACCAGGGTCAGCCCCATTTCCTCCCTATCAGAAAAGGAGGTACTTCTCAGTCCCCAAAACCTCCCCCCAACCCACGCACACATCATCTGGTGCATAGTCCATCTCCTCTTCCTGGTCCCGCTTTCGCTTCTTCAGCGTCTCCTCCACAGGCAGGAAGTAGGCCACAAACTGGTTCCCTTCCTCATCCATCATGCCTCTGGTTGGGGGAAGGGGAGGAGCAGTGAAGAGTGACAAAGGGGCAGTAAGGAGCAGGCCAAGGTGGGTGCCAGGGCCACTTACCTGATCATGGCCTGAGACATCATCTCCAATGCAGCTGCACCACTCGTGTCCTTGGGGGCTGGGTCTGAGTCAAAGATTACCTGAGCACACGGGTTGATCCACATCTGGGGGGTGGACAGCACTGGGGTTAGACTGGGACAGGCAGAGATGGCAAGCTAACCCTCTCTGCCTCCTGCCCTGGGTCTGACCTTAAAATCTGGGAAGACAGGCATGACCTCCACTGGCGTCACCCGGGGCTTGCTGTAATGCTGGGAGATCTGGTGGAGGCGAAAACGGTGAGGAGGACGCAGAGCTCCAGAGCCACACCTCTGCCTCCCCCATCCCAGTCCCTCAATTACCGATTTCTGGGCATCCTCAAAAGTCTTCTCAATGGCTGTGATCTGGCTGTCCCTGTCTTTGTAGATTTCTTCCTCAGTGAACTGCTGCTTCACAGAAACTCCAATCCTAGGGGTCAAGAGACAGGCCTTTAGGGGCCACTGGACACAGCTGAAGTCTCCACGTTCCCCCTCTTCCCACAACTTACTTGACCTCAGGCTTCTCATTGGAGATGCCGTAACGGTTGAACTCGGTTGAGATGTACTCTGTCTTCCGCATCCATGGCACCACCTTTGCGTGCTGCTGGGATCTGGGGTGGGGGATCAGGTGCCTCAAGACTCCATCACCCTCCTCCCATCGGAGCCAGTCCCCACTCAGCACCCCCTCACCTCTTAGAGCTGGTGGGGGCCTGAATCTCCTCTTCCAAAAGCTTCTCATCAGCTGGATCTAGGAGTACTAGAGGGGAGCAAGGGAGCAGGAGCCCATGAGGGAGGCCCAGGCCCGGCCTCTGCTGCCCTAGAGCACGCCCTCCCCGCCTCCCCACACACCGTTGGGGTCAATGCGGTAGGTATCAGGGTTGATGAGGTCGATGGTGACCCCGAGGTCTGGCTCAGTCAGGAGGTCATGTTTGTGCTGTTTCTCCAAGGAGGTCGCCTTGTACTGGACGAACCTGGTGGGGAAACATGCCCATTATGGTTTCCTGATTCCAGCCTTCTCCCTCACATCCCTGCTTCCCAGAGGCTCAGCTTCTCCATGGAGGAACTCAGAAGGGAGTTCCTCCATGCTGGAGCCAGAAGGCTGGCTCTCCAGTGGAAAGAGACTTGGACACTGCTTGCTTCATTCATCAACAAATACTCTTGGCGCGCCTACTACCATGTGCTAGGGACGACTCCAGGCCCCGAGGGAGCAGTCACCAAGAACAGCGGTCCTTGCCCTCAAGGACCTCATGTTCTAGATGAGCTGTCTCCCCACCCCGTCATCCCCATCCTTCTCACCTGTTCTGGTCGAAGGGGTAGGTGATGAACTTGGGGTCGAAGGGGATGTCAGGGAGGCTATTGCAGTACTTGACTCGGCAGACCACTCCAGACCTGGGAACACAGCGGCTCAAGACCTGGCCCCCGCCGCCCCACCTCTGCTCCCAGCCCCCGCTGGCCCCCCGTTCCTGGGAAAGCACAATGGGGCTCACCTCTCAGGCAGAGTCCGGTGGGAATTGGGCCTGGTGGGCAAGAGAGAGAAAGATGGGAAGGACGGGACCGACAGGAGAGTGAAGGGGGCTTCTCCAAGCTTCTGAGAGAGGGAGGGGGTGACAAAAGCTCACTCCTTTTGGTGGGGGCGCTCCAAGCGCTTTAATGGAGGGAGCCAAATATTCAGTTCCTTTCAGATAAAGTGTCCCTAAATGCTTTAGCGAGTGGAGCCAAGCGACCAATCTCTTTTGAAGGAGGTGTCTTCCAAGTGCTTTAATGAAAAGAACCACATACTCCACTGTTTTTAGGGAAAAGGGTCTCCAAACGCTTGACTCAATCCCTGCTGCATAAAGTCTCCAAGAGCTTAATCCCTGAACCCCACGGCAGAGGAGGAGGGGGCAACACCGCGTCCTTGGAGGAACCCGCCCCTCTCCGTCAAAGGTGAGCCCTCCGTGACGTCACGGCGTTTGCAACGAAGGTTTGACGTCACAGGCAAACCTGGGGGGCCGGTGACGTTGTAGGCAGACACCCGCACTCGACCCCCAGCCTCGCCGAAACCTGGAGAGACCTAGAGGAAAGCGCTGCAGCCGGCGGCGCGGCGTCTACCTGTGGCCATCCTCCCGCTGGGCCTGGGTCTGGATGGTGGGCGCCATGGCGACGAGGCGACGGCAGCCCGGACGCGATCCTTGCCGAGTCGCGGGGAGACGCTGAAAGGCGTTCCGACTTCGGCGGACGCCGAGTACGAGGCAGCGCTCGGGCCGGCGCCGCTCTCCGCGGGGGCTGGGTCAGGACGAGGTGAGCTGCTGAGAAGAGTTCCAGTGGAGACTCAGGTAAACGCACAGGCAGCGCCGAGGACAGCCTCGCAGCTCCGGCTCCACCAACTGCCGCCAAGACGCTGAGGACCCGACAGGGCGCCTCAGGCCGCGAGGCCTTCTGGGAAATAGAGTCCGGCTCGGACCCGCACCCGGATTGGCGAGCGGCAGGAGGAAGGGCGGAGCGAGGCAGGAAGAGCCTCTTGTGATTGGTGAATTGGTATCTCAGTCTGGATTTCCAGTGTTAGAAGGTAGGGCGCCTTCTTTCCTCCCATTGGCTGAGTTTCCTGGGAGGCGGGGCTAACCAGCAAACAGGGCCTAGAGACCAGACACTAAAAAAGAAGCCGGGAGAGACGCACTTGTGACGCACTTCCGAGGCGCTAAGCGAGGAAGATGGCTGCGTCCCAGCAGCAGGCTTCCGCGGCTTCCTCTGCTGCTGGTGTGTCGGGTCCTGGTTCGGCGGGTGGCCCGGGTCCCCAGCAGCAGCCGCAACCACCGGCACAGCTGGTGGGGCCTGCCCAGAGCGGGCTTTTGCAGCAACAGCAACAGGACTTCGATCCCGTGCAGCGCTATAAGATGCTCATCCCGCAGCTGAAGGAGAGTCTACAGGTGCTTGGCCGGGAGCTGCGAGAAGCTAACGGGGCTTGGCTCTCGGACTCCAGGGGGGCGGGTGGAGAGTCGTTTAGTCAGGAAGAGAGCGCAAGGAGCGTTAGGCAGGGAGCAGGAGTGAGACGGCCTGCTCCTGATGAGGCCCAGGCGAAGCTCTGCGGACTGACAGTCTGAGGCGGGGTCAGCGCGGATGTTGAGCCTGGGAATGGCCGGGACTCGAGTGGGAGGGAGTTTAAAGGAGAAACCAGGCTCTGGTGGTTAACGCCAGAGGAAAGGCCTGGTCTGTGCAGAGATTCTGCCCGTGATTGGTGGGTGTGGGAGGAGGCTATTGGCGAGAGCCCCAGCTGAGAGCGGTCTCTGGGAAAATACGGTGGTTATTGCTATAGAGGAACGGAAGCGGGGGCCACTCTGGAGTGACAGGAGGAGAAGTGCCAAGTGAAGAGGAGGCCGGAGATTGGATGGATCTTAAGGAAGAGTGTAGATATACCAAAGGCGTCCCCTTCTGTGTCTCCATCTCCCGCATCTTTTTTTTTTTTAACTAGACCTTGATGAAGGTTGCAGCCCAGAACTTGACTCAGAACACTAACATTGACAACGGACAGTGAGTGTAGTCCCCTTTCCCCAGGATGTCCTCCTATCTCCACCCCAGTCTTAGAAACTCATTCCCTGAGCCCAGCCAACCTTCCCCAACCCCCACCTTTCCTTCTGTTTTCAAGCCCAGCTCTCTAGCGCCCGGCCTTGTTCTTTTTGCTGCTTCTGCCACTAACGGTCCCCTAGGCCCTGCCTTGGGGCTCCTGAGCCTATACCTGCTTTCCTGATGATACTTGGTTGGGTAGACACTGATGTCCCAGAGATTGGCAATCCCTACCCCAGTCAGCTTCTTCTCCTGGGCTATAGAAAGAGCAGCGACGGACCCATGCAGCGCTTTGACAAGTGTCTGGAGGAGTTCTACGCCCTCTGCGACCAGCTGGAGCTCTGCCTGGTAAGGGGCCTCCCAGACACTGAGTGGCCACCACTCTGCCTCAGCCCCCGGGGTCCTCAGGAACCCTCGTTCAGTCAGTCAGCACAGACTCACTGTGCATTTCCTGCGGGCTGGCCCTGTGCTTCACCTCATGCTAGGGACACAATGTTGCCCTGATGGTTGCCGTCAGAGAGTTTCTACTTCAGTGGGGTGACGTACATCCCCGAACAGCGACAGTTCAGAGTGGTCAGGGCTATAATGGGAGAAGCCCAGGACTATGATGGGGGAAGTATAGGCAGAGGGGTCTGGACTACAATGAGGAAAGCTCAGGGGGCTGTGGCAGCCCAGAGAAGGCCCCTGGCCCTGCCTAGGGAGAGAGTGGCTCAGGGAAGGCCACTGGTGGAGAGCACCTCTGAGCGGAGGCTGGAACAAAAATGGAAGCAGGGCAGGACTTGCGAGGAGGGCACATTCCTAAGAGCACAACCTCTGGAATCAGATGGGCCACCAGGCTCTCCCTGAGCCTTGAGTTCCTCCTGTGGAAAATGGATTTTCAGACAGTCTCAGCAAGATCCTGCATGCAAAGTACTTCCCGTGATACCGGGCACCTGGCAGATGTTTCATGTGGCATCATGGTCTTTATTTTGAAGGAAAAGTCAGAGTTTGAGAAGTCTGGTAGTAGAAGAAAGGTTTTCCAACCAGAAAGGAACAGCTTCTGCTTTAAGTTCCTTTTAGGAACGTGGTAAAATTCAGTCTCGCTCAGGTTTAAGTGGGGCTTGTTGCATTTTGAAAATAGCTGAGGGCAGTGGGGAGCCATGAAGGATTTCAGTCAAGGAAGAACATGGATCCATTTGCTTTTTTAAGGAATGTGTCTCTGGCTTTCACATGAGAGATGGGTTAGAGGGGCCGAGAGTGGAGGCTGGGAGCCCAGGGAGGCAGCCATGGGAGGATTCCAGTGGGCTGGGTCCCACCAGGGCGGGGCCCTGAGGAGGTGGGGGAGGGCAGATGGGAGGGAGGCTCAGAAGGCATTGTGGACAGGCCATGGCTCTGCCAGGCTGTGCACCATCTGAGGCCCAGGGCTCTAGCTGGAATGGTAGGGCCATCCCGGGACAGGGACCCAGGAGGAGGAGTGGTTTGAGGGCGGAGTATGAGAGCTGTGGAATTTCAGGAGAGGCTGGGGACACAGATGTGGTGTCATCAGCTCAGAGGTGGAAACTGAGTGGCATGTGTGGGCGAGACAGCCTGGAGAGGGCATGAGACCGAGAGGAGGAGACGGGACCTGGGAACTGCCACGTTGAAGGCTTGGCTGGAGTAGAAGTCCCTAGAAGGAGCAGCCAGAGAAGTAGGAGGAAACTCAGGAGCAGGTGCCATCAGAGTCCACTGCCGGCTCCCAGCTTGTGGTCAGGACCAGGACGGTCACAGCAAGGGCACCTGACGTTCATTAGTTAGCACTTAAGTGCTGTGCCAGGAGCCGTGTGTGTCTCACGTGCTATTCTCCTCTTATGGCGTAGCAGAGGTAGTGATGAAACCCATTTTCCAAAGGAGGAAACCAGCTCAAGAGGGATAGCCGCATGCTGAGGTCACCTAGCAGGTGGCTGGCAGGGCAGCTCGGACCCGGCGACCCTGGGAGTGCAGAGGCTAAGCAGGCTACCCCCGCCAGCCCTCGGGGTGGACGTGGGAGTCCCCAGAGGGAGGCTGACCGGCACCTCGCCTGCCTGTCCACAGCGCCTGGCACACGAGTGCCTGTCACAGAGTTGCGACAGTGCCAAGCACTCTCCCACGCTGGTGCCCACAGCCACCAAGCCGGACGCGGTGCAACCTGACAGCCTGCCCTACCCGCAGTACCTGGCGGTCATCAAAGCCCAGATTGCCTGTGCCAAGGACATTCACACGGCTCTGCTGGACTGCGCCAACAAGGTCACGGGCAAGACGCCGGCACCACCCACGGGCCCCGGGGGCACCCTGTGAGCCGGCGCGGCTGGGAGGGGGCAGGAGGGGGGCGGGGGACAGGGAGGGAATGAAGAGTGGCCTCAAATCAGCCTTGTGTCTTTTTTCCCCCTGCACAGCACGGCTGGAGCCAGCAGGGGGCGGGCGCAGCCAGCAGGCTGCACACAGGGCGGGGCCTGGGCTCCTGGCTGCCGGCTGGCGCGCGTGGACTTTGGACTGTGCCTGGTGGTGACCTCTTTCATGGGTTCTCCGCCGACCTGGCCTGGGTGTGGAGCCCTGTGTGGGCCCCTCGCCCTCATCCTTCCTTGATTCTGCCCCATTTTGGGGTGGTCTCTGTGTCTGCTCCTTTTTCTAGCTGTCCTCTGTGTGTCTCTACTGCATGTGGCTGTTGTCTCTCGTTCCATCTCTTTTTCGAGGCGCTCTCTCTGCCTCTGTGGTCTTGTGCCTCCCTGTCTCTCACCATCTCTCTCTTCCAGTCCCCTTTACTGTCTTCTGCCTCCATCTCCTAACTGGGACTCTGTCCTATGAAGCGGGCCAGATTCTGGGAGCCAGAACCTTTGGGTTGCCTGGGGTGGGGGAAGGGTCGCAGCCAAACCCAGGGATCCCCAGCATCTCCCATGTCAGCCCGGTCGCCAGGGTCCTTAGCTCAGGAAAGGAGAAGTTGCGAGGGTCTAGGCCCTGACCTCAGCACGCCTGGTCAGGGAGCAACTCGGGCCCCCACCCGTACCCAGGGCCTGCGTCAGCAGCACTCAAACTAGGGGCGTTGTGCAATCCGTGGTGAGGCCTGGCCCAGCTGGATGCCTGGGTCCCTGTATTTTTAGCCCCAAAGCAGAAGTGAAAAGGCCCCAGTAGGGGTGAATCATCAGTCCTGGGGAAGAACCCAGGCGCCTGGGCTGCAGCTCCGGGAAGCAGGCCTTGGGGAGGGGGCTTCAGGGAGGGGGTGCCCCACCAGGCTCCCCACTTCCCTCAGAGCAGGCTTTGGGGAGCTCAGCCATGGCCGTCAGGTCTGGGCAAGTGCAGGGCGGAGCTCCCAGCCCAGGCCCAGCTGGTGGGGTGTGAAAGGCTCAAGTGACTCAGCCTGGTTGTGGGGCCGCCCCACCCAGCACCTTCTGTGCCGTGGTTCCCATGTCTCCACCCAGGGACCTTCTGTCCTGGACCCCACATCTGCAAGGAAACCCAGGACCTGGAAACCTGTGATTCACCCAGAGCCCAGGTCCCCCCACTGGAGTCCCGGGAACGGCGAGCGTGTGTGTGTGTGGCACATCCCAGGAAGTTTCCCCGCCGCCTCCGTGTCCTTGACGTGCCAGGCACACAGGGCAGGCCTCGGGAGGGGCAGCAGCCCTCTCAGGCACTGGGGGGGACTTAGGGAAGCCACAGCTCTCCCGATTTGCCGAATCAGGCCCCCAGCTCCCTCCCCAGATCGTCCAGGATGCTCTCCTTCACTTAGAGGCCACTGCTGGTGGACCTGACTCCCGTCTACAAAATACTTTCCCAGCGACATCCAGATTCATGTTTGATCGACTCCCTGGGGACTATAGCCGAGCCAAGTTGGCACATAAAACTGACCATCATAATCTGTTCCTTGTCACCCGTACCTGTCTCCTGAACTGTACTTAATCTCCAGGTACAGCAAAAAATAAGAACAAATCTTATTTCCAGCTAACATGGTGCAGTTACCTATGTACAACCAAAAATGCACTTGTTCCCCAGAAGAGCCCACCGCCCTCCAGCCTGGGGACACACACCACGTACTGGTGGAGATGTGACAGTCCCCGGGGCACACTCACAAGACAGGTACAGCTGGCCCCGTGAGGCGGAGTCAGCAGCGGCACACACAGGTGGGGGCATGACCTCCCGGCACCATGACCCAGGGCCCAGCAGTGCCTACAGCCACGCCCAGGGAGACGGCCGGGACACCAGTGGGCAGCCGGGTGATGGATGCACAGTTCACCAGCCACGTCCGGGCTGGCAGCTGCGCACCAGGAAGCTGAGTTCACTTAAGAAACATTTATTGAGCATGTAGTGTGGGCCAAGCCCTGCACGTTGTGCCCGAAAGATCTCTGCCTTCCTGGAGCTGGGATTCCAGTGAGAGAGTTAAGTGGGATCAAGTGAGACAGTCTCAGCTAGAAGTTCCCAGAAGAGACAGAAAGCAGAGAAGCGGGAGAGACCAGAAGTGGAGAGAGATTTATAACAGCAAAAAAAGAATGGTACTTGGGGATAAATCTACACAAAGGCAAGATTTGCATATGGAGGACTGTGTTACTTCACTGAAAAGCATGAAATAAAGTTTGAGAGCTTGGGTTGGGTAGTGGTTCGTGGGTATTCATTATTATGGTCTGTAAATAGATGTTACAATGTATTTATTTGTTAAATAGATGACAAAATTATTTAAAAAATTTTTTTTAATCCTTGGCTGAGGTCCTGAAGACCTCACTGAGAAGGTGGTATTGGAGGAGACTTGAAGGAGAGGGAGGAAGTTGTGGACATTCAAGGCAAGAACATTCTAGAACATTCTTGGTGAAGATTTTCACTAGATTGTTAGATCCAGGCGGAGATGGTGCAGGCTGGCGCGCAAGCACACACTGCAAGGAAGGGTGTGAGCTGCACAGCCACACGGCAACAGACCGTGGGGACACAGGCACACGCGACAGCCCTCAGCCCCAGTGGAGAATAGCATAGCCCACCACCCCACAGTCCTGGGGTCCCCAGGGTCTCTCTCCCAGTGACTGCCCCACAGACAGACTCTTAAAGGAACAATTCACCGTGTCAATAACAAGCAAGCCTCTAACCACCGCCTCACCCACTATCTCTCACCCCATCTCGCCCCACGGCAGGCAGACTTTGCCCATCACTGGCTGACTCAGCCCTCCCTCCAACTTCACCTTATCTACAGCGGCCTTGGCTGGGCCACGATAAGGCTTCTCAGGTGTGAGTGTGTGTGCCTCCGCCCCGCTCTGCCCGCGGAGGCCACCACGAGTGGTGACAGCGACAGGGACCAGGGAGCGCAACAGCCACCCTCATCATGCGCGCTGTAGACGTCAGGAACCAAAGTTCACCAGTTTCACTGCCTTGTGACTGCGCCACAGGGGAACCGCATCCAGACGGCGGCCTCCCACGTTCTCAGCGACACCCCGAATGAGGACACAGCCGCGTGGGAACACTGTTCACTACGTACCCCGACCTCCAGGGGCCTCTCACACAGCCACAGCTGCCTACAGTCACACACGTGCTGGCACGCACACTCGGCTTCCAAGTAGCGTGTGCCCAGATCCTCCTCGCAGCAGAGGGCAACCTCAAGGAGTCGCACCCAGTCACTTCAGACCCCGCAGTGGTTCGGGGCCACACAGAGCTGTGCGGGCAGTGATGTAGGTCACACGTTCTCGTGAAAGCCACCTCAAAGACAGTCACAGTGGCGCGCACACTCCCACGCCCAGAGATGGTTCAAGCAAGCAATCCAGGCAATCACACAGGCCCAGGCGGTTTCACACATTTGTTCACCCGGCCATGCCCTGTGGGACTGTAAGTACACAGCGCTCACACCTATGTCCCCAACTGCACACCCAGGCACGCCAGCCCTCACCCGCCCGGTCCTGCCAGGGCACACGCCCTCGCACACGCAGGACACGCACGATTCCCGCGTGTACACACGCTGGGCGCCCCACGCAGTGGCATCCTCAGCCAGCCCGCCCGGGCCGCGCGCGCCCGCGCCGTCAATCACGCCAGGCGCGCACACGGCCCGGGCACACGTGCCGCGTACACGGCCGCCGCGCGCTCGCCCGGCTCTCACACCCCCGCGTTTCCCGTCCCCGCTTGTTTTTCTGGAAACTCTGCTCTCCGCTCCCCTCCCCCTCGGCCGGAAGTGCTCGCCGTATTTTTAGCCTCTCTGGTTTCCGCCCCTTTCCCCCGCGCTCTGCCCGCCCAGGCCCGGCCCCCCTGCGCCCCGCGGGGGACCCCGGCCATCCCCTTCCCCGCCGTCATTCCAGAGGGGATTCCCGGCCGCCGCCGGGGCCACGGATTTTCCCGCTGGCGACGTGGGGAGCGGGGAGGAGTCCTGCCCGAACTTCCTCCTGGGCTGCGCCTCCCGAGGCCTGGAGCGCGAAGGATGGGGGACGGGCTCTGAGGTCGGAGGGAGGAGGGGCTGCGGCCCGCACGCCCGGGGCTGAGCGAGGAGGGGGCTTGGAGACCCGGCCCCCCGGATCTGAGCCAGGAGGCCGGGGCTCCTGGGTCCCAGCCGTCCGTGCTTCGCTGGGTGGTCGGCCCTGCCCGGCGCAGAGCGCCCCCTCCAGCCTCTCCGAGTGTCGCCCAATCCCTAGCGTCCCAGCTCTCGGCCGATGACTCAGCAGATGCGAGAGGGGAGGGGGTCAGCCTGACTCAGGGGTGGGAAATGCACCCCGACTCCAGAATCGAAACTGGAATCCCTCCTCCAGGATGGCGGCCAGAGCCGAGCCGGACCCCAGGGTGCCCTCCACCCCCTTTTTGCCCGCCGCCTTCGTCCTACGAGCAGCACGGGGATGTGGAGCCCAGGCGAGAAGCGGGTGCCAGGCACCTCCCCTCTCCCCCTCTTCCCGTTGTCCTCCCGGCTCTGTTTACAGGCGACAGAAGCCCTGGTTACGAGAGGAACCCGGGCGTCCGGGTCGAGCCTCCTCGTCACGGCTTCCAGGAAGCCCCCCTCCCCCGCCCCTTGCGAGTGAGTCACGGGCGAGCGGGAGGCTGCGATCGTGCCAAAGGCGCCCGCAGCTCACGGGACCGGCCGGGAAGGCCCCTCGACCGAGAAAGCGCCGCACCAGGGATTCCCCTGCGCTCGGTCCGACGAGGCCAGGCGGCGTGCCTGGGAGAATCTCCTCACCTCAACACAAACCCCCAGTCGCAGCCTGCAAGCATCAACTTTCCACCATCATAAGCTGCGCTCCGTGGCAATGATTTCTACCCCCATATTTCCACTCAGGGCAGCCAGCTCACCAAAAGCCCCTTAAAAAACAAGTTTTGTTCCCAGATCGTAGCAGTTTTCACTCAGGGCGACCCCTTGACAATAAAAGACCTGCCAATGTGAGGAATGATCCTCGCGAGTTTAGAGTTCTCTCAAGGCACACCTTTAGAAGAGACGCAGCCGGCCATCAGTTGGGGATGACCCATTTCTTCCACCTCAGAGCAGCTTTCCTTCAAGGCAACCCTCCACCATAATAAAAGCTCTCCCCCATTCCGATCCTGAGTTTTCTCAGAGGGCGAGCTCTTAGTATAATTCAAGGCCCTGGTATCAGGCTGCTGCCATTTATTAACTGGTGAGTAACTTGGCCTCTCTATGCTTGGCTTTCCTCGTGTGTAAAATGGGCACAATAAGACCGCCTTGAGCTAATGTATGTAAAGCGCTTTCATACAACAGTGCCTAGCCCAGAGGAGCCATCACAAGTGTCGTCATCTGCTCGAGGGCGAGAGGGTACAGCGGCCCTGGGATTGGGAAAGGAGGTCCCTTTGCAGCCTCCTAGGTATCTGGGACCCCACCCACCCACCCATCGCGAGTGGGGGCGGGGAGGGCGGTCCAGGTCTCCAGATCTGGGCTGTTTGGGAGCGAGGGCGCGCCAGGCAGGTAGGTCACAGAGGAGAAATGCCCATCAGGCCTGTAAGTCTCCTCTCCACTTTGCTCCTACGGATTTCTGCCGGGGGTGGGGGCGTTGTTTCCCCCTGTTTTTCTCCCTCCTTTACTCTGATTCTTTACGCGACCACCCCCCACCACTTCTTGCTCTGATTTTTCTCGCTGGGACTGGCTCTGTCACGTCTTTTCTGTCTCTTTCTCTCCACCTCCCCTCCTGTCCTCACCCTGTCTCTCCCTCCCTCCGCATGTGTCCCTGTGTGTATCTGTCCCTCCCTCTGTGCGTCCCTCTCCGTGTGTGCTTTTCTCTTGGCGTCTCCCCATTTCGGTCTCTTCCCCTCTGCGCCTCTCCCCGCCCCCGTCCGTCCGTCCGTCTCTCGCGCACGCCCTCTCGGCCTCTGCCCTTGTCAGTTCCCCCGGGAGCCCTGCCCCCACCTCTGTCCCAGTTCCCTTCTCTGCACCTCGGTCTCCAGCCTTGAAAACTGGGCCGACACCCCCCACCCGCCGCCCTCTCCACGGGGTCGCCACCGCCCGCGGGCCCGGCTCAGGCGCGTCCCCGCCGGGGGCCGGGCGGAAGGGGACCGGTCCTGGGCCGGGCGGGCTGCGCTGGGGGCGCGCGTCCGGGAAGCGCCCCTCCTGGCCCCGCCCCCTCCTGGCCCCGCCCCCCCCGCGAAAGCCCTATAAAAACCCCGGCCCCTCCAACCAGCCGCAGCCTGGCTCCAGCGCTCCCACATTTGGAGGACACCCTCAGTCGATCGGCCGTTCGCGCCGCCATGGATCTCACCGCCATCTACGAGGTAAGCCCCCGCCGACCAGCCCCCGGGGACCGCATGCCTGACTCCCCCCTCAAACCCGGGCTCTCGAGCGCCGCAAACTCCGGCCCGGGCCCCTGGCTCCCTTCTCAAACTGGAGCTCTTTAGCGCCGCACACCCCGGCCCGGGGTCCCTGCCATCCTTCTCAGACCACTGTGACTCTCTGGAGGTGAAAATGGAGTCCACGACTTTCGGGTCTCGGCCCAAACCGGGGGGGGGTGCCCCTTGGAGATGGAAAGCTGGAAGACTCTTCTCAGGCTCGGGCTGTCTGGGGGCGGAAATGGCCCCACACCTGGCTTACCCCTAGTAGTTGCTGAGGGCGCGGTTTTGCGCGGAGGCGTTTCTGGAGCTGGAGTCGGGGGGTGAGGGGAAGCCGGCTTCTGGCTCTCCGCTCCCCGACCCCGAGGAGGACTCTGGGTACCCTAAAACCCAAGCGATCTGGACCCTTGGGGTAACTTTGCCCGCTCCTCCGGTTGTGAAACTGGAAACCCCTTTCACGGGGTCAGATCCTGAGAGGCCCAGAGGCTCAAATTTGGGGGACAGTGGTGTGCCCTGACTTTCGGGTCCCCTCTTGATCCAGCCGGGGATGCTGGGATTCCTGGGGCCCTTGGGCGAGGCTGCAGTCGCGAGTAAACTCAGAACCTCCTGATTGAGATCTCCGCGATCCGGAACCCCTGGGTTTCTGCGGGCGGGTGGGGCTCAGGCCGGGAGCCCACAAACCGGACTGGCAACCTCCTACGTGCCCTGCAGCTGGCACGGAGCGTCACCCTCCTTTTTCGGTGTCTTAACCGATCCCTGTTCCTACAGAGTCTCCTGTCGCTGAGCCCTGACCTGCCATCCGACCACGGAGACACCGAGTCCAGCCCGGGATGGGGCTCCTCGGGGCTGTGGAGTCTCAGCTCATCCGACTCCAGCCCTGTTGGGGTGGCGGCCCGCCTGCCTGGCCGCTCCACCAGCCTGGTGGAGGGTCGCAGCTGTGGTTGGGTACCCCCACCCCCAGGCTTCGCACCCCTGCCTCCCCGGCCGAGCCCTGAGCTGTCGCCCTCACCCACCTCGCCTACGGCGACCCCCACCACCTCCTCCCGCTACAAGACTGAGCTGTGTCGGACCTTCTCAGAGAGCGGGCGCTGCCGCTATGGGGCCAAGTGCCAGTTTGCCCATGGCCTGGGCGAGCTGCGCCAGGCCAGTCGCCACCCCAAGTACAAGACAGAACTCTGCCACAAGTTCTACCTCCAGGGCCGCTGCCCCTACGGCTCGCGCTGCCACTTCATCCACAACCCCAGCGAGGACCTGGCTGCCCCGGGCCAACCCCATGTGCTGCGTCAGAGCATCAGCTTTTCAGGCCTGCCCTCGGGCCGCCGAACCTCGCCACCACCAGCAGGCCTGGCGGGCCCTTCCCTGTCCTCCTGCTCCTTCTCGCCTTCCAGCTCCCCGCCACCACCACCTGGGGACCTTCCACTGTCCCCTTCTGCCTTCTCCGCTGCCCCTGGGGCCCCAGTGGCCCGGAGGGACCCCACCCAAGCCTGTTGCCCCTCCTGCCGAAGGGCCACTCCCAGCAGCGTCTGGGGCCCCTTGGGTGGCCTGGCTCGGAGCCCCTCTGCACACTCCCTGGGATCTGATCCCGATGAATATGCCAGCAGCGGCAGCAGCCTGGGGGGATCCGACTCACCGGTCTTCGAGGCCGGGGTGTTTGGGCCACCCCAGCCACCTGCAGCTCCCCGGCGACTCCCCATCTTCAATCGCATCTCCGTTTCTGAGTGACAAGTGCCTGCCCAGCACAGATCAGCTGGATCTCAA
This sequence comes from Equus asinus, assembly GCF_041296235.1. Classification (NCBI taxonomy): domain Eukaryota; kingdom Metazoa; phylum Chordata; class Mammalia; order Perissodactyla; family Equidae; genus Equus; species Equus asinus. The sequence goes on from NC_091815.1 coordinate 24,551,289, forward strand.
GGGGGGCCATTTCTCTTGTGCTGTGGGCTCCGCAGGGGCCCCCGGGGCTGTGGGGAACTGGGGACTCAGTCAAGTAACCCCTTGCAAAGTGCATTAACCCACTCCCCTGACGCCACGCTGGGGCCGGCCCCCAGTGTGCAAGCTCACTGCTCACGGTGTTGGGGGAAGGCGTGTTTCCTCGGGTCCTTCAAAGAAACAAAAAGATGTAGCAAATTTGAGGGAGGCAGCGAGCCCCCCCACCTCTCCCCTGCCCAATGCTGTGAATAATAGGCCCCGCCCCCCCCAAGTTTTCCTTGACCCTGAGGTTCCAGTGTCTGGTGGTGACTGGACACGCCTGGGGGGGAATCCTGGTGCTCAAATGTCCCCAAAGCAAGTAGCCAAAGCGTTGCCAACCCCCAGCCATCTGGCCCTTTATTTATGACGACTTTATTTATTCTAACAGATTTTATAGTATTTATATATATTGGGTCGTCCGCCTCCCTAGTCATTTTCTTCCTCCTTTTTGTAATATTGGAAACAATTGAATAATTATTGTTATAAGTATACTATAATATATTAAGTAATATATATTGTCAAAAGTTTATTTTTGTGTCTTCTGGAATTTTTAAATAAAAGGAATCTGTGTGGAAGCCGGAATCCTGGCTTTTCTGCGGTCAGGAGGCAGGGAGGAGAGGGGAGGGCGCTGGGGACTTTCTAGAAGCGGCGGAGTCGAGCCCAGGCTGCTCCGGAGCCGCCCAGCCGCGGCGCTCACCTGGCCGGAAGTGACGTCACCGGCCGCTCACCTGGGAGGGCGGGGCCAGGTGAGCTCACCGGGCGGGGCCGGGAGAGCCGGTTCCCGGGCTTGGGGGGCTCGGGCGTCGGCGGCCGGCGGACTCTGACCCAGCGCCCGGGCGGGGCCGAGGCGTTTCCGTCCCCACGGGGCCGCGGGCGGGCGGGCAGGACGGAATGTGCCGGGGCGCGGGCCCAGCGCGGGCGGGCGGCGGGGGGGGTGGCCCGGGGTCCCCGGGGGGGGGGGGAGGGCCTCCGCTTCCCAGGATCCTGGCGGGGGCGGCGGTGAAGCCTCAGGATTCCGGAATCGCGCCCCTGCGGCATCTCCGCGTCACTGTCGGCGACCCGGGGTTCTGCCCCCCGGGCGCTCAGGCCGAATCGGGGGGCGGGGGGCGGGGGGAGCGCTGAATCGTGGCCGGCTGCTTCCCGGGACCTCGCAGTTCCAGAACTTTCGCCCCCCGGGCCTCGAGCCGCCCGGGATGGCGGGCGCTCGGCGAGGGTGGGCCGCGGCGGCGGGCGGGGCCCGGGAGCGGCGTCCTCCGACCATACAAGGCAAGAGGCGGCGGGCAGCGCCCCGCGCGGGGGGAGCCCGGGCCCGGAAGCCGCCCCGCGTCAGCGCCCGGCCCCGCCCCGCCCCCTCCCCCGCCCCTCTCCCTTCTCCCCCCGCTTGTTCCTCTCCCCTCCCCCCCACTTCCCTCTCCTCTGCCCTCGGCCCTCCTCCGCCTGCGTCTCAGTTCCTCCCTCACCCTCTGCAACTCTTCTCCTTCCCCAGCCCGCCTGTCCCCTTCCCCTTTTAAATACCCTGCCCTTCCAGCCTCCATCCGCCTGTCCTTTGGACCCCTCTTCTCTTTCCCTCTAGTTCTACTCCTCTCCCTTTCCCCCCTTCCTTCCCTCCCCACCCTCTCCCCCCACCCATCCCCTCTGGCTAGTGTCCCCCTCCCCTTTGCCCTCCAGCCCATGCCCCTCCCCTCCTCTTGCCTCCTTGCCCTCTCCCCTTGCCCACTGGCAGGCCCCGACCTTTCATCTCCTCTTCCAGGAAGCGGCCCCCCCTTGTGGGAAAGGGCTCAGGTCCCCATAGGTACAAGAGGGTTGAGACAGACAGAAACGCAGAGGCCCAAGGCCATTGGGAGGCAGAGGGCAAGAGCAAGCCCTGCGGACGTTGACAAGCACTGAAGGGACAAGAAACAGACATCTCTGGTCCTTCCCTTGGCAACAACAAAAACCTCTCGTTTGAGACGACAGCACCGACCACCAGCCAGCGCTGCCAGACACCTGGGAGTCTCCTTGACTCCGCCTCTCTCTCAAATCCACATCCCAGGCGAACAGCAATCCTGTCGGATTCACCTTCCAAACGGATCTACAAGCCAGCCTCCCGCCTCCTCTGGCTACACCCCTGGTCCCATCCAGCATCATCTTCCCCCTGCAGCCCCTTCCTGGGCTCCTGGCTCAGGCCCCTGCTGCCCTCAGTCTGTCCCCACTCCCCCACTAGATAACGAAAGGGAACCTGTCATGACACCTGCGTCAGACCACATAGCCAAAGTCCTAAGTCCTCACCAGCCTACAGGGACTGGCTGTAATCTTTGGTCACTCTTGTGGTCACACTGGCTTCCTAGCTGCTCCACCAATACCTCTGACATTTTTCAGCCACAGGGCTTTTGCACTGGCTGTTTCTCTGCCTGGAAGAGTCCCCCAGGTGGCCCCGTGGCTCACTCCTCTCCTTCTGGTGTCCGATCAAATGTCTCCTCAGTGAGATGGTCCCTGACTGCTCTTATTGCAACCCACACCCCACCTCTCACTCCCCCATCCTCCCTACCTTCGGTCGTTGCTCTACTTTTTCCATGACATTGATCACCACCTAACATAAAAAATGCACTTAGTTCTTATGTCTGTAGCAATCTGTCTTCCCCCGCTAGAATGTCACATCATGAGGGGTACGGATTTATCTGGGTCCCTCCTGTATCGCCCACACCTAAACCGTAAACAGGAGCCGGTCACATAATGAATGTTCAGTAAACAAATTGATTCAGAAACGGAGAGGGGAAGAGGGTGTTAAAAAACTCCAAGACATACAAGAAAGAAAAATTAGTAACTAAACTTGTGATGATCATTTCACCATTTAGACATGTATCAATTCATTATGTTCTACACCTTGAATCAATTTAATGTTATTTGGCAATTACATCTCAATGAAACTGGAAGGAAAATCCAAGACAGAGAAAGAGGCAGTGCCATGTACAGTTTGCGGAGGATCCACAGCCTGACACATTTAGAGAAGTCTTACGCTGAGATTTGTAGACCCAAGGGAAGGCCCAGGCATCTAAGGGGCGATACCACCCTCTGGCGGCCAGGATAAAAACGGAACCTCCCCGCAACACACAACACTCGCTCCCTAAGCGACCGTCGCCAGAGTCCCAGGAGTCTTTCTAGCTGGAAAATTCCCAAGATCGAAATGTTCGAAAGAGGAAACTCTTAAGTGATGTGTGTTTGGGTTAATTTATAATATGCATCAATTTATAAAAACTGATAAGAGAAAACTAAAGTGCTCCAGGTGAGGATCGAACTCACAACCTCGGCATTGCTCCGCTCGCACTGTCATATAAGTACCGCGCGCTAACCGATTGCGCCACTGGAGCTCCGGCCGCACCCCTTCGCCGCGGGATCCTTCAGTTGTTCTTGGCCACGTGACTTCGTCGGACAGCCCTGCCTGGTATTGCATATGCAAATAGGAATCGTTGAGTTGGCCAATAGGAGAAAGAGCGTTGCCGGTTCCGGATTCTCACGCCTCCAAAGCCCTTGCTGTAAAAGGGAAAAGTCGGCCAGGCGTCTGGAATGTGGGGGTGTAGCCTGTCTGGGACCCGCCTTCTTATGAATATTCATAAGTCGGGAAGGACGGGGTCTTAACCCTTCGTTGCCGGGCCGGCCGGAAGGCGGCCCCTCCCCCCGCGGGCGGGAACAGGATATGAGGCCGGGCGGCTGGGGGGAGGGGAAGCCCCAGGCGACCGCCCCCCGCCCCACAGCTGGGACCAGACTCTCCCGCCACTGATGTGGCGCCGTCGCCGCCGCCGGAGCCCAGTCCCACCCATCCCGGAGCCTCAGGGGTCCAGAGTAGCGGACTCTGGCGCCCCGAATCTCTGCACCGCATCCTGAGACACCCTGAAGCCCAGGCCCCCACATCTGGCTAGAGGACCCCAGATATCCAGATGCCCAGCGCCCCCTCCTGGAGGAGCCGGAGTCCAGGACATCAGCCCTGCGCGACCCTGGAGGCCGGGCTTCCTGCACCCCAGTTTGAAGAACTTAGGATCCCAGACCGGACATCCCCTCCTGGGCTTCCCAGAAATCCAAGACTCCCGGGGGCTGGAGGAACTTGGGATACGGACTCCCCGCGCCCCAACCAGTCTATTTTGGGCTGAAGCGCCCACTGCTTCAAGGGGACCCAGGAATTTGGGACTCCCCGGCGCTCCCGCCTGGAAGTGGTTTAACTCCTGCTCCCAGAGTTAGGGGAACTCAGGAATCCGGGCCCCCCACGGCCCGATCTAGACGACTCAGGAATTTGGGTCCCCAGCACCCCCATCTGAGACTCAGGAGTCGAGGCTCCCAGCATCCCCCATTTAGAGGACCGAGAAATTCGGACCGCTGCACCCCATCCTCTAAGAGGCCCCGGATTCTGGTTCCCGGAGCCGGAGAGCCCGAAGTTGACGCCCCCGACTTGGAGAGACCCAGGAGTCCGGGCTCTGCGCCTCCCCGGAGACCGTGCCGGGGGCCGAGGAGGAACCGGGTGCCTCGGTTCGGAGCTGGAGACTCCTCGGGAGGTGAGGGGGGAGCTAGGGGCCCCGACGGGCTGGGGGAGGGGGCGGCGCCGCCGCCGCTGAACAATGAGGGGGCGTGCCGGCGGGGGGCGAGCGGAGGCGCCGGCGGGAGTTGGGGGCTGGCGGGGTGTGGGAAGGCGCTGGGGACCCAGGCTGCTGGGGGTTGGGGGGCAGCGAACGGATCGAGGAGGGACCGGCCGGAGGCGAGTCGAGGGCTCAGGGCCAGTGCCCCAAGTCGCAGCCCTCGGCGGGGGAGGGAGCCGTCTGCAGGACCCTGGCATCCGGTCCCCCAGCCTCCTCCGCCCTCCCCTGGGACCCCGCGGCCTCCCGCCCACGGCTTTTCCCAGCCCTGCCCCTCGCCTTCGGCTCCAGCCAGAGCGCAAACGTTCCCAGGATCCCAGAGCCTCCGGCCCCAGAAAGACCAGACTCAGCTTCGGCGACTCTTGCTCTCTTCCCTCTTCTTTGTCTCGACCTTTCCATCTTTTGCTGTATGTTCTCTCTCTTTGTCCCCCTCTTTCTGTCGCTTTGCCTCTGTCTCCCTCATCTGTTCCTCCCCGGGGCCCCTCCCCGGGTTTAGACCACACTCCTGATTCTCAGCGCCCGATCTGTGAGTGCGGCCGCGGTGAGGCCTGTGGAGTCCTGATACCCAAGAAGGGGGGTCTCTCTGCAGAAGCCGCTGAGCCGCTCAGCCATGCCCGAGGGAGCCCGTGGACTGAGCCTGTCCAAACACAGCCCTAGCCTTGGCCGTGGCCACACAGGTGAAGTGGGTGACTGTGCAGCTGTGTGTGAGACTCGCACAGGTGAGTGTGCAAGGGAGGGGCGGGGCCCGCGGGGGGGCCAGTCTTTCATTCAAGACGTTGTGCAGCCCTCTGTGGCTGGCCCAGTGCCAGGCACTGCGGGCCACACGGGGTGACCAAGACAGCCCCAGCCCTGCCCACAAGAGCTCCAAGTCTGGAGGGGGAGACGGACCCATCCACAAACGGTGACAGTCCAGAAGAGGAAGCCCAGGGCAGAGTGGTCAGGGCTGGGCTGGGGAAAGCGCAGGGGGCTGTGGGAGTGCAGTCTGGGAGGTCAGGGGAGGCCTCCTGGAGGAGGGGGACATCTGAATTGAGAATTGGAAGATTAGGAAGCATGAGTTGGGAAAGGCAAGGAGGAGTATTCCACACAGAGAGAACAGTATGTGCAAAGGCCCAGAGGTCAGAGGAGGCTGCCTATTTAAGTAACTGAAAGAAGATGAGTGTGACTGGAGTGTGGAGCATTGAGAAGTCTTGTAGCTATGGGAGGAGAGCAGACAGGAAAGCTCTCTAATGGCCACCTTGCTATCCACACTGTGGATCTGAGTTTGGACTTTATCTTGAGGACATGAAGACGTTATACTTGTGGGAGTGACAGGGTCAGAAAAGGAAGTTAATAAAGATCTCCCAGGCTGACACAGGGAGGTGGATTAGGGGAGTAGAGTCCAGAAGCCTGGAGAGAACGGGACTGGACCAGTGCAGGGAGAGGAGAAAGGAGCCCATGGGAAAGATGTTGACCAGGTGAGGGGGGGAGTGTGGGGGCTGAGAGCTCTCAGCTGGGGAGACGCCCTGACCTCCTGTACCACACCCCCAGCAGCTCCTGCAAACCCTGCCATGGCCTCCCCCCGAGGGTCTGGGAGCTCCACATCCCTGAGCACGGTGGGCTCTGAGGGGGACCCGGCTCCGGGGCCCACCCCAACCTGCTCAACCTCCAAGCCGGAGCCCCTTCCAGGGCCCCCCATCAGTCTGCATCTGTCGCCCATGGGGACCCCCAGTTCAGCAAAACCCTCGAGGCTGGAGCGTGTGGCCCGTGAGATCGTGGAGACAGAGCGGGCCTATGTCCGGGACCTCCGCAGCATCGTCGAGGTGAGGCAGGCGGGCACCCAGGCACGGTAGGGACCCAGGCCAGGCCCTCCGCCCCATAACCCCAGTCGTCCCCACAGGACTACCTGGGCCCTCTGCTGGACGGCGGGGTCCTGGGGCTGAGCACGGAGCAGGTGGGCACACTGTTTGCCAACATCGAGGACATCTACGAATTCAGCAGGTCTGGGGCTGGTGGGACAGGCTGGGGTGCTGGCTGGGCGGGGGGTGGGGGAGGGTGGGTAATGTCCTAACCCAACCTTGGAGCCCTATAGTGCCCTGTCCAGGCTGGTCCCTGGCGTCTCATGACATTGGGCAGGGATCATGATGGTGATTGAGGACCCAGAGTGGTGGAGGAGTGGGGTGGACAGGAGCCTGAGGACTCGGATGAGGTCCAGATATCAGGACGGGTCTCAGTGCTGTGATGGGTCTGGCGTCACGATGCATCCAAGACTCCTATGGGGCCTGAAGATCATGACAGCATGAGCGTTTGTATGACCAGCTCGTCCTGGGAAACCCCTCAGACCCAGACAAACCAGGATGCTTGGCCCCCCGGTGAAGAGGATGCTGGGGTCCACGGATCATGACACCTCTGAGTGTCTTGAGATTTTAAGATGATTGCAGGAGGCCTGAGCGTCACAACAGGATCTTGGGGTCCCAGCTCTGAGGGTCATGACACCCCTCTCCATGGGTCGTGACATGAGACCCTCAGGCTCAGGCTGGCTGTGCCGAGATTTCAGGCTGAGGAATGGGACACTGTCCAAGGGCAAAGTGATCAGGTTGCGATCGCCCATGCAGCAATCAGAGGACCCTTCCTCTGGATGTGACGTCCCCTTGAGAGGTCCTGGCGGCCAAGCCCCCAGCCTCCTGGTGTCTTCCCCTGGGCGGGGGCCGTGGGGCAGGACAGCCCTCACGCTTCCCCTCTCCCCACAGCGAGCTCCTGGAGGACCTGGAGGGCAGCGGCAGCGCGGGGGGCATTGCCGAGTGCTTCGTGCAGAGGGTGAGTGGCGGGCAGGTGCTCTCTTTCTCGGGGATGGGGTCTGGGTCAGAGGGGAGCAGGCCTGGGCTAGGCTGGAGGGGGGTCTTGGCGAGTCAGGAGTAGAGGTCTCCCTGACTCCCGTGTCACCCGCAGAGCGAGGATTTTGACATCTACACGTTGTACTGCATGAACTATCCGAGGTGAGGGGCGAGCAGCCCCTGCCGGGCCCCAGGCCGTGCCCACCAACTGATGTGCCAGCCAACCTCCCTCCTCCCCACCCGTCCAGCTCCAACCCCCGCCAGACCGTGACAGTAACCGACCTCTCCCCAACCCGCCCCGACCCCTGCCAGCCCCCGTTTCTAAGCCCCGGCCCCTCCCAGCCCTGCCTGCCGGAGCTGCCGGCCCCCCTGACCTGTGCTGTGCCCCCAGCTCCCTGGCCCTGCTCCGGGAGCTGTCGCTGTCTCCGCCAGCAGCCTTGTGGCTGCAGCAGCGCCAGGCCCAGCTCCGCCACTCGCTGCCCCTGCAGAGCTTCCTGCTGAAGCCTGTTCAGCGCATCCTCAAGTACCATCTGTTGCTGCAGGTCAGCGGGGGCCCTGGGGGCTGCTTGGGGAGGGCGCGGGCCTGTCCGCTGATCACCCCTGGAGGGTGGACCCGGGATGAGCTGGGCCTAGAAACTGAGCCAGCTCTAGGGGGAGGGGCTTGCTGGCAGTGGGGACAGGCACCCACTGTTCCCCTTTCTGTCTCTGCCTGTCGCCTCTGCTTTTGGGTCTCCATTTCTGCCCCTCCCGTTCTGTTTCTCTCTGCCTCTTCTCATCTCCGTTCCTTCTCCTTCTGTTTTTCTTCCCCTCCTGGGTGCCCGGCGGTGCGGGCAGGAGCTAGGCAAGCACTGGGCGGAGGGGCCGGGCGCCGGGGGCCGAGAGATGGTGGAGGAGGCCATCGTGTCCATGACAGCGGTCGCCTGGTACATCAACGACATGAAGCGCAAGCAGGAGCACGCCGCGCGCCTCCAGGTGGGCCCAGGCTGGGCGGGGCTGGCTGCGAGGCGTGGGCATGTGGGTTCTCCATGGCCGGTGGTCAGTGCTTCAGAGGCAGCCTGGGAGGGTGGGCTCGGACAGCGTGGACGGCGGCTAAGCCCCCGTCCTGGCGTGGCTGGGGCCCCACAGGAAGTGCAGCGGCGGCTGGGTGGCTGGACCGGCCCGGAGCTCAGCGCTTTCGGGGAACTGGTGCTGGAGGGGGCCTTCCGAGGTGGCGGAGGAGGCGGCCCCCGACTCCGAGGGGGTGAGCGGCTGCTCTTTCTATTCTCGCGGATGCTGCTCGTGGCCAAGCGCCGGGGACCGGAATACACCTACAAGGGCCACATCTTCGTGAGTGCAGGGATGGGGGTGTGGCCAGAGTGTCACCCGTGAGGTGTATTCTATATGCCTGGACCTGTACACCCAGAGGGGGTGGGGGCAGGGTCTGCAAGGAGGGACAGCCCAGCTTAAAAGGGCCGTGTTTTCTTGAGTCCGAGGATGGGAGCAAGGTTTAATAAGGAGGGGTGAGGCCAGCAGGATGCAGAGGTGAGGGTCTGGAGGAGAAGTATCCTCATGGGGGGAGCACATCTTGATCCAGATGAGGGTGAAGAGGGGCTGGTGAGAGACAGCAGAGCCCAGCCTGCTGGGGAGACTCAACGGAGGGAAAGGGGACCCACCATACAGCCTTAGAGGGCCAGCTTTGTGGGGGGTGGGGACCCGGATGCACTCAAGGGGCACATGACTGAGCCAGGGCTCTGAGCTTGCCGCCCGCTCTGACCCCTCACCCAGTGCTGCAACCTGAGCGTGAGCGAGAGTCCTCGGGACCCCCTTGGGTTCAAGGTGTCCGATCTGACCATTCCCAAGCACAGACACCTGCTCCAGGTGAGCATGGGGTGGGGCTGGGTGGGCAGGGCCCCCAGCCCCTGGACCGCACACCTGGCCCCCAACTTCACCCCCACCCACCCCCAGGCCAAGAACCAAGAAGAGAAGCGGTTGTGGATCCACTGTCTCCAGCGCCTCTTCTTTGAGAACCACCCTGCCTCCATCCCTGCCAAGGTAGAGCTGGGGCCCTCGGAGTGCGGGAGACACTCCCCTAGTGCTGAGACCCTGAGGGCAGGGGGCTCTCTGAAAACGTGCTAGTTAAATGGCACAGTTAGGCTGCCTGGGTTTGAATCCCATTTCCACCAGGTCCCTGCTTTGTGATTTTGGGCAAGTAACTGAGCCTCTCTGGCCTCAGTTTCCTCACCTGGAGGACTCATAGGACCGACCTCACAGGGTGGGTGTGAGGATTAATCGTCCCCAGTCATGTGACGTGCCTGACACGTAGCAGCGCCCGTTAGTGGGGCTCTGACTGGGGTGCCCGGAGACCAGCCCCCTCAACCCTCCTCCTTGTCTCTTTCAGGCAAAACAAGTTCTCCTTGAAAACAGCCTGCACTGTGAGTTAGGGCCTTGGGTTGGGAGCATGCGGAAGTAAGAGGAATTATTTTAAGAAAAAGCAGATTATTAGCCCCTAAATCTCTCCCCGCAGGTGCTCCTAAAAGTAAGCCTGTCCCAGAGCCCTTGACGCCCCCACTTGGATCTCCCCGACCTCGTGATGCTAGAAATTTCACTCCTGGACGAAGGAACACAGGTAACGGAGATGGAACCCTGAGCCCCCCCCGCCACCTTCTCCCCCAGGACTCAGGACTTGTGCCCCCAGCCTCCTGCTCCCCCAGGACTCAGGACTCGCACCCCCAGCCCCCTGCTCCCCCAGGAGCCTGGAGCCGGGCTCATAATGGTGTCTGATCTGCCTCTCCCATAGCTCCGTCCCCAGGACCCTCTGCTACCCGCCGTGGCCGCAGGCAGTCTGGTGAGTACCCACTACCAACAAGGGAACCAGGGATTGGGGTGGGGGCTGGGCACCTGACATCCCCGTGTCCTCCCCCCAGAGCCAGTGAAGGACCCTTATGTCGTGTTTCAACAGAATGGTAAGTGACTGCCCCAGCCCAGCCTGGCCCATCCCTGTCTATCTGTCTGTCTCTCCCCATGGGATGCCCAGTGTTCATCAGGGAGGGGTCATGGGGTGGCCCATCATTTAGAAGGAGTAACACTTGTTCCTGCATCTCACTCTTTTCTCTTCCTCGTCTCTCCATCCCCAGCTAAGCCTAGGCTCAAGGTAAGAAATATCCTGGGACTGGGTCTGGGGACCTGGGCTTCTGGGGCTGATGGAGGAGGAAGCTTGAGTTCCCACATCGTGGGTCTGAATGAGAAGGGGGCTGGGGACTGGACTCCCCTCTGAGGGAGGAGGGGGCTGGGGGCCCTCGGCTCTCGCCCTCCATCCTTTCCTTCCGCACAGCATGCTGGCAGTGAGGGGGAGCTCTACCCGCCCTTAGAGCCTCAGCCACCAGTTCCAGCTTCTGGACCCCCTGAGGACCTGGAGGACACTGGACCCCCCACACTGGACCCTTCTGGGACTTCCATCACTGAGGAAATCCTGGAACTGCTGAACCAAAGAGGCCTCCGGGACCCGGGGGTGAGCCGGGTGTCCCATCACCGTGTCCTTGGGGCTCTCAGCTTGGGTGGGCACAGACGGGGGGTAGGGGGACCAACCCACCCTAATACCTCTGGCCTCTTTCCTGGTGTTTGCTGCAGCCATCGCCTCATGACATTCCCGAGTTCCCCGGAGACTCCCAGGTGCCAGGCGACAGCGAAACCCTCACATTCCAAGCCCTGCCCAGCCGGGATTCGTCAGAAGAGGAGGAGGAGGAGGAGGAAGAGCTGGACATGGATGAACGGGGGCCCTCCCCACTGCACGTGCTAGAGGGGCTTGAAAGCTCCAGTGCTGAGATCGCTGACGCTCCCTGCCTTAGCAAAAACCCTGACGGGCCCAACCTCCCTGAAATTCCCGGCCTTTCTGAAATTCCCAGCATTCCCCGCCTTCCCAGTCTTTCGGACATTTCCACTGTTTTTGAAATGCCCTGCCTTCCAGCCATACCCAGTGTCCCTGACATTCCAAATCTTTGCAACGCTCCCGCCCTTCCCGCTGACTCTTGGCTCCAGGGACCTCTGCAGGAGCCGGAGAAGGCTCTAGCCGCCAGGAGAGAACTGTTCCCTGGCAGCACTTCTGGAAAACTGGGGGAGCCCTCCTCAGGAGGCAGGGCAGAGCAAGAGGAGGAGGAAGGGGTAGCATTCCCAGATTTCCAGCCCCAGGACATCCCCCGAGATCAGGGGTTCCAGGATGAGCTGCCATTTCGCTCTTGCTCAGAAATCCGGAGCGCCTGGCAGGCACTTGAGCAGCGGCAGCTGGCTCGGCCAGGTTTCCCGGAGCCACTGCTGATCCTGGAAGATTCGGATCTGGGTGGAGGCAGCAGGAGTGGCAAGGCAGCAGCCCCGAGTGCGGAGAGGGCGGCATCCCGGGTGCGAGAGCTGGCCCGGCTCTACAGCGAGCGGATCCAGCAGATGCAGCGGGCTGAGACCCGCGCCTCAACCAATGCCCCCCGCCGCCGACCCCGGGCTCTGGCCCAACCCCAGCTGGCCCCCTGCCTGCCCCATGAGCAGGCCGAGCCAGGTGAGGTCCGGGTGTGTGGTCGGCAGAGGGGCCCGCCCTGTGGCATCAGTCCTGACTCGCTCCTCCTTTCTCTGCATACAGGGCCCCTGCTTGCCTTTGGACACATGCTGGTATGTGAGCTGGCCCTCCCGCTGACCTGTGCCCAGGAGTCTGTCCCCCTGGGCCCCGCTGCCCGGGTTCAAGCTGCCACACCTTTGTCTAAGCAGCGAGACTGCCCAGATGGCCAGAGTCTAAATGTTTCAAATGTGCCTGAGCAAGACCGTCTAGGCACCCAGCTTCCAGCTGCCACCCCTTTGCCTGAGCAAGGAGGCCTCTGGAACATCCAGAGTCCAGCCACCACACCTTTGCCCAGGCAGGACTTTGGCCCCTTGACCGTCCAGATTCCAGCTGTTACAACTTTGTCTGATCAAGAAGGCCACCCGGAAATCCCGGTTCCAGGGACCACTCCTTTGCCTGAGCAGAGAGGCCCTGTGGATATACAGGTTCCATCTACCGCCTCCTTTCCTGAGCAAGGACACCACGTGGACATAGAAGTTCCAACCGCCCCAGCTTTGCCCGAGCAGGGAAGTTGTTCTCATGTCACGGTTTCAGCTACCACTCCTATGCCCAAGCGAGAAGTCCTCCTAGACAGCCAGAGCCCACCCAGCCCCCCAGTAACTAAGCAGGGATCTTCTAGCAATGCTCAGTTCCCGGCCGCTGTCTGCGGCCAAGCTGTCAGCCCTTTGCTTGTGCACAAAAGCAGCCTTGACCATCAGATCCCAGCCAAGACCCCAGTGCCCTTGCAGCATGACCCCCCAGACGTTCAGGTTCCGGGTACCCCACCTTTGCCTGCACATGGAGGCCACCTGGACTGTCAGATCCCAGCCAACGCTCCATCGTCTTTGCCCCAGGATCCCCCAGACGTTCAGGTTCCAGGAACCCCACCTTTGCCTGCACATGGAGGCCGCCTAGACCATCAGATGCCAGCCAACGCTCCATCATCTTCGCCCCAGGACCCCTCAGACCTTCAGGTTCCAGCTGCCACGCTTTTGCCCCAGCCACAAGGCCTCGCAGGCACCCGGATCCGAGCCCTCCCATCCTTACCCAAGCAGGGAGGCCTCCCTGACACCCAGGGTCCAGCTGCTGCACCTTCACTTCAGGAGCAAAGCCTTTCAGATCCCCAGGTCCAAAAGCGCACACCTGTGTTGGAGCAGAAGCGTGTCACTACCGTCCATGTTCCAGCTGCCACACCTTTGCCTGAGCTGGGAGGCTCTGGGGACGTTCAGGGCCTGTTACCCACCCCAGTTCAGACCACCATGGTTTTGTCCAAACCAGGAGGCTACTCGGTCTCTCCTGTCACCAGTTCAGAATCTTCAGACTTGACCCCACCCCATAGTCCCCTACCTGCAACCCGTCAGCTCCTGGGCCCCAACGCAGCTGCCCTCTCAAGGTACCTGGCAGCCTCATACATCAGCCAGAGCCTGGCTCGGCGCCAAGGGCCTGGGGGAGATGCCCCCCTAGCCTCCCGGGGCCCCTGGTCCTCCTCTGCCCCCACATCACGGGCACCTTCACCGCCACCCCAAGCCCAACCCCCACCGCCCCCAGCCAGGAGGCTCAGCTATGCCACCACTGTCAACATCCATGTCGGGGGTGGGGGGCGGCTGCGGCCAGCCAAGGCCCAGGTCAGGTTGAACCACCCTGCTCTCTTGGCGCCCACCCAGGAACCCATGGGTCTTCGCAGGGCCCAGGGGGCTCCAGACGCCCCTTTCCACACATGAGCCAGGATGTCAGGCTTCTTGAAAAGCAAGGACTTCAACCAGATGCCACAGACCCTCAGAACTTCACCCAGAAGTCTAGACACTGAACACAGGTCTAAAGATGGCTGCAGCTTTCCAGCTCCTGGGATCTGCTTTGGCGAATGGTTCTTGTTACTTACCTTGATTAACTCAACAGGGATGGGGAAGGGGTGTCATTAATATTTTGTTAATTAATATTATGAAATTATGTCTCTTTTCCTATTCTGGAAGCGTTGGGGGATGCCAGAAGACAACAATGAATGGGAAAGTCTGGCAGAGCATGAATCAGTGGCTCTGAAGATTTGGGGAATCTCAGACTCCTTTGAGAATTACTAGCAACTGGAGCCATTGCAATATGACTGTATGACTTCAGAGGGTTTATGAACTGCTTGATGTCCATCCAGGAAAGCCAAGTTAACAAGCTTTGTTCCACCTAGACCCCTAAAAATTCATGCCCTTAGCAATTTAGCCAGTTCATGTGGCCCACCATCATCCATTCATCTCATCCACTCAGCCATTTCTGCATCTATCCGTCCAGCTGGCTCTCCCTCTGTCTGTTTATCCATCTTCCAACCCATTATCCTACCCACATGGCTTGCTTTATTCAACCCTCTCTATCCTATTCATCCAGCCAGCCATTATCCTGCCCCCCATGGAACATCCATTCCTCCATGAATCTCTTCATCCATCTATCATCCCACCTGTCCATCTTCTCCATCCAACCCTCTCTATTCATCCATCTGTCTCTCCATATTTCCTCTCTCCATTCATCCATACAGCTCATTCACTCAACCATGTCTTAATCCATCGAGCCAGCCAGCCATCCAACCATTTAAATATCTCCACCAATCCCTCCTTAATTGAATCTGGGTGTTGGTACTGCAAAACTTCAGAGACAGTTCCAGCTAACATCAGAGTGGATCAGGTTTGGGATTCTGGAAAAAAGCCTGTCCCACATCTGCCTGATTTCTCTTGGCAACCACTCCCCACCCTTGTGAATATTCTAATTCTTGCACCCACCCATCCACATCAGATTCCTTTACCTGCTCTGGTTTGGGACCTCTACGGTGCCTCAATGTGCCCCACCCCCCAAAAAAAATTCAGGGGGTAGAGACAAAGGCTTTTATATTAGGATCGTTCAGCCCGCCCCATCCCCGCCCCCCCCCCCCCCGCCCCCCGCAGTGGTATGCCCAGTGAGAAGCATAATTTAAGCAGTTTCTTTGGTAATACTAGCTTCTTCCATTGGACACCACCTCTCTTGCTTTAGTATATTATCTTATTTAATCTTCCCTGGAATTCTGAGGCACCAGTGTCACTGCTGAGTTCAAGTCCGGGTTTTTCTGGTTCCATGGTGTGTAACCTCCCTCTGTGCCTGGGTTTTCTCATCTGTACAATGAGGACAACACTACCTGCCTCAGGATCATGGTGGGATTCCACGAGTGTACCCTCCCTTCTGAAGGCGTCAGAGCCTCTGACTCACCAGGGCATTGTCTGGATCAACCCCCGGGACCTAGTCCCACCGTGGAACCGGAACCTCTGGCGCAGGGGCCTAGGAAGCTGAAGTTTTAACAATTGGCTATCAACAGCCAAAAAAGCGGAGATTTACTGAAGTACTAACTGCATACCACGGGCATTTGTCACTTTACATGAGCTCATTACTGAGTCCTCACCACATCCGTAAAAGGCAAGAGGATGGTTTTGAATCCCCACTTTAGAGATGAGAAACTGAGGCACAGGACCCTAAGGGACTTGCCCATTACACAGCTAGGGAGGGGCAGAGCTGGGACTCGCATGAACACAGCCTAGCCTGAGTCCATGCTCCTGCTCTTCCAGTGCCTCTCCTGGGCCAGACCCAGCTCTTGCCACAGGGGGCACGACAGGGAGCACTTCCCGGCCCGTGTGAGGCCCGAGGTGATGATTATTCGCTGATGAGGGAGCCAGACCAAGGCCCAACTCAGTGAACGTCAGCTGCAGCTTTCGTTCAGTGATTTACTGAATGGTTCCGGCGCCACACACCAGGCCTGGGCCTGCTCCACCGCAGCCTCCCCAAGGTCAGCACTGAGGCCGGCCCTCCCCTCCTCTGCCCCCAGCTGCACATTCCCAGCCACCCCCAGCTGCACATTCCCAGCTGAGGGAAAGTTCCCAGCCTGGCCAGGGCTCCCAGTGGCGCCGGAATTCCCGGTATTTGAGGAGGCGGCAGGGAGGGAGAAGGGAGCCGTCTACTCCAAGGCCTGGGGCAGGCACAGAGCCGCAAGCCCGCTGGGTCTCTCCAGATGTGTCCCAGCTGTGCCGCTGGGAGGGAGCCAGCAGCCTCAAATCGGGGGTCTCTGGCCCTTGCGGGAAAACCATGGGCACCGGGCTCAGCACAGCCCCTCCAGCTGACCCCTGCCCTGAACCCCATTCCTCCCGCCCATCTCCTACCTCTGCCTCGCGGCCCCGGCTCCGCCGCCTCAGGAAGTCTTCCTGCTCGCCTACTACAGTCTGCCTGCTGTAAGCCGTCGTCTTCAGGGCTACAGTGACAGCAGGCTCACAAGGCTGAGGGTGGCTGCCCACTGCCTCCCTCGGGACACTGCTGCCCCCTTCGGGACGCTGAGGTGACGCCAGCCAGACCCAGGTAACCCAAGTGAACGCCAGTTCCAGCGCACAGGCGGGCGAGCTGCAGCTATCTTACCTCTAGGCCGATTCTCATCTGCTGATGGTGACCTGCTGGTCACCAACCTCAGGGGACATTGTGAAAATACATCCAACAATGCTTAGCCTGGCAGTTGGTTGGCGCTCAGTCAACCCCTCCGCCTCTCAGCACTTTACTGTGTGTATTCCCTGTCTATCCGCGCTGTCCCCCAGAACCTTCCCTGACGACAGAATGTTCTCTCATCTGTGCAACCCAGTTTGGGAGCCCCATGTCCTGGACATGGAACAGATATACAGAAAGGGCAACAGGACAGCAAGTCTCAAGTTCCTTCTTTTATAAAGAAAGTGTGTTGGGGCGGCCCCGTGGCCTAGTGGTTAAGTCCAGCGCACTCTGCTTCAGTGGCCCAGGTTCGGTTCCCGGGCTCTTCAGTGGCCATGTTGTGGCAGCGACCCACATACAAAACAGGAAGACTGGCACAGATGCTAGCTCAGGGGCAATCTTCCTCAGCAAAACAAGACTTGTGAAACTTTCCCCCTCAATCAACATTCAAGCGTGGTGTGTTCACCAGTACTCCCAGCGGAGGCGGCGTGTGGGACCCCACTGGAGGGCAGATGGCGGTACAGGCTGGTATGGGAGCCGAGCCCTTCCCAGCCCAATGAAGCTTAGTAGCCTCCTATAAAAATGGGGGGAAAATTACAGGCAACCTAATGCACATGCAACACTACTTCCCTACACATGGCAGCACGGTCCCACACAACTGTGACGATGGAAACGGTCCGTCATCTGTGTCCAGGGCAGCGACGGAGAGCCCACCATATGCTGGCTTTCATTACACGGCAGGCACAACAGACGAACAAGTCCTCAGAGCCACGTTCCAAGCCCCCTAAAGACAGCTACCACACTGAGCATGACTGGCACCTGCTTTAAGATGATGGGGGCCCTTCCCCAGGAGGTAGTGTTGACATCCTGAAGGATGAAGCCTGTCTAGAGAAACCCACCCCTGTGAGGGTAACAAGCCATTTCCTCCAGGTGTCAGTCCCAGCTCCACCTTAAAGTGGCATTAAGAAAAATCCCGGGGCCAGCCCAGATCGCAGGTGTAGACATGGCATCACTTGGCACACCATGCTGTGGTAGGCATCCCACATATAAGGCAGAGGAAGATGGGCACGGTTGCTAGCTCAGGGCCAGTCTTCCTCAGCAAAAAGAGGATTGTCAGCAGATGTTAGCTCAGGGCTAATCTTCCTCAAAAAAAAAAAAAAATCTCGCTCCCAGCCCAGGCATGGCCCTCAGTCCCTGACTTCTGGCTCCACCCAGGTGGTTTCTCCTCACTTTCTGTGTATTAAAGATTACTGATTTTACACGTGTCCCCTGCTCTTCTCCCATGTGCCATTAAAACAGCAGCAAAGGGACTGAAAAAAAAGACAAGCTCACCAAGACACCCCACACAACCAGTGGCCTAGAACCGTCCCCCCGACCTCAGTTCTGCCCACACAAAGGACTCCCCTGGAGGCACAGGGGGATGAGACCAGGTCTGCTCCCGCCTGCCCCTCCCACCCATGCGCACTAACCCCAGAGTGGTGACTTCTGGAAAGGCTTAAAATCCAGATGGGCAGTGAGCTGGGGGAGCTTCTTCCTTCCTTCTAGTCAAAGACCCATGACAAAAGACCACAGCACAGTCCTTGAAACCTCACACCCCACAACCAATTTATTATAAAGGTGAACCCCGATCCTCTGGATGGGCTTATCGGTAGGATTTCTGGTAGCGGGCACGGGCACCAGGACCTCCGAACTTTTTGGACTCGCAGCGACGGGGATCAGCTACCAGCAGGGTCCGATCATACTGGATGAGGATGTCTTTGATCTCCTTCTTGGAAGCCTCATCCACGTCTAGGGATGAGAGGAATGGAGATTTAGACAGGTGCAGAAACGCCCTCCTACTTCCCAGGACTAAATGCCAGAGCTGGTCCTCGACTCGCACCCCCCGCCCGGCACCCGATGGAAAGACCACTGTTACTCACATTTCTGGTAGTAGGCCACCAGTGCTTTGGAGATGGACTGGCGGATTGCTGTGAGAAAAACACACACAAAAGGGTACATCAGCTTTGTGAAGGCCCCTGTGGAGGCCTTGCTCTCAGAGCCACCTCCCACCCACGGGCCCAGTTCCTGGGACTCACCGTAAATCTGGGCAACGTGACCACCACCCTTCACACGGACTCGGATGTCCACACCGGCAAACCGCTCCTTGCCCAGAAGCAGAACAGGTTCCAGCAGCTAAAGGAACAGGGGGCGTGAGAGGATTCTGGATCATAAGCTGGGCAGCTGAGCCACCTCACTGAGCACAATCCCCCTTATTTCTCTCCAAATGGCTTCTGCCACCACTGGCCTCCAAGTACCAGGAAGAGGGCTGGGCTGTCACCGTGAGGCCCAAGACACAGCCGGGAGACAGCGAGGCTCTGAAGACAGATGAGAGATTCCTGATGGCAACCTGAGCTGGGTTCCCTACTTGCGTCCCTCTCTTGCTCTCAGATTCCCCATCTCTAAGACTGGTTCTTGGAAGGCTGGCACTTCAGCTCAGCAACAAGGAAAACCTTTGCAGCCACTAAGGCTCCCTCAAACAGTGAAGAGACATTCCTGGGCTTTGTTGGCTGCTTTTTCTGGGTTCCCCTCCTGAGCTCTCTACACTGCCTTTGAGGCCCAGATTTCCAAAGAAATTACACTGCACTATGACCTCTGTTATGCTCTCCCCCGGCCAGCTCCAGATCTTTTGTTCCGCGCCCAGACACTCCTGTTTTACTTCAGGTTGTTTCCCCTCTCTCCCTACCCCCGGCCCCACCCAGAAACCTGCCCTCACCCTCTCACCCAAGTTTGAGCCAGAAACATTCTCGGGGCTCGCCCATCCCAGGGCTGGTGACTCTGGAGCAGTGTCTGCTACGGGATCCAGTCCGTTTCCCCTAGTGAGTGGACGGTTCTCCGTGGGGGCAGGGCCTGGGGTCAACTAGGTCACTGCTGTGTCCCCACACTCAACACAGGCTAAAGCCTTCCAATAAACTGACAGCCAACAACACTAAGACACAATAGTCACGATCTGCTACACAAAGGAATCTCAACTGCTACCTTTCTAAATCCTGCAACTAACTCTGCAACATAGATGTTACTCTCCACATTAAAAACGAATAGACTTTACAGGGATGTGATGGACAGCACAGGGAACACAGTCAACAAAACTGTAATTTCATATGATGACATATGGTAACCAGACCTAGCACGGTCATTTCACAATGGATCAAAATATCAAATTGCTACGTTGTACAGCTGAAACTAATATTGTATGTCGACTACACTTCATTGAGAGAAATAAAAACTAATAGACTTTCCGGGAAAAAATCAACGCATTCCCACACATGCATCTCATTTATCCTCACAACAGCTCTGCAAGGTAGAAGTTACCCCCATTTTACAGATGAACCCGAGCCACAGAAGTGAAGTTACCGGCCTCAAGTAACAGAGCTAGAAGAGGCAGAAATCAGACTCCAGTCTCTTTCCATGCTGGGCCAAAGAACCTGAGGCCCAGAGAGGGGAGGAACCCCTTTCACAGCCAAGCACAAGACTCCAATTTTGTTCCTGTTCTTTACTACTTATCCTGAGTACCCACAACGATCCAGACCCTACTTTACATACAATTTTTTGAGGAACAAAACATTGATTCCTGTCCTCAGGGAGCATATCCTCTACGAGGAAAAGAGGAGCAGTAAATCGTAAGCATGACACACGTCCTCCACGAGCTTACTGCAAGAAATCACGCTGTATAAACTCTGGCAATCCCCTTGCAGTCCGGTCCCCAGGTGAATGGGCTTCTAAATACCAGGGCGCAAAGCAGCCCTTAACCTTCAACATCCACCTTTTCACGCTCCCAAACCAAGCTCTACCACATTTTCTGAACCCTCAAAACCCAGCTCTGTCGCCAAATACCCCTCGTTTTCCTGTCCCCAACTCAGCTTCCAAACATCCCCTCGTAGATATCAGATCCTTCAGCTTCCAGGATCCACAGACTCCAGGAACCCACTTCCTTCAACGCCTCCGTCTCCAGAGCCCTCTACTCAACCCAAACGCCCGTCCCCCTTCCAGACCTTGTACTGCAGCGTGCGGGGCTCGATCATCTCCAGGGGCCGCCCGTTCACCTTGATGAGGCCGTTGCCCCGTTTGCAGTGCGCCACGGCTGTGGCCGTCTTCTGTGGAAAGCGAGGGGGAGACGGGGCCACGTGAGCTCCGAGCCCCGGCTCCCACGTCCACCCCAGACCCCTCCCCGCCGGCCTCTCCCAGACCCCGGCCTCCTCTAACCCCTCCCATCGGGCCCCTGTCCCACCTTGCGTCCGAAGACCTGCACCGACTGCAGAGGACCCTTGGACGGCATGGCTGCTGGCGTGGACGATTGCTCCTCACCGCGTTGCTCCGAAACCGGAAAAGGGAAACTGTAGGCCACCCCGGCCGCTTTTCAGGGTCTGCGCAGGCGCCTTGAGCGCTGCGTCGCGACGGGAGGGAGCTTTACGGCTCCTGTTGCAGCCAGGGGGCGGGACTTCGGGTTGGCGGCGGGAAGGCGGGTCCCAGGAGCGGAGGGGGCGGGGCCTGGGAGGTGGAAGGGGTGGGGCCTGAGGGATGTCGGGTGGAGACCGAGAAGAAAGGTGAGGACAGGCTGTTATTTACATCCTCGGTCCTCATTGGTTACCGCGCCTCTCATTTGCATAGCGGCTTTTTAATAACCTCTCTCCGCCGCCCAGTTACTGGATTGCCACCGTCTTGGAGAGAGGCCCCATATTCCGCCCTCACCACCGGCAATCTTCCTCCCAGCTAGACTCCCTCTTCCCAGGATCCTTCTCCATCAGAATCTTCCCTCCAGAACCCTCAACAAGAAACCAGGCAGGATTCCCAGATTCAGGATTCAGAATCATCTTACCCCCTGGAACCCAACTCCTTCCAGAGTCCTCTCCCAGAATCCTTTTCCTCTTAGATTCCCCCTTCCCCACAATCTACCATTCAGCAGAATTTCCTTACTTTTAGAGTCTCCTCCTCCCAGAATCCTTCTCTCAGAAATCCATCCCGCAAATCCCCCTCTTCAGAGCCCTCACCTTAGACTCTCTCTTTCCCTGAATCTCCCTTCATTCCAGGGCCCTCTTCCCCTCAATCGTTCCCTCCAGAAGCTTTGCCTCTTGAGGACCCACTAGCCCTAGGATCCCCCTCCACGTGATCTCCCTCTCCTCTCAATTCGCCTTTCCCAGAACGGCCCCCCTAGAATCCTCTTTCACAAAATCTTCCTCCCTTTCAGAGCCCTCTCCCTCAAAATCTCCCTTTCCCAGGAATTCCTTTTCCTTCAGAGCCTCCTCTTCCCAGCCACTTCCTCCCCTGGAATTCGCCTCCCCTAGAATTCCCCACTCAGAGACCCTCCGTCCAGAATCCCCTTCTTCAGGGTCCCTACCTAGAATCCCTCTTTCTCCAGAATCCCCCAAATAATCTCTTCACTCTCTCCAAAATCTCCCTCCTCTCCAGCCCCCTCCCTATAGAATTCTCCATCCCCAGCCCCCCCCATCCCATCTGAGGAATCTCGGGGTTGAGTTGCCCCCTGACTTTCCCCCCACTCAGGATGCTCCCTTCCCAGCTAAGAAGCTCCTCTCTCAGGGCTACAGAAAGCCCACAGTTGCCTCAGTTTCTCTAGCAGCACTGGGTCTGGGGTCCAAGGTTCAAAAAGGTGTGATGGCTCACCTGGTGCCTGGAGGGTGGAGATAAGGTGGAGGTTGGAGGGCGGGTCTGGGGCCAGAAGAAGGATCCTCCAGCCCAGAGTCCAGCTCCCAAAGGGTGAGAGAGGGAGGGGGGGAGGGGGAGGGAGGAAGGGAGCACCCAGAGGAGGACCTGGAGGGACATGCAGAGAGATACACAGCACAGGAGAGAGACAGGCACACATGGAGAAGAAAGACAGATGGACCCGACCAAGAAGAGGAGAAAGAAGAGAGATCCTGGGTCAGTCAGAGATGGACACGGAAAACGCAAGTGACAGAGATTCAGAGGCAGAGAGGCCACCTCTTGGAGAAAGAAGACAGGTCCAGGCCGGCACGGAGATTCCAAGACACTTGAGACAGAAATAGAGTAGAAAAGAGAGCAAGGACCCCCCTGCCCCCATACGCACCTGCAGACCCGGATGAGGCCTAGCACAGGTGTTTTCCAATGAGGAGACAGGCCACAGGATGCAAACACTCTCACACACACTGTGCTGCCTTACAGGCTTGTTTGGGAGACGGGAAGCTTCCAAGCTCTCCAGTCTTTCTGGGCTGATCCTTACGCCCTTACTAAATCTTGTACCTTCCCTGGGCAGGGTGGGGCAGTCAGAGAGCCCTCTGGCCTAGGCCCTCCCTACTCTAGGGTCACCATCTTCTTCGGCCTTTGGAGAAGATTCCCTGAGTGTCTAAGGATTGAGCGGAGCTGGAACTGGGGGAAGGGCAGGGAGAGGGGCAGTTCCCCCCTCACCCACTCCAGTCTTCCAACTTGCTTTCTCTCTCTGTACCTCTCACTTCCAGGACCCTGGCCCAGGACCAGAGAAAGCCTGGGGATGGGCAGGGTGCCCATATGGCCTCTCTGGACCATTGTCCTGCTGATGCGGCCTTTGGGGGGCCTAGGACCACCCCTCTGCCCTCGGGAGCCTTTCTACTTCCTTCTTGCCATCATGAAGATGCTGGTGAGGAAGGGGGAGGGGAGAGCCAGCAGACAGGGCAGGGAGGGGCTGGGGTGGGGGGCATGTTTGAGGAAGGGTCAGGCTTTCCCCTTCCAAGATCTGATTTTCCTCCTTACCCCAAAATTGTAGGGAAACAAAAATGGTGGCACTCTCTACACCCCAGATGATTTCTCGGTGAGTATTTCCTTAGCTCCTTACTGAAGTTGGAAGTTTAGCGAATCCACTAGGCTTGAAACACACATATGCTGGGGGCTGGTGTTCTCGCTGACCAGTCCCTGACCCAGCCCCCAGCCTTACAAATATATTTTGTGCCCTGCTGTTTCCAACACCTAGAACAGTGACTGGCACAGAATAACAACAAAGGATGATGATGGTGATTATAGCTATGCTTAAATAGTGCTTACTCTGTGCCAGCTACTGGTCTAAATGCTTTAAGCATATTAGCTTACTTACTCTTCACACTGACCCTATGAGGTAGATAAGGGCCACTGTGTATGGATGTGAAGGTTGTACACTGCACAAGGATCCTGCATCTACAGTATTCATATCCTGGACATATTTGTCAATTTCTGGCAGATGGCAGTAAATTATCTCATTCTAACAAAATCAGCACTTGCAAGTATTTTAAGGGAGTGTCTTTCTAATTTACACAGGTACAGTATGGGCTAGTGTCAGCCCTAAAGGTAGGTTATTCACAGCTCTGTTTTACAGATGAGGAAACTGAGGCCCAAAGAGCTGAAGGGGCTTGTTCCAGGCCACAAGTCAGAAACCCTGGGGGTGGGGATTAGGGATCAGGCCCTTGCCCAGAGACATCAGGTCACTCTGTCCCCACAGGTGTGTCCTGCGGAGACGCTAGGCTGCTTTCGGCTGGAGCTGTCTGTGATAGGATTCGAAGAGGGCCCATCTGTGGAAATTGCTGTGTTCCGACTACAGCGTCTGTTGGATGCCCTGGGGTCCCGGCTGTGGGGGACTGGCCCGGGCCCTTGTCCACCCTGTGAAGGACATCCCCAGAGACCTGTCCCTCTCTTTCTGGCCAAACTCTTGGAGTTATTACAGGGGGCTTGTGCTCGGCACCTGCCCTCAGCATGAGCCTCAGAGGACACAGATTCCCTGGTACTCCTGGAGAGGATGCGTGGAGAGAGGGAAAGACCTGGTCTTCAGCCCTAGCTCCCAAACTCTAAGCCGTCTCCTCCTAGGCCAGAGGACCCTGCCCCCCAACCCCCTGGAGCCCAGGAAGCAAGGAGAAGAGGAAAGGAGGAAGAAAATAAGGTGAGATCTGAAGCCTGAACTCTTTGACCTTCTGGGGGGGGGGTGTGCATTCAATAAATTGGCACCCATCTATCTCTATTTTCCCTCTTTCAGATACGCCCTCCTCTCTCCTCTTCCAGGAAGGGACAGAGCACGGCACAGGTGTCTTCTAACCTCATCCCCACCCCTTGAGGACAGGGAGGGTCTTGTGGCTCACAACCCTGGCCACAAATAATTACCATTGCGGGAACTTTCAAGTAATACGGATGGCCAGGCCGCAACCCTGAGAATTTGATAATTGGTCTCTGGTGGATCCTGAACATCTCGATCTTTAAAATAAACTTTATTGAGGTATAATTTCTATATAGTAAAAGGCACCTGTTTTAAGTGTACATTTCAATGAGTTCTGACAAATGTATACACGTTGCCACATTTCCGTCGAAAATTCCACAGTTCCTCATGCCCCTTCCCAGTCAGTCTCCACCTCCAGTCCTAGGTATCACTCAACTGCTTTCTGTCTGTATAGATTAGTTTTGCTTCCTCTGGAGTTTCATATGAATGGAATCATACTGTACATATCCTAGTGTCTGACTTCTTTCACTCAGCATGGTGTTTCTGAGGTTCATTCAGGTGTGTACCAGTAGTTTGCTACTCTTCCATTGTAGGATGCACCGCAACTGTGTAGCCATTCTCCTCACGGTGGACATTGGGTTGTTTCCAGTTTGGGGTCACTATGCATTTCTCTCTCGTATCTTTTCAAGTATTCTCATGTGGTGCCAGGGTTGAGAGTTGAGAACCACTGATACATCAAAGAACTTTCTATGGGGAGAATATTACTGTTCCCTCTCTTTTCTGGAGTAAATGTCTTTCTGCACCCGTGTCAAGAGACATTTGATATGTAGAATCCTATTTTAAAGAACTGCTGTTGAAAGGAACCTAGCTGATAGAAGGGGAAACACTTGTATAGAGTGCTCAGCCCCTCCCCCAGTTTGTCTTGGATTCAATTTGGGATTGTTGCAACATGGAGTGCGTGCTCCTGCAGCGATGCCCCTGGGGTGTATTTACTCCCCGGTAACCGGTAGCCGTCTGGTGAGCCCCGCCCTGGCCCACAGCAGCACCTTCCCCTGTAACTAACTAGGTGTATATTAAATGTCTGTAAATTCAATCCAGGTGTCTCAGTGCTTATGCGACAAATTTTAGCAATGAATTCTAAAAGCTTCTGATTTTTTTCCCCTCCATCAGGTTAATTTTTCACATCTCTTCCTCATGCCTGGTCCTCTTCGCCACCTCTCTGACAAATAATTACTAATATATAAATTCCCCAATGAAATCAGCTTAGACTGTAAAGGAAAACAAGGGCTTTGGGGTCACCCACACTTGGAAGGCTTTCTTGGGTCTGCCACTTGCCAGTTAGTTTATTTTTCTGAGGTTCAGTTTCCTCGGTTGCAAAATTGAGGGTACTTACCTCCTAGGAATGTTTTAGAGGGTCCATGAGATAAAGTCTGATTTTTTTTGCTAATTTGTTGTTATTATTTGCCAATTCCCCGGCTCCTCACGGCTTGGCACATGACGTTGACTAAACTCAAGCACGAATTCCTGGCCGGAAAAGGCCGCGTGCAAGCGTAGGCTAACGCAACCCACTTTGACCCGCTTAAGATGTCGGTCCCACACCGTACTCTAAGACAGTGTGCCACTCTCAAGATGGCGTCCTGGAAGTGCACGGCAGGTCGAGTCCCGGAAATCTCGCGTTAGGCGAGGCCAACGGATACGTTCTCGCGAGAGGGCACGTCAGTCTCAACTAGGCGTCGTGTGAACAGCCGCTGCCGCCGAGGGTGGAGGTGGAACCGGCGCGGTGAGGGGTGGGTCGGACGCCGAGGTGGCAGGCCTGGGGGTCGCCGGGGGCCGGGAAGGCGTAGAAACCAGATTCGGGGATTTGGGGGGTGTAGCAGGTGGCGTACGGGGTCTCTTTTCGGGTTCACGAGGCCAGAACCAGGCTGCCGGAAGTGCGCTAAGGGGTTTTTCTTTTCCCCGGGAACCGGCGGGGAAACTGAGGCTCGGGGTGGGGCTCGGGACTGGGGGACGCGCTGAGGCCGCCGTCTTTTCCTGCAAGAGCAGAAGAAGATGTCGGACAGCGACGACAGCAACTTCTCCGAGGAGGAGGACAGCGAGCGCAGCAGTGACGGCGAGGAGGCCGAGGTCTGTGTCGGGGACGCAGGAGGCGGCCTTGCGCCTGGGGACAGCACCAGGGCAGAAGGGCCCCGGGGGGAGCTCGGAGGGGATCCGAGCGGCTGTGGCCCCTGGGAGCTTCCAGGGTGTCGGGAGAAAGTAGGCAAGCCCAAGACAAGCAGGGGAACAGATGCTGGAGGCTGGGGATGCTCCAGGTACGGGGAGCCAGCAGGCGGTGTGTTTAAAGGACCTGCCATGTAGTAAGCGCTGTTAGTTTTTATTTTCAGGTACGCTCAGTCATTCCAGGAATATCTTTTTAGTGCCTGCTATGTGCTAGGCGCAATTCTTGGCCCTTGGGCTACACCAGTAAACAGAACAGAGTTTAAAAATCTTTGCCCTCCTGGATGTAAAGAAACGTAACTGACAACTAAGCGTTTTAGTGAGCTGGAAGGGACTGTGGAGAAAGTGGAGGGGAGAAGGGGAATAGGGAGTCCTGGTTGCACTTTAAATGGGATGATCAGAGTGAGTCTGAGCCGGTGATGTTTGGAAAAAGACTTGTTGGAGGTGAGCAAGGGGGTCGTGGCTTCTGGAAGAAGAATGTTGCAGTCAGGGGCCCCAGCAGGTGTAAAGTGGGGAGCATGTCTGCAGTGTTCAGAAAGTGACAAAGGGTCCCGTTTGTCTGGATCAGAGGGAGTGCAACAGAGAAGTGACTGGAGCTGGATCATGTAGGATCTCGAAGGCTGTGGTGAGGAATTTGTCCTTAACTGAGTGAGAATGTTTCCACCAAAGGGAGGATGTGATCTGATGTCTTGAAAGGATCCTGCCGTTTGGATCTGTTGAATGTCACTGTTTCAGGAACCAAATAACATTTCCTGGGACATCTCTGATTTCTCATATTCTTCTGTTACTGTCTTTTATTTATTTTTGACTTGCTCATTTGTTGAGTGAATAAATGTTCGAACATCTACCACTGTGTTCCAGATACTTCCTGGGTGTTGGAGAGAGTGGACCCAGGCAGATCTTTGCTTTCACAGAGTTTATGTTTAGTAACCAACAGTTACAAACTAATAAAGAGATGACACGATGATCATAGGTGTCTCGTTTGACCTACAGAATCATAAATTTATTTTTTAAGTTACTTGCTGACACTTGTAAGGGCGATCTCACGTGAAAGTCAAGATTTCCTGCTTTTCTGGGAAAATGGGAGGAGCTAGCTACCTGAGACCCAGGGTTGTTCTACACAGCACCCCTTTGCTCAAGAGGTGGCAGCCCTCTTGAGAACTGGGAATTTTCTCCAGTTCTCTGGGTCTATCAGTTGCCATTTCTCATCATGCCTGCCTTGTGGCAGATTTAAGAAAGGGAGGGGCTGGCCCGGTGGCACAGCAGTTAGGTGCTCATTGTTCTGCTTTGGTGGCCCAGGGTTCGCCGGTTTGGATCCTGGGTGTGGGTATGGCACCGCTTGTCAAGCCATGTTGTGGCAGGCGTCCCACATATAAAGTAGAGGAAGATGGGCATGGATGTTAGCTCAGGGCCAGTCTTCCTCAGCAAAAAGAGGAGGATTGGCAGCAGATGTTAGCTCATGGCTAATCTTCCTCAAAAAAAAAAAGAAAGGGAAAGATTTCACATACCTGTGTCCTGGAAAACATCAGGTAGACGGCAAGTGCCCTGGGTTTCCCTTGAGCTGCTCCCCTTTTTTACGTTGCCTGCTTGCCCTCTGGAGGCATTTGATTGTCACTCCTTGTGTCCTTTGGGGTGTCCTCAGCTTCTAGTGAAGAGTTGGAGGAATTGGGATGCTATGGGGTTGGGGGGGGGGGCAAGTGGGAGGAAGCGAGGGAGGGCCTTTGCTGAGCCGCAGCGCTGGGTCCTTGGTCTCTGACTCATGGCTTCAAGACACTGCTTGTGGTTACAGCCTGGTGGTAATGAGACCAGGATCCCCAGTTCCTTTTCCTGGCTGGGGCCGTCTGGTTTCCACTGTGCAAATCTCGCTTCCCCAACACCACACCAGGCTCCTGACTCACCTGCTGGCTCGTCTGCTCTCACCAGATGAGGCAGGAGGGCAGTGTGCGGCCTGCCCTCCCTGCCGGAGAGAGGATTGGATGGGCTTTGCAGACAGTCACGTGTTGGCATGGTCCTTGAAGGACCAGGTCCTGCGGATAGACAGGTGGGGATGACAAGTAACGAGCCCCTGTTGGGGGAATCAGCTGGTTCACCATTCTCAGCCGCAGTAACTTGCTCATTCCTTCATCAGCAAGCGTTCCTTGAGGTCCTGTCCTGTTGGGTTCACGGCCTCCCTCTTGGAGCTCTGTGTCCTGGGGTGGAGATGGTTTTATAAAAAGATAGTTCCTTCAGGGGATGCTGAGGATGGATGATGTAAGAGCACCTTCAAGCCCTGAGGTTAGCAGAGAGATGGTGCGAGCTCTCTCCTCAGGGAGCACGGAGCCAGATTTGGAAAGAAGGCTTTGCCAGGACCAACCCAGGGAAAGGATGACAAGATTTGTAGAAATCATGCTGTGGTGTGGTTGTAGTTTGAGTTGCTAAAGTGTGGGTCGTTGTAAGCAAGTCAGGGTTGTGTAGTAAATGAAAGCTGCTTACGTCGTCTTCTGTTGCTAGCCGTGGGCTGGGTGATGCTAGGGACCCAGCAGCGCCTGGGATAGCCTGGGCCCTGCTCTCAGGGAGCTCACAGCGGTCTGGGCTGTGATGGAGGAAGCCCAGAGGGTTGTGAGCCCAGAGAATGTGCCTGACTTTGCCTGGAGGCGAGAGGGCAGGCATGACTTCCTGGAAGAGGGGCTATTTCGATTGAGGTATGAGTGAGAGGCAGAGGAGAGTGGGTTTTTGAGCAGCATGGATGATGGACACCGCTGAGAGAGAGAGAGCATGGTCCGAGTGGTTCAGTGTGGCCTGGAGTTAGCATTTGGGAGGAGGAGCCCGAAGGGCCAGCATGGGAGGGAGAGGCAGTGTGCAGTGTGTGCTTCAAGTCCACGCTGCTAGGGGGCTGGTTCCTTACCTGAGGGCAGTGGGGAGCCGTGGGTGTGTTTTAAGCAGGGGACCACGTGATCAGATTTGTGTTTTAGATCAGACTTTCCCAAGACTATAGGATGCATTCCAGCTTGGGGGGGTGACGAGAGGTACTTTTAGGTAATAAGGACAAGACTTTAAGCCACCTTGAATCATTTAGTGAGAAAGTGATTTCTTTTTCAGTTGCGTGTCCTGTCTTTTGAGTGGGTCACGGAGAAAGTTTCACTGGGGCAACTGTGTTGTGAACGCCTTTCTGAAATTCGCTAGTCTCTGTGTTTATCAGGCAGAACAGGCTGCAGGCTTAGAGCCTGGCACAGGCAACAGCATCAGGCTGGGGCTTAATACCATTGTTTTACTTTTATCTTTGTAGTTACGTTTTATATGACAAGCTAACCTTTAAAGAGTTTTTACTTCTGAACTATTTGAAAACAGAAAAGTTTCTCTTTTAAATTCAGTAAAAATGTGAGTGAGTTTAAAGAAAATGTCAGATAAATGGGTTGTACTGATGTGGACATGGCAAGAAGTCATGACGTTACTGGGGAAAAGATTGAAGTTTGGGGAACACTGTTTTGTATGGATCACTTCCTTCTGTGGCTGGTACGGAAAGAGGGATTAGAAGGGAGGCGTGGGCAAGGATCCACGTTGTAGAGGGCGAGGCTCTGGCCTTGGCTGGGGACTGTGGGCATGGGGAAGAAGGGACGGATTGGAGAGGTGGTGTTCAGAAAGCAGGGAGGTCAAGAGTTTGGTGCCTGATGGGAGCTAGAGGAGGCCAGCGCAGGTCTAGCGGAAGGCGCTGAGGTCACTTTGGGATGTGGTCGGTGAGACATGCTCAGAGGACATCTGGGGGAGACATTCAGGAGGCTGTTGGCACATGGAGGTCTCTGGTTCTGGAAGAAAGTGCGGGGACTGGAGACAGGTGGTGGTGTCATCTACAGAGACAGGAACTGAGGTGATGGCAAGTAAAATGGCCCATGGAGAGAGTGCAGGGGAGGAGAAGCAGAGTGTGCCCTCGGCCGAGCCCTGGTGGTGGAGGTCAGTGTTTGAGGGGCGAGCAGGGTGCGAAGAGCCTGCAGAGGTGCAGCGAGAGAGGCTGGGGAAGCATCAGGAGAGCGTGATGTGACGGACGCCAAGGGAAGAGCATTTTCATAGGGAGGGAGTAGTGTGGGATGATCTGTGGGTAGGGACCAAAGAATGTCCATGGAATTAGCAACAAGAGGCCGTGAGTGACTTTGGCGAGCAGTGTGGACTGGAAACAGATATGAGAGTCGTTGTCAGGAGATGTCCAAGACCACAGCCCAGGGAGTGGCTGAGATGGCCTGGGGAGTTGTGGAGTGGAAAGCAATGAGGGCCAAGGACCAAACTTCATGGAGCTATAGCGTTTACAGGCCCGGGGGAGCCTAGCAAGGAGGTCTAGTGGAGGCGGGAGCCCGGGCCAGCTCCCAGCTATTGGTTGGGTGGGTGGTGGTACTGTCACTGAGATAAGAGTGACAGCCGGAGAGGCCTGGCCAGAGTGGAAGGGAGTCTATGCAGAGCAGGGGGCGCTGTGATTGGCCAGGCGGAGCTGAGGTCAGATTTGGGGGTGTGGAACGCGGTATCCGGATTTCGGGGTCCGGAACCCTGGTGCTCTGACCCTCTCTGACCCTGCAGGTAGAGGAGGAGCGGCGGAGTGCGGCAGGCAGTGAGAAGGAGGAAGAGCCCGAGGAGGAAGAGGAGGAGGAAGAGGAGGAGGAATATGACGAGGAAGAGGAGGAGGAAGATGATGACCGGCCCCCTAAGAAACCCCGCCACGGCGGCTTCATTCTGGACGAGGCTGGTATGTCACAGGGCCGGCAAGCGCCGAGCAGAGGCTGCACTTCCACCTTCATTTCCATTTCTTGAATGTGTATTTTTTAGAAGTATTTTCTTTTGGTAACTGTCAGACACACACCATAGCAGGATGGTATGCAGAAGCCCCATGGACCATCACCGAGCGCCAGCGGTTAAAGGCGTAGTACCAAACTTGTGTTGCTTCTTCCTGCTCACTCCCGCCCGCCCCTGGATGATGTTGAAGCAAATCCCAAATAGTTAATTTGATCTGAAAAGCATTTCTGTATATAGTCCTAAAAGATAGATCCTCTTAAAACACACAGTCACAGTACCGTGATCACCCTTTAGAAACTGACGGTACTTGTGCTTGTCATGAAAAGCTCAGACGATCCAGAAGAGACATCAGGATGGGGCGGCAGAGGCCAGCACATCTGGGTTTCCTCCGGCCTGGCTCTGCTCTTTCCTCCATGCGGCCCTGAGCGAGTGCTGTCCGTCTCTCTGAGCCTCTTTCCCCTCTGTACAGGGAGACAGGCCGTTCTTCTGTTTCGTCAGGGATAGTCCGAGGATTTGGGGAACCGTGCATGTGAAGCACGTCAAGCTGCTGGTGGCCCAAAGGGTAGTGCCCAGCCCAGAGCAGGCCCTCGGAAAACCGGGCTGTTCATGGACGTTACATAGGCCCGCATTATGTCTACTGTTGTGTAAACTGCTTTTTTCATTCAACAACTGTGGAGGTAGATACTACATAGATAGCTTAGGGTAAGTGAGTTATTTCGAGTAAAGAAAGTTTTCTAAACAAGTTGTGGTGCATAAGCGCCCCATAAACGTTAGCTGCCATCATCATCGTCATCATCAAAATACGTGTTTTTTCCAATGGCTGCATACTGCTCCATTCTATAATTTGTTTCATTTAACCAGTCTCTTGTTGGACCCTGAAGTTGTTTGTGTTTTTCAGTATTATAAGCAGCACTGCCATAAATGTCTTCATGCATATTGAGACGCACAGATGCAAGTTGTTATCTAGACCAGGGGTTCTTTTTGTGTTTTTTGTTTTTTTTTAAAGATTGGCACCTGAGCTAACAACTGCTGCCAATCCTCTTTTTTTTTTTTCCCTGCTTTTTTTCTCCCCAAATCCCTCCAGCACATAGTTGTGAAGTTTTAGTTGTAGGTCCTTCTGGTTGTGGTACGTGGGACACTGCCTCAGCGTGGTGTGACGAGTGGTGCCATGTCTGCGCCCAGGATCCGAACCAGTGAAACCCTGGGCTGTGGGAAGCGGAGCACACGAACTTAACCACTTGGCCACGGGGCTGGCCCCATCTTTTTGTTTTTTTAAGTATGCTTTTTGGTGAGGAAGATTGGCTCTGAGCTAACATCTGTTGCCAATCTTTCTCTTTTTTTTTTCCTCCCTCCCCAAAGCCCCAGAACATAGTTGTATATCCTAGTTGTAGGTCATTTTAGTTCTTCTTTGTCAGATGCCACCACAGCATGGCTTGAAGAATGGTGTGTAGGTCTGCCAAAGCAGAGCGTGCAAACTTAACCGCTTGGCCACAGGGCCAGTGACCATAGACCAGGAATTCTTAACCTTTTTTGTGCTGTGGCCGCTCTTGCAGTCTGGTAAAAGTCTTTGGACCCCTTTTCAGGATCGTGTTCTGAAATGCATTAATAGAATACATAGGATTCCAAAGAGAACAGTTATACTGAACTACAGTATCTAAATGTTGACAGAACATTATGATGTGTGTGCTTCTCTGTTAGCACATTGAAATAAGATTTAGTGGAGTGCCTGATAAGAATCTAATTTTGAAGTAGCAATGAGCGTGAATGGTACTCTGAGATCACTGCAGCTATAGTGTGCTATGAAAATAGCAGGTTTCACTGCCAACACCCCTGTGGTTGGCTGTTCGTAATTGATGGAAATGCTAAATTTACAGTAGATTAGTGGAAATGAAGATGTAGTTTTTTTGTCTGACACAGACCCCACAGATTTTCTACATGGTATATCCTAGAAGTCAAATTGCTGGGCAAAGGGGATACATATTTTTTTTTTAAGATTGGCCCTGAGCTAACATCTGTTGCCAATCTTCTTTTTCTTTTTCTCCCCAAAGACCCCCAGTACATAGTTGTATATTCCAGTTGTGGGTCCTTCTAGTTGTCCTATGCAGGATGTCGCCTCAGCATGGCTTCATGAGCGGTGCTAGGTCCACACCCAGGATCCGAACCAGTGAAAACCTGGGCTGCCAGAGTGGAGTGCATGAACCCAACCACTCGGCCACAGGGCCGGCCCCAAAGGCTGCATATGTTTGTAAAGCTTTCTGATATCTGTGGCCAAGTGTCAGCCCGGAAGGGTCACACTGGTTGGTACTCCCACCAGCCGTACATGCGAGTGCTTGTTTCCCACACCCGTGGAGAGGCGGCTGACTTGGAGCACCGTCCTCCGTTTTCTTGGGACCTGCTTACCCGAGGGGAAACCAGGGAGCAGAGGGGCAGGAGATGCTCTGGGTGTTCCTGGTTCTTGGAGAGCTTTGGCCCTTTTCCAAAGGCCGAGGGGGTGGGAATCCTTAGAGAAAAGGTCTTAGGTGGCAGATGGGCCCAGATGGAGAGAATGGATGACTTGCCGTCTGGGAAAGATGCAGGCTGCTGGGACACTGTGTGTTGGTGGGAGTGGTGCTGGGCCCTGCCTGGCAGTGCCCGTTGACAGGCAGGGAGCCTGTGACACAGCAGTTCCTTTTTTAAGAGTTCACCCTACAGTTAAACTCACATGGGGGCGTAAAGACCTGAGAACAGAGACACTTGCTGCAGCTGCAAATGTTAGGTGACCTAGGTGTCCACTGATGAGAAGGGCCTGGTAAGACGAATTATGGGGCCGATAGTCAGATCGCATATAAGGCACGTGCTGCACGAAGAGCTCCAAGCCAGCATTATTGCCTAGAAAAAGAGAAAGGTACAGAACAGTGTGTTAAAAAATTGTGCGTGGGGGAAATAGTGGTGAGGGGTTTATACACATTTCTTAGGTGTGCACTGATTATCTCTAGACAAGAAGCGGGTCAGAGTCGCCTCTGGGAAAGGGGACTGGGATACGAGGGGTTGGAAATGAGAGGAGACCTTCTGTACACGTATAGCTTCTGTACACTTGGGGTTTTCTCGCCACGTGCAGGTAGCACTGTTGTTTAAGTTTTTAGTCCAACATCTGATACATTCAAAAGAGTGTTTGTAACCTAGCGGAGAGGTTAAGGGATGGACCCTGGAGCCAGGCTGCCTCTCAGGTCTCTGCTGAGAGTCTTCTGGGCAAGTTAGCTGACCTCTCTGGGCCTCAGAGTCCTTCCTGTAAAATCAGGACAATGGTGGTACCTCCCTTAGGATTGCCAGGAGGATTCAGGGAAGAATATATATGGCAAGTACTCAGAATGGGGCAGGGCACACAGTGTGCTCTCAGTAAGTGTGAGCTAACCAACGCACCAGGAACCCTGTCTTTAAAGTAACTCTACACCAGTCTTCCCTTGATAGTTGGGAGGGAAGTTTTCTGCTTTTTTTTCCCCCTGAGGAAGATTAGCCTTGAGCTAACTTCTGTTGCCAATCTTCCTCTTTTTTTTTGCTTGAGGAAAATTAGCCCTGAGCTAACATCCATGCCAGTCTTCCCCTGTTTTATATGTGGGTCGCTGCCACAGCATGGCTGATGAGTGGTGTAGGTCCACGCCTGGGATCTGAACCAGCAAACCCAGGCTGCCAGAGTGGAGCGTGATGAAATTGACCACTAGGTCAGGGGGCCAGCCCTGCTTTGATCTTTGTTGAAATGGATCTGTGGGTGGGGTGGGGGAGGGGTGGTTTAGAGCCAGATGGGCCTGCACGTGAGAGCTGACCCTGCCGCTTGGAGCAGCTCCTCTGGCAGGTGAAGCTGTCCTCATCTTGGCGGTGGGCTTTGTAGTGCCCGTCTCCCAGAGGAGATGTTTCCTGGGAGCTGTTGTCATGAGGTCACCTTTGCCCCAGCTGCCCCCTGACCACTTGGCCTTCCTGTTTCAGATGTGGATGATGAGTATGAGGATGAGGACCAGTGGGAAGACGGAGCAGAGGACATCCTAGAGAAAGGTGTGTGGGGATCCCCCCTCTGCAAGACCACTGGGAGGTGTGGCCGAGAGGGTCTGGAGAGCCCATGCCCCACCCCCACCCCCATGCCCTGCACCACCCCGCCCCCACCCTCGTCACCTCGCTTCTTTCTGTCGTTGCCAGAGAGACCAGTTCTGCACCTTTTCCTTTTAGGCCCATGAGTTGGGGGGTGGGGGCCATGGGTGTTGTGGGGAGATGACTCTGGGATCCCAGGGCCCCAGTGAATCCCTTCTGGGGGTTGTAGGGTGGGCGGGCTCTGTCCCAAGATACCCCCCACTTCCTGGGCCACTGCCCCCCACTCCCTGTTATTTTCCGTTCTGTGCGCCTCATACATTTCGGCTTCTCCCCCACCCACCCGGTGCCTGGCCTTTACTTTTGATTTTCAACCTTCCTGTGTCCCTCCCTGTCCCTTGCCCCAACCCATTGGTTGATTTCGCTGCTATAATTTGGCTCATACTTTGTCTGCCCTCGCCCACCACCACCACCACTACCACCACCACCACCACCACCTCCTCTTCCTCCAAGTAGAAGAGATTGAAGGTAAGAGTCTGAAAAGTGTGATTCCCCAGCCCTCCTCCCATATCCTGACATCTCCTTCCTGCCCTCGGCACCCTCCCTCACCCCTAGCCCCTGTCTGGCCCTGGGGGCTCTGGCTCATGTAGAGTCCAGAGTCAGGGGGTTCTGGGGCCAGGTCTCCAGCGGTTGTCAGCCTGGCAAAGTGCGTACATGTTTATGTATGCGTGTGAGCATGGTGGGGGGCAGGGAGGCAGGGATGGGTGGGGTGGGATGGAGAGCAGGGTGTGCTTAGACAGTGGCTGTGAGATGGGGAAGCGCTGGATGTCCCCAACTGCTGGACCTATCCCCAAGTCTTTTTCATGAGTGGCAGGATGCTAAGCAGGACAGAGGAGGAGGGTGAGGGTTGGGGGTTTCCTCAGTGAGGTGTCTCCTGCCCCAGGGCCTGCCTCTGGCCCTACCTCTTTCTCCAGGCCCCTGCTCTTCACCTCCCCTTGTTCACCCCATCTGCCCATTTTTTTGCAGCCTCCAATATCGATAATGTTGTCCTGGATGAAGACCGTTCTGGGGCTCGCCGCCTGCAAAACCTCTGGAGGTACATGGGGAGAGGGAAGTGGCGAGACTGGCTCCCGCAGGGTGACGTGGGGGCAAGTCAGCCCACCCTCCTCTCCTCAACCTTCAATTCATGTTTCCTTTCCTCCTCACACCCCAGGGACCAGCGAGAAGAAGAACTGGGCGAGTATTACATGAAGAAATACGCCAAGTCATCTGTGGGAGAGACGTAAGGGCATGGGATGGGCAGGGAGGGGGGGCGGGAGTAGGGGGTCCCTCGCCAGGGAGGGTCAGGGGCCTCACCCCCTCCTTCCCGACTGCCCCTCTCTCTCCAGGGTGTATGGAGGATCTGATGAGCTCTCGGATGACATCACCCAGCAGCAGCTGCTCCCAGGAGTCAAGTAAGGGGGGCAGGACAGGAGGGCTGCGATGGCAATCTTGTGCAGAGGTGGTGTGCCCACGAGGGTCACTCCCTGAAAAATCAGGACTCCGGGTGACACAGGCAGAGTGGTGGATGAGAGCAGGGCGGGGCAAGTTGGTGCTTTTCTCTCCTTCCTTCTGCTTATGGATGCAAGGCTGGAGAGGGGGAGGGTGTGAGGGAGAGGAGGAAGGATGGGTGTGGGGGTTCGGATGTTTCACGATGAGGAGACAGTTTCACTAATGGGCTTCCTTTTTCTCTCCTATCTAGAGATCCCAATCTGTGGACTGTCAAATGTAAGGTGTGTGCTTTGGCCTCGTGGCTTGGGGGAGGCAGGGGAATGAGGAAGGCTGCCTTGTAGGGGAGAACTGTCCATCTGTCTGTCCTGGGTCTCCCTGGCCTGGCAGTCTCTTGGTCCTTCTGTCTCTGCCCCTCCATCCTTCTCTCTCCCCTCCCCTCCCCCTCCCTCTCTTGCTATCTCTTGCCTTTTCCTTTTCTCACTCTCTCTCTCTCCATCTCTCTTGTTCCCCTCTCTCTCCTACCTTATCTTTCTTGTCTGATGACTCTGGCTGGTTGGCTACTATCTCCAGCCCCTTTTTCTCTGTCCTGCCCTCCTCATCTCTCTGACGTCTGCTGCTCTCCTTCCAGATCGGGGAAGAGAGGGCCACAGCCATTTCCTTGATGCGCAAGTTCATTGCCTACCAGTTCACGGACACGGTAAGTTGGGTAGGCAGGCAACTTGGGGGTGAGAGACAGGGCAGCGCCCAGAGGGAGGGACAGTATGGGCTCAAGGGTACCAGGTGCCCCTTGCGCTGAGCAGTACTGCCTGTTGAGTGAGCTGCTCCAGCTAGAAAGCACCCACTCCCTCGCTCCCTGCATTGAGGCGTTCTTCTGCGCCTCAGAGGTATTGTCCTCATTCTCTCTGCATTCCTGGCGGGGTTCCGCAGGCCCTGTAGCCCTCTGGAAGGCAGCCATCTAGGTTCCTGAGGCTTTCCTGCCTGAGAGTGAGTTCTGCCTGTCCACCAACCCTGTTGGGCGGCTGTCACCCTCTTCCCATTTGGGAGGGAGTCCTAGGATAGGGCAGCGTGGCCAAGTGGGTCAGGGAGCAGGCCTGTCTGGAGGAGAGTTCCTTCCTTCTCTCTTTCACGCGGTCGTCAGACATCCACTGAGGCCCTCCGGGGGCCAATCCCTGCCCTGGGAAATGGTGAGGATACAGCAGTGACCATGCGAGCGCTGGTCCCTGCCCTTCAGGGCTCACGCACAGTCCACAAAACACAAAGTAGTGCCACCTGCATGCAAGGCAGCAGATGCTGCCTTAAGGGCACAGCTCTTTCTTTAGATTGCCAGGTTTCGAATTCAGCCCCTCCACTTCCCAGCTGTGTGACCTTGATCAAGCCGCTTCCCCTCCCTTGGCCCCCTACTTGCCCCTCAGCGTCCTTAGGATTAAATAGCTTTGGCCATGTCCACCCGTCAGCCAGGACTTGTCCCACAGCTTATGTTCAATAAATATAGTTAGGGGCCACCCTATGGCCGAGTGGTTAAGTTCGCATGCTCTGCTTCGGCGGCGCAGGGTTCAGATCCTGGGTGTGGACATAGCACCGCTTGTCAGGCCACGTTGGGGTGGCGTCCCACATGCCACAACTGGAAGGACCCACAACTAAAAAGTACAACTATGTACCGGGGTGATTTGGGGAGAAAAAAAGCAGGGGGCGGGGAAGAAGATTGGCAACAGTTGTTAGCTCAGGTGCCAATCTTTAAAAAAATAAATATAGTTATTGGCAGAGGTGTAATTGTCAGTTTTGGAACCAGGGTAAACCCTGTGAAGGGGGTCCTCCAAATTCATGAAACGGGGCTGCTAACAGCATGCTGGCTGGCAGCTCTTCATCTAATTCGTGTTAGGCTGAGTCCATAGCTTTCACCTGCCGCAGCAGTGGGTGTGTGTCACTGGGACCACATGGAGAGTTGCATGATTTGCAAGTCATGATTTTAATGTGCTCAAACCTCAATCTTGTGCCCAGCGCACAGTTCTCGTGTCTGACCCCATTTGAGTTATGCCTCTGATTATTGTTTATGCTTTTTTTGTTTTTTTTTGAGGAAGATTAGCCCTGAGCTAACATCTGCTGCCAATCCTCCTCTTTTTGCTGAGGAAGACTGGCCCTGAGCTAGCATCCATGCCCATCTTTCTCTACTTTATACATGGGACGCCTACCACAGCATGGCTTGCCATGCGGTGCCATGTCCACACCCGGGATCTGAACCGGTGAAACCTGGGCCGCCGAGAAGCGGAACG
This sequence comes from Equus asinus, assembly GCF_041296235.1. NCBI lineage: Eukaryota > Metazoa > Chordata > Mammalia > Perissodactyla > Equidae > Equus > Equus asinus. Next base: position 24,590,507 of record NC_091815.1, read on the forward strand.
TACGAACTTAACTGCTGCGCCACTGGGCTGGCCCCTATTGTTTATGCTTTTAATGACCAGAGTAGTACATGGATACTGTAGGAGCCCAAATCTCTCCATACCCAAGTCCCATTTTTCAGAAGTAATTACTGTTGCTTTGTGTGTCTTTCCAGACCATCTTCTCTGCATATTGAAAAATGTGGTGTTTTTTTAAAAAAAAAAACAAAATGGAATTATACATGCATCATTCTGCAGCGAGCCTTCTGTGAACGCCATAATCTTTCCATCCCCAGTAAACATAAGGTTGTTTCCATATTTTATTATCACAACCAAAGCTGAAACAATAATTGGCTTTCTTAAAGACTGAGTTACAGTTCACATGCTGTAAAATTCAGGGTCACGTGTACCATCCTTTTTATGTGTTGCTGGATTCAGTGTTGGAGATCTTTGCCCCTGTGTTCTTGAGGATGCTGGTCTGTAGTTTTTTCCGTATGATGTCTTTGTCTGGTTTAGGTATCAGGGTAGTACTGGATTCGCAGGAGTAGCCGAGAAATGTTCCCTTCTGTTTTTTGGCAGACTTTGGGAAGGATTGGTGTTAGTTATTTAAATGTTTGGTAGAATTCACCAGGGAAGCCGTCTAGTCCTGGGCTTTCTGTGTGTGTGGAGGTTTTTTGATTGCTAATTCAATATCTTTACTTCTTGTAGGTCTAGTCAGATTTCTTTCTTTCCTTCTGCTTGCTTTGAGATTAGTTTCCTCTTTCTTTTCTAGTTTCTTAAGGTGTAGAAGGTTAGGTTCATTGATTTGGGATTTTTTTCCCCTTTTTTTAAGTTGATGTTTACAGCTATAAATTTACCTTGAAGCATGGCTTTTTCTGCATCCTGTAAGTTGTTTTTTTTTTTTTCTTGAGGAAGATTAGCCCTGAGCTAATGTCCGCCACCAATCCTCTTTTTGCTGAGGAAGAGTGGCCCTGAGCTAACATCCATGCCCATCTTCCTCTACTTTATACGTGGGACGCCTACCACAGCATGGCTTTTGCCAAGCGGTGCCATGTCCACACCTGGGATCTGAACTGGTGAACCCTGGGCTGCCGAGAAGCAGAACGTGCATACTTAACCCCCGCACCACCGGCCCAGCCCCCAACTGTTGTCTTAAAGTCTCTTCTGTCTGCTGTTAGTACGGCCACTCCAGCTCTCTCTGGTTCTACTTGCTTTTTACACCTAACACATGTTGAGTGTCTTTCTCTGTCACTCTGTGTAGGTCCATCTCATTCTTTTAACCGCTCAATTGTATCGCCTGGTATGGTTAAGCCATAATTTAACAAACCCCTCTTTGGGGGAATTTCCAAACATCCCGTCAGGTTTGTTTGCTGTAGTGAATAACCCTGCGGTGAATGTCCGCGTGTCCGTGTCGTTGCGCCAGCGTGTTTGTGTGGGAGGAACTCCTGGAAGAGAGACTGCTGAGGCGGCGGTCGCACCGTCCCCCCAGCTGTGCCTCACTGTGCCCCACCGCCCGGCCCCCAGCCCCTGCAGATCAAGTCGGTCGTGGCCCCCGAGCATGTGAAGGGCTATATCTACGTGGAGGCCTACAAGCAGACCCACGTGAAGCAGGCCATCGAGGGCGTGGGCAACCTACGGCTCGGCTACTGGAACCAGCAGATGGTGCCCATCAAGGAGATGACGGACGTGCTCAAAGTGGTGAAGGAGGTGGCCAACCTGAAGCCCAAGTCCTGGGTCCGCCTCAAGCGGGGCATCTATAAGGACGACATCGCCCAGGTGCCTGGGTCGGGGGATGCCAAGGGGGCCTGGGCTCCTTCATGCTCTGCTCCTCTCTTCTGTCCTTCTCTCCTCTTTTGTCCCGCCCAGGCCCCTTCCTAGTGCAAGGAGCAGAACCCTAGTGAGATTGGTGAGGCAGAGCCTGGGTTTTGTTGAGAGCACGCAGGAAACGGATGGCCATCTTCCATGGGTGTTAAGCCAAGACCTGAAGGAGGAGCGGGCGTGAGCCGGGAGAGTTCTCGGGGAAGAGTGTTGTGGCCGAAGGAGCGGCCCGGGAGATAGGCCCCTCACTGGCTGAAGCGGATGAGTGAGGGCAGGCAGCAGGGCCTTGTGGCCTATCTCTGGGCTGGTTTTTACTGGAGTAAGATGGGAGGGTTCCAAGGGACCCAGTGTGACTTGGATTTTAATAGGATTACTCTGGTGGCTGTGTTGAGAATAGACTGGTTGTCCTCAAGCAGGGTCGATGTTGCCCTCAGAGGACATTCAGCAATGGAGGGAGACATTTTGGGTTGTTTCAACCGGGGAGGGAGTTGATTCCAGCATCTAGTGGGTGGAAGCCAGGGATGCTGCTAACATCCCGCAAGGCACAGGACAGCCCCCACGACAAGGGATTGGCTGGCTGAGAAACCCTGGAATAGACTGGATGGGGCCGCAGGAGGAGGGAGACGAGCAAGGAGGCTGCTGCCGTGGTCCAGGTGGCAGGGGCTGGTGGGGCAGGACAAGGCTGTCGTAGAGGAGGCGGGAGGAGGTCAGATGTCTTGAAGGCGGAGCTGACAGAAATGATTTGCTCACAGATTGGATACGGGTGTCAGAGAGAGAAAGGAGTCAGGAGTGACTCCCAGGTTGTGTGCCTGAGCAGAAGGGAGGACAGAGACGGAGAAGACCAGGAGAGGAGCAGGTCTGGCGGAGCTCAGGAGTGTCGTTGGGGCGGGGCTGGTCTGAGGCACCTTTTAGGTCCACATGGAGGTGTCAAGCGGGCAGTGGATGTTCAGTTTCAGGGCCAAGGGGAGACAGACCGGAGAGAGAATTTGGGGAGTCTCTAGCAGTCTGATTTCTTCCCCATCACCCGCTGTCCCTTGCCCATGTCCTTGTTCTTCCTGTGTCTGGGCTCAGGGAGGGAGGGCCAGGCCCGTGCTGACCGCCTGTCCTTCCCAGGTGGATTACGTGGAGCCCAGCCAGAACACCATCTCCCTGAAGATGATCCCGCGCATTGACTACGACCGCATCAAGGCCCGCATGAGCTTGGTACCCTGGGTCACCTGCCGGCGGGTAGGGGACGCTTGAGCCCTGCTGGTGGCCCGGCCCTCCTCCCTCACCCTGCCCACCCTTGCCCCTTTGCTCCACAGAAAGACTGGTTTGCCAAAAGGAAGAAGTTTAAGCGGCCTCCGCAGAGGCTCTTTGATGCCGAGAAGATCAGGTGAGTGTCCTCGGGGGCTAGCTGGGTCCCCAGAGCTGTCGTGCCAGGAGGTGCCTCTGCTGCTTCCCACACAGGGATGGGCCCCTCACGGGTTAGTCTGTGAGTGGCTAGCTGGCAGTGTAGCCTCAGCCACGTTACTTACCATCCCGTGTCGCTGAGGTCTTGTGTGTCCAGGCCGGGCACAGGCTGAGTGGCCCGTGAACATTAACTTCTCACGGTCCAGAACTTTGTCCAACCGGTATTCGCCGAGTGCCTGCGACAGGCATGCAGGCAGTGTTGTCGGGGAAATCGGGGAAGGAGCAGTGAACACAAGGGGTCAAGTCCCTGCCCCTCTGGAGCTGCCGCTCTAGTTAGGGAGATGGATCAAACAGCAGCTTGTCCGGTGGTGACATGTGCTGTGGTGAAAATAAAGCCGAGGCAGGGGCAGCGGAGTGCGGGGGTTGGGGAGGGGGCTGTGCGCCCCTCCCTCGAGGCGGGGCTCTTGGGCTCTCTGAGAGGCCACTGCTGCCAAGATGGCGTGTGTTGGGATGGGATGGGTCAGCCATCCTGTGGCCCTCCTCCCCTTTGCTGGCTCGGGAGACTGCGGCACAGCAAGACTCTCTCCCTAACCTCCCCTTCCAATCTGTCCCCCACAAAATCCCAGGTCCCTGGGGGGCGATGTTGCCTCTGATGGTGACTTCCTCATCTTCGAGGGGAACCGTTACAGCCGGAAGGGCTTTTTGTTCAAGAGCTTTGCCATGTCTGCTGTGGTGAGGATCCCGGAGTGGGTCATGCTAATGGCGGTGGGGAGCGAGGAGGCTCCTGCAGCCCAGGCCCCAGGGCAGTGGGTTCTCCGGGTGCTGGATGATCCTCAAGTCAGGAGCGTCACTAGGGGAATGATTCTCACTGTCCCTAGCCCGCTCAGCCGGCTGTGACACTGACCTCTGTCTCCTTCCTCCTCTTACCCGCGTCCCCCGGGGCTCAGATCACAGAGGGTGTGAAGCCCACACTCTCGGAGCTGGAGAAGTTTGAGGACCAGCCGGAAGGCATTGACCTGGAGGTGGTGACTGAGAGCACAGGTATTTGGTCCCCGTCAGTAACCCCGACCGAGGGGGCGGGGGTGGCCCATGGCCAGCAGCCCCCAAGTCAGCCCTGTGTCTGTCCCCGCAGGGAAGGAGCGGGAGCACAACTTCCAACCTGGGGACAACGTGGAGGTGTGTGAGGGCGAGCTCATCAACCTGCAGGGCAAGATCCTCAGCGTGGACGGCAACAAGATCACCATCATGCCCAAGCACGAGGACCTCAAGGTGGGCGCCCTGCTGCCCGTACGGGGGTACTGGGTGGAGGCCGTGCTGGAAGCATGGAATCATCTGTGGGGGTGCTGGGTTTAGTTTGCTTAGGGGGGCAGTGTGTGTGTGTCTCTGAGGGCTTGTCCAGGCTAGCACGGTGTGCTGGGGGGAGGCTGTCTCCAGGGGCATCTGAGGAGGCATCTAGTCTGGTGTCATGTGTCTGGGAGACAGGCTGTCTCTGTGCGGGGTAAAGGGTCGTCCAGGCTGATACCCTGGGTCTGAGATCAGCTGTCTGGGGCCGTCCGAGGGTTGTCCAGGTGCCCTGAAGCAGTCTGTGGCGTGAGCCTGGAGTGGGTTTTGGCCAGTGTCTTTCCCCAGAACATGAGTGCATTCTGAAGAGGCTGGGCAGGTGGGTTGTGGTGGCTTCCCCTCGCTTGCTCACTGTCCCCACCCCCAATCCCCAGGACATGCTGGAGTTCCCGGCCCAGGAGCTTCGGAAGTACTTCAAGATGGGGGACCACGTGAAAGTGATTGCTGGCCGCTTCGAGGGCGACACGGGCCTCATCGTGCGGGTGGAGGAGAACTTCGTCATCCTCTTCTCCGACCTCACCATGCATGAGGTAGGTGCGGGGCCGGTGGGGCGCGTATGCCAAGAGGGGTCCAGGCAGATGACCCAGTGGGACCCTGCTTCACCCGTTTCCTGTGTCTTGGCAGCTGAAGGTGCTCCCCCGGGACCTGCAGCTCTGCTCGGAGACGGCGTCAGGCGTGGATGTCGGGGGCCAGCATGAATGGGGGGAGCTGGTGCAGCTGGACCCCCAGACCGTGGGCGTTATCGTGCGGCTGGAGCGGGAGACCTTCCAGGTGGGTGTGTTGCACTCGGGGGTGGGGCTTACTTTTAGGGGGCTTGCTCTCCCTCGAGCTCCTTGTCCTGGGAGGTGGAGAACATTGTGGCTGAGAACACACGAGGTTACAGAGCTGGCGCTGTCACCCCTGGCTGGCTATGTGATACTGGGCAAGTGGCTGGTCATTCATCCTCTCTGTGCCTCAGTTTCACACCCTGTGAAATGGAGAAGATGGCAGCATCCACTTCATCCGTTGTGACTGACTCCCTGAGATCAGATATGCACCCTGGCATTCGGTGCTTGTTCAACCACTGGGTCCTGCACGTGCCCTCCTCCCCTTCCCCATGGATGTGGGGGCCACGGAACATAGTGCTTAGGACCCTGGGCTCTGGATTCAAAGCTCAGCTCTGTTGCTTCCATGCTGTGTGACCCTGGGCTGGTGACTCGCCCTCTCTGGGCCTGAGATTTCCCGCCTGTAAGATAGGGTGAAAACATCCATCTCAGAGGGAAGTTTTGAGGCTTCAGTGAAATCTTATATGTGAGGAATTTAGCATGGGGCCTGGCACAAGGTGATGAGTAAACATTAGCTATTATGTTAACATCGACCCTCTGCCTATGTCTCAGGTCCCTGATGCTCAGTTGGGGTGGAGTCTCCTCCCAAAGGGTGTTTTGCAATGACTGGGAACATTTCTGGTTGACCCAGTGCCTGGAGGGTGGCGCTCTGCCATTGCCTGCCCCAGAGCCAGGGAGTCTAGAAGTCCTGTAGAGCTGGGGACAGTCTCCCACAGGGAAGGACCATACCGCTTTAGGGAAGCCCTGCTCCATGTCGCCCCTTCCCACCCTCACCCCCAGCATCCCACCTCCGTCCCTAGGTGCTGAATATGTACGGGAAGGTGGTGACGGTCAGGCACCAGGCCGTGACCCGGAAGAAGGACAACCGCTTTGCTGTGGCCCTGGACTCCGAGCAGAACAACATCCACGTGAAAGACATCGTCAAGGTCATTGACGGCCCCCACTCAGTGAGTATGAGCTCCCGCCCGTCCCTGCGTCCAAAAGAGCTGGGCTGGGGCGTGGCCATGAGAGTGACTGTCCTTTCCTCGCCCAGGGCCGGGAGGGCGAGATTCGCCACCTCTTCCGCAGCTTCGCCTTCCTGCACTGCAAGAAACTGGTGGAGAACGGGGGCATGTTTGTCTGCAAGACCCGCCACCTGGTGCTGGCGGGGGGCTCGAAGGTGAGGCCGGCACGCGCACCCTGCCTGGCATGGCTCTCCGGCCTTCGCTGACCCCAGGAGTGACAAGAGCGGGCTTGTGAGAGATGAGGAGGGCAGTGTCAGTGTCAGGTCCTTGGCCAAGTATGAAGAAAAGGTTTATTGGCATCGGGGCTGTTTACCAAATCACTCACTCATTCAGTTTTATTGAGCCCCTGGGAGGGGCCAGACAGTGGAGCTAGAGCAGGAAGGAGAGAAAAATCTCTGCCCTCCTAGAGCTGCGGCTCCGGAGATACATACACACATACCCTGCACAACGTGAGGTGGTGGCAGGCACGCTGAAGAGAAACCAAACAGGATAAGGAGACAGAGCACCATGGGCCGCTGTGTCAGATGGAGGGGGTTAAAGAAAGGCCTCCTTGAGGAGGAGACATTTGAGCAGAAACCTGAATGAAGGGATGGAGAGCCACATGAATAGCTCAGGGGGACAGCAGGTGCAAAGGCCCTGAGGTAGGACTTGTAGGAAAGTTGCATAGAACCAGGTCTCAGAAAGGAGATCAGGCCTAGGGGCCGGGTTGCCGGGACCGGGAGGTGGTTTCCTCAGGGCCCTGCAGGTGGGATGACGAGTGCCCGTGGCTTGTAGTGTTTGTGTCACTAGGGTTTAAATTCCTCACTACCACAGTTCAGTCCCACTTCTTGGCCAGGTGAGGCCCGGGCCTCTTGGGTGACAGCCCCACATGGCATAGGAGTGGCAGTTTCCCCAAAGGGAAATCGAGGCATTGTCACTAGGAGGGAGGGATGGCTGCTGGGCAGGTTCAAGCAGGAACTCTTCCCAAATGGAGGCAGGCAGTGTGGCGCGGGGGCCGGGAGCCTGCCAGTTTACTTCTTGCCCCTCCCCCAGCCCCGAGATGTGACCAACTTCACCGTGGGTGGCTTTGCCCCCATGAGCCCCCGGATCAGCAGCCCCATGCACCCGAGTACTGGAGGTGAGGGGGAGTTGGGGTGGGGATGTGTGGGGGATGGGGGAGGTAGGTTGTCGGCCCACACTCACTGAGCGCCTGCTCTGGCCCGGGCCGACCATGATGGGGCTCACAGCTCACGAGAGACCAGACCCCACCCCACAGGGCAGCCCAGCGTGGTCAGGGCTGCCATGGGAAAGCCCAGGGCTCTGGTGGGGGGAGCCCAGAGGAGGCTCCTAACCCCTGGGGGATGGGGGGAGTCAAGCAGGTAAAGAGGGGGTTTGAGGGTGCCCTGGCTCTGGCTACAGCATGTGAGGGGAGGGCACGGCCCTGGGGACTGGTGACCTTCTTCCTCCCCAGGTCAGCGCGGCGGCTTTGGCAGCCCAGGTGGTGGCAGTGGTGGCATGAGCAGGGGCCGGGGGCGGAGAGACAACGAGCTCATCGGCCAGACTGTGCGCATCTCCCAGGGGCCCTACAAAGGTGAGGGCCTTTGCAGGGCTACGTGGAGGCCGGGGGAGGGGCCTGGTGAAGGAGAGCCCCCTGCCTGAGCTCCTGTCTCTCCCCCAGGCTACATTGGCGTGGTGAAGGATGCTACTGAGTCCACAGCCCGAGTGGAGCTGCACTCCACCTGCCAGACCATCTCTGTGGACCGTCAGCGGCTCACCACGGTGTACGGGCCGGGCCAGGCCAGGGCCGGGAGGGGGCTGCTGGGCAGTGGGAGGGCCCTGCTCATCCTGCTGGTTCTGTGTGCACAGGGGCTCACGGCGCCCGGGTGGCATGACCTCTACCTATGGGCGGACGCCCATGTACGGCTCCCAGACGCCCATGTACGGCTCCGGCTCCCGCACACCCATGTACGGCTCTCAGACACCTCTCCAGGATGGTGAGCGCTCCCCAGGGGAGAGGGATGAGGGGCCACAAGGGGACTGGAGACAGGACAGGACTGACGGACATAAGCTTCTCTCCCGTTCCAGGCAGCCGCACCCCGCATTACGGCTCGCAGACGCCCCTGCATGACGGCAGCCGCACGCCTGCCCAGAGTGGGGCCTGGGACCCCAACAACCCTAACACGCCGTCACGGTGAGGGCCCGGAGCTGCATGGGGGGCAGGGTTCCCTGAGCCAGTAGGAGGGGTCTGCGTGGCCCACCGTGAATTGTCTGCTCCCAGCCCCAGGCTGCTCATGTGCAGGCATCAGCATGGCTGGGGCAGGATAATCTCTCCAGCCCCGACCACAGTAGGGTGCTCTGGTTAAAACCTGGGCTTGGCGGGGGCTGGCCCCGTGGCCGAGTGGTTGTCCGTGCGCTCCGCTTTGGCAGCCTGGGGTTTCGTCGGTTTGGATCATGGGCGCGGACATGGCACCACTCATTAGGCCATGCTGAGGCGGCATCCCACATGCCACAACTAGAAAGACCTACAACTAAAAATATACAACTATGTACTGGGGGGGGATTTGGGGAGAAAAAGCAGAAAAAAAACCCCAAAACCTGGGCTTGGGGACAGAGTGGGTGACCTCGGTCATGTGACTGGCTGTGTGACCTTGGGCAGGCAGCCTCACCTCTGCTTCCCGGTGTCCTCAGCCGTTAGATGATGCTTCAGGGCTGTCATTGAGGACAGAGTTGCCTGGGGTCTGTCTTGCACCAGGGCTGTTCTGGAAGCACCTGCAACATTGTGATTGCCACAGTCATTCTCAACACACTTCTCTCCCCAACAGGGCTGAGGAAGAGTATGAATACGCCTTCGATGACGAGCCCACCCCATCCCCACAGGCCTACGGGGGCACCCCCAACCCCCAGACACCTGGCTACCCAGACCCCTCGTCCCCACAGGTCAACCCCCAGTACAACCCGCAGACACCAGGGACGCCAGCCATGTGAGTCCACCGCAGCTAGCCCTCATCATCCCCTCCCCACTGCCACCATCTCCTCTCTCCCCTGCCGTCCCCAGTCCCCAACCAGTGCTCCCTCCTCTCCTGTCTCTGCAGGTACAATACAGACCAGTTCTCCCCCTATGCCGCCCCCTCCCCGCAAGGCTCCTACCAGCCCAGCCCCAGCCCCCAGAGCTACCACCAGGTGGCGCCAAGCCCAGCAGGCTACCAGAACACCCACTCTCCAGCCAGCTACCACCCCACGCCCTCGCCCATGGCCTATCAGGTACTGGTCAGCTTGCAAGCCCCTGAGAGTGGTGGGCTAAGGTGGGCCCTGGGCCTGGACGGACAGCCAGGCCAGATGACCTATTCCCAATGACACCGTCCCCCTTTCCCCTACAGGCCAGCCCCAGCCCGAGCCCTGTTGGCTACAGTCCAATGACACCCGGAGCTCCCTCCCCTGGTGGCTACAACCCGCACACACCGGGCTCAGGCATTGAGCAGAACTCCAGCGACTGGGTCACCACTGACATCCAGGTGAAGGTGCGGGACACCTACCTGGATACGCAGGTGGTGGGGCAGACAGGCGTCATCCGCAGCGTGACGGTAAGCGGGCCCAGGCGGGCGGGTGGGCAGGCGTCCTCTCTTTTGGGGTCCCCAGTCTCTCTGGTTGCTGGGTTTTTTCTTTTCAACTGTCTAACCACATCTTCCAGCACCCATTTACAGCTGGAAAAGCAGATGTGGAAAGGTTTGGCACGCAGGCTCCGCAAGGCGGATCCCTGCCTGTTGTGCTCCTGGCTGGGGCCCCGGGAGCCTGGCTCCTCTCTCACGTACTCCCTGAGATCAGCGCAGTCATGGGACCCAGTGCTCCCTGTGCCAGGCTGCTCCCACCCTGGGCTCCCCCTGCTCCACTGTTGGCCTCTCCAGTCTCCATCATCCCTGATTTCCCTCCAGCCGCAGGGCCTGTGCTCGTCACTTTCCGTGCCCAGAACTCTCTTCCTTCCGTTCTTTGGCCGTTTCACTCCTCCTCCTCCAGGGACGCACTAGGCTGTTTCAGGCTGTCTCTCGTAGGTCTGGGTCATGCCCTTTCATGTTATCTACCTGCGGCCTAAACGCTTGCCGTTTACCCTGCTGTGATTCTTTGATTGCTAAGCCGGAATTTTATTCCTACAGAGCACCAGTTCCTAGACTAGGGACTGGCACCTTACTGGTCCTCTGATGAGTATTAATTAAATTAATTAAACAAGCGCCGGAGACCAAGACAGCTCCAGGCTCCGGCCTCACATACCTCACTTTCCAGTTGGGGAGACAGACATGTCCCAATACAGTGACAGCTCAAGTGGCCAGAGCTGGGATGCAGGAAGTCCAGAGGGCCAGGGGAGCCCTGTGAACCTAGAAGAGGCACCTGACCCAACTTCGGAGGGGGTCAGGGAGGGCTTCCTGGAGAAGGAGACATCTATGCCGAGACCTGAAGAATGAATAGGAGTAAGCCCAGAGATGGCTAGGGAAGGGCTTAAGCGTGTTCCAGAAAGGGGCTGTGCAAAGGCCTGGAGGTGAGGGAGAGCCTGGCACATTTGGGGAGTGAGTGTGTCCATTGTGGCTGGAACATAAAGAGCCAAGGGGGAAGGTGAGTGCTGAGGTCAGAGGCGTGGCTGGGGCCAGGTCACATGCCAGCCAGGGAACTTGGACTGTGTCCTGAGGGGACTGGCGGTCCTGGGGGAATCTGTGGTTTGGAATTAATTCTGTCCGTTGCTCTATCAGGGATGGATTAGGGGTGGTGAGACTGGGGGCTGGGAGCCCAGGGGGAGGTCAGGCTGCACTACAGGACGGTGGGGAAAAGGGGGAGGGAGGTGGGAGAGACCCCGGGAGGCTGAATGGACGGGCCTCGGAGCTGGTGTTTGTCAGTGAAGGAGCTCACCGGGACAAGGTCCAGAGCTCTGCCTGGGACCAGGGACCGTGGGGCCATCCCTGAGACGGGGACCCAGGAGGAGGAGCAAGTGTGGGGAAGAAGCTGAGGCCAGTTTGGGACACGCAGAGCCTGACAGGCAGTCTCCCTTTTGGCCCAAGTTAGCTTCATCCTGGTGCTTCCCTTGCTGAGCTGGTCACACCGCCCCCCCACCACACACTCCCAGACTTGGAATCAGGCCCAGCCTTGGCCTTTCCTGCCCCCATGTCACCTTGGGAAAGTGACTTCTCATAATGAGCCCCGAGCCTGTGTCCCCTGAGCACAGACGTCAGTCCTGTGTTGGGAACAGGCTGGGCTGACCAGGCTGCCCTCACTCCCAGGGAGGCATGTGTTCCGTGTACCTGAAGGACAGTGAGAAGGTGGTCAGCATCTCCAGCGAGCACCTGGAGCCCATCACCCCCACCAAGAACAACAAGGTAAGGGGGGGGCAAGGGGCACGGGGGCACTGGGCTGCTGACCTGGACCCTGACCCCCTGCCCCCCCCATCAGGTGAAGGTGATCCTGGGTGAGGATCGGGAAGCCACAGGTGTCCTGCTGAGCATCGATGGCGAGGACGGCATCGTCCGCATGGACCTTGACGAACAGCTCAAGATCCTCAACCTCCGCTTCCTGGGGAAGCTCCTGGAGGCCTGAGGCAGGCAGGGCGCGTGGACTTGGGCAGAAACCTGGCAGGCAGAGAGTGCCCCTCCTTCCTTCCCTGGCCTTTGGCTCTGACGCGGGATCTGGGCCTGGTGTAGGGCTAGCCTGATTGTTCAGGATTTCTTCTATTTTCCTTTCTGGGTTCTTATCTCCCTCCCTGATGTTCATGGGAATGAGAGTAGAGTCTGGGGGAGGGTCCCCACCTTCTTGTACCTCCCTTCCCCAGCTTGCTTTTGTGTTACGGTCTTTCAATAAAAAGCTGTTTGGTCAAAAGCCCTGTGTGTGTGTGTGTGTGTGTGTGGCAAGAGGGCGCTGGGGTCTGGGTTGTAGGTGAGGCCATTTGCAGACCTCACTAACTTCCTTGCTTTGTGGTCTTGGGCAAGTGACTGGGTCTTACCTAAGCCTCAGTTTTCCCATCTAGAAGATGATAGTGCCTTCCCCAGAGGGAAGAGATGATTAGAGCAGAGCCTGCCTGTGATTGGCCAAGTCACATCTTACTCAGGCTCGAGTTATTCTGAGTGGAAATCACAGTCCGCCCCCCGCAGGGAGCCGAAGTTCCTCCTGTGGAGCCGGAGGCAGCATTGGATGGTCCTTTCTCCTGAGCCCGCACAGCAGTGACCCCAGAATTGCTGTAGTTTGATGGCTTGGGGCTGGGAGTGGGGAGCAGTGTAAACCTTGACTCTCCTTCACCATCCTCATTTGATATTTACATGTCTTTTTACTAATATAATACGAGATGTATTCTAAAATATTTGGGATGTTCTATTTTGGACACATAAAAGATGTGCGGAACACCCGTGTCCCACCGCCCAGCTTAGGAACAGTATGTACCAGCCAGGACCCCCTTCAGCGGCTGCCCCGTCCACGCCCCTCCAGGGTAACCACAGCCCTGAACGCCTGACTTTTGCCTAACTTTGTACTTTTACTACGTTAGTCTTTATCCCAAAGCGTTATATGGTCGTTTTACATGTTTTCTAAGTTTACACAAATAGTATCAGACTTTTTCCTCTCTAACGAGTGAGCGTCATCGTCGTGGCTCCCGTAACCTCTAACTCGCGGACCCCTCTCTCCACGACCCCGACCCACCAGACGCGGCGGTGCTTCCCTGGCCCCACGAAGTCCCTGGCTCCCCGGGCCCTTCCCAAGGGACTCCCGGGAGAAGACAGACGGCCCCGCGCCAGGAGCCCGCCTCTCGAGCCGCCTGACTCGCAGCTTCTCCTCTCGAGGACAAATCAGGCAGCCACCGGGCGCCTAGCGCACGGCCGCAGCTCCCCGCGGAGCACGGGAGCCCGGCAGCCCGGCTGCGTCCCGTTACGCTGGCGCTGGTCACCCGACGGGCGCAGAGGGCGTGGCGCCGGCTGACTCCTTGCACGCGCCCGCGGCGGGCCGCCCGAAGCCCTTTGTCTCTCTCGGGCTCCCGTCCCCCCACCCCTCCCCTGCGCCCCCATTGGCTGCTGCCCCGGCCCGGGGCGGGAGTGCAGGGAGCGAGTGGGCGGGGCCGCGTGGCGTCAGCGCAAGATGGCGGCCTCGGCGGCGCTGCTCCTGCGCTTGCGAAGCGGGCTCCGGCTCGGCGCGCGGGGACTGTGCGCGAGGCTGGCGACGCCGCCTCCCCGGGCCTCGGACCAGGTGAGCAGGACGGGGGTGGCCCTCGGGTGCAGGCTCCCTTCCCTGGAGCTCCGGGTGGACCGTCCCCGCCCGGGGGTTCTGGGACGCAGCGCCTCAGGGTGCTGAATGGAACGCCGCCCGCGTTGGGCGCGCTTCCCTGCCTCCTGGGGTGGGCAACGCTTCCTCCCCTCGGCTAGATGCTGGGGGCTCAAGCGCATCCTCTGGACCCCACTTCCTCTGAACCCCACGTGGGCGCCTGGGGAGGGGGGGTCACCTGTTCCCATCTCAGTGGCCGCTCAGGTAATACTTGAGTGCGAGGGCCTCGGGACGCTGGCCTTGGGGGTGTTTCCCCGAGTTGGTGGTGGTGGTGGCGAGGTGGATGTTCGGGCTTCTCATTCGACCTGCCTCCATGTTGACAGAGACCCAGCCATTCTGACCTGCAGTCCATCACTTCCGTGCCCTACTTCCACAAGCCCCTGCTGCCATCCCTTCTCTTTGCCTTGCTACCGTGAGCCCCAGGCATCCGGAGGCTTTAAACCCCCGTCCCATAGCCTTGTGTGTTCCGTTGCCTTGCTGCAAGCATCCCAATGTCCAGCCAAGCTCCCGGATTTCATCTCCTTCGTCTGCTTTTCTGGGCTCCAGGCCCTCCAGTCCTTTGCCTCCAAGATCCTGGGCACCCGGCCTGTCAACTCCTGAACTCCTGGGATCCTGGCGCCGGAGAGTCTAGTTCTTGACCATTCTCAGAGACCCAGTCTCTTGGCCGCCCCTCCAGGGACACATCAGCGGGAGGCCATGTGGGTGACTGCTTCCCTGCTCTTGACCTTGATTCTTCTCTGACCAGGGTGCCCGAAGCACTCTGACCTTCTCTCTCTTCTCTCTTGGCCAACCTACCCTCTCTCGATTGCAGGCAGCAGAAATCGGGAGCCGAGCTGGCACAAAGGCCCAGGCCCAGGGGCCACAGCAGCAGCGGGGCACGGAGGGTCCCAGCTACGCCAAGAAAGTTGCCCTCTGGCTTGCTGGGCTTCTCGGTGCCGGTGGAACCGTGAGCGTCGTCTATATCTTTGGTGAGGGACATATCCCTGCCCCCCCAGTTTTGTTCTGTTGGCCCTGTTTTCTACTGCAGAACCTATTCCTCTTTCCTCTAAGGGCTCCCCTGTGTTCATTCCCTGGCTCCTCCCTCAATAGGGCAGCCAACTAGAACGTCTACCTTGGAAATGGGGGAAGTCTCCCTTTTACTCACTTTGTTCAAGGTCCTGCTCTTTCTAGTTGGTTCCTGTACTAGGCTACAGGGTGTGAGTGGGAAGAGAGGAAGATGGGGAAAGACAGGCCTGGACTGGCTTCCTAAGCTACTCTGCCCTCAGCACCCAAAACTCCAGCCCTCCCCAAGTCCCTCTATCCCTCAGAAACCCAGGAGACCCAGGGGTCCTGGCTACCAGCCCCCTCCTCTCTTGATCTCAGTAGACCATGCCTCTAGCCCTCTTGCCACAGACCCAGGAGTGCAGCGCCCTGCCCTCTTCCTCCCTCAGGACCCAGGAGACCAGGCCCCCAGGCCTCTCATTCATCCCTGTCTCCCTTGCAGGAAACAACTCTGTGGATGAAACTGGTGCCAAGGTGAGGGGGACAGAGACCCAGAGGCCTTGCCGGGGGTCTCCTCCTGTGGGTGCCCTCCCCTGAGGTCTGTGCAGGCTCATTTCTGGTCTGGGGTGAGCCTCTTCCTCCCAGGGACCTTTGCCTACTCCTCCCAGGGCCCTGGAGATTTCTTTTCTGGGTGTGATGGGATTGTGCCTCTGCCATCCCAAACCCTCCATTTTTCTCTCTGCCTCCCAGATTCCCGATGAATTCGACAATGGTGAGTAAACAGACACAGATTTTGGGGTCCCCTGACCCTCCCTGCTCTGCCATTTGTAGGGGTGTTTCCCTCCCCATCTGATGCCCTTGGCTTCTCCTTCCATTAGGGGGTGGGGGATCCAGCAGCTGGGTGGCTTTGGGGGGAGGGGCATCACAGAGCCCCAGCCCCCTTCCCTGGCCCCTCAGCCCAGGAGCAGATGGTCAGGGATGGGTGGGGGAGGGGAATCCGGGGTGGGAGTGCTTGGGGAGACCCGGCTCTCTGTTGCCAGACACATGGCTTCCTGTGCCTTAGATCTGAGCATCTGCAGTCCCTCACCCCCTCTTTATGACAGCCTCCTTTCTTCCCCCGGCTCCTCATTTCCAAAACAATGCCTCCGTCCTCCCTCCCCCTTTTGGTTAACCAGCTTTGGGGGAGTTTCTGACAAATTGGATAGTAGAGAGTAGTTGTCAATTCTGTCACACCTGGTCCTTTCCAGGAGAAAAACAAAATTGGTAAGTCCAGAAAGCCACCTGTTTGTGCTGGGGGAGTTTGCAAACCAGCATGTTAGTACATTGATTGTTTTAAACTAGGCAGGTGGAAAAGTATGCTGTTTTAACTGGGCAGGTGTAGAATCATACTGGTTTAAACAAATCAGCGTACTGATTTAAACTGGGCAGGTAAACTTGCAGGTTGAAAACGTGTGTGTTTCTTAGCTTCAGTGGTTCTGACGTTTTGCTTTGGAAAAGGCAGGCCCCGTAAATAGTTGTTTAACTGGACTAGAAAAACTGTGGGCAGTCGTGTAAGATGCCTGTTTTAAACTGGATTCAGTATATTCGCTTAAACCAGGATTTTTCAACTTTGGCTCTATTGATTCTTTGGATCAGATAGTTGTTTGTTGTGGGGGAGTGTCCTGTGTGTTGTAAGATATTTAGCGGCACCCTGGTCCTCTACCCACTAGATGCCAGTGTTGTGACATCAATACTGGAGTCAGAAATGTCTCCAGACACTGCTCAATTTCCCGGAAGAGGGGGACAAAATTGCTCCTCGTTGCGAACCACTGGTTTGAAGTATCCAGCTGTGTGTATATGTTCACTGTGATTTAACTAGACTCAGCGTCCTGGCTTAAAGCGGGCAGATCTAGAAGCCTAGGTTCAAAACGGACTAAATATACTGGCGTCATGTCCGCAGGTCTCTCCGTGTGTGGGTTTTAAGTGGGCAGGCGTGTGAATGTTCTGTTTTATACCTGGGGTGGTGTGTGGGTATAAAGATTCAGGTTAAAACTGGGCAGGTGAATAAAAACATCTGTTCCTACCTGGCGGCTATGTCATTGCCTTCTACCTTTGGGCTTAGAAATGAGCTGGTTCAAACCAGGTGGGAGTGTAGACCGGTTTCTGATAGATAAACTCCGGTTTGTCCGGGAGGTTGAGCAGTGGCTTATCTTAGAATCTCTTTTTGCCCTGGCGTTCTCTAGATCCAATCCTGGTACAGCAGTTGCGCCGGACATACAAATATTTCAAAGATTACAGACAGGTGAGCAGGAGCCCTGGGCCCAGGCCCCATCCCCCCGTCCCCAGTTCCCTGTCTCCCCGAGTGCCCCCATTTTGTCCTCCGTCCGCAGATGATCATCGAGCCCACCAGCCCCTGCCTTCTCCCAGACCCGCTGCGGGAGCCCTACTACCAGCCGCCCTACACCCTGGTCTTGGAGCTCACTGGCGTCCTCCTGCACCCTGAGTGGTCGGTGTGTCCTGGGGAAGGCAGCGGGTTGGGGACATAGGGTAGAGCAGGGTGGCCGGATTGTGATGATGTGGTTAAGAACGTAGACTCGGGAGCCAGGCTGGGGTTCAGAGCAGCTCTGCTGTGTGATTCTGGGGAGGAGGTATGCCCTCTCTGGCCCGCTTGCCTCAGTGGTGCTACCCCTGCCCCGTAGGCTGTTGTAAGTGCCCCAAGTAAGGGCTGCAGAGGAGTCGGCTGGTGTTCTGGGCCCCACACCCTTCAGACTCTCAGACCCTCAGTCACAGCCATGTACTCCTGACCCCCCCCGAGGGCCACAAAGACAGGGGGAGAGCACTCTGGTTCTGGGAGTCTCCAGGCTGGGTCTTTGTCGTCCTGGGAGCCTTGGGGGCCTTGGGTCTTGGTGTTTCACTGCTTTCACTGCTCCCCAGCTGGCCACGGGCTGGAGGTTTAAGAAGCGTCCGGGCATTGAGACCTTATTCCAGCAGCTGGCCCCTTTGTATGAAATCGTCATCTTCACGTCGGAGACTGGCATGGTGAGGCCCCCGGCAGAGGAGGGGGGTCGATGTGGCGGGGGATCTGCAGGGCCGGGGCTCAGCCTGACTGTGTTCTCCCATCCCACCCAGACTGCGTTTCCACTCATCGACAGCGTGGACCCCCACGGCTTCATCTCCTACCGCCTGTTCCGGGACGCCACAAGATACATGGATGGGCACCATGTTAAGGTGCCATGTGGGGATCATGGGTGGGCCTCTGGGATTTGGGGGAGCTGGCACTTCCTGAGGGAAAGAGGACTCAGTTCTGACCCCAGCCTCAACCCTACATCTGGTTCTGGTCCAGGTCTGATTCTAGCAGGATGGCAGCCCGCCCTCAGTCTGGGCTGGGCCTCTAGGCCCTTCTCCCTTCCCCAGAGTCTGGGAGTGGGTGTGGGGGGAAATGAGGTCTCCCCAAGGAAGACAGTTGGGGGTTAGGGGTAGGGACGTGAAAGCTGGCAGCTGTTTTTTGTCTCTGTGACTGGAACTGAGTGTCTCTGGGATTGTGTAATTGTAGTAGCTTATATGAGACTCTGATTAGGGTTGGTTTGATCTGGGGTCTGTTGCTGTCACCAGCAATGTATCCAGGGGTCCAGGAGTCTGTGAATGGGTCTCTGTTGGTCTGGTTCCAAGCATCTGTGTGTCTAAGTGGCTATTGGGTTTCTGACCATGTCTTGGTGGGCCTGGGGGTCTACGTAGTTCTTCAGGGTGCAGAAGGACGTGGGCCGTGATTGAGGTCTTGGAGGGTCTGTGTGTGGGTACCTGTCTGAGTGGCTCCCGTGTGTTGCGGTAGATCTGTCTGCACCTCTTTGTCTGGATGAGAGGTTTGCAGACCTGCAACAATCACCTGGGGCAGTGGTTAACCACATGAGCACCCGGCGCCCTTTTCAGGGAACCTGCACATCAGCCTGTCTGCGTGCCAGGGCTGTGACTAGCCCCCAGCTCCCTGGGGGGTTTGGTGCTGTCATCCCAGCCTGCTCTTGGGGAGGCCCCGTTGTGGTGATCCCAGTGTGCAGTGCTGTGTGTGCGTGTATCTGTGTGTGTCTTTATCTGTCTCCCTCTCTCTCTCTGGGGGTTCCTGGTGGGGAGGGAAGGGGCACAGGCCTTAATCTGACCTATGGCCCACTTGCAGGACATTTCCTGTCTGAATCGGGACCCGGCCCGTGTGGTAGTCGTGGACTGCAAGAAGGAAGCCTTCCGCCTGCAGCCCTACAATGGTGTCGCCCTGCGGCCCTGGGACGGGAACTCCGATGACCGTGTCTTGTTGGACCTGTCTGCCTTCCTCAAGAGTGAGGCTGACCCCTGACCTTCTGGCTTCTGACCCCAGAGCCCTTGACCCTCAAGAGGGACGACAGACACTTGATTCTAGCTTGTTTTTCCTGTAAAATGGGGTACTCGAGGTGCAGGCGATCCACAAGCATCTTGCAGTCTTCAGAAGCTTCTTAGAATATTTGGGGTGCCCCTCTGGAGTACTTAGGGGGTGCTCAGGAATGTTCAGGGGTGCCCTTTTAGAGTGTTGAGAAGCGTTCCAGGCAGTTTCGACCTTTACCCTCATGGGCCCTGGCCTGCTCTGGCCTCCACCCTGGCTGACCCTCGCCTGCTGTGCCCGCAGCCATTGCCCTGAACAGCGTGGAGGATGTGCGGACGGTGCTGGAGCACTACGCGCTGGAGGACGACCCGCTGGAGGCTTTCAAACAGCGGCAAAGCCGGCTGGAACAGGTGGGCGCTCCGATCCCCAGCCTGGTGGGGACACCACGTCAGTTCCCGGGCTCCTGAAGGAGGAGCCCTGGAGCAGCCTGTCTCCGCCCTGATACCTTCTCTTCCGTACCGCCTGCCCCGCGGGGCTCTTGTGTGACTTGGTCTCCAGCCTGCTCTGAGAAGAGGAGGCAGGAAACGCCGAGCATTTGAGATAGGTCTGGGAGAGGGGTCTCCTTGAGGGGCTTGCGTAGGTCTGGAAGGAGGGATCCCTGGACACTTGGCCCAAGGGTCTGGGCAAGGAGTTCTGGGGCTTCGTGTGATCTTGGTCGTTTGGAAGTAGGGCTAAGAATATGGATTGAGTCTGGGAAAGAGGTTCCCAGGGGTCTATGCTGAGGTTGACCAGACTCTGGGTTGGGTCCCTGGGAGTAGACTCTGAGCTCCTGGGTGCCCGAAGGAGTCCCTGGAGATCTGTGATACCCCAGCGTCTAGACAAGGGGTCATAGAGCTCAGGGCTGGGCACTGGGGGCCCCAGGGAGCAGGACAGTGCAGTCTGGTGAAGGGTCTGGGGTAGGTTCCCAGGGTTCAGGGGAGGGACCCTGGGATCTGGGGAAGGGAATCGTGAGATTACCTGGGACTTGAGTCTGGGCTCCTGCGCCTCAGAGCTGGCTCTTGCCTGTGTCTGGCTGGTGTCCTGGGGGTTTGGGGAAAGGAGTCTGGGCTGGGCAGAGGTTTGAGAACGGTGGTCCCTGGGCTGAGGGCTGGGGACCTGGGAGTGTGGCAGGAGGCTCTGTCCGCCCCGGCTGACCCTCCCTCCTCTGTCTGTCCCCGGCCCCAGGAGGAGCAGCAGCGCCTGGCTGAGCTCTCCAAATCCAGCAAGCAGAACCTCTTCTTCGGCTCTCTCACCAGCCGCCTGTGGCCTCGATCCAAACAGCCCTGAGCTCTGGGCCTTCTCAAACTCAATACTGGGGCCCAGGCCCCAGTGCTCCCAGACCACGGCTTGGGCGGCCACGTGTCCAATAAAGTCCATCCCCGACGCCACACTCCTGTGTCCGGAGAGTCTCCAGATGGGGGCATCGGGGTGAGGTCCGGGACTCGGGTCATCGCACACAGTGGCTCACTGGCTGCCGAGCCCAGAGCAGCTGCCTCAGTGGATCAGGGCTGGTTTGGAATCCTGGCCCAGGAATCCGAAAGCCTGGGTCCTGCTCTGGCGTGTCTTCCCATGTGCTGTGCCGTCTGCAGGAAACACGTCTCCCTCTTTGGCCCCAGATTCCCCAGCTGTGGAAAAGAGAAGAGAGGATGGCACCAGGGGTTTTGAAGCCAGGTAGCGGCCAGGCTGCTCTGGAAGTCGGAGTGTGGGCTCGGGGTGGGGGCGCACGGAGGTGGCCCCTCAGGAGGGCAGCTGCTGCCCGCTCTGCCTGCTGCAGCCCTGGGGGAAGGGGGCTGGAGATGCTGCATCTTCTGATTTTCCAGTAGAAGCCAGAAATTGAGATTTTTAGATTAATCTCCAATTTTTAAATGTTGGCTTTTAACTAACACAGGCAGACCGTGTAGCAGCACTTGGCAACGGAACTTTCTGCGATGTTCACCGAGTTCTCTGTCTGCGCCGTCCAGTCCAGCAGCCAGTACGGGGGGTTGTTGACTGCATGAAGCGTGGCTAGGGCTAACTGCGCGGTGGGAGGAATTCCCATTTTAATCCGGTTGAGTTTAAATAGCCGCGTGTGGCTGCTGCCTCCTGCATTGGACGGCACGGTTGTGGGTTGTTTAAGAGTGGGAGATCCAGACTGCCCCGAATTCAAATCCAAGCTCTACCGCTTGCTGGCGTGTGTGACCTTGAGCAAGTTCCGTCACCTCTCTGCCTCAGTTTCCACATCTATAAAATAGTCATAATAGTACCCACTCCACAGGCTGGGTTGACGGCTGAGCGAGGCACTCCCTGTAGGTGCTCAGATGGCAGCTATGTGAAGCTAGTCAGGGCACCTTCCTGCTTCAGTTTCCTTCTCTCTGAAGTGGGGGCATGATGGTGCCCACTCTTAGTGGAGTGGTGCTGAGGGGTAGAGGGACAGTTCATGCTCAGGCTGTGCGGATATTCCCTGGGGCTCACCAGGCCACACCGGGCATTCTCGCTTTGCCATATTCTGTGCCAGCTGGGCAGCGCCCCCACCCCGGCTGTCCCAGCCTCTCCTGCTCCCGCCAGCTTTAGTGCTAACACCAGTTAAAGATTTTCGGAAGACCTTCCGTGGTGTTTGTGATAAAATGTATTTAAAACTCTGTGGGCCAAATGGAACCTCTGAACTCGAGAATTTTTAAAAGGCTCACAGACATGTGCAACGAAGAATTAAAATTTGCGCACGACCCACCCCCCGACCCCAAGATGGACTGGCTCTAACCCAGGGGAGGGTTGGCCGATGTCCCCAGCACTCCGTAGCTTGAGGACGGCCCAGGATTGAAGGAGGGGCCTGCCTTTTCTTTGCATGTGGCTTTAAGGATTGGAGCTGTCTTAAGGGAACGCAGAGGTGGAGACAGGCTTGTGTGTCTGGGGACTGTGATCCTGGGGAAAGTGAGTTGTGGACAGACAGAGAGCCACTGCAGCGGGTGACACACTGAGCCCCATGGAACCTTCTGAGGAGCCTTTTGAAATGTGACTCAGACCTGTCCACCCACAGGGCAGGAAAGCAGGAAGTGCGTTTGTCCTGTGCCTCCTGTCCCCCACTGGTCACCATTGGCCCCTGGGGCTTAAGGCTCTAGCACTGGGGCTGGCACATGCTTCATTGCCCACTGGTTCCCGGGCCTCTCCCCAAGCCTGGTGCTGGCTCAGGGAGGGTGCTGGTGGGCCACACCTGCTCAAGGCTGGAGGGCGCGAGGGGAGGGCAGGGCCTGACTCGTGCACATGCAGCCTCTGAGACACTGACACCCCGAGATTCTTAAATGACACGGCCTAGGATGCTGTCCTAAGATGCTCTGGGCACTAGGCTGCATCGTGGCATCAGCTGATGGGCAGGATTGGGCCCGCTTTGAGGCTTACCCCAGGCTCTGGATTCCCAGGTCACACCATGCGCAAGCCCTGGGACCTGGGGCAAGGGGTCCAGCATCTCAGTTTCCTCATTCATGAGAGATTAATAATGGTACCTCCCTCATTCCTTCACTTACTCAGCTAATACTTTCTCAGCACCCACCGCCAGGCCTGGTCCTAGGCACTAGAGTGCGTCAGTGGGCAAATCAGATAAAAAGTTCCGCTCTCCTGGAGCTGATGTTTTCTTGAAGGAAACAGACAATGGTCAGGTATTGGGGTAATGAATGTGTAAAGAAAAACAGTATGGTAAGGAGATGGAGTGGTCTTGGGACTTGGGGTGCTGTTTTAGATTAGCTGGAACAGTCAGGGAAGGCCTCTTGGGAGGGTGTGTTTGAGTGGAGACAAGGATGAAATGAGGAAGCCAAGGGAATATCAGTGTGCCAGGCATGGTCAACCTCAGGGCCTTTGCACTTGCTATTCCTGCTGCCAGGAATGTTTCTTCCCAGGATCCATATGGCTTACCCTCCTCTTCTTTAGGTCTTTGCTCAAATGTCACCTCAGCATGGCCTGTGGGCTCTAAGGTTGGCACACAAGGACAAGTCCTGAATAGCCAAAAAGACACTTGGAAATCCCTTAAAGTACATTTCACACTCAGACATGAGAGAAGTCACATGAAACACTATTGTGCCTGGCACAAACCCTCAAGAAGGCTGGCTTTTACTCTTTTTAAAGGTTTAGAGATATCTCAGACCTGGAATCCAGTACCCTCCAAAATTATTATCCAGGCCATGAATTTATCTCCTCCCACAGCTGGTTCTAATGGCTGTCCAAGTTCCGTTTGAATGTCTCCTCTGACGGAAAGCTCATTCCTCCACCGACCTCAGTACAGGCCCTAATTTGCCTCCTAGTAACTGGCCCGGGTGGTCTGGCTCTGCGCTTTGGGGCCACAGAACCTGTTTGAGAAGGGGAGATGTGGAGGGAGGGCCCCAAATGTCAGCCTTAGAATCTTGGGGTGTTTTTGAAGGTCCTGGGGAGCCATGGAAGAGTCTGCAGGAGAGGGATGTGGTCAGATTTGTGCTTAGAAAGACCCCATAGGCCAGAGTGGTCAGGGCGGGGACAGAGGAACGGCAGGGGGCTGTGGGAACTCAGAGGAGTGGCCTGACCCCTTAGGGAGTGTTTAGGGAAGGCCTCCTACAGGGGGGGAGGGCTGACGGGGGAGACCGGAATTAACTAGAGAAGGGGGGCAGAAGAATAGAGCAGTATAGAGGGAAAACCCGTGCCAAGGAAGCCGGGATGTTCTGCGCCAGTCGAGCACGGCCTTCGCCGCCTCCCCTCCCTGACTCCAGTCCTCAGGATCAAGAGAAAACTACAGGGAATTCTTGGATTCACTGAAAATTACTGAGCACTTCCGGATGCCGGGCTCTGCTGTACGGATTAGTCTCACTTCTCTAAAAGAAGAATGTGTACAAATGGAACCCGGGTTCCCCCCTATAAGTATTAGCCTCTAGATATTAACATTTTTTATCTTGGGGGATCTTACTCCATCCAGAGGGCTTTGCTCTGCACCTGGCACGGAGCGAGTGCTTATGACCCGAGGGCCAGGACATCTGCTCCTGACTAGCTGTCCTCGCGGTGGTCCTGGAATACTAAGGGGCTTCTGGAGGGCCCGGGGTGCCCCCCCATTCATCCGGGAGGGACGGAGGGGCCCTGAGCCGGGAAGACGGAATTTCCTGCCCATTTGCTCCTCACACCTTCTGGAGGCCAAACGGGCAGCCCAGCTGCGTTTGCCCCAAAGGGGGAGGGGCAGGGCCGCCCAGCAGATGGCGGCATTTCCATACAGCTGGGAGCTCCCTCGGAGGCCGGCCGCCTCACCCTGGCGTCTCGTGCATCTGTGATGCCGTGTTTGGGAGGATGGCTTTGTCTTGGGGAGGGCAACACACACAGGCACACACACACCCCCACAGGGGTCCACAAAGAACCCCGGCTTTTCATCGTATCTGCACATCGAGACTCCTTCACACATGCATCCTCAGTCGTTTACTTGCAAAGACCCCACCACACACACACAGCTACCTAGGGGCACCTGCACGGACCACAAAGTCACAGCTTCATAACTTCATACGACTACACACAGTGGTCCAGGATCTCATACACTCATACACAATCATGAGGTCATGTACACCTCCATTCTCCCAGGCAGGTGCGCACGCATGCACGCGCACACACAGTTTTAGAATTATTTACAACCCCACAAACAGGCTTCACCACACACAATTTCAGGCACGTGTGGAGCCACACGGTCTCACCTAGACACACAATCACAAAGTCATGTAGTGCACTCTCCAGTAAGTAGCTTTTGCTCACACCACACACACACTACAGAATCTTAAAATCATACACAACCCCACACACAGGCTTAGCCCCCTCACCCCACGCCATCCTCAGGCACACACAAAGTTACACGCACAACCACACACAACATCATCCACTTGCTACACTGCCTGTGCCCACGACACAGAGTCTCACGGGTCCTATTGCAGCTTCCCTCCCTCTGCGACCCCCTCCCATAGGGTCCCCGGGAGCCGGCGGCTGCCTCAAGGGGCGGAGCCGTCCCCTCAGATATAAGGCTCCGGAGCCTGCAGCTGCGGCTCCCAAGACCCCGAAAGGCCATGGGCTCCCCGCGGATGCCCCAGCTCCTGTCCCAGATGGTGATTCTGGCGCTTATTTTCCTTCCCCAGGTCAGAGCAGGAGTGGAAAGGGATGCATGGGAGGGGGTGCAACCCAGGGGTCTCGGCGAGGGGGCCCGGGGAGGACGAGACGCCTGGGTCCCGCCGGCCCACTAACCCTGTGCCCCTTTGCGCCCCAGGCAAGGCCGGCCGGCGTCTTCGAGCTGCAGATCCTCTCCTTCGGGCCGGGCCCAGGCCCGGGGACCCCGCGGTCCCCCTGCGGCTCCCGGGGCCCCTGCCGCCTCTTCTTTAGGGTCTGTTTGAAGCCAGGAGTCTCCGAGGAGGCAGCTGAGTCTCCGTGCGCCCTGGGCGCGGCGCTGAGCGCGCGCGGACCCGTCTACACCGAGCAGCCCGGAGCGCCGGCGCCTGACCTGCTGCTGCCCGACGGCCTCATGCGCGTGCCCTTCCGGGACGCCTGGCCGGTGAGACCCGGCCCCGGGCCGCCCGTACGGGAGGCCTTACCCAAACCTCGACCGCCTTGAGCCCTCCAACTTCCAAGACCCCCAAACCCTACACATTGGGGACCCCAAATCTAACTCCAACTTGTCCTCTAGGGATCCCAAATCTTCTGCTCCTAGCTCTGCACGCTTCAGACCCCAAATCCCAAGAACCCCTGGAAATCCTAAATTCACAGAACTCGACTTCTTTTCCTTGGGGATCCCAAAACACTGGGATCCTCATCTTTATCCCGAAATCTCTTTGCACCTAGGGACCCTCCCACACCCTGTCTTGGAGACCCCCAATCTCCTCTCACCTTATCCCTTCTCAGATCTTCCAGGTGGGGCCCACATTCATGACTCTTGCGCCTCCAAAATCCTATCTCCCATCCCACAACCCCAGAAGCACAGAGGCGAACAGACTTGTATTTGAATTCTAGACCCTTGTCCTTTTGGGCAAGTGACTTTCCCTTTTCCAGCCTCGGTTTCCTCATCTGTAAAATGGGATTATCATGGCACCTCACAGGGTCCCTTTTGTGGGATTCAAGCAGGTATCTCGAGTATAGTGCTTACCACATAGTAAGTTCTCAATAATGAAAGTCTCTCCTTCCCTGGGCCTGTCCCTCTGGGAATTGTCCCTTGCCTGCCTGGTCCTTGGAATGGTCATCACCCCTAAATTCTGGCCTTCATCAAGTACCTGCCCTGAGCCCTGTCTTCCCCCACCTTCCTCTCCCCCTTCCTCCACCCACAGGGCACCTTCTCTCTCATCATCGAAACCTGGAGAGAAGAGTTAGGAGAACAGATCGGAGGTGAGTATCTTCAGTCTTGGGCCTGTGGTGGGGAGTGCAGGGTCTCCCGGGAGTTGGGGCCCCACGTGAGGGCCAGGAGGGTGACATGGGGCTGTCTGGAGGGCGGGGCATTCACGGGATTGCTGGACGCATGATATCACCCCAGCTCCTGGAGAGCGGTGCTGGGTGCGGATGGCTCCAGGGCTCTTGGCGTGTCAGCAGAGAAGTGTCCTGGGACTGGATGTAGGAGCCCACGGTCCTCATAGCGGGTGACATGGGGGAAGCTCTCTGACTACCTTGAAACTGAAGCCACTGGAGCTGGTTACAGCATCTCACAGTCCTACTGTCGCCATCTGACTTTGAGAACCCAGGCTACTTCTGGTTCTTTCACGCGAAGCTTTGTCACTTTGTCCGTAGAGGACCCAGGGAGCCCTATGGGGTGCCGCAGGCTCACCAGAGAGAATACTGAGCGGATGTTTCAGCGAGGCATATGGGGCGACCCTTAATGGCTGGGGGGCGGGGCGGGGGACTTTGGCGCTATGTAAGGCCCACAATGGGGTCCCTGTCATCTTTCTGATACAGGAAGATCTAGAGGCACAATTTGGGGGTGTTATGACCTCACTTCAAGAGAACTGTTATTGTCCCTTGGCACTATCTCATCACTACTTTTAAGATACAAAGATTCTGGGGCAAGATATGGGGACATTTCGGCTTCTCTGGGAGAACTGTGTTATCGTGATGGTCACAGGGTCCTAGATGGATCAGAGGTCCTGGGGCGCATTAGGGGGGTTACAGCCTTGCTAACGGGGTAACTGCCATTCTCACCGTGTCAACGGGACCCCCCCCCCCCCCGCCCTCCGCCTCCCAGGGCTCGAAAAGGGGAGTTGTGGCCTCTCTAGGAGGGGCGTGGGGGAGGGCGAGCCAGCCCCCCAGCGCCCCGCTTTCTCCCCGCAGGGCCCGCCTGGAGCCTGCTGGCGCGCGTGGCCGGCCGGCGCCGCCTGGCGGCCGGGGGCCCGTGGGCCCGGGACGTGCAGCGCGCAGGCGCCTGGGAGCTGCGCTTCTCGTACCGCGCGCGCTGCGAGCCGCCCGCCGTCGGCGCCGCGTGCGCGCGCCTCTGCCGCCCTCGCAGCGCTCCCTCGCGGTGCGGCCCGGGACTGCGGCCCTGCGCGCCGGCCGAGGAGGACTGCGAGGCCGCGCGTGAGTCCCGCGTCCCGCCCACCCCGTCCCCGGGACCCCCCTGCGCTCCGCTCGCGGCCCCCAGGCCCCTCTCACAGCCCGGGTACTCCCTTCCGGGAACTGAGGACCCCGTCCCTCCCTAGCCCCGCTCCTGGTCTTTAGTCCTCCAGCCGCCCAGCTACCACTTTCAGGGAAACTGAGGACTCGAGATTTCTCTCCAGCCCTCCTGGGCACCCTTCCCTCTTCCCAGCACTCTTATCGCCCCAAATAGGAACTCCACTCCCGTTTCCCACGCTGGTGTCCCCCAGTTCCTCCCCTAACCCAGACCCACACCCCTTTCCAGAAGCTAGGACCAACAAAGCTTCTAATTCTGGGGCCCTCCCTACCCCCACCCAGGAGCCTGGAAACTCCTCCCCAACCCTTCCACCCCCAGGGGTCCTTCAGCCTCCCTCCCTGCGATTGCATGCCAGACCCCAATGCTTTCTAAAGCTTGGGACCCCCGACCTCCACCTTGGGTACCCTCAGACCCCTCCCCAAGTTTCTGAGCCCCATCAAAACCCCTAGGAGTCCCAGGCTTGTCCAGATTCCACCCCCCCCCCAAGATCTGCCCCAATCCATCTCCCCTGAAAGTCAGGGGTCGCTCCCCAGTCCCCTCATTCTCCTCTCTCCAGCTCAGACCTGCGAGCCCCACTGCACTCTCCTTCCAAGACTCTGGAGCCCAATGCCCTGGGTTCAAATGCTCACTCTGCCACTTCCTAGCTGGGCAAGTCACCCCGCCTCTCTGAGCCTCAGTTTCCCTGTTTGTAAACTGGGGTGGCAATACCTTCTAGCCCAGAGGGTTGTCTGTTGCAAGGAGGAAGCAAAGTGATGCATGGAAAGCCCTCGGAAACTTCTGTGATCTCCCTCCTCCTGACCCTGGCCGTCATCCATTCGCCTCTGCCTCTCCTTCCCCCCCAGCGGCCTGTCGAGCCGGCTGCAGCTCCGAGCACGGCTTCTGTGAGCAGCCCGGTGAATGTCGCTGCCTGGAGGGCTGGACTGGGCCCCTCTGCACCGTCCCTGTCTCCACCAGCAGCTGCCTCAGCCCCAGGGGCCCATCCTCTGCCACCCCTGGATGCCTCGTCCCTGGGCCTGGGCCCTGTGATGGGAACCCGTGTGCCAACGGGGGCAGCTGCAGTGTCAGTATCACCGCCTCCCCCCTCATCCTGATCGGCACTTTGCCCTGGGAATTCCCACCGTCCCCCTGTCTGGGGCTCCATGGAACAACAGCTTGGGGGATGCTGGGGTGCTGTCAGGGAGGGCTTCCCGGAGGGGTCCAGCCTTGAAGTAGGATGAGGTGATGGGAGTGGGACTGGGGAGCGCACCCCCGGCGGGTGGCACCTAAAGGTGTGGACTTGGGAACGATTGGGGGGCGGGGGGGTCCTGTGGGGCCACAAAGTGCGCCCCCTCCCGGAGGGCTAGAGAACAACTCAGGGCCCAAGGTAGGGGGCGGTGGGGCCAGGTGGGTTGGGAATCTGGGACGGAGGGGGCATTAGAGAAGGCTTCCTGGAGATGAGCCCAGGGCTGAGGCTTCTGAGGTCCGATTGGACTGAGGGGTGGTGATGGGAGAAGGTAGACCACTCGAGTGGCCTGGTGTTCACTGGGATGAGGCAGCGCCCAGAGTGCGTCCCCTGGACGCTGCCACCAGGGGACAGTGAGAGACACTCAGGGCTCAGGTTAGGGGGCGGGCCTGAGAAGGGGACATCAAGAGAAGGCTGCACGGAGAGGGTGGGCTTCGAGCTGGGACCTCCAAGTAGGACTCGGCGACGCGGAGAGAAGCGGGGAGGGCAGAGCAGGCAGGTCAAGGTGTGGAGGTGGGGACGGATCTCCCTGGGTCCCCAGGGCGCTCCTCGGTGGGGCTGGAGGGGCAGGACCGAGGAGGGGGATGGGACTTTGCTCCAAGGAAAGCACCCGGGTCCGAAGTCCTCTCGCCCCTGCCCAGGAGACCCCGGGGTCCTTCGAGTGCGCCTGTCCCCGTGGCTTCTACGGGCTGCGGTGCGAGGTGAGCGGGGTGACGTGCGCGGACGGACCTTGCTTCAATGGCGGCTTGTGTGTGGGCGGCGCAGACCCCGACTCCGCCTACATCTGCCACTGCCCGCCCGGGTTCCAGGGCTCCAACTGCGAGAAGAGAGTGGACCGCTGCAGCCTGCAGCCGTGCCGGAACGGTGAGGCGGGGAGGGCGGACGCGAGGGAGGCGGGGGGGGGGGTGTCCCTGGCCGGCCAGGGCGCAAGAGCAGGGCACGGCCCAGATAGTGCGGGGGGATGGAGGGGGGGTCCTCTCGGGCAGTGGCCTGGGGACGTGGTCCTCCCCCTCTGCCCAGCCTGTCTGTTCTTCTGGAAAACGGGCAAGGTGATATTCCTGTCTCATAAATATTTATTGAGCACCTACTGTGTGCCAGGCCCTGTTCTAGGCACTGGGGATAGAGCAGGGAACGAAATAGGCAAACCCCTCTGCCCTCGTAGAGCTGATGGGGCAGACAGACAAGAAACAAGATAAATAAGTAAATTATATCGGAGGTTAGATGGTGACCTAAACTGAGAAGAAAA
The DNA here is from genome assembly GCF_041296235.1 of Equus asinus. Lineage (NCBI taxonomy): Eukaryota > Metazoa > Chordata > Mammalia > Perissodactyla > Equidae > Equus > Equus asinus. Next base: position 24,620,536 of record NC_091815.1, read on the forward strand.
ATAAAGCCAGAAGGGGGATGGGGAGTGGGTGTGGGGTGGTAGGTTGACATTTTAGCTGAAGCGGTTAGGGAGGACCTTGCTGAAGGTCGACAGGGAGGGAGCCATGTGGGGATCTGGGGGAAGATTGTTCCAGGCAGAGGGACTAGCAAGTGCAAAGGCCCTGAGGTAGGAAGGTGCCTGGTGTGTTGAGGATCACAGGGAAGTCACTGTGGCTGGAGCAGAGTGAGTGAAGGGAGAGCAGGGAGAGGTCAGGGGGGTGACAGGGACGGATCCTGTGGGACTTCATGGGCCACGGGGAGGATTTTGGTTTCATCCTGAGATGGAGCCACAGGAGGGCTCTGAGCAGTGGTGACACCTGATCTAAGTGTTACCAAGAGTAAACTAGATCATGAATGGAAAGGGCTCTGCGCGTTCCTATTATAATAATACTGATCGTCTGCAAAACACTCAGTGAGTGTTCACTGTGGTCTCAGTGGTACCAGGGACCCCGCAGTGACCAGGACAGCTCTGGGCCCTGCCCTCCTGGGGGTACCAACCCGGAGGGGAAGACAGAGTCGTCCCCAGAGCTGAGAGCGGACAGGGCTGTGGTGGGGGGAGCACAGGGCTGGGATGGAGGAAGAGTCAGAGAGGGCTTCCTGGAGGAGGGGACATCTGCGGAGAGCCCTGAAGGGTGAGCTCGGGAAGAGAAAAGGTGACAAGAATGGGAGGAACGGAGGAAGGCAAATGGGAAGGGGCGTCCATTTCAGTCTGGTTGACGCCCAGACAAAAAGAGAGACGCAGAGAGCCAGGGAGGCGAGGCCGAGTCAATCAGGACATCACCCGGAGGAAAGGAGGCGGGTCGCCTCCAGGGGCCGGCCCTGGAGTTATACGGAGAGAGCGGGGACCCGGAGAAAGGGGCGGAGACAGAGCCGCGCCCTGACGCCCGCTCCCCGCAGGCGGGCTCTGCCTGGACCTGGGCCACGCCCTGCGCTGCCGCTGCCGCGCCGGCTTCGCGGGGCCGCGCTGCGAGCACGACCTGGACGACTGCGCCGGCCGCGCCTGCGCCAACGGCGGCACGTGCCTGGAGGGCGGCGGCGCGCGCCGCTGCTCCTGCGCGCTGGGCTTCGGCGGCCGCGACTGCCGCGAGCGCGCCGACCCGTGCGCCGCGCGCCCCTGCGCCCACGGCGGCCGCTGCTACGCCCACTTCTCCGGCCTCGTCTGCGCCTGCGCGCCCGGCTACATGGGCGCGCGCTGCGAGGTCCCCGTGCGCCCCGACGGCGCGCCCCACGGCGCAGGCGCGCTGCCCGCGGCCCCGCCCGGCCCGAGGCCCGGGGGTCCGCAGCGCTTCCTTTGGCCGCCGGCTTTGGGACTGCTGGGGGCCGCGGGCTTGGCCGGCGCTGTGCTCTTGCTGGTCCACGTGCGACGCCGTGGCCCTGGCCGGGATACTGGGTCTCGCTTGCTGGCGGGGACCCCGGAGCCGTCGGTCCACGCGCTCCCTGACGCGCTCAACAACCTGAGGACGCAGGAGGGTTCCGGGGACGGCCCCAGGTGAGGGCTGGGCCGCAGACGTCTGCCTCGTCCCTCTTGGCTGCTTGCGTCAGTCTCCAAAGAGCAATGCCAAAGACCTGATTCCTTGATGGGCCTTCCTGATTGGGCCCTTCCTCTTACCCCAGCTCCAGCCCTTTCCTGATTCGGTCCTTCCCCAGTTCCCCTCTTTGGCTTTGGGGTCCCTTCCATGGTGGGTGGGGAAAACCAGATCTGAGAATGTCAAGAGCCTGGATCTTACTCTTTTCCTCCCGCAGCCCGTCCGCAGATTGGAATCGCCCTGAGGATGGAGACTCTCGTGCGATCTACGTCATATCTGCTCCTTCCGTCTATGCTCGGGAGGTAGATACCCGCTTCTACCCCCCTGCTCACACTGGGCAGAGGCAGCCCGCGCTTTTCCTGCAGCTCTCTTTTATGATATCTGTAAAATGAGTAGGGTGCAGACTCTGGAAGGCCCTTAAGCCCCCTTTTCACTTCTGACCGTTCTATTTGGCATCCCTTTTGCTGTCATTTTGAGTTCCTTGCCATCTTCTCTTTGGATGACGGATGGAGCGTCTCCACCGGTTTCCGCGCACTTGGGAGAGGGCGAGGAGGCGGAGGGGCAGCCGTTTCTAATGCCTCCACCCGTTTCGTTTCTAGGCCTGAGCTGCCCTTCTCCATCAGCTCCTGGAGACAGAACCCGGATCTTTTTGGATTAACTTGGTGGTGCCCGATCTCTGCCTCAGACACTTTGCAGTTGAAGCGGGAAGGGGTGGCTGGGAGAATTTTCCCCGAAAGTTGTACATAACGGTTATTTATATCCTGTTTTTCTCTCTCCCCGTCTCTCCAGAGGCGTTTATAAAGGCTCTTATTTTGATCAGCTTTGACTCATCAGGTTGAGTGCTTTGTTTTTGGTGTTGGGGCTGAGGGGAGAGATTTTGTCTCCTGAGCAGAAAAATAGATAGCACTCTTGCGGGGGTCAGAAACAACTCAAAGTGGCTCAAACAAGAAAAAGGATTTATTAGTTCATAAAAATGAAAAACCCTGTGATAGTAGCTTCCGCAGGGCTGGATCCAGGGGCTGGGTGCCTTCCGGATCTCTCGTTGGCTCTGGGATGACTTGTGCATAAACAGGCTTTCATTGGCCCTGGCTTGTCACATGGCTGTGCCTGAGCCCCTGGCCAGGCGGTGTGGCTTATTCTGATTGGCCAGGCTTGCTCATTTGTCTCGTGTGTGGCAGGAAGTAAGGTCGGCCTGCCGAATCACATGGAATATCTGAATGAAGGAGTCTCCCTCCTTCTTGCAAAGATCGGGGTTTGTCTCCAGACATGAGTACTGCAGGGGGCAGGCCAGCCAGCAGCACCCGTCAGGGAAAGCAGAAAGGGTCCATTTTACAGAAGAGGAAGTTGGGGCGCAGAGTAGGTGTGCGTGGGAGCTGGGCTGGACTGCTCTTGTATCATGCCTCCCTGCTGAAGAGCTCACGGGATCTTTGTGGCCCTGCGTTGTGCTGCTCTGTTTCTAAAAAACACAGTGCAACGATGTTGGCTGCCTCCAGTACCCTGAAGTTTATAAGGTATTACACAAAATAAAACATGTAAAGAGTAATTTCATACAACTTCTAAAATGAAAAGTGCGCATCCCCTTAAGTCCGATAGTTACATTTCCAGGACTTTGCCCTACGCGTAAGCTTCCACGTGGGCACAAAGGTGTCTGTATGGCGGCATTGTTTGTAATCGCAAAAGGTGTACACAACTAGAAGGTGTGATGAGAGGGCACTGGTTGCATTCCTTATGGGCCATTTATAAATAGAATATTATTCAGCTGTTAAAATAATGAGGCAGATAGGTACGTACTAATCTGAGATCATCTAGATATTTGGTCCAACAAAAAAGAACAAGGTGCAAAAGAATGCAGAGGGTGCTACCATTTGTGTTTTTTAAAGAGGGACCGTATGGAGTTCCACGTCTGGCATGACGGCTCGAGGAGGCTTGCAGACCCACTTGCCAGCAAAACTGGTGAAGATTATGAAAACAGAACAGAGCAACAAACCAACCATTTGAAGTCTTTGGGAATGGGCCTAAGGGCACATAGCAAATTAATAAACGTTTATTCATGATAATCTACTAAAATTTGGTAAGAACGGTGAGAATCAGTGACATTTGAACCAACACCTGCTTCTTCCCTGCCTCCTCCCAGCTCAGCAAAACAGAAACTCCGTTCCTAACTGGTAAACTGAGAACATAGGGTTCCCTCCCTACCCCCCACCCCGCCCCAGTTCCCAGTTGAAGGCTACCTTCATAGCCTTTCTTATCCTGCCTTCTGCTACCTGTTGCCGAGGCTAAGTTCTGGGTGAGCACAGCTAAGAGGTGAGGGCTCCCTTCTTCCGCCCGGCCCCCACTGGGGGCCTCTACCTTGGCTGTGGTGCTGCTGAGGATACTGGGGCCCTGACTGCCCTCCCCTTGCTCCTGGAGCACAGCTTCCACACTAAGAGGGCGAGCTGACGAGACCTGGGGCTGCTGCCCACCCCACTGAGGGCTCAGCTCCTGAAGTGGGGTCACTCAGAGAAGAACACCATGGTCCTCACCCCCAGTATCAGAGCCATGGCTCAGAGATTTTGGGGAGAAACAGGCTGTAGAACGGACAGCTCCAAATCTCTCCTCAAATGAACTATTTGCGACAGAGCATGGAGAGGTTCGAGCCTAAAAGTGCCCTCAAAAACTGGAGGTGGCGGTAAGAGGCCATTGGAAGGAGATTGATAGATTCATTGGAGATGTGAGTGAAACTCTAGGTGGGCTCGTTTGCCAGAGAGGAAGAGAAAGAGACAGCTGAGAAGAGCCCTCCTGGGGTCAGAACAAATCTCAAACTGACCTTGGGAACTAACCCTTCAAAGGATCCCTAATTTTTTCAGCCTCTGAAGAAATGTATGCCCCAGGATGCTGTTGGAAACAACAGAGGAATTACTGGGCGATTAGTGGAACTTAACTGCTGAGACAGAGAACCTGCCGATAGCCTGGGGTCATCCAGGGGACTGTGGACATACCTCAGGCTGCATCCCCTGGGGCTCTGCGATGCAGGGAGGAGGAGAGAAATAGACATCACTAAAATAATCTAGCCAGTCACTAAACAAGAAGTAAAGGAAAGTATAATAACAATGTTGCACCAGACAATATTGATAAAGAGATAATAAATAAAAAAAAAAGAAATGGAAATTCTGGAGTTGCAAAGTACAACATCTGAGATGAAAAATTCTCTGGAGAGGCTCGACAGTAGATTTGGACTGGCAGAAGAAAGCGTCAGCAAACTTGAAGGTAGATTGGTAGAGATTATGCAATCTGAACCAGAGAGGGAAAAAAAATGAAGAAAAATCAACACAGCCTCAGAGAAATGTGGGGCATCATTAAGAACACTAATATACATGTAATGGGAGTGCCAGAAGGAGAAGAGAGGAGAGAGACAGAGAGGAGAAAAAAAATATTCAAAGAAATAATGGCTTAAATCCCAAATTTATTGAAAAACATGAATCTCTACACATCCAGGAAGCTTAATGAACTGTTAGTAGGAAACACGCAAGAATATCCACAAACAGACACATCATAGTAAAAAGGCTGGATGCCAAAGACAGTGAGAAAATCTTGAAAGCAGCAAGAAAAAAACAACTTAGCACTTACGCGGGAGCCCAGTGAGATCAACAGCTGACTACTCACTGAAGAAACGGAAGCCAGAAGGCAGCGGGCTAACACATTCAAATTGCTCAAAGGAGAAAAACTGTCAATCAAAAATCCTATATCCAGGGACTGGCCTGGTGGCACAGCGGTTAAATTTGCACGTTCCGCTTTGGTGGCCCACCTGGGGTTTGCCAGTTCGGATCCCAGGTGCAGACCTACGCACTGCTTATCAAGCCGTGCTGTGGCAGGCGTCCCACATATAAAAAGTAGAGGAAGATGGGCATGGATGTTAACTCAGGGCCAATCTTCCTCAGCAAAAAAAAAGGAGGATTGGTGGCAGTTGTTAGCTCAGGGCTAATCTTCCTCAAAAAAAAAAAAAATCCTATATCTAGTAAAGCTATCTTTCAAAAATGAAAGCAAAATAGGGATATTCTCAGATAAGCGAAAACTGAAAGACTGTTGCTAGCAGACTTGCCTTATAAGAAATACTAAAGGAAGTTCTTCAGGCTGAAAGCGAGTGACCTCAGACAGTAATTGAAATACACATGAAAAATCAAGAAGCATGGATAAAGGTAATTATGTAACTATGAAAGAGAGTCTAAATGCATGTTTATTCTTTCTTCTCTTTAAGCCATATATTGAATAAATATCTATACCTATAAATTCTTCTTTCAAGTTTCACTGTATTGAATTTCCGTGTCATGAGGAATGACTCTACCTTTAAAGACTATGTGGACATGGAAACAAAAGCCCATTACAAAATAATATTTAAATGGAAAGTAAATACATCAACACCAGCCCATTTTTCCTTCTAAGACAACTCTTGATACTCGGAGGCTAAGAGTCTTTGCTGCCTTGAACCAGTTGTGCAACCTGCTGAGAGAGCAGAACTCAGTTTAAAAGCAGAGATGGAAAGACGTGCTACACTCATCCTATTTTTTTGATCAGTCGCTGCCTAAAAACCGAAGGCAGGCAGTTGAATCCCATGGATTCCCCCCTTTGAGGTACTTCCTGGTGTAAAGGCTGCCTCACCTGTGACAGAATCTTGGCACCACCACCATTCACACCCATTAGTCATTATGGGAGCAGAGCTGGCTGGATTCTCAGAGTGACAACCGAAGTTCTCTGATTTACCATCAGAGGGAAGAGGCCCTCACCCAAGTCAGCAGACCCTTTAAAATGCAGGCCCTTGTTTCATGCTTTGCCTCTCGGATGGCGGCAGGCTCAGCCTAAGGTGGCAGCGGCTGGGGCAAGGAAGACCGTCTCAGGTTATCAGAACTCACAGGGAAGGAAAGTTATCGTGGCCTGAATCCCTCACTTTCCAGATGAAAGGAAGCAGAGCCCTAAGGACCAAGGGGGAAGGCATTCCACACCAAGAGGAAACTTGTGATTTTTTTTTTCTCTTTCAGCAGATCTTTAAATCTTGCAAGCCCAAACTTATTGTGTTTAGCACAATGGCAATACTAAATAAAGTAACCTCAAGGATCACTCAAAAAATAAATAAAATAAAAAGCCTGCAAAGGCACAGAAATTGGACTGCCTGGATTCAGATCTTGATTCTGTCACCCATTCAAACAAGCCACTTCACCTCTCTGCATCTTAATTTCCTTATCTGTAAAAGGAGAATCATAATAGAATCTGCTTCAGAAAGTTGTGAGTATTAAGTAAGGTAAGTGCAAAGCATTTTTTTCCCTAAGATTTTATTTTTCCTTATTCTCCCAAAGTCCCCTGGTACATAGTTGTGGGTCCTTCTAGTTGTGGCCTGTGGGACGCCGCCTCAGTGTGGCTTGATGAGCAGTGCTATGTCTGTGCCCAGGATTTGAACTGGCGAAACCCTCGGCCGCTGAAGCAGAGCGTGTGAACTTAACCACTCTGCCACAGGGCTGGCCCTGGTGCAAAGCATTTTATAACAGAGGCTGGCAAATAACAGACGCTCAGTAAATGTTAGTTCTCAATTTTATGCCATGAGAGGAAAACCCATTTCAAAGCCTGTTCCACAGAGGGGCAAACTCAAGCCCAGACAGGAGTAGAGACCTGTCTAGCATCCCACAGAAAATTCGGTGTCTTTTCTGATCTTCCCGGCTTTTGAGACCCAGGCCTGGGGTTTAACACAGGAAGGGCAGTACAGCGGGTCATGCCGCCCTTCTGCTCAAAACCCTTCCATGAATCCAACTAGGGTCTGTACCTGACCTAATAGCATTGGACCAATGTCAGGCTCCGTGTTTTGACAATGTACGGTGGTTGCATAAGATATTATTGGGGAAAGCTGCGTGAACGTTACACAAGAATCTCTGTACCGTTTTTCCAACTCCTTGCGAGTATTAAACTATTTCAAAGCAAAAAGAGAAAGATTTATTGAGCACCTGCTGTGTGCCAGGCCTTGTTCTAGGAGCTGGGGCCTCAGCGGTGAAGATGACGAGTCCCCACCGTGGAGGAACTCACAGTGCAATAGGGCTGTTGGCAGAGCGGTTTAGTGCCAGGACCCCGGAGCCTGACAGCTTCCGTTTGAATCCTGGCTCTGCCACTGACTGGCTGTGGGCATGTGTGTAAGCGTTTGGCACTATATAAATTCTGTTATTGTTATTATTATTTTTCTCCAGATCTCTCGGTTGTCCCCTCCTCTAGGAAGCCCTCTCTGATTTCCCCAGACTGATTCTACCACCTCTTCTGGGATTTCACAGGTCCCTGTGCACCCCTCACCATCTCTCTGACCCCTGTGCCCGTCCCCGCCTGCTCCCCGAGCCCCGACCACCCTGGGCTGTCTTGTTTGGTGATGGGTATGTCTCCCCCACTGGACAGGGAGCCTGAGGATGGGACCAGGGCTTTCCTGATCAGGGCTCTGTCCCCAGCATCACCCAGCACAGGGCGGTGCCCGCAGCAGGCAGTCGATAACCAGATGCTGAACGCATGAATGTGAAGGGCAGCGAGGGGACCACGGGGGCAGTCTGTGTGTTCCTTACCCTGGTCATGGCATGGGGATCCTCGGGCGACATCTGGGGGTGCCGCTCCATCCCCGGGCCTGAGTGATAGAACCCGCGCGCGAGTGGAACACGGTGTAACAGTGCCCCCTTGTGGTCGCCCCCCGTCCTAGAACCCTGGCGCGGGTGAGGCTCCCCCTGCCCAAGCGAGGAGGGCGGGGCGGGATCCCAACCCGGGTCACCCGGGGCCCCCGGCGCCCATGAACAACCAGGCGCGGGCCCAAGCCCCCTCCCTGGCCCGGACCTCCGTCTCGGTCCGGGCTTCGACTCCGGTCAGGACCTCGATCCCAGTTCGGACCTTGACTCCCGTCGGGACCTTGACCCTGTCTCAGACCCCAACTCCCGTCCGGGCCTCGACTCCGTCTCGGACTCCGACTCCGGTCCGGGCCTCGACCCCGGTCCGGCCCGCGACTCCGGTCGGGACCTCGACCCCGGTCCGGCCCCCGACTCCGGTTCGGGCCTCGACCCTCAGCCGGACCCCGACTCCGGTCTGGCCCCCGACCCTGGTCCGGATCCCAACCCCAACCCCAACCTCATCCTCGGTCGCTGCCGCGAACTCCGCCCTACCTGTGGATCCGCCTCCAGAACCTGCTCCAGGGCCCACTTTGTCGCCCGATAAAGACCCTGCGCCCACAACGCCGAGTGTGAAGCATGTCCCATCAGTCGCCAATGGATTCCGGCCCACCCAGGAGCCCCTTCCTGCGCCCCCTCCATCGGCCACTGATTTGCTGGGGCCCACCCCGAGCTCAGACCCATCCACCACCAAGTGGACAGATCCCAATTCTGGACCTATCGTGCCCATCCTGGGGACCCTCCCGACGGCCACACCAATTCCTACCAACACCTTCGCCTCCACCAGTGAGAACTTCCAAGCGGACAACAAGATCACGATTCGAGTGATCTACTGGTGAGGGGCCATCCCCACCCCACCGCCTTTCTCCCCCTGGGGACAGGGCTGGACCGAGTACGTGCTGGGGTCTAGGGCAGGTGAGCGGAGGGAGTCTTGATACCCAGGTTGGAATCGTGGCTCCACCCATCATTCTCTTTGGGACTAGAGAGCTCTGGGTTCTAATTCCTGCTCTCAGCTTCATCCCTTCACTCTCATTCATTCATTCATTCATTCATTCAGGAGCCACTTGCGTTCCTCCGTAGGGACGCTAGGACGGAGCCCCCTGAGGGAGGACGGGGTGGGGGAGCTTCGGACTGGGTGGTCAGGGGCCGCCTTTCTCAGGAGGTGGCGCTGGAGCTGCCATACTTGTCATGAGGGGGAGGAGGCTGCGAAGGGAAGAGCTGGGGTGGGGGAGGGGATCAAGGCAGCAAGGGGGAGGGGCCAGCAAGTGCAAAGGTCAGAGGAGGCTGGCCTCTGTTCTCATTTGTGAGCCCAGCTGGGTCTCTCTCTGTGTCAAGGACAACAGCAACACATGACCTTCCTTGACTTCCCTGAGACCTAAGGCTGAAGGTGCCCAGGGAGGGACCTTTGTCTGCCCCCAACCCTGTGCCTCTTGCCTGTTCTAGAAGGTCCGCTGCCCCTCACCTCTCCTCGTCTCACTTTTTCCCTCTTCTCTCTGTCCAGGCCATCTCTCCCATTCTCTGTCTGTCTCCCCAACCCACTGTCTCTTTTCCTTTCCTCTTGCTGTGCATGTCTCTTTCTCCTTCTCCTGTCTCTGTTTCCCCATCCTCCGCCCCTTCTCTGCCCATTTCCTCCTTTCTTTCTTTCTTTTTTTTTTGGAGGAAGATTAGCCCTGAGCTAACTACTGCCAATCCTCCTCTTTTTGCTGAGGAAGACCGGCCCTGAGTTAATATCTGTGCCCATCTTCTTCTACTTTATATGTGGGATGCCTACCACAGCATGGCTTTTGCCAAGCGGTGCCATGTCTGCACCTGGGATCCAAACCGGCGAACACCGGGCCACCGAGAAGCAGAATGTGTACACTTAACCACTGCGCCACTGGGCCGGCCCCCATCTCCTCCTTTCTATCTGTTTCTCTGGCTCCACAGATTCCTTATTTCATTCATTCAACAACTCTCATTAAGCACCTACTATGTGCCAGGCCCTGTTCTTGGCTTCAGGGACCCAGCAGTGAAGGAGACAGAGATCCTCGTCCTTGCGGTGCTGACATTCTGATGTGCAGGGGCAGGAATGAACAACACACGGCACACATAGTAAATTGGCTATCTTAGAAGATGACCAGTGCTGTGGACACAAGGCAGCTTAGGGGGGTGGGTCACAGTTTCAGCTGGGGGAGTCAGGAAGGCCTCGCTGAGAAGGTGATATCCAAGCAAAGACCTGAAGGAGGGGAGAGGAGGAGCCACGGAGATACCAAGGACAGAGCCTTCTGCAGTGGGAATAGCCAGTGCAAAGGCCCTGAGGCAAGCCATGCCCGGAGTGTTGGAAGAAGAGCTAGGAGGTCCCTGTGGCTGGAGCAGACTGGTCCAGGAGGAGATGGGGAGGAGATGGGGCCGCGAGGTGATGGGGGCAGGTCCTTCGGGGGCTGTGGGCCATGGTGAGGACTGTGGGGATTTGCCCTGAGTGAGATGGCGCTATGGGAGGGTTCTGAGCCGGAGGAACGTGAGCTGACTCGGGGGTTCACGGGGTCCCTCTGGGCCTGGGGGATACTGATGCCGTGTCTTCCCTCTGTCTCTCTCTGCCTCCCTCCTCCTGCCCTCGGCTTCCAGCGGCCTCTGAAGCTATGGCCTTCGGGTGAGTAGTTCTGGCTTTGCAGGTGGGAGGCGTGTAGGACATGAGGTCTGGAAGGAGTTCCTGTCCCTCCCCCCCCTGCCCTCCCAAGTCCGGCGACCCCGTGACCCTGCGATCCCGGGACCGCATGATCTCATCTCCTCCCCACAGTACATTCTGCTGAGAAAGAGTCTGGACCAGCAATTCCCAAACCGTCTAGTCTTTGTGAGTTTGCCTGGGGCGTGGGGGGGCAGCCAGGGTGCTGAGACCCCCGAGGGGCCTGGGGGGAGCTCTCAGCCTCCCCCCACCCCTAACATTCCCTCCCCAGGAGGAGGACGTAGGCGCCCAGGCTTCGGGGGAGTTTGAAGTGTTTGTCGAAGGGAAACTGGTCCATTCGAAGAAGGTGATTCTGAGCAAGGGTTTCGGGCGCGGAGGGAGGGTGGTGCCGGGGCCCTGGAGGTGGGGGACACTCACGTTGGTGTTCCTTCCCTCTGTGCCCAGAAAGGCGATGGCTTTGTGGATGAGGCCAGGCTGCGGAAAATCGTGAGCGCTATCAATGAGGAGATCAAGAGAAGGTAGCAGGCACCTGGTAGGCCGGAGGTGAGGTGGGAGGGGTGGAGGCTGGGCTGGGGGGGGGGTGGGGTGGGCAGGGGGCTGGGCACTGTCTTGGAATCAAAGACACCCGAGCCCCCATCCTAGCTCAGTCAGTCCTCACTGTTCTCACTGGGACAAGTCATCTGCAAGCTTTGCTGAGCCTCAGTTTCCCCACCTGTCAGATGGGGTTGTTGAGATGATTCTCGAGACGCCTCATCAGAGCTAATAAATAGTGCCTTGGCCCAGAGGAGGGCTCAGGGAATGTCAATGATATTTTTTTTTTCAAAAGAGCTTTAGATTTCTCTTTTTTTAGTTTTTAGTTGTAAACCTGTGCTACCCAAGAACAGCATGTGTCTTTTCGATTGAAAATTGATACTTAAAATTAAATATGTTAAAGATGCATTCATTAGTCACGCTAGCCACCTGTGGCTGCTACATTGCACAGTGCAGACGCAGAATGTGGGATCACTGCAGAAAATTCTAGGCTAACTTTGTCTGAAGCTATTAAAGGACGTGCATGATAATTTACTTGCCTCCCATCCTGGATTGTTCAAACCACTTAGCGTACACACATCCCCAAGCTGCTGCTTACTAGGTGGCAGGCACTGTCCTAACGCTTCCCGTGGATTACGATGCACTATTATTTTTATGGTGCTGTCATCACTATTACTATTTAAAATTGTTTTCTCTCTTCTCTCTCCATCTCAGGAGCCTCAGCAGGATGACGAGAAGGGCTGAAATGTTGCCAAGTCAGGTCCTTTTCTGATGGCGGCTGGGGCTGGGGTGGGTTCCGGGAGGGGCTGAGAGGGAAATACATACAGAGTCTGCCTCCCTGAGTTCTGGTCTCACTGTGGCTGCTGTCGCCACCCTCACTCCTGAGGTCTATGGAAGTGGCCTGCTCCATCCTTCCAGCATCTCCAACGTTTGGCCCTGGGTGGGGGGAGGGGAGGCCGGCTGTGAACATAAGGCTAGCCCTGTTGCTCCCAGCCTTGCTCCTGGTGGTCTAGCCTCCACTCTTCATGCTGTCGAGGTCGGTTTCTTTCTCTTGTGGCTTCTTCCTTTCCCATGCCCTGGTTTGGGATACATTTTGAAAACTTCCCATCTTACTGGCATTTTTAGGGATTAAGACAGAAATAGGGATTGTGGCAAGTCCCAAACCCTTGACATCCCAGACTTCACTGCGTGACAGAACCACCTTCCAAAACCCACAGGTCTTAGAATCCCAGAGTGGGGCGGGGTCTCGAGGACCTGGGGGAGGGCCATCTGTGCATTCAGTGGACATTCATGGGCCCCTATTCTGCACCTGGCACTGTGGGGTCACTGGGCGTGTGCCAGGAGGTCTGGGGCAAGGCATGGGCATCAGACTTTTACCACGTCTGACTGAATCACGGCTCCAGGAGTTGACTCCCTTTCCGACTCTCCTCCCCTCCCCAAGGCCGGAGGTTGGGTGTGGAGACCGTGCTGGAATCACAGGGTTTAGGGCCCCCATCCTCTAGGCACACTGTCGGTGCTTCTGGTGTAGCTCCCACCCCCCACCCCATCTGAGTCATCTCGTTAGCGGGAATCATCTAGGGACCCACTGCCAGTCACCTCATCAGCAGAAACCATCAGGGCCCACCACGAATAACCAAGACACTCCTGTTGCTGGGAAATTCCGAGTTCAGAGGTTACCTCCAGAAGTCAGGGCAAAGGCCAGACCTCTTTCTGCGTAAAGCTAATTTTTCACTACACAGCAGGTTTGAAGGAGTCTCTGCAGGGACAAGGTGAGTGGCAGGGACCTGGGGGGTCCCCGGAGGAGGCGTCACCAGTGCAGGGCAGGGATGGCGGCTGTGGCAGAGTGAGGTGGGACAGAGAGGGGCTGGAGAAGGCGGAGGAGCAGGCCCTGGAGCGCCTTGTCCCTGCAACACACAGAGTTCCTGTCTCTGGCTTAAATCCTCACAACTTGAGCTGTGCGTGTCCTTGGGAGGTGGTGTGGCAGATGGGCTCCACCTCGGACTAGCTGAATGGCCCTGATGGGTCACAGAAGCTCCTGGCACCTCTGGCTGTTCCCTCACCTGGAACTCAGAGATGCTAAGAGGACCCAGGGGCCGGGCACTGAGAGGGTGAGAGGAGTCAGCCCGTGTAGACACTCGGAACAGTGAGGCCCAGGAGGTGCTAAACAATCTTCTTCTTTTCTCTACATTAGAGAAGAGAGTCACGAGTCACTTGACTTAGGTCACACAGCTGGGGTGGACTAAGATTCCAACCAGCCCATCTGTCTGCAGAACCCGAGTTTTCCCACCGCACTCTGTGGCCCCGGACAAGCAGAAGAGGAAGGCAGAGTTCAGGATTGGGGTTTCAGTGTTTTCTCCTGCTGTCCGCGACTTCACACCCAGACAAGGGGTGGCAACCATGAGAGACACTTCATGGCAGTTGTCCACCAAATCATTCTTTTTTTAATTTTAATTTAATTTTATTATTATTTTTTTTTGAGGAAGATTAGCCCTGAGCTAACATCTGCTGCCAATCCTCCTCATTTTGCAGAGGAAGACTGGTCCTGAGCTAACATCCGTGCCTGTCTTCCTCTACTTTATATGTGGGACGCCTACCACAGCATGGCGTGCCAAGCAGTGCCATGTCCGCACCAGGCATCTGAACCGGCGAACCCAGGGCCGCCAAAGCGGAACGTGCGCACTTAACCACTGCGCCACTGGGCTGGCCCTCATTCTTTTTTTTTTTAAAGTTTTTACTTTTCCTCCTTCTCCCCAAAGCCCCCCAGTACATAGTTGTATGTTATAGTTGTGGATCCCTTCTAGTTGTGGCACATGGGACGCCGCCTCAGCATGGCTTGATGAGTGGGGATAGGTCCATGCCCAGGATTCAAACCGGTGAAACCCTGGACCGCCCAAGCAGAGCGCAAGAACCTAACCACTTGGCCACGGGGCTGGCCCGGCCAAATCATTCTTTTACGCATTCCCCCACTTTCACTTGTTTGCCTTATGCTCCATCAGCAATGAGATATCAGCTCAAAGAGGATGCCCTCACTCCTCTCCACTCTTGACTTATCTGTCACCTTCCAGGTGACATCAGCACTCTGAGCTTAGCATCTCCATCTGCAAAATGAAGACAAAGACTTGGCCATCCTAGCTGGGGCAGAGACCCCCTAAGTGTCCCTCAATATCTATCCTCTTCTACTTCCTTCAAAATAGTCCCCAGCTAAAGACTACATTTCCCAGCCTCCTTTGCAATTGGACTGTGGCCACATGACTAAGTTTTGGCCAATAGGATAGGAGCAAAAATAATGCATGCAGCTTTTGGGTTGTGCCCTTTAAGGAAGGGGTGTCATCTGTCTTGCCCTCTGGAATGTGGATTTGATGGTGAGCCATTTTGATTATGAGACAGGGAATGACTCAACAGGGCTTGAGTAGGGATGATGGAGCAACAACAGGGAAGGAGTCTGGGATCCTGGTCGAGCTGCCAGAAATCACCTGTCAACAGACTGTTACAGGAGGGAAACATAAACTTCCTTCTTGCTTAAGCTGCTGTTATTTTGGGTCTCTGTCACATGCTGTCAAGCCCAAGTCCTAACAAATACGCCAGGATTGGGAGGATGTAACTCACTGAGTGAGAGCAGTGAGTGAGCGAAAGGGTCTGACTGTAGATTTTTTACTATGTCATAAGATAAAAAATAAGAAATCATAATAAGATAACAAATGTTTTAATGAAAGTTTTTATGGTAGGCAGAATTCTAAGGTGACCCCCCCATGACCCACACTTTTGTATAATCCTGTTCCCTTGAATGTGGGTGGACATATGAATATGATGGGATATCGGTCCCAGGACCATGTCACATTATATGACAAAAAGGATTTTGCACTGACTCTGAGTCAGTCAAATGAGAGATTATCCTGAGTGGGCCTGATCTAATCAGGTGATCTTTTAAGGTGTCCCTTAAAAGAGACAAGAAGCAGCGAAGAAATTCTCCTGATTGCCTTGAAGAAGTTGGGAGAAGTTCTGCCATGTTGTGAGAAGGCCAATTGGCTGGGTCTTGGGGACAACCTCTAGGAGCTGAGAGTGACCCCCAGCTGACAGCCAGCAAGAAAATGGGAACCTCAATCCTACAACTGCAGGGAACCGAGTTCTGCCCACAACAGGAATAAATGTGGAAACTTCAAGAGAGATTGCAATCCCGGCCAACTCTGTGATTTCAGCCTGTGAGAGCCTGAGCAGAGACCCAGCTAACCCGTGTCTGGATTCCTGACCATGGAACTTATGAGATGATAAATTTACGTTGTTTTAAGCTACCAAATTTGTGATAAGCTATTATATAGCAATAGAACACTAATACAGTTTTTGTTTTTTAAAAGATTGGCCCCAAGCTAACATCTGTTGCCAATCTTCTTTTTTGTTCTTCTTCTCCCCAAAGCCCCCCAGCACATAGTTGTATATTCTAGTTGTAGGTCCTTCTGGCTCTCCTATGTGGGACGCCACCTCAGCATGGCCTGATGAGCGGTGCCATGTCTGCGCCCAGGATCTGAACTGGCAAAACCCCGGGCCACCGAAGTGGAGTAGGCGAACTTAACCACTTGGCTCTGGGGCCGACCCCCTGATACAGTTTTGACCAAAGGTTTTTCACTATGACATTGGGTCACTTTAATCATCACCACAATAATCCTAAGAAGGGCTAACATTTTGGAGTGCTTACAAGGTACCACTATGACATTCTATATGGGTTAGTTCAGAATTTCCTAAGCTTTTGGTCTCAAGATCTTTTTATTTATAAAAATTGAGGAACAAGGCAGTTTTGTTTATGTGGGCTATATCTATTGAAATTTACTGTATTAGAAAATGAGAACTTAAAAAAATATATATGTATTAATTGATTAAAAAAGAGAATCTGCTTTTTCAAGGAGAAAAATCCTTCCCAGAAGGCCTAACAGATTTAATCTGATCAGTCATACTGGGGTCCCGTGTCCATCCCAGACTTATGAGTTCCTAGCAAATGGGAATGGGCTTGCCAAGTTTAGAGCAGCAATTTTCACATTGTTTGGTCTTAGGAGCCCTTTGCGCTTTTGTTTATTTATTATTTATTTGTTTGTTTATTTGAGGAAAATTAGCCCTGAGCTAACATCCGCTGCCAATCCTCCTCTTTTTGCTGAGGAAAATTGGCCCTGAGCTAACATCTGTGCCCATCTTCCTTTACTTTATATGTGACTTGACAAGCTAGGTCTGTGCCCAGGATCCGAACCGGTGAACACCAGGCCACCAAAGCGGAACGGGAGAACCTAACTGCTATGCCACCAGGCAGGCCCCTTTATTTATTTATTTATTTATTTTTAATTTATTTTTTGAGGAAGATTGGCCCTGAGCTAACATCTGTTGTCAATCATCCTCTTTTTGTTTTTCTCCCCAAAGCCCCAGCACATAGCTGTGTATCCTAGTTGTAGGTCATTCTAGTTCCTCTCTGTGGGACGCCGCCACAGCATGGCTCGATGAGCGGTGCGTAGGTCTGTGCCCTGGATCTGAACTTAACCACTTGGCCACGGAGTGGCCCCAGCCTTTAGGCTTTTCAAGATTATCGGTCACTCCAAACAGCTTTTTTTTTTCTGTGAATTACATCTACTGTTATTCACATCTTAGGAATTAAAACTGAGAAATTCTAAAAACAATTTATTTAAAACGCTCACTAAGAAGCCCATTACATGTTAACATAAATAACATTTTTTAAGGAAAAAGATAACTATTTTCCAAAACAAAAAAATAATTTAGTGAGAAAAGTGGCATTAATTTACATTTCCGCAAATCTCTTCAATGTCTGGCTTAAGAAAAGAGAGCTGAATTCTCACCTGCTTCTACATGACATCATGTGTCATGCAGCTTCTGGAAAATTCCATAGTACATGCATGAGGCATAGAGAGTGAAAGGCAAACACAGTCTTATTTTTATTATAAAAATAGTTTTGAGTTTGTGGACCTTCTGAAAGGATCTTGGTAGTCACCAGGGGTCCCTGGACTATGCCTAGAGAACTGCTGGTTTAAACCAGTCTTGGTTCGATCCCCGGTCTGGGCACGTTGACAATGAAACAAGACTGTGGTCTGTAAGTCAAGAAAGTGTGGGAGAACATAGCCCTGAATTGGGCAACAAATAATATCTGTTTTCAGATGATTTATTCTTTTGACTTTCATGGTGTTTAAATTTTTAAAAAATTAGTTTCTGAAATTTGAAAATAAAGAGTTTTCACACAAAATCTATATTCCTAGCTTCTCTTGGAGCTGTGGCAACACTGGACTTGTATTTCCAGTTGGCCGCATATGGCGCAACTGGCCAAAGTTGAGTAGTAGTTGACTCGTTTGGAGGCACAGTTTGCCAGAGTCCCCACCACTCCCTCTTGTCCCACACTCCAGTCCACTTAACTCCTGTAGAAGTTTGAGTTGGTGACCTCTGGTTATAAGAGTTGTTTTTTGGTGCCTGGTCCATCTCCCTCTTAGGATGGAGGCTCATGCACACCTCCCCTCTCCATTTAATCAACACCTCGCGCCCTGTAATCATGACTCTGAGGACTTTGGAACTTCTCTGAAGGACCTTGATATGGAAGAGACTGGGAACTGGAGCAGCATATTCAGGGATGAATCCATCAACCAATAGGCGGGAGAAGGGGAGCCAGGGCATGTGGGGACCCAAAGGGGCTAGGTTTCCATAGAATCTTGTGGAAACAGAGGCCCCAAATTTTCATTGATGGCAATTTTGGAGGTTGGAATTGAGGCATTCATGAGTTCTGGTCTTTCCTGGATCCCAGAACCCCAAGGTCGAGGTGAGACCTCAGAAGCCACCATGAGCCCTCCACATTTGGAGCTTCCTGAATCTGTACTGCCGCCCGGAGCAGCTGCAGCCAAGAAGAAGGTCCATGGATGACCCCAAGGACTCGGAACAATGGTGTTTCTTGGGGAGTAGGGGGGTCCTCAATGTGAGGAGCTCAGGCTTTTCCTGCCCCTCCCCTGACGTTCCCAATGGGGAACCTCCTCCTCAAATTTCTGGTGCAGAAATTCAAAATAGATATTACAAGACAGTTGTGCCACTAATTACCCAGAATTTCACAGGTTAAGGGTGTAGTCCTCCACAAGACTGCCCCGCCTTCAGACACCAGCCACAAGCTCCAGGGCCCCAGGCCACTGGCACTTCTGACCAACTGGCTGCAAATCTGAGGGTTCCCACTCACTCTCAAGTTTGATCCTTCACTAGAATGACTCTCAGAACTCAGGAAAGTGCTGTACTTATGACCACAGTTTTATTATAATTGAGGATACAAATCAGAACCAGCCAAGGGCAGAGACATAGGGGGCGAGCTCTGAGAGGGTCCCAAAGGTGAAGATACCACGTCCTCAGGATGGATCACCTCCCAGCACATGTAGGTACGGTTGCCATCCAGGGAGGCTCACCCAGGGTGCAGAGTTTTTACTGGGATTCCATTATGTAGGCGTGATTGATGGAATCGTTGGCCATGTGAATGAACTCAACCTGCAGTCGAGGTCCACCCCTGGAGGTTGGGAGGTCAGGCTGATAGGAGGCGGCTCTTAGTCCCAACCCTCTAATCACAGGGTTGATCTTTCTGATACACCAGATCCCATCCTGAAACTATCCAGGAACAAACCACGAACAACAAAGACACTCCCACTACTCAGGGAATTCCAAGGATTTAGAGGTTACCTCCCAGGAACGAGGGACAAAGACCAGACAAATTCTTTATTATACAAGACGTAAAAAGTCTCTTTAAACACGCAATATATGGTTCAGAAATGAAAGTGATATAAAAACCGAGAAGTCTTACCCTTACAATGTCCCTTTCTAGCCTATCTTCCTTCAACATCCTTACTAGTAACTGCTTTGTTTTAATTTGTATATCTTTCCAGTGCTTTTTCACGCACATAACAAAGTATGTTTTTTAGTCTTAAAAATGCCCATACTCTCTCACCTAGTCAGCTCACTACAGCAAATTTTTAATGTGGCGTTAATTAGATAAAGGCATAAGGTTCTTCATCATAGTGTTGTTCATAACGGCAAAAACAAGCACTGAATGTATCTATTAGAAAAGAAGAAAGATCTAAAATCAATCACCTAAGCTTTGACCTTAGGAAACTAGAAAATAAGAGCAAATTAAATCCAAAGTAAGCAGAAGAAAAGAAAAAATAAGAATTAGGACAGAAATCATGACACTGAAAACAAGAAATCAATAGAGAAAAATCAATGAAACCAAAAGCTGGTTCTCTGAAAAGATAAATAAAATTGATAACCCGCTAGCCAGGCTAACCAAGAAAAAAAGAGAGAAGACACAAATTATAAATATCAGAAATGAAAGAGGGGACATCACTATAGACCCTATCCTATGGACATCCAGTGGAATATTATTTGACCTAAAAAAGAATGAAGTATATGCCATTATGTGGATGAATCTTGAAAATATTATGCTAAATGGAAGAAGATAGACACAAGAGGCCACATACTGTAGATTCCATTTATATGAAATGTCTAAAATAGGTGAATCCATAGAGATAGAAAGTCGAGACTGCTACAGTGGGTATGGGGTTGCTTCCTGGAGTGATGAGGATGTTCTAAATTCAGATTGTGGTGGTGATCACACAGCTCCGTGAATATACTAAAAACTGCTGGGGCTGGCCTGGTGGTGTAGTGGGTAAGTTTGCTTGCTCCACTTCCACAGCCTGGGGTTCGTGGGTTCAGAACCTGGGCACGGACCCACACACCACTCATCAAGCCGTGCTGTGGCAGGCGTCCCACATACAAAATAGAGGAAGACGTTAGCTCAGGGCCAATCTTCTTCACCAAAGAAACAAACAAAAAAACCCCGCTGAATTGTATGCTTTAAAAGGGTGAATTTAATAGTGTGTGAATTATATCTCCATAAAATTGTTAAATATAAAAAGTTTCAAAATAAAATTGTAATAAAAAATAAAATCATTGACCGCTTATGTCAGCCTGAAATGAAACTAGAGATTGTCCAGAAACCCAGGACACAAGGGCCCCTCTCCCTCATTATCTTCCCAGAGACGTCTGCCCTTGGGGGTTCATGAACCCTGACCCACACTTGACAGCCCAGCCCTCTTGTAAGTGTCTAGAAGATACTCAAGGAGTGTGAAGGAACCTTGTTTTGAACCCAGGATGCTGGTTGTTATTATGACCATGAAGGGAGGGAGACTCCAGGCTGGACGCTGTCCAGATGAGCCCACATCTTTTCCTGAGGCTGCTCTGCCTGGGCTGCGTGGTGACATTGTCTGCTGCGAGGGACTCCTAGGAGATGCCACCTAAAAGTGGGTTTCAGAGGAGTCCCTCCGACTTCCTTTCTCCGCTGGCCTTAGTCCCACCCTAAGGTCCCTCCCAAATTGAGGGTCTCCACGGAGTTTGGAGACAGGCTTCATCCAGTTGAGGCGGAAGTATTTAAAAATCTAAAAATACACAAGAAAGACAATAACAAAGCAATCTTTGAAAATATAAAACAAACTGACACTAATAAAGCTAACTGTGTTTCAAGTCGATCGCACAACCACACAGAAAATGTGACTTTAAAAGACAGTATTTTAACTGTACATTGTAGCAAAATGGAACTAAGCGATTTTATTAATGTAAATACAGGACAGTGACCTAGTTTCTTGAAATAAATGGCATAAAAAAGGATGGGAAGGAGAACTGTTACAGATTAAAAGACCTAAGGGACCTATCAATCAAATGCAATGTGTAGATTTTGTTGGAATTCTGATTCAAAAAACCAACTGTAAAAAGCCATTTTAAAGACCGCTGTAGAAATCTGGAGATAGCCTGGGTGTGATATGATAAAGAATTTCTGTTAATTTTGTTAGCTATGATAAAGATATATGTTAATAAAAAAGTCCTTATCTGTAAAAACACATACTGAAGTATTTATATGGGAAAGGATATAATGGCTGGGATGAAAAAAATCTTAGTTATAGGAAAATTCTGGACATATAAAAGTACAGTGTAGTAAGTTTCTTTGTACTCATCACCCACTTCCCATTATTGTTTTTAGGTAAATACTGGATAATGTATAGAATTTTGAGGATTATACTATCCTCTCCATTTTTGTATATGCTTGAAATTTTTCTTAATAAAAGTGCTCCTTTTGGGCACCCAAGCTATCTGGGCCCCCTGCTGCTTATGTCTTCACAGATTGGCCCAGAGAGAGGCTGCCACAAGAGGAAAGGCAATGGGCAGTGGGGAGATGGGATGGGGGACACTCACGGCCGAGTTACGGGACCCTTCCTGCCCTGACCCATGTCCTCTGAGGTGTGGAGGATGAGGTCAAACTGTAGCCCCGCTTCTGCGGGACCTGGAGAGTGAAAGAGGGCTTCCCCCTCCCGTGCAGACCACTCCGACCCCACGAGGATGGGCTGTGTGGGAAGAGATTGGGTTCAAGTCTCAGTTTTCACCCTTGGCCTTGGGAGGCAAAGGTCAGAGCTAGTTTCTGTCCAAGGTGTTTGGGGCCATGGAAACATGAATTCGTAAAATTTTTATTCCATGATCAGTCTGTGCCTTGCTCCCTGGTCTGTCTTTTGCTCTTCTTGGGGAGAATTATGATTCTTCAGGTTACAGAAATTCAAGCTCATTTGAGAACAATGTATATGGAGTGGTGTGGTATCATGGAGAATATATATGGTCTTCGTACCCGGTTCCCAGCACAGAGCTTCAAAAGTCCTTACAATTTTCTGAGTGATGGGAATATCTTTGTTGTACTAATGAAGTGACTAGTAGCGGGCACCTAGATAGCTTTAGGATTGGGGCTAGTCACCAGAAGACCAACCCATGTGATTGGAAGGTTGAAAATTCGGGACAGCCCAACCTAGGGGTGGGGGGAGGGGCTGGAGATTTTGCGCAATTACTTGGCCAATGATTTAATCAGTCATGCCTGTGGAATGAAACGCCATATAAAAACTCTGGATGCTCAAGCTCAGGGGAGCCTCCTGGCTGGTGAACACACTGATGTGCGAGGAAGGTGATAGGGAGAGGCCACGGAAGCTCTGCCTCTGGGACCCCCAGATTTTACCCTGTGTGCGTTGTCATTTGGCTGTTCCTGAGTGGTATCCTTTATAATAACACTGCAAGCAGAGCACTTTCAGTGAGTTCTGTGAGCTGTTCTAGCAAATTATCAAACCTGAGCGGGTCATGGGAAGCCCTGAATACATCGCCATCAGTCAGGAATGCTGGTGGCCCCTGAGACTTATGGCTGGCATCTGAGGTGAGCGGAGTCTTGGGGCCCGAGATCTTAAACCTGGGGAGTCTGATGCCAGCATCAGAATTGAATTAAAGTGCACCACTTGGAGGTTAAAGGACTAAAATGAACACAGAAGGTCTCCAACCTGCCCCTGGCCTTTTGTCTTCTCTTCCTTTTCTTTCTTTTTTTGTAATCAGCTCTGATGAAGGAGTGATTATTTTCCTGGTGAGGCAGGACATCCTTCAGGGTGGACGGGTCCTGTGGGGGATCAGAATTGACCATCTCAAAGTGTGTTTCTTCGGCTTGATTGTTTTTAAGAACAAAGACTCTGA
Source organism: Equus asinus (assembly GCF_041296235.1). Taxonomy (NCBI): domain Eukaryota; kingdom Metazoa; phylum Chordata; class Mammalia; order Perissodactyla; family Equidae; genus Equus; species Equus asinus. The sequence continues at coordinate 24,643,499 of NC_091815.1, forward strand.
GAGAAACTTTGACCCCCCTCCCAATTGCCTAAAAGAATTTAAAATAGAATGGCCTGTTCCAGGAAGGAGCTAACACCATAAGATAACTATAATGTAACGTAAAACGTGCCTCTCAGGTCGCAGTGTCTGTAGTTGGCCCATTTACATTTCCATCTCCATGTAAATTACCTTCCACTCCCTTGACATCCCAAACCACTACCCCCAACATCCTCCTTTGTCTTTAGCTGAAGATGGTATTTAAGATGAGAGCTTCCACCATTTTGGTGAGTTGCTCAGTTTTCCTGCATGTCTCCCACGTACACGCATTATGAAGATTTGTTTGACTTTCTCCTGTTATTCTGTCTCATGTCAATTTGGTTCATAGCCCGGCCAGAAGGACCTAGAGTGGGTAGAGGAAATGTCTTCCTCCCCTACAGTCCTACCTGAATTCATCTCCGAAGCTCTTCCGGAACATTTGCGATAACACCTCCCCAGACTGCCTCCACAGCCCCACCGGGAAGGATGGCTTTGGGGTTGGAGAACCAGTCTGTTCTCCTCAAACCAATATATCATCACTCCATTATCTGTCAGACTCAGACACAAAGAGGAGACACGCGGTGAGAAATGTTCACACGTTATGAAGGCCCTTTGAATTCTTATTTTCTTTATTCACACAGAATATCTAACTGCAGATCCCCCATTAGTCACCCATGGCTTCGTTGATCTTGCTGGACCCCTGGTTTCCCAAGATCACAGGCTAGAGAAGGGTCTACAGGACACTGCAGGACAGCGGGGTGAGGACGTCACACCAGCCAAGCACCCATGTAGCTTCCATGGGCAGTGGTGCCTAGATACACAGTTGAGTTTGCCATCAATGTTCCTATTTCCTGCTGAGATTCTCCTCATCTATTAACTTATTGTGTACCTATTTTCCTTTGAGTTACTGAACTTATTTATAATGGCTGTTTTAAAACTTGTTGTCTGCTGAACCGTTTTGACTCACAATACTTCTGACGCCAATAACCAGTTGTCCAACACTCTGGACACTAGCTGGGTGTCCTACAACTCGATTCAATTCTGGTGCCATCTCCTGGAGCTTGCATCAGACACCACAAGTTAAGGACTCCGTCCCACAAGGCTGCCCCCATTTCAGATGCCAGTCAAAAGTCCCAGGTTGTCACATGTACTTCTGACCAAACTGTTATAAATTCTGGGGTTCCAAAAACCCCCTCCTCAGGTTTGATAATTCACTGGAATGACTCACAGAACTCAGGAAAGCACTTGACTTCCTGTCACTGGTCTATTATAAAGGATGAAACTCAGGAAGAGCCAAATGGGAGAGATGCATAAGATGCAGTGTCGGGGAAGGGGCACAGAGCTGCTATACCCTTTGTGGGTGCTCCACCCTCCCAGGACCTCGATGTGTTCACCAACTTGGGAGCTTTCCCAACCCCATTGTTCAGGGGTTTTTATGGAGGTTTCATTATGTAGGGTAGTTATGACTGATTAAATCATTGGCCACGGTGACTGACTCAATCTCCAGCCCCTGTCCCCTTGCTGGAGGTTGAAGGGCGGGGCTGAAAGTTCCAAGCTTCTAATTAAAGCTTGATCTTTCTGGCAATCAGCCCCCAGCCTGAAGCTGTCTAGGGGCCTCTCAGCCAAGAGCCACCTTCCTCACTGGAACAAAAGATGCTCCTAGCACCCTTATCATTCAGGGAATTCCAAGTTGTAGGAGCTCTGTGCCAGGAACCGGGCGAAAGGGCAATATCTTTCTTATCATATCATGAAGTCTATTTCTATTTTGAGCAGGCAATGATCCTCACCTGGTGTTTGCTCCCCTTAAGGTCCTGTGACCCATCCATTTCTGGAGAAGTGGAGGTCTTTTTTCCTTTCCTTGCAGAAATCAATAGGTATGGGTAGGTCTTGGCGACAGGAGGAAATAGGGTCGATATAGTCATTTTTATTAGCTGATGGGTAGAGAACTACCCCCACTTTCCTTTTCTGTGTCTTCCTCTCAATCCTTCAAGGAAATAGAACCCTACCCATGATGCTAGTCACATCCAGTTAGAGCTGGCAGCCCAGTGCCATCCTTACTGGGAGCCCTACCCATGCTGGCGCATCTCCAAATCAGCTGAGTCTGGGACTCAGATATGAGGTCACATATTCAGGTTTTCATAAAAAAACTAAATTCGGTTTACACGATAATATGTATTTACATATTCTAAGGCTGTGAGTTGGTCCAGGAAGTCTAGATTCTTATGTGTTCCCCTCGTCATGAAAGTTTCTATGTTTCACCTCTATAAGATTTCATCACTCATAAGGCAGTGGAAGAAATGGAGTGAGGTTTGGGATCAACTCAAGAGAAACAGAGCGCTGAGTAAGATGCCCAGGGTCTCACAGAGATCGTCAACACCAGAGTTTGAACCCAAGCAGTCCGACACCAGTAGTGTGCTCTCAATACTTCTGTGACCCCGGTCTAGCGTCTCTGCCCTGTTGAGGGGCCAACTCCACTGTGAGGACAATGCCCTCTGATGGGACCAGCTTATGATCTGGGGTCAGACGGACCCAGAAAAACCACTCAACTCTTTGAGCCTCAGTGTTCTCTTCTGGAAAAATTAAGTGAGAAAAATCTATGACTAAGCAGTTCAGAACTGCGGAAATCTGAGTTATTACAATTCTTACCGTTTGGACGTCCACCCCTTTTTCTCTAAACCCGAGTTTAGCTTCCCTCCGGGGTAGAAACCTGCCAATTCTATCTCTGGCCAGATGCTGGAAGAACTCTGAGAATAAGCAGCCTGAGTAACCTGAGAAGTAGAAATTCCAGGCGATTTCCTGAATCTAAGCGAGACGGTTTGGACCTTGAGATACCCACCATATCAGAGAAAGAGACCAAGCTTCCTGAAGACGATTTTGGAGAGTTTTATATGTGTTATGCACTCCTATTTATTGCATAACGCTCTTCCAAGTTTGACAACTCCCTTCCGTTACCATCAAGTGTAAAGAAAGGCGTGTGATCAAGAAAGTCAAGAAAGGGGGCCGGCCTGGTGGCGCAGCAGTTAACTGCACACGTTCCGCTTCAGAAGTCCTGGGTTTGCCAGTTCGGATCCCGGGTGCAGACACGGCACCGCTTGGCAAGCCATGCTGTGGTAGGCGTCCCACATATAAAGCAGAGGAAGATGGGCACGAATGTTAGCTCAGGGCTAATCTTCCTCAAAAAAAAAAGAAAAAGAAAGTCAAGAAAAATGCTACATTCTAACTCAGTGAGGACATGTTTGTCTTCAAAGTATGTAAAAATCTCCTGCTCTTACCGTGGGGGAAAAATAAAGACATGAAAGAGATCTCAGCTCCCACACCCCAAGCACCAGCCCAGATGGTCCTAAAGGGAAATTCTACCAAACCTTAAATGGATAATTCTAATGGATTTAAAAATGTTCCAGAACTTAGAAAAGAAGGAAAACTTACAAATAATTTATTTGATGCAATAGCATTAATATCTAATAGTAACAAATACTCCACTAGAAAATGACACAGCAATCTCACTTATGAATACGAATGCAAACATCCTTAAAAAAGAAGCCGAGATCCAGAAGCACATTAAAAGGATTGTACCCCGTTTGTAAATAAAGCTCATTTGAAGAATGCAAACCACACGTTATCAATAGCTCTAAATGTGACTCACTGTGGTGGCGGATGGAATAATAAGCCTAGGGTCACCTTCACAGATTCGGAAAAGGCCTTTGACAAAATTCAACAACCACTGTTGATAAAACACACACGCGTGCGCACACACACACACACAGAGCGATAGATGGATACTGGAAGAATTTCCATAAAACGAGGACCAAGACAAGGATGCTTCACTATCATTCACACTATTTTACATCAGACAGAAGGTACTAGCCGGGGAATTAATAAGGAGGAAGAAGTTACAGGCATAAAAGTTGTAAAAGAGGCCATATTATCACTATTTGCATATGACTTGTTCTCCAGCTAAGAGAACCCAATGAAAACTACTATAAACAATAAAAGAATTCCGTATGTTCACAGGCTACCAAATAAATAGGCAGAAATCAATTATTTTCAAATACCCAGGCAAGTTTTTACAAAATGTAACCAAAATAATCCTCATTTACTACAGCAAAAAATAAAAAATAAAATAAAATAAAATAAAATAAATAAATAAAAGAAAGAAAAGAAAATATCTGGGACTAAATGACTAAGATCTCCTTTAGGGACATTAAGGACAGACACGAACACTCTCCTGAAGGATACAAAGGGAAGTCTTAAAAAAAATGGAAAAAGAGGTCATTTGGGTAGGAAGACTCAATGTCTCAAAGAGAGCAGTTACCCTTGAGGCAACGAAGTACGATATGATTCTCATAAAAAAGCTGTGTTTGAAATAACGTAAGCTGACTTTAAGGTTGACATAGTAATACAAGTAAACAAAAATAGCCAGAAACACTCTGAAAAAGAAGGAAAATGAGGATTTCAGCATCACCAGATTTAACACTACTTTAGCAGAGTTTAACACTAGTTCAACACAGTTTAGTATAAGATGAAGAAGCATCTTTAAAAAACTCAGCGGGGAAAAGATGGACTAGTTAGCAACTGGTTTTGGAGCAATCAGGTGGCCATCTAAAAAAAATTGGATCCTGACCTTATATTGGACATCAGGATAAATTTCAAATAGTTTAAAGATTCTAATATGAACAATGAAATAACACACATGCATCATAAAAACTCTGAGATTCAAAATCTAGAAGGTTTTAAAGAAAATCGGAAACAAAAACAAAAGCCAAAATCTCCATGCTTAAAGGGAAAAAATATAACTCACATCACAGGCTATTATCATCTCTCATATCACTACATAAATAGTTACTAGAGTCAATAAAAAAACCCAAAATTATTCAGGAGAGAAATGGTTAATGATATGAACAGATAGTTCACGGAAAAGCGAATATATATGACTTTTAAATGAAAAGATACTTAACTTTGCTCATAAGAGAAAGGCAAATTAAAACTGATAGACCATATTTCAACTATATAGATTAGCAAAATCCAGACATTCGCCGGTTTACTGTGTTGGCTAGACCATAGGCAACGTCACGTTCATCAGTTGCTGCTGAGAGAGTAAGTGGCACAACATGCAGGAAAGGCAACTTAACAACATCTATAAAACTTCAAATGAGTACCTTCGGCCCCAAATTCTCGGTGCTGGAAATTCATACTATAGATATTATATATAACAAAGTATCTAAGAAGCCGCCGATTATAAGATACACCATTATTTTTATGAAAATGCTGTATTACACCATGAAATGTAAGATGTACCCCAATTTCAGAGATGTCAATAGATGAAAAATGCATTTAGAAGGAAGCAATACTGTATCTGTACACATGCCACGTGATACGTGCAGAAGATTAACTCTTATAGCAATTTCTTTTTGCCAATAGAAAAAAATGGGCAACAACCTAAATGCCCATCAATACATTCTTGCTTAAGCAAATTACAGCACAACCACAGAACAGAATAAAATGCAGCTCTAAAAAAAAAAAAAAAGAGCAAATGTAGCGGTTTGGAAGGATCTTCAAGATACGTTCTTACTGAAAAAGCAACATATAAATCAGAAAATAAAATATGCCCATTTTTGTGAGGAAATGAAAAAGAAAACCCACCCAGATTTGCATTTGCTTGCATATCCGTAAGGAAACTGGAAGGACAGAAGAGGAACTGTGGTTACAGACAGGGGCTGTGGCAGGTACCGGGTGGAGGGGACAAGGATGGAAGACTTTTCACTGTATATTATGGGGCTTGTGAATATTTACCCAAAAAAGTTTAAATAAAATTAAAAACTGAATGCAAGAAAAAAATCCAGAAAGTTCAGATATCCCCGAATACATGATTTATCACGTAATACATACAATATTTACTTTGCTAGCCATTTGACATGGCTCAGAAAACACAAAACCAACCTTACACTAAAAACTTCTGTGGAATCTGCCATGAAGAGAACATATTCTGACAATTTCAAGTTCTCTCCATGGCCTTCCAGCCCGAATAACTCAGCGGCAGCCCCTTATTCCGATCACTACTATCCAAATAATTTCTTTCACCATCATGGGCTCTATTATTGGCCATTTTTCTTCATCGTCTCAATTTTATAAAACCATCTTTCATTTTGTAGTGAAGCAATTTTAAAGGCATTTCCGCAACGCAGGGAAAAGAATCTGGATCCGTCACAAACTCCAAGAACGTTAGTCCTAACACTTTGAGATTTTTTTCTATCTTCTGATGCTTTTTCATGATAAGCTTCCTTTCCCCCTCGTCTCCCCCCACCGCCAACTGTGCATTGCCTTATTCTCACATCCTTTGACTTGTTAAAATCAAGTTACAGGATTGGTCTAAGACTGTCTGGAATACGGAGGTTCTTTCTGGAGCAAATGCCATCACCAAACTATTCTCTGGGGATAAACTTGTCACAGCCGAGTTCTTCTATCAGAGGATTGATAACTTCAGACGCAGTCAGAGCGACAGTAAACGTTAAGAGATCAAAATCCATCCTCTGAGGATTCCGCTGATACCGGGCATCCAACGCCGCTCCCCTCGCTGCGCAGGCGTCGGCGAGTCTCCTGCGGCGTTCTGCAGGCTCCTGCATCCTGCGCGGGGCGAGCGGGCGATGGTCCAGGGAGAGGCGGAGGAACTGCTGGGAGTTCATTCCCACGGCGCTAACCGGCGGGCGGAGGCGCAGATACGGCAACGCGGCCGCGCCTCCTGGGCTGTTCTCGGGCCCGGACCTGGGCCTGCCCTCGGGACCCTCTTCCTCCGCCGGTTCTGCCAACAATCGGGAGACCTCTGCCATCTGGGCTTCCCTGGGCGCCGCCATCGGACCTGCCCTGGCCTCCGCCATCGGACTTTCCCTGGCCTCCGCCATCGGACCTTCTCTGGCCTCCGCCATCGGAGCTGCCCCGGGAGCCGCCATCGGAGCTGCGCCGGGAGCCGCCATCGGACCTTCCCCGGCCTCCGCCATCGGAGCTGCCCTCATCCCCGCAGGCCGCGCCAGGAAGGGGACCGGCTCCCGCCTCCCACCGCCTACCTCGGCCCGCGGGACGTCGCTATTGCCGCTCGCCGCGTCCGTCTGCGAGACATCGCTGTCCGCGGGCAGCTCGGACATCGCGGACCGCGGGGTCGGCTCGGCGGCTCCCGGAGAAACTGGAACACTCGGGCAGCGCGATGACAGGTGTGCGCGGAAGTGCGCGTGCGCGAGCGCTCTGCGCACAGGTGACCGCTGCGCGCAAACCGGTGCGCGCGCGAGCCTGGATCCTCCGGCTACACCTAAGAGCACTGCGCATGCGGCGTCCCCAGGTGCCCGCGGTCCACCAGGTGCCACCTAGCGGCCAGAAGAGCTGACATCTTTGAAACGGTCCCGGGTCTAAGGAAACCACGAAGGGCGGAGCCTTTTTTTTACGTTTCGAGCTGTTTACTGTTTATAAGGAAAGTCACAAGATCGCCTCCTGTTGGCTTTGCCAAGATTCCATCCCAAGATGCTGCTCTCTAAGCTGCTTGTTCTCCTGTGATTGTAATGCCACTTCTATTATATACCAAGATATTCTAGATTCATCGTTTTTTTTTTTTTGTGGGGGCGGGGGGAGTCTTTATTTTTTCCCATTTATTCGTTTGTCTGTCTTCACCAATACCAATTCTCTTAGCTACCAAAGCTTTATAATAATACACTCTTCTTGTTATGTTTAAAATTTCTTTGGCTACTCTTGGACATTTATTTGTTTCTACATCTTCTTTGTGCAATATAATAGAGGCAGAAAAGTACACAAAATATAAATATACAGCTGAATGATTTATCACAAAGCGAACACCCATGTAACCACCACTCAGATCAAGAAATTGAATATTTCCAGTGTCCCAGAGCCTTACTCCGTTCTTATCACGATTCTGTCCTTTCTACCCCCCGAGGGAACGACTATCCTGATATTTACGGTAATCATTTCCTTGCTGTTTTTACTACCGAGGGGCGCATTCCTAATACTGTAGCTTAGTTTTGCTTGTTTTTTGAACTTTATACCCTCTTGTGTCTGGTTTCTTTCACACAACATTATTTTTATGAGATTCACTCATGTTTTTCATTGTGGTTATAAATAGTTCGTTTTCTTGATAGTTACATATTTATTATCATTCTTTTTATGTGTCCCATAATATTACAACATGCATCTTAAATATTGACTCTCCAATTACTTTCTCTTTATTCTAGTTAACGGGAAAACATCGTATAAGGAAATTGCACCTTTGATTTTGCTGGTAGTGACCCCATCGCGATGCCATGCTTCATGGGGCATCGGCAAATTACTTTAGCGACTCACGGTTCCCTGCCCTGTCAGCAGTAGCTATTCTGAGGCGTGAAAGCCTCATCCACAGACCATGAGGCTGCATTTTTATCTCCCTGGTCCAAGTACCACATTTCTAAAACACAACATCCAGCCTACTCCTGCTTCCAACAGCTTCCCACCAGCATCTCTGCAATCGCTGCGTGTGTGGCTCCTTTCAAGCAGCTCCTGGGTTAGGCTGGAGATGAACAGTCCATTGCTTCCACCCTCAGGCTGCCCGGAAAATCACGAGTACTTAACAAAAGAATTCCCAGACTTAGGTGCCAACATATATTATTAGAGGAGGAACTAGACATCGCAGTAACTTGTTATAATCCTATGGAGGCAAATGCAATCCTGCCTTCTGATGCCGAAACCACCTTACAGCAGAAGCTGAAAGGCCCTCCTATTACCCGGGAATAGGAATGGCTCTAATCAAAATTATGGTGTGTTAAACAGAAGAGCTCATGTGGGGAGATAGCAAAAATTTAAGATAGATTCCAGGTTAGCTATTGCTCCCAAGACTGTTCCTGTATCACTGTTCATCTGTGTTCCCGACCCGCTGCCAGGCTCATTTGAGGACAGTGTCTGCCATGCTGCAAACTGAACAGCTAAGGGAACTGAGATCAGGGGCTCCATGCCGATGTCTTTTTACAGGAAAAAAATAGAGAAGAGAATTTAAACCCATGGGCATACGATTGACATTTTTAAAGAGGAGGTGAAGAGTTCATAGGAAAGGGATGGGATTGGCTTCTCCCCAAAGCTGCAAAGCCTGTGACAAACAGCACTGGTGGGAAATTTATTCTTACTGTGAAAAAGGATTTCCTTGAAAGGGTAAATCCCCATGTTGACCTCAGAATTAAACCAGTAATTTCATGGATGTGGGATGAACCCTCAACTCAGAATCTGCACCTGGCTTGGGACAGTTGGGGAAATCATGGTTTCATTTCCGCATCCTTACTACCCCTGGTTATCCCAGGCTTTACATCTTCATCTCGCTAGACGGGCTGAGCCGACTTACTGGTGGACACAGGTGCTTCTCTCTCTAAGCTCTGACTAGGGGATTTTCCAGATTTGCTTCTCTTTCCTGAGGTGTTTAATGCTGTGGTGATTTCTAAGTATGATGTTACAAGCCTTGTCTCTTGTCCCAAGATTGTTACTGTGCTGTATTAATTGCCAAAGTGGCCCCAGTTCCCACCCTCCCTGCGTCTACACCCTTGGTAATATGAGTTTGCAGCTCTCATCAAGAGGCAGATTCTTTTTCTCCACCCTTGAATCTGAACTGGTCTTATGACCTGCTTTGACCAATCGGATGTGGCAGAAGTGATGGTGTGTCAGTTTCAAGACTGGACCTCAGGAGGCGTTTTGTGCTTCCGTTCTGTCTCAGGCTCCTGTCTCCACATGAGAACAACACTGGAGCAGTTTGCTGGAGGGTGGAAGACAATATGGAGCTGAGGGAAGCCATGGCAGACAAGGCATTCAAGATCAGTCAGTCCCCAGCTGACCTACCAGCTGACTTTCAGGTTCATACGCTAAATAAATGGTTATCGTTTTATGCCACGGTGTTTGATATGATTGGTCATGCAACGTTATTGTGGCAATGGATCACTGCCCCAGAATTGGTGCCAGGAGTTGGGTAGTGCTCTAACAAAAGGATAAACTATGTAGGGAAAACAGCGAGGAAATTGTTATTGGAGCAGAAAAGATGGTGACCCATGTTACGACGTAATGAAATAATTGGTAAACTATTGCCTCTGGTTCCCTAGAAGATGGAAAATATTTCCAATATACTGTTGTGTTTGGCTAAGGAGAGCTCCAGCCATCAGGCTGGCTACTCATGGATGAGCGTGATCAGGCACAGTGAGAGAGGGTTGACCTATGGAAGGAACTGGCTGCTTTCCAAGAAGAATTTAGAGGAAATATAGAAGGACTACAGCTTGCTAGGTTGGAAAAGAAAACTCTTTCTCACATCCAGTCTCTGTAGCCACAACACATTATCAAAGTGAAAAACAGCCTGTGAATATAGATCAGATTAACAATGTGGCTTCATGACCTTTGGTTATAATTACCTCTGAAAATATGAGCAGCTCCCAGCTAGACAGAAGGGTTTCCAGGAAGCTTACGAGCAGGGTCCTCCAGAAGCCTGATCTTAAGATATCAAGAAGTCTAGAGAGAAATGCATGCCCTCCCAACCCAGCTTTATTAAAATATAATTGACATATAACACTGTGTAAGTTTAAGTTGTACTTTGCAGTGACCGGATGTACTTATATATTGTGAAATAATTACCACAATAGGGTTAGTTAACACTTCTATCACCTCACATAATTACCTTTTTTAATGGTAAAAACACTTAAGACCTACTCTCTTAGCAACTTTCAAGTATATAATACAGCCTTGTTAATTGTCACCATGCTGAATCTTAGACCCCCAGAGCTTACTCGTCTTGTACTGGAAGTTTCTTTTTTTTAATTTTAATTTTTGTTTTTATAGCAGTAACATTGGATTATAACATTATATAACTTTCAGATGTACATCATAATATATTTCAAATTCTGTGTAGATTACATCATGTTCACCACTCAAAGACTAATTCTAATCCATCACCACACAGGTCCCTAATCACCCCTTCCCCTCCTCCTTCCCCGCTTCCTCTCTGGTAACCACCAATCCAATCTCCATTGCTGTGTGTTTGTCATTGTTTTTATCTTCTACTTAGGAGTGAGATCATACGGTATTTGACTTTCTCCCTCTGACTTATCTCACATAGCATAAGGCTCTGAAGGTCCATCCATGTTGTCACAAATGGCAGGATTTCCTTCTTTCTCATGGCTGAACCATATTCCATTTTATATATATCTCTTGGCTACTGTGAATAACGCTGCAATGAACATGGGGGTGCAGATATCTCTTTGAGATCCTGATTTCATTTCCTTTGGATATAGACCCAGAAGGGGATTGCAGGATCACATAGTAGTTCTATTTTTATTTTTTTAAGGAGCTTCCATATAGTTTTCCATAGTGGCTGTACCAATTTACACTCTCACCAAGAATGCACAAGGGTACCCTTTTCTCCACATCCTCACCAACACTTGTTGTCTCTTGTTGTCTTCTTCTTTTTTTTGGCGAGGAAGATTTGCTCTGAGCTAACATCTGTGCCAATCTTCTTCTATTTTGTACGTGGGTTGCTGCCACAACATGGCGTGACAAGTGCTGTAGGTCTGTGCCTGGGATCTGAACCTGCAAACCTGGGCTGCTGAAGCAGAGCATGCTGGACTTACACCATACGGCCAACCCCTCTCTTGTCTTCTTGATGATAGCCATTCTAACAGGTGTGAGGTGGTATCTCATTGTGGTTTTGGTTTGGTTCCCCGATAATCAGTGATGCCGAGCATCTTTTCATGTACCTCCTGGCCATCTGTGTATCTTCTATGAAAAAACGTCTATTCAAGTCCTCTTCCAATTTTTAAATCAGATTCCTTTGTTGCAATTGAGTTGTATGAGGTCCTTATATATTTTGGATATTAACCCCTTATTAGATAGACAGCTTGCAAATATTTTCTTCCCTTCGTGGGTTGCATTTTCATTTTGTTTCTTTTGCTCTGCAGAAGTTTTTAGTTTGATGTGGCCCGATTATTCATTTATTTTTGCTTTTAGTGTCATATCCAAAAAATTATTGCCAAGACCAATCTCACGGTACTTTTTCCGTATTTACTTCTAGGAGTTTTATGGCTTTAGGTCTGATGTTTAAATCTTTAACCCATTTTGAGTTACTTTTGTCAGTGGTGTAAGACAGGGGTCCAGTTTCATTCTCTGTATGTGGATATCCAGTTTTCCCAACATGATTTGTTGAAGAGACAATCTTTTCCCCATTGAGTATTCTTGGCTCCCTTGTCAAATATTAGCTGATCCCACGTGGAAGGGCTTATTTCTGGGCTCTTCATTCTGGTTCCATTGGTCTTTGTGACTGTTTTTTATGCCAATGTCATACTGTTTTGATATTATAGCTTTGCAATATAGTCTGAAACTTCTCTTTCAATGACTTCTTGTCACAAGAAAAGCAAAAACAAGGAAAAATATTTGCCTCTGTACAGCTGTCTCTTTGGTATGGATATGCATGATGGAGCGTGGCTTGTCCATCCTGGAATGCACGTGAACAACCCTTTTAAATCAAGTCAAATCGAGTTGAAACCCAAGGAGCCTCTTCTCAAACTGCCCCAATATCCCTTTGGACCAGAAGCAGAGGAGGGTGTTCAAATGTTACCTGTAAAGCAGTAAAAACTGCCACCTATTGTTATACTTCTTGCCTATTCTTGCATCCAAAATGGTGTCTTTTATTCTTTTATATAGTGGATGCTCAGCAAATATTTGTTGAATGAGAGTAAATCTGCTTAGGACGCTGCCCCCACCCCCCCAGTGGCTTTCACATACCAAGGTCTCCAACATTCCTGAAGCTCCTCTGTCACCTCCCCAATTCCAAAAACTAAATGAATGATATGAAACTGATCAATATCCATGCAATAGGTTTAAAATATGTTACTTCTTATCCAACAGGTGCGCAAAGAAAACCATCATTCTGCTTTGGTTTCAGCTGTATCTTTTGGTCTTTCTTTCATCTGTATCTTGTAAAAATCCCTGAAACTACTAAAGGAAATAATCCATGCTGCTAATCTACTGTCTAGGACACGATCTCTCCACAGGAAGTGTGACAGCTCTCCACCACGATGACAGCTGTTCTCAGGACCCAGAGAAACTCAACCGATTTGAGTCTTACAAAAGCACCTCTTATTATTTGTGACTTGCTGTTACCAACTATGGAATTAGGATACTGATCAGTGGCAAATCACTAATAAAAGGACCCCAGGCTGGCATCTCAGAACTGCTCTCTTTGTCATGAGAAAATGAAGAAGTGTCCCCCTCTTCCTGTCCCATAAGCAAACCCTAACTTGAGCCCAACAGTTGGTTCTTCCTAATTATGTCAGAGTTATATTCTTTTACTCCGCAAATATTGGCATTGTACTGGTGACAGTGATACGAAGGCACAGGGACAAACATCTTCCATAGTCTACCGTAGTTTCTTCCAAAGGCAGAAGTTGTATTTCCTCTCCTTGCCTTCTCTCCCCATCTGCTGTTGTTATGAGAGAAAGAGATATAGACACAGTAAAGACCTGTCATTTATAAAGGACTTCAGTCTTACCCAGTCCTTGATAGTGAGCCTTATTTACCTTAGAACGGAGGCTCAGTGACCAGTCCCGAAAATTTCATTATTAACAGCGCAACAGCCAAAAACCATCGCAAAGCTGGCTTTCTGCCACCACATGGTTGACTTAAGTGGTGGCTGGTAATTGTGTTAGTTTCCTGAGGCTTCCAGAACAAATTGCCACAAACTGGATGGCTTGAAACAACAGAAATTTATTCTCTTGTAGTTCTGGGGGCCAGAAGTCTGAAATGAAGGTGTTCGCAGTGCCGTACTCGCTCTGGAGACTCGAGCCGAGAAGTCATGCTTTACCTCTTCCGGCTTCTGGTGGCTGCCCGCACTCCTTGACTTGTGGCCACATCACTTCAGTCTCTGCCTCGGTGGTCACACTTCTTCCTTCTCTTCTGTCTGTAAATCTCCCCTGTGTGTCTCTTGTAAGGACCCTTGTCATTGGAGTTAGGGCCCACCCACAATGATCCCGGGATGATCTCCTCATTTCAAGATCCTTAATAACATCTTCAAAGATCCTTTTTCCAAATAAGGTGACACTCACGAGTTCTATAGATCAGGATGTGGACGTATCTCTTTTGGGGCCACCATTCATCGCCGTATAGTAGCCAATCTTCTTTTTCAGAAGAGAGGGAGAAGATTAGGGGTTCTGTTTGGTCCTTTTTTCACTGGATGAAGGTTTCTAGTGAGGACTTATTCCTCAACATGTAAATGGTTAAATTAGTTCCTGTCACTAAGAATCATCATTTGCTAGTTTTGATATAGGATTCTTTACAGTATCTCCATTCACTTCAGAAGCAGCCAAGACAGAGGTAGGCAAGATGTAGTTAAGACAAGGCAGGTTTCTACTCATGAGAGACAGTTTCAGTCCATCCGGGAACAAAAAATTGATGTGAAAATTTATTGCTATTTCGAAGATATTTTCCCTCACGCCACCCCTTGTCCTTGGGGAGTGTAATGGTTTGGAATTAACTTTCAGCAGAGCTGTGAAGTTACTGGATGGCTCTAGAATGCAGGTTGAATTCCGTTTGTCACCTGCTTCTCATCAGGGCTAAGGCAGAAGCACGGTGGACTTAGGATGGCTTCAGGAGTTCCAGCGTGGCTTCTCCATGATTTGGATCTCCAGTGGGAAGGGACTTTCTGCTTCTATTTGGGGAGAAAAGTCAAGTCAGTAGAAAGATGTTATTAAATTAAGATATGTAATTAAATATTGCTCCAGGGGATTCTCACACTTTTTCAGTGCTTGCCAATCAGACAATCCTAGCTCCGATGGGTGAAGATCTTCTCGGTAAATTCCAGTAGATAACTCTTGCACCTGGACTGAGATTCCATATTCCGAATCTACTCTTTCACTGTCTTCTAATTGGCAAGAAACTCAGTGACAAAGCCTTGCCTCTGTACATTTTCCCCTTTGGTCTCAATGTGTTGGGAGTTTTGGCTCATTAATTCCCCTAGTCCAGTTAATATTAAACAGGTGAAGTATTTCCCCAATATCCTGCTGGGTCAGAAAAAGAGGAGGGTATCAACCTTGTAATAACATCTCTCCTGCAGCAAGTTATTTTCTAACCAGATCCTTGCAACAGTCCCTGTCATATTGTCCGATGACTAATAAGATGCATACTGATAAGTCACTACTGTGAACAGACCTTGGAAAGATAAATTATCACATAAACATCTAAACAGAGCTCAGAACTCAGAGGATCCTGGAAATGGCTGTCCAGAGTCCACACTCCCGGTAGGACCACTAGGTGAAGTGTAGCCCAGCCCACCATTTCAACTGCTTGCCCCCGTTGGGTCAGTCTTCTGCCCTCTAGAGGGCGGCCAAGTCAAATTTTTGATAGAAACCAGGGCTTGGTAGAAAGGCGTTCCAGTTTTCCAGATGTGCTGGTGGCTTCTGAGGTTGTTGGCGGGATGGCGTGAGAAAGCTCCGTGGAAGCTGTCACGCGCGGTTCATTTCTTTCTGCACGTGTTGTTGGAGGCTCATGTCAGAGCAGTTTATTAAATGCTTCCTCTACTGTTAACCTGTTGGGTGGGGTTCGCCTTTGAAATTCCCTGTCTGAGACAGACTACTTCTGGAAGTGCCCTCAGAGGTGGAACTGAGGTTCCCCATCCAAAATCCACGGGTTCGCCGACTTCTAATAGGTAAAAAATTCGATGAAGCATTCCTGCCTCTGTGCCTTTTTTAAAGGCTACACTGAGAGAGGTATTTCCCTGAACCTACCCCGTACCTCTTGTGGAGGACATTACTCTGCTGCACAGACTAACATCAATCCTGCAGCAAATTACTCTCCTAACCCACTGGTTCTCAGTCCTCTCTGCACATTGGAATCACTGAGAGTTTTAAAAACTACTGATGCGTGAATCCCCTTCCTAGAGATCCTGACTTTATTGTCAGAGGCAGCCTGGAGTTGGGATTCTTTTCTTTTTTTTTTCGGTGAGGAAGATTGGCCCTGAGCTAACATCTGTGCCAATCTTCCCCTATTTTTGTATGCGAGTTGCTGCCGCAGCATGGCGTGATGAGCAGTGTGTAGGTCCACACCTTGGATCTGAGCCTGCAAACCTCGGGCTGCTGAAGCAGGGTGCATGAACTTAACCACTATGCCGCTGGGCTGGCCCCCTGGAATTGGGATTTTTAAGAGCTCCCCAGATAATTTTAATCTGTAGTCAACGTTAGGACCACTGTTCTAACCAAACTCTTGCAATAGTCCCATAATCCTGGTTGAAAGCTAATGAGATCTACTCACTTGTTGATTCAGTTCTATTGCCTTTCTTTCTGGTTGTTCCTAATCCATTCACAATACGGGCCAACTGAAATGCTGTGAAAGATTTCACTGGAACCCACCTACACTCCCCACCACTTGTTTATTTCAGCACCTCTAACAGTTCCTGACACAAAGCATGTGGTCAGCATATGCTTATTGAATGAATGAGTTCATATTCTTGAGACACATTCTTTCATTTCTATTCATTTCTATTGCGACACCAAGGTCTCCAATAGACCCAAGTTTTCATCCAAATTTAAAAATAGAAGCGACATTGTGTTTCTTGGCAAGTCATCACTCATTTAATGCACTGTTTCTTACTGGCTTCTCCTTCAGTAGGTGTATTAAAGAAAGATCGATATTTTGCTTCCATCTCTAGCCTGTAAGACCCCAAAGCTTACACAGAAAACCTGTGGTTGTGCCTGACATGACCCCACTATCCAGGACAGCATATTCCTTTGGGACAATGGGGTTCTCCACCCCCCCAGTGAGATGCTCTCTGAGTGTTTCCCAAACCTATTTGTTTCACAAATGCTTTTCACTATAAAAATTAGTGAATATCAATCATGGGTGACAATATTTGCTACTTTAGCTGGAATGTAAATAACTCAGGCCAAGCCCCTGCCATCTCTAGCCCCGGTGACAAGAAACTGAAGGAGCATTGGCCTCCTTAACTGAGCCCCATATCTAGGGCTTCCTGAATATAGCAACCATTTGACCCCTCTCTCCACAGAAAGTACGCAGCATCCTGGGCTTCCCAGTGCAAAGCTATGGGGACAGATCCCGGAGCGGAGGCCGCGATTCTCTCCCAAACGCTTTCAGTGCGTCCCACCTCCCTGAGGATGGCGACAGGTGCACAGGCGATCACGAGGGGGAGGAGGTACAGGGCTGTGTACTTACACGAACACTCAGAAACCACAGCTGAAATGGTTGGGGACTTGGACTTGGGGTCATTCAGATGTGGGTCCAAGCCCCTTCTTTTCTAATTTTCTAAGCCTCAGCCCCAAGCCATCAAGAGCCTCATCTGGGTGGAGGGAAGCCTACTTTCCCCAGGTCCAGGCTACAGGATCTTGCTGGATAGCAGGGAAAGGCCTCCACATGCCCCAAGCCAGGGGTTAAGTATTTGGTTAATTGACCAGCCACAACTACTTGGCAGACGAGGAGGTACCCTGTTATTGTGGTTCCTGGTGCTGATTCCCTTCCCATGAATCTCATTAGTTATCATGACCATCGCTCCCAGTTTTTGAGCACTTACTAGATACCAGGTACTATATACCATACATTTTTTGCTCCCCCTCAAATTTGTATGTTGAAGCCCTAATCCCCTCACCCCAGTGTGACCATATTTGGAGGTAGGACCTTTAAGGAGGTAATTAAGGTTAAATAAGGTCATAACCGGGGGTGGGGGACCCTAATGCAGCAGGATTGGTTCCCTACTGTGAAAGGAAGAGACAACAGGGATGCGCAGAGAAAAGACCATGTGAGGATGGAGATACAGCAACCGTCTGAAAGCCAAGGAGAGAGGTCTCACCAGAAGCCAACCCAACCCACATCCCCACATCTTGATCTTGGACTTCCAGCCTCCAGAGCTGTGAGAAAATAAATTTGTTGTTTAAGCCACCCAGTCTGTGATATGCTGTTATGGCAGCCCGAGCAGACGAATGCAGCTCACCTGTATCTCTTCTAGCAGCCTCCCCATCCCCACATCTCCTAGGCCAGGTGATGACTCCAAGCTCAGGAGGACCTGCTTATGTGATGGCCCATCAGTAAAGGTCAAGGCGTTGACTCTCCCATCTCCCTATTCAAGGACGCACGGGCCTCCAGCTCAGAGTCGGGGTAAAAAGTGACGATGGGGTCATCTGGGGAGCTACGGTAGAAATTAACCAGGGTGTGGAGGAAGCGGCAAGAGAATCCTGAACATGCCACTTAATCAACTGTGACCACCTTTCCTCTTGCCTGCGCTCATCTCTTAGTTGGAAAGCTCATCTCTTCCACTGTGAATATGCTGGGGAGGTAGGGAGTGTGCCCATTGGTGTAACCATCCACAGGTGACTTAACAGCTCTTGGAACCAGCTTCCTCATGTATAAAATTGACATAATAGTACTGGCTTCATAGGGTTGTTGTGAGGAATAAGTTAACTTATGTTACGTGACCGTAATAGTGGCTGGAACCTATTAAGCTCTATGTAAACGTTGGGTATTTATTACTGTTGATCTGGCCCCTCAGTTGGGTGGCTTGGGTGCCTCAACCTTCAGTTCCCCCTCAGGTTGTGTAGGTGCAGCTGACGTTGGTTCTGGGAATACGGCTTCTTGCCTTTCTCCTGAAGGTTGGGATGTCCCTGCAGGGAACACAGGGAGAGCGGCAGCAGGTTTGGTGCTGGCTGAGCGGATGGGAAGGCATGAGAGGCCGCAGGGACATTTCTCCTAGCCCAGCTCCTCTGTCTGAGGCAGAGGGAATGACCGTCAACCCACACTCAGGTCAGACACAAGATGACATAAGAGGCACACAACGGGGCACATGCTCATTTTTCATCTTCTCCTTGGAGAACTGTGGTTAAAGGCCCCCAGAGAGAGGGGAAAGCTGGGGAGAAAGTCCTAGGCCCACCCCTCGTCTTACTAGGCTGGCAGATATTGTCTGAGTAAGATCCCTTATGTCTTGGAGTTCGGAGGAGAGGCCTGTTTAAGAGAGCATCTGGTGAGGATTCTTCAAGCCACTCCTGACACCCGCCCTGTCCTCGGAACCTCTCCTCTCCGAAGGCTTTCTCAGGAACTGTGCTCCAGCACTGGGTTATGATAGAGCATGTCATTGTCTTCATCCTTAGTCTAAAAAAGATTTACGTGGCTCCAAATGATCTGAAGCTACAGCTGTGGGCAGTGAGGCTGGATGACCCAAGGGCTCCAACCTATACTTGGTCTTATGAACCAGAAACCTGAGGGTCGTCTTAATATCCAGCTTCTCCTTCATCCTCCGTGAGAGAACGTGGGTAGCATCTCACAGAGAGGGAACAGAGAGTGCAAAGGCCATGTGGTGAGACCAAGTTGGCAGGTTTGAGGAGGATCAAGGTCAGCGTGACTGGAGCAGAGAGGGTCAGGGAGAGCGCGGAAGAGATGCAGGCAGAGAGGTGGGCGTGGTTCAGGTCTGTACCCCACTTTTGGGGCTGTTCAACGAAAGGGTCCAACACAGGGACTTGGCTAAATCAGTTGTAATTCATCTAAATGATGGGCTTTTTGCAGCAATTACAAATCACGTTGTAGAAAATACCTAAGAACATGATACAGTATCGTAAAATATTATGTGACACATTAAAACTTCAGAAAGGTAAGACAGTATATGATGCCAATTTTACTGAAATAAATCTGTTTTCAAAAATGAAATGAACAAAGCAAAATATTGACAGCGATGATCTCCAACTGGTGTGTTTAGAAATGAATTTGTTTTATTTTGCTACTTTTAGTTTTCAAATATTTTTACTGAGTCTTACCAATACTATAAAAATATTCACCTTAGTTTTAAAAATCAGGACATTCTCTTATTTCAAAACTGTTTTTTCCTTGAGATGTTTCCCTTTTTGATCTAGTCAGTGCCCTGAGACCTGTCCATTTCAGGAGACAGGGGAACATGCATTGTTTTTTCTTGCAGGAGATGGTAGGAGGAAATGAGAACCATTTAACCATTCTTTATTAGCCAAGGGGATGAAAGAGCACCCTTTCCTCTTTTCTCTCTCTCTCTCTTCCTGGAAGTGCTATCTCCAGTCTTTCCCATCCGGTCGCATCTCTACTCCATCCCTTCTGGAGCTGACTGTCTGCTGCCTTCTCCGTGGACGTTCTTCCCACGTGCATACATCTGTCAGGGCTGGGACCGGGCATTTCTCCAAAATCAGCTGATGAGCTGATACAGTCAAGTTATGATCATCAGGAGAATTGAGAAGAATTTCTGTGTTATTATGCATTCACCTAAGCTGCGTGTGAGTCTCGGAACTCCAGATTCTTTTGTCCCTTCCCTCACAAATCTCAAGGGTCTGCATGTCCCACCCCGTCTAACATTGCATCACTGATAGCATAGGAGAGAAAAAAAATGGAGAAAGGGTTTAGGGTAAACTTGTGAGGCACAGAGGGTCAAGAGATATGGCCAGGGTCACACTTCTGCCAATGTCAACCTCAGGGTATGACCTGGGGCAGTCTGACCCAGGAGGCAATGCTCTTAACTACTCTGCTCTTCTTTGTCCCCCTGACTTGATCCTCAGGGCTGCTCCCTGCGTTCTTTCGAGGAACCAACTCTACCCCATGAGGACAGTGAGCTGTGGTGGAAAGAGCTCAGGATCTGTAATCGGTCGCTCTAGTCCCTCAGCAACCTTGTGAAGGTGGCACTGAAGGGAATGGGGACGTGTTCCAGGGAAGGGAAGGCAGCCAATAAGGGGTGTTCTAGGAAGCCAGCAACTACAATACACAATTGAAACAGTGCAAAACACATGTTTCAGAATTATCTCACCAGAGGGCTGAGGGAGTTGGGATATTTATACACCACCTCCTGGGTGTCATTGATTAGGGTTTTTCCTGGAGTTAATTCTTTGGCATTTCCAGATTGCCATGCATACATGGGCTGTATGACTTTCTAAAGTTCCAGAAAAAAAGATTGTAAGGCACAGAGGAAGATAGTGGCAGTTGGAAATCTACTGGGGCACAACGACTGGTCCACGGCATGTGGGCAAGGAGCTGATAGCTTCTGTTTGAGTCCACTCCTTGCACCACTCAGATCCACTGGTGCCTCACTGAAGTTCACTCCATCTTGCCACTGTTCCATCAAGTTGGTGGCTCATCACCTTTCTTTTCTGAAAGATATGTAACTGGAAGGTAAGTTTAGTGGGACAAGTTGAAGTCTCCACTGTTGTAGCTGGCTGGTCTTGGTCAGAATTTGGGTCTTATACCATCATTCAAGGTTCCTCTCATACTTGGCCAGTACTTCTGCTGGTCTAGTTGGCTTACTTGGTGGCGCAAACACATGCCTTCCTGTCTGAGGGATCTGAATCCCCGGTTAAACTTTTCCCTCATCACACTGATGTTGCTGTAATTCCCCAATTACAGTTATTTCTGGACACAGAAGCCTCAAGAGTTCTAGATATATTCTTCTTTGCCCCCATTACACAGCAGCAGTCCTATCTCCTGACAGTAGAGTAATTTCTTTCTTTGCTTGCTGTCTCTTAGCACGAGGAGCCCAAAGCAACTGGGTGGTAACCAAAGCTTCAAATTAGTGGGGCTCCTGCTGTGTCCTCTGGTGGAAGTGTTCCCTTGCTGGGGGACCAGGACCTCTAGATCTGCAGAATCTTCAATTGCAGGAATAGGAACACAAATTCCCCAAACGGGTCATGGAAATGATGGTGAGAGAGGTCCCTTTTAATTCCACTTCCTGTTTTCCTGGACCTGTATTTTTTGCTAAGTGGGAACTATACCATACAATGGCTGTTGGTTTAAGGCATCTTAAGGGAGGTCCCCAATACCAAAGAGCTAATCTCCAAGCTGGTGCTTTAGCTATGCTTTCAGAAGGCGAAACAAAGGCAGAGAGTGAAGACTGCACTCAACT
This sequence comes from Equus asinus, assembly GCF_041296235.1. Classification (NCBI taxonomy): domain Eukaryota; kingdom Metazoa; phylum Chordata; class Mammalia; order Perissodactyla; family Equidae; genus Equus; species Equus asinus. The sequence continues at coordinate 24,665,400 of NC_091815.1, forward strand.
CTCCATTCCTTTTATTGTGCTCAGTTCATTCAGATCTGAAGGTGCACTCCCATTAGAGTCTGGGCTATTTTCCTGAATTGTTCCCTATACCAGTGGATTTTTTCCTCCTGTCCTGCACCAGCCATTCACCACCAAGGGGTATGGGAGGAGATATCAGAGATATCCACAAAAAACAATGTCCTTGGTTAAATATTCAGGTTAGAACTGGGCACACTCGCTCACTCAGCTATTCCTCCACTCCCTCCACACATCTGTTTTGAGTAGCTTCTCTGTGCCAGGCCCCGTGCGATGAACATCCCCTGATTCCAAGACCAGGCTTTCTCTCCATGCAACAGCTTTAACAGCAGGGGCCCTGGGGATGGGACAAGCTTCAGGTGTGGTAGACACTTGGTTTTCATTAAATGTTCTATTTAATAAATAGTTTCTGACGCCAGAAGATGACCTTGTTACTTTCCTGCTTTGTAACATCCCAGGGCTCAGAAATGTCCTCAGAACAAATTTTTTTGTTTGTCTTATTTGGGCACTAAAAGCCTTTGTGATAAGCATCCTGCCTCTCTGATCTTTACCAGAACTTCTCAACTCATCTTGTGCTCTCAAAAGATAGAATATTGCTATAGTGCCCTAAACATGCTGTGGTATCTCTCTTCTTTTTTTTTCTTTGATTATATTGCAACTTCTGCTTAATTTTTACAACAACCCTTTATTGATAGAACATACTAGTATTTTAATATGAAAAACAATGCTAACTCTTGTTGAATTGTCCCTATATTAATGTTGTGTCTACTTTGTGAGGGAAGGGTCAGGAAATTCCTATCCATCTTCATATGGTTTACGAGACCATCGTGTGGAGTGTAGGTCTATTTTACCACTCCAGTTTTATGAAGCTGAAAATACAGTGAGAACTTTTGGCTGTTTTTGACCAAATTTTACAGCATCTTCTTCAGGAGAAAGAATAGGTAAAAGATTTTAATAATTGAATGGGCCATGGGTCCCAGGATAGTTTTCATTCACTTAGAGCAATAATTGCCTATTTCCAAAAAAACTGAATCACAAGCTAGTGATGGGATCCTATGACCCATTATCAAAAATATTTTGATAACTGAATGATTTGTATATTAAACACTGATGAAAATTGAGTGTTTCTCCAGTCTTAAACTGTTTCACAAGTATTCCTTTAGAAAAATCTGAAAGAATTCACAAACAATTCATAAATTTTGGTTCAGAAAATCTAAAGTTAGTTTCTGTGTCATCCGTCATAGAACTTTTGAGCTATGACTCCAAAAAAAAAAAAAAAAAAAAAAAAAAAAAGCCCTCTTCTGTCTCGCCTGCCCCCTACTTGGAAGCCAAGAACCTTCCTTCCCTCCACCAGACCCACCGTTAGTCAGGACCACGGACAGCACCACAGGAGCGCGCTGTCAGAGACTTGGGCGTCAATGACAGTATTATCATAGAAAAGAACTTCTTCTTTTGAGGGCTTCAGCACAGACTGGGAAGAGCAAAAGACACTGAGAAGGGAAGGCTTTAGGGTCCAGGAATGGCTTTCTATTTCTTGAGAAATGCTCTATTTTCTGGGAGAAGATCAAGAATTTGCATTGAAGAGGACTGAGAAAGATGGGGTCTGGGGAAGTCCTCAGAGGCACTTCAAAGATTTTTTGGGGGGCCGGCCAGGTGGCACAGCGGTTAAGTTCTCATGTTCCACTTCGGTGGCCTTGGGTTCGCCAGTTCGGATCCCTGGATCCCGGGTGCGGACATGGCACCGCTTGGCAAGCCATGCTGTGATAGGCGTCCCACATATAAAGCAGAGGAAGATGGGCATAGATGTTAGCTCAGGGCTAGTCTTCCTTAGCAAAAAGAGGAGGATTGGCAGATGTTAGCTCAGAGCTAATCTTCCTCAAAAAAAAAAGTTTTTTTGTTGAACATTGGTCCCTGGTCTGTCCGTGTCATATCTTTGTATCTGAGACATCGCTACTGGCCACCATGAGCGCAAAGCAGTATCCAAGATAAAGAAGACTGTAATGATCCGTGTGAAGTGGACCGAGTTGGCCAACATCATTCAAGGAAAGGCAGGTATTGTATGTTTGTTTAGCAGGGCCAGCATGTAGAGTTGTGTAGGTTAAATTCAAATAAAATGGCCACCAGCCACGGGCAAGTCGATATGAAATCCAACTTGTGCTCTGCTCCGCCAGCCATGGACCCCAGTTTTCATCCACTTAGAGTAAGAATTGTCTAATTCTTAAAACATGAGTTACAAGCTAGTGATGAGATCCTGTGACCCACTATCAACATGCAGAAGTGACCAAGTTTGAGATAAGGAAGGTACAAGGAGGTGATTGAACCCAAGAGTTTACAGACAGAGAGGAGAAAATTTCATTCCAGTATGGAATGAAACCAAGAAGAAAGGCCGGAAGAGTGCCATTAGCTGTATGTTACCACCTCAAGGTATCCAGATGTTAGGTCGGAGGAGGGCTAAGGAAAGAGGCGTGCCCATTAGTAAGATTGGAGTTGAAGAACAAGTGGTGAGAGGTGATATGAATTTTCAAAGTTGATGCCTGAGACAGTCATTGTCGACAAAGAGGCTATTTCCACAGGATTTTCTTAAATCCACCTTGGTCTATTTTTAGGAAATACCTTATGTGTCTTAAGCGGTTCTCCAGACTTGCTAAGAAGCAGATGATCAGAGCCTCTATGGAGAGAATGAGTTGCCATTCTGCTGTCTTGGCAGGAACTCAGAGAAGCTGAGAATGGAGAGTGGGGCCAATTGCTGCAGAGAAACAGTCCCAGAGAGAATGATAATATGAGCCTGGCTGGTTTTCAGAAATGATATGGACCAGTGACTGCTACACATCTCCTATCGCCCCCTCTTAAAATAGCGGTGTTAATTGCATTTTCTCCTATGTCTGTTTCAGCATTGTATTCTTGCTGTTTACAGGGCAGGTAATTTGTCCCTTTAGTGCACATATTGAGGGGAACTGAAGCTGAGAATTTATACTCAGTTCACCTCATGAGCACCAGGTCCTGATTTAGATGATGAGATCCTGGCCTTCAATCTTGAGCCTGTGACTGTGATTGCACCACTGGGGTCCGAGGATGGAATAGTAAATAGTCACCAAGGATGACTTCCCACAAACCACAAAGTCAAAACAACCACGCCCTTATGTTGTCTCCTCCCCCTGATTTTGGCTGTCTCTCCGACTTGCCTGTGAACAATAAGATACGGCAGGAGTGACACTGCAGGACTCCCAGAGCCAGGTCCTATTACACCTTGCTCTTTCTACTTGAGCCTCTTTAAGGGCTCCCTGTGGTGGAAGCCAGTTACCATTCACTGAGTCCAAAAACCATGAGACCGCCATGATTTGAGGATGTTTAAGACAGCTGTGAAAGTCATGTAAAGAAAGAGATAACCAGTCAGCCCCTAGCTGTTTCAGTCACCCCAAGTGAGGTGAAGACATGAGGAAAGCGCCTATCTGGAAGCCCAGCCCAGTAGACCCTTCAGAAAACTCGACTCCCCACCAGGGTCTGGTTAAAGCCACATGATATGCTACCGTTTGAGTGCAGGAGAACTGCAAAACTGGGAGCGAGAATAAGAAATTATTTTTAATTAATTAATTAATTAACTAACTTATTTTGGAGGAAGATTAGCCCTGAGCTAACATCTGCTACCAATCCTCCTCTTCTTGCTAAGGAAGATTGGCCCTGAGCTAACATCCATGCCCATCTTCCTCTAGTTTATATGTGGGATGCCTGTCACAGCACAGCTTGATGAGTGGTGCTAGGTCCGCGCCCAGGATCTGAGCCTGCAAACCCTGGGCTGCCAAAGCGGAGCACACAAACTTAACCACTATGTCAGTGGGCTGGCCCCAAATTATTGTTTTAATCCAATGTATTTGGGGGACGTTTGTTATTCTGCAATGCTTATCTGGGACAACGTCGAAACCAGGGTCTCGTCACTGCACCCATGTGTATAAATTGTGCTTGTTCCAACAATAAATTCTATCTTTTCTGGTCTAAAGCCCTGATTATTTATTCCCAAACATGACTCAGCTTTCTGCCCACATAAATTGGAAAAATCTTGTAATTCTTTGGAAACAAGAGAAAAAGGGACTCTTTGAGAGAAGTCTCAACTTAACTGAGAGATGTGATCAAAATTTGAGGCGTTGGGACCACTCCCAGCTACTGCTCTGAAGTTCTCAAAGGTTTTGTTGATCCTTTGTGTGATATTCACAGCTCATGACGTTTTTTGCCGAGTCTCTGTAATGTTCACAGGCCACAACGTCAGGCTCACAATTTTTAAGTCAGCCATTCTCTTCATTCCTTGTCTGGCTTTCCAGTCTCAGGGAGATCATTTGCTTGGTGGTTAGCAGCTGTGAACATGCATTTAAAGTTTGTGAGAGAATACAGCACACCAGGGAGACTACTACAATTATTTTAAGCAGGATAATTCCCTGTGTCTGCAATGCACTTCAGAGCTGTGGTTCCTAAGACCTAACCAGTCAAAATCAAGTCAAAGAAAGACCCCGCCGAAGGAGTCACCTTCTTAAGTGATCTTATGTAACTGAGTTTCAACCTCCCCAGGAGGCCTAATCCAGGTGCAGCAGGTGGCGTTGGCCACAGCACAGACACCTCCTTGCTCAGCTACAAGATGGTCAAGGGCACCTTATTATCAAGAGCAACTTTGGCTGGAGGGTCTAAGGATTCGTGTTGGGCAGCTACTGTTCTAGCAGTGGATTCTGCAGTGTTTTCAAGAGTCAAGGGGAGGTTCCTGATCATAGCCTCATTTACATTTACTCCTCGCCAGGGAAGTAGGGTCCTGCCAAAGGAAGTGAAATTCCGAACCCTGGGAGCCTGCTGGCAAGTCCTTTCTAACTTTACGATGCAATTTCAGAGACGTCGACCAATGAGGTGGCTCAGTTCGTTTGTGAACAGTTATGGGCACAGTTAGATAACCTAAGAGGCATTGCTCCGTTACGCACCAGCCATGCAGGCATTCATAGGCGCAGGGAGAATGAGAACCACCACAGACAGAGATAACCCTGTGGGGCACGAATCACTCCCATCAAGGCGGTACTGTGAGTGGATGCATTCTCAGGGGTTGTTGCATTTGTCCATTCAGGCCTGGGATCAGTTGGGTTCTCAGTGCATTTGGGAAGTAAACCTCCTAGCCTGAAATCAAGAATTGTTCTAAATACCTTACAAAGATGGGTGCTGTTGGTGAGATCTTTTCATAATTGGGGTATATTTGATCTCGATAATCATGGGAACATAGGGGTGCAGATGTACTGATTTATATGAATATTTGTGTCTGACTGGGCAAGTACAGTTATAACCAGAGAAAGGTTGAAACAAGGCTCTGGATGTTCTGGTCGTAAGAGCTGAATTTGGTGAGATATTTCTAAGTGGGAGTCAACTGTAGTCTGAGGTGACATTGGGAATTGATACACAAATGGCAAGCAATAGGATATACTGGAGTATATGAGGAAGCCATTTGGTGTAAACCTAATTCGGCCTGACCTTGTTTTTCCAAAACGGCCTGACCTGGCCATTGAGCATGCATCGTATATCTGCTTAAAGCATTTCTGTGTCCCAAAGACAAGAACAAATCACCTTAAGATAAAGGTGCAACTTCCCCACATTGAGATTTCCTTAAGGTTAAGCATCTCTTAAGGCTAGGAATTGATTGCTGCGCTCACCTGTGACCACTTAGCTCGAGACAACAGAACTGCCACCCTGCTGTGTTCACCGAGACAGCAGACCTGCTACCTACCTGCTGTGTCCATCAATCGCTGTGCTGACAGAGCAATCTCATGACTATAGTAAAAGGGACATTTTAATCATATGTGATACTTGCTGTTTGATGGTATATAACCACTCTGTACACAGCTCGGGGAAGGAAGTCCCCAGGCTAAGCTAGTCCTCAGATCTGGCTCATAATAAACTCACCCAAATTTTCATTTATAGATTGGTTATGGATTATTTTCGTTCGACAGAATAGAAGAGAAATTGGTGACAGGGAGGACCAGGGGCTCTCTAGCATCATGGATAGATCAGAATCTTTGAAGACAAATCCAGCAGTCTGAGAAGTTACCCCTCTTGGCAATGGCCTGGGAGATGTGGAGGATGGCGTTATCTTTCCAGGCCAATGCCAGAGTAAAGGCAGAAAGAGAAGAAGAAAGACCATCATGTTTAGCTAAAATATGAAGTCATGATCTGACAGCTTGGGCGGAGCGGTCTACCTCAGCGTCAGCTGCTTCTCTTTGTCGTTAATTTGATTCGGCGGTCTCCAGGGTCTGCATGGGACCAGATGTCAGGTGGAGCCTTCTTCAGCTGTGAGCTGTGGACCCAAGGCTCAGTGCCTTCTAGTTTTGCAGCAGTGTCAGTAATCAGGAGTACTTGGTAAGGTCCCTTCCAACGGGGTTCAAGGGCTGTCTTCCTCTGACGATGCTTCCAGAATACCCAGTCACCAGGCTCCAGACTGTGACCTACAGAGTCCTTTGAACTGGGATCCAGGAAACCTTTAACCTGTTGATGGTATGCTTTAGCATGAGACATTGGAGACTTACAGTAGCTGGTCATATTAGTGTGATAACAGGGGAGCAGCAGAAGGTTGTATACCAGTGGACATTGGTCTACCAGTGGCTGTTTCAAGTGTAATGAGTTCATGTTTCTCAAAGGGGGCACTGCCAACAGTCAGCAAGACCAGAGGCAATACTTTAGGCTAAGGGAGTCCAGTAGTTTCAGCAAGTTAAGAGATTTTAAATTTAAGGATCCCATTAGTTCTCTCGACCTTGCCTGATGATTGAGCGTGATAGAGATAGTGATATGGATCAAGGCTGCCCCAGGAAGAGAAGCCCAGGCCATCCTGGCCTACATGCCGATCTATATGACCCAATACATATCTAAAGTCATACGACCACACAGTAACAAGACCCCATCTGCACTGATACCATTTAACGGCTTTTTACATCATCTTTCCTTTGTTTTGTAAAGAAATAACTCACATACCCATGCCTTATAAATTTACCTCTACCCTCAACACATGGCAGCTCTTACTGCCCATGGGTTCTGTCCCCATGCTACTCCATGCTATTCTCTGAATAAAAGAACACTACTGTCAGACCTTGAGAGTCCAAGTAATCTTTCTTTCGACTCCTCAACTCACTGAGCCCGCATCAATAGTTCCAAGAAGTTCACAAGTTTGCAAGGTTTTTGTTAAGGCTCATATGATTTGCCCAGTGAAGGGGGTCCTTTGATCACTGGAGATTGTGGAATGTATACCCCAAGGGGGAAACACATTTTCCAACAATTTCTTTGCCACTGTGGGGGCATCAGACTTGTGGCGGGGGAAGGCTTACATATCACAAGAAAACATACACACAATAACAAGGACATATTGACAGCCCTTACCAGGTGGCAGTTGAATGAAGTCCAGCTGCAGGTGTTCAAAGGGTCCAGGGAGAGGAGGTATGAGGTCTCTAGGAACAAAAATAGTTTTTCCAGGATCATAGACCTGACAGGTCAGACATTGGGGGTAAGCTGTTTTTGCAATTTTATAGGTCTCCCCACCAATCTTTATCCATAATTTGAGTCACCTCTACAATGTGTCATGGTGGGTGAAGAAATGCAAAAACAGAAAAATGGGATTTGGGAAGAACCAAGGGCCATCTTGGATTTCCCACAGCTCCACATGTTTATTTAATTTACAACTCATCTTAATTTCTCTGATTCAGGAGCAGACTCTTGCCATGTTGTGCTTGCATCAGGATGGCCAACGTCTGGCAACAAGGGGTCATTTTTCACAGAAGCAGAATGGACGTCTTCCGCAAGTGCCACAACCTTGATAGATTCCATTGCTGCTGCCTTTGCATGAAAGTCAGCTGGGGTGCTTCCCTATGCTCAGATCCAGTTCTTTTCGTGTGAGCCTCAATTTTGATGAGAGCAATTTCAGAAGCTAAGAGAATAGCGGTAAGAAGGTTGGTGACTTGTTGCCCATTTCTGATTGGGGTCCCAGTGGACGTAAGAAACCCCTTTGTTTCCATAACATCCTCAAATCATGGACGACCCCAAAGGCACACTGGCTGTCAGTATAAATATTAACAATTTGTTCTTCTGATAACTGGCATGCTCTGTGAGGGCTTGGGGCTCTGTTGGTTGGGCTGTTAGCTTGTGGGAGATTTCCCCTCTCAGGCAGTTCTCATTGGGTGGTAACCTCCTAACCGGCTTGGAAATTCCGTTTTTCAATTCTATAGTATGACTCATCAACAAACAATATTAGGTCAGAATTAGTTGTAAGGATGTCTTGTAAGTCAGGACAAGGCGTCATGAAATACGACGTTATTATCTGGGGCTTGCCTTTGTCAAGCAGAGGTAGTAAGGTAGCAGGATTAAGGATGCTGCAACGTTTATGATGTAGATTAGGTGGCGAACGCAGAAGGGTCTCATAGGGTTACCAAGCCACAGTGGGTTTGCTTCCTGGCGAGTTAAAATCAGAGCCTTCACCAGAAGTAGCTGTTTCACAAAGTCGAGCTTATTTGCAGCGAATAGGAGATCACATGGGATCATTTCCAAAGTCGTGGCTGTCCCCAGGGGAAATGAATATTCAAAAGAGGAGGTGGGTTTTTGCTTGTGCAGGCTCAGTTGGCTCGTCTATGCAGGAGCGGCTCTTGCAGTGGCGCTGCGTCTGGTTTCAGGGTGGTCGGCATCTCTTCACAGCAACCACAACAATTTGGAGAAATAGTTAAATGCTTCTGCAACCTCCCTTGAGTTCCCTGGGGCCATTAGTCGGTGACTATAGGAGGTTACTTTGCTTGCAGAGAAATGTTGAGTCAATTCCCCGTTAGAAAGACTTTGAACCGTGTTTGGAGTTTGTAAATAAATGTCATCTCCTAGGGCTAAATTCACTGGGGCTTCTAATAACCTTGCAGCTGCGTCTGTAGCCTTAAGGCGGTTAGGGCAGCCTCAGCAACTGAATCAAGCTGAGTCACAGGCAATAAGCCTGTATTTATTGCCTTGTTCTTGGGTGAGCATTCCCAGGGCTTGGTTATCTCTTTCATGCACAAATAAAGTGAAAGGTTTTGAATAGTTGGGTAGCCCTAAGGCAGGTGGTTCTTGCAGTACTTGTGTTAGTTTTATGAAGCCTTATAAAGGCCTGCTTATGCTTATCTTCCCAAGGAAGGGGTTCAGGAACCGAAATTTTTGTGAATTCATAGAGTGAGGAAGACCATAGAGAAAAATTAGGAACCCATAGTCTGCAATAGCCGACCAGGCCTAGAAATCCATGCAGGATTAGTCGTGGCTAAGAAATTCTTGGATTCGCTTAATCTTTTTGAAGACACCTGGATTCCTTCCGTACTGAGGTTATCACTCAGGTAATGAGCAGTGTCTAGAGACCATTATAACTTTTCCTTATAGACTTTACAGGCTTTTTCAGCTAATTGTTGCAGCAAAGAAATGGAATCTTTTGTGGTCACTGAGCACAGCAAGAGGTCGTCTACATATTGTAAAAGGGTGGATTTCCTGGAGAACTGGAGGGTGCTTAAATCTTCGCGGAGTACTTGGGAGATATAAGAAGGGGCCTCAGTGAAGCCTTGAGGCATGACTGTCCAGGTATATCGTTGATTGTTCCCAGTAAAGGCAAATAGATATCGGCTGTTGGAGTCGACAAGGATGCTGAAGACGGCTGATCAAAGGTCAAAAATAGGGAAGCATATTGAGTCCGGTGGAACGTGTGACAAAAGGTTGTTTGGGTTTGGAACAACTGGGGGTGGGGAGTAAGTATCTTGTTAATAGCTCTCAAGTCCTGGACAAACCACCATCCCCGCCCATTAGGTGTCTGGACTGGCAAGATGAGCGGGTTATAAGGCCGGTGTAGGGAATGGTCAGCCCGTGGGCGATTAGGTCTTTTACTACGAATGTGAGACCTTGTGTGGCCTCGGGCTTTCATGGATATTGAGACAATTTAGGAAGAGGTTTAGTTACGTCTATTTGAATTTTTATAGGTTTTGCACTTTTTCTTCTCCCGGTGTCATATTAGAAGTAGCCCCCAGATTTTTAGCACCTTGATTCAATGAGGGGACTTGTGTTGAAATTCTTCCTCTTCTATGTCGAGGACAGACCGAGAAAGATCAGGTTCAGGTTGGTTGGGAAATTTGAAAGTGAGGTCTACATTGGGGGCAAAACATCTTAGCCCTTTTAATTTATAAAGGAGCTCCCTACCTAACAGATTGGCTGGAGCTGTGTCAAATAAAAAAAAAGGGATGTTTTTCAATGAAAGGTCCCAGAGTCGTTTGTGTTGGTTGAGATAGAAATTCTCTCTGAACTTTATTAGATATACTCACTATGGAAATTTTCTTTTCATTCTGAGGGGTTTGGTGTCCTGTGAGAGTGGGGTTTAAAGTAGAAAACATAGCTCCAATATCTGCTAGAATTTGGCAAGGTTTCCCATTGATTTTAATTTTCCTTTCCCCGTGGCTGTTTAAGGGAATTCCTGGTAACAGTTTACTGGAGAACCCCTCGGAGTTCCGTCAACTCTGGGAGGGGCCCATATGAGGGACACCCCCTGGGGACATTTGAGTTGATATTGAAGAATTTGCATAGGTTCTTTGAGGACATTCTTTTTTCCAGTGTCCCAGTTGATTACGAGTGAAACATTGACCCTTAGGCCATGGTTTTGATAATGGACCCTTAGGAGGGTGCAATATGGGAGGCCCAGGTTTTATTATTTTTTATTATTTTAATTTTTTATTGAGTTCATACTAGTTTACATCAATGTGAGATTTCAGTTGTACATTATTTCTTGACTGTCACCACATAAGTGCTCCCCTTTGCCCCCAGCGTCCCCCCTCCCTCCCTTCCCCTGGTAACTACTGATCTGTTTTCTCTGTCCATGTATTTGTTTATATTCCACATACGAGTGAAATCATCTGATGCTCCCAGGTTTTATTTTAGGTCTCCGGCCATGGAGTTGCTGTAGCTTGGCGGACCTTTGCTTACGATCTTGTTCCAAGGTCCTTTCAAAGTGCTCAGCTATGGGCTCGAGTCCAACCGGTAGCCCTCTATCCTATGTTCCGCCTTTTTATCAATCCACTAATGGTTTGGGAAATTCTTTAACTATGGACCTTAATTCAGCCTTTGATGGAGGAGTGAAAGATACCTGAGGAGGATCTCCTGCAACCTCGAGTGGTTTTAATTTAAAAGATAACTGTTGAATAGTCTCTTCAGAGTGGACAGGCAGTGAGGGGCGGAGCAAAATGGCGGGGTGAGCTGACCCGGGATTCTCTCCCCTCCAAAATACAACAAAAGATTGGAAGAACTGAATTTCAGAGAATAAACATAATGCCAGCTCGTTAGAGACCTACAATACCAAGAAGGCGGAGATCATAACCTTGCTTACACCTTCGGAGGCGCTGGAACGGTAGGAGAGAACATCGCTCCCTCCCCTAGAGTCTGCGATCGCTGCAGCGCGGGTCGGGAAGGAGCGGGGGAGGGGCCGCGCGACCGGGGGATCATCCAGGACTCCTGCCGCTGATTCAGTGGAGACCCGCTGACGGGGGGAAAGCTTCCGCCTGCAGGGACCCCATAAATCAAGGGCCTTGGGAGACCAGAGAACAGAACTGATCTGAACCCAGACCGGCGCATGTGAGTAACAGCCCCTCCCCCCGAGCAAAGCCAGTGGGCGCAGCCATCTTGCCCCAAGGCGGAGAGCTAACACGCCGCTCTCGACCCCCATCTAGTGGCGACAGGCTGTAACTGCAACTGAATTCTACCACCATGAGAAAAAACCCCTCCTCTACCATCCAGCAATTTATAAAAGCCCCAGACCAGAAGGAAAACAATAAAAACACAGAATTAAGTCCTGAGGACTTGGAATTAGGTAAACTAAGTGATAATGAATTCAGAGCAGCTATAATCAAAAAACTCAATGAGGTAGAGAGAAAGATAGAGAAACAAGCCGAGTTCTGGAGTTACTTCACAAAAGAGATTGAAATCATAAAGAAGAATAAAACAGAATTACTTGAGATGAAAAACACAATGGACCAGATAAAACAGAATACGGATTCCCTGAATGCCCGTGTAGACAACATAGAGGAGCAAATCAGCATAATCGAAGATAGACAGGCTGAATGGCGCCAGACAGAGGAAGAAAGAGAACAGAGAATTAAAAAAAATGAGGAAAATCTCCGAGAGATAATGGATTCAATGAGGAGTAAGAACATAAGGATCATAGGAATTCCCGAGAATATGGAAAAGGAAAATGGAGCAGAAAGTGTGCTTAACGAAATTATTGAAGAGAACTTCCCAAATCTAGGGATCAACGGAGAAATGTGTGTAGAGGAGGGTTTTAGATCTCCTAGATTTGTCAATGTAAAAAGACCCACCGCAAGGCACATAATAGTAAAGTTGGCAAATAGGAATGATAAGGAAAGAATACTCAGGGAAGTAAGAAAAAAAAAGAGAATAACCTATAAAGGAGCCCCTATCAGACTGTCAGCGGATTTCTCTACAGAAACCCTACAAGCTAGGAGAGAATGGAGTAATATATTCAAAGCTTTAAAGGATAAAAACCTCCAGCCAAGAATACTCTATCCAGCAAGAATTTCCTTCAGATATGAGGGAGAAATTAAATCTTTTCCAGACAAACAAAAGTTAAGGGAATTTGTAACTAAAAGCCCTCCATTACAAGAAATCCTCAAGAAGGCTCTCATACTTGAAAACAGAGTGGACAGGCAGCTCAGACAAAGAGTCAGGAAAGCGTGAGGACTCGGGAAAAGGAGGACAGAGGGGGGCAATAGGAGTCACCCCAGTGCTGTCATCTTTTCTTTGGGTACCTCTAGTGTCTTTAATTTTTCTTCGGCCTTTTATGACGAATCTTTTAGTGAAGCTATTTGGGAATCTTGAAGCCTTTTGGAGGCTTCTGCATGCCAGTTAACATAGCTGTCCCATTCTGCCTTTTTTGTTTGGGAATCATTACTTTCAAGTGCTCTTCTAAAATGAATGATCTTGTCTGATTAGAACGTTCCCCATAACTGCTATTGTAATTCTGTGTTGATTTTAGTAAGATTTTGCCATTTTGTAGACATTAATGGCTTCTGGGACCATAGTTTTTAGACATAAAATAAACAAGTGTGCCAAAAGTTGGATCCCAGTTTTTCTTCTTCTTCTTTTTTTTTTTTTTGCTGAGGAAGATTCGCCCTGAGCTAACATTTGTGCCAATCTTCCTCTGTATGTGGGTTGCCACCACAGTATGGCCGATGAGTGGTGTAGGTCCATGCCCAGGATCCGAACCCACGAACCCGGGCCACCAAAGTGGAGCATGCCGAGCTTAACCACTAGGCCATGAGGCTAGTCCCAAGGATCCCATTTTTATTATTCGTTTACTTATTTTTAGCTCAGTCTTTGGGTCTCTTGGAGACAAACTAATACCTAAAATGGACGTGCTGCTGGTTGGAGATTTTGTGTGTTTTACAGTGTACTTTGTTGTATGGAAGTTTTCTTGAGGTTGGCAGGTCACCTAGTGTCAATCTAACCCTTTCTATGACCAACTCATCCTAACACAGGAGTCTCTGGGTTAGGTGGCAAGTGCTCTAAGAGCTTTTAAATGCTCCCCTCGTGCCCATCAATTTTTGTGACTTTTTGACTTCTGAGATTCCCATTAGCAATTAGCTTTTATCTACACAAAGCAAGATGAACAAACATGTGCACCTTAATATGTTGGGAGTAGCCGAGAGATGTTACTGCTTCCTGGCTGAGAGAAGGCGCTGTGTGCACTGTCAGCAATCCCCACTGTGGAACCTCAGACGGCGGAAAGGATGGACCCAGCAGCCCTCAATAAACGGGGACAGCGGACTGGGGGCTCCACGTGGATGGGAACCTGTGAACTGCCATTAACCGCTCCCATGTGGATCTTGGGGCGGAATCAAGGGCTGGCGTTTCAGCCAATTAAATGAGAATTGTAGTCTGAAATAAAGCTAAGGGCTTGGGCTCCGGGCAGAACCATCTGCCAGCTCAAGCTGACCTTGAAAGCCAACCGGTGGCGAGCTTGATGCAAAGACAGCAGAGCTGAGAACTGAGAGGGACTCACCCACAACCCTCGGAAATGGCAAGAAAGACAGAGATCTCCAAAGTGTTCAGGAATACTGCGCCTGTGTTTCTCTTTGTCCCTGAATGCCGTCAGAAGTCTGCTTCAGATCCCGATGCTGCCACCAAATCTGTTAAAAACCAGAATTCAACAGAGTAAATGTAGTGGTCATATTGGCTTTATTCAATGATTCACGAACTGAGCAGTGTCCTATCTAGCAAATAGAAAGGAGCTCCCAAGAGCTGCACAGAATGAAGGGTTTCTATAGACAGAATGGGGCAGGGACAAGAAAAAGGCAGCTCATCTTTTTTGGGGAAGGAAGGGGTGTATCAGGCAGTGTACCTCCCTACTGCTCTCTAGGCAATTCCAGACTGACCCGTTAAGATTACATTCCTGGGGAAGGTTGCCACTACAATTAGGTTAGGTATTAAATTTCAGTTTGGTGTCATGGGTTTAGCACAAGTGACTCCATTTGTGGCCTGTTGTCTCTTATTTTTACACTTCCCATTGTTAAATGGCAAGAGTACCTAAAGAGGTCTACAGATTCAATGCAGTCCCTACCAGAATCCCAAAGGCCTCTTTGCAGAAATAGAAAAGCTGATCCTAAAGTTCATGAAGAATTGAAAGGAAACATAAATAACCAAAATAATCTTAAAAAAGAAGAACAAAGTTGGACAACTCACGCTTCCTAATTTTATGGCTTACTACAAAGCAACAGTGATCAAAACAGTGTGATACTGGCTTAAGGGTAAACTTATAGACCAATGGAACAGAACTGAGAGTCCAGAAATAAACTCATATACTAGGGTCAGTTGATTTCAACAAAGGTGCCAAGACCGTTCAATGGGGGAAAACAGTTTCTTGAAGAAATAGTGCTTGAACACTGGATATCCACATGCTAAAGAGTGAGGTTGGATCCTTGTCTAACACCAATACAAGAACTAACTCAAAATGGGACAGTTATAAAATTCGTAGAAGAAACCACAGGAGTAAGCTTAGCGACATTGCATTCAGCAATGGTTTCTTAGATACAACACCGAAAGCACAAGCAACAAAAGAAAAAGCCAGATAAATTGGACCTCATCGAAATTAAAACTTTTGTGGATCAAAGGACACTATCAAGAGAGAAAAAAAGATAAGCCACAGAATGGAGGAAAATCACATATCTGATAAGGATCCAGTATCCAGAATATTTGAAGTATTCTTACAACACAACAAAAGGAAAACAATGCATAGGCAAAGGACTGGAACAGACATTCTGCAAAGAAGATATGCAAATGACCAACAAGCACATGACAAGATGCTCGATGTTATTGGCCATTAGGGAAATGCAAATCAAAACCACAGTGAGATGCCACTTTGTATCTACTAGGATGGTATAATGAAAAATAGAAGGAAAACAAGTGTCGGTTGGCGAGGGTGTGGAGAGATTGGAAACTTTATAGATTGTGTTGGGTATGTAAAGTGGTGCAGCTTCTGTGGAAAACAGCTTGGGGGTTCCTCAACGAGTTAAACACAGAATTACCATACGACCCGGCAAATTTCGCTCCTGGAATTGAAAACATGTTCAAACAAAAACTTGTACATGTGTGTTCCCGGAAGCACTATTTACAACAGTCAAAACGTGGAAATGAGACTGAGAAGGAAAGAGTTAAAGTTTTCCCTGGGTTAGAGCAGAAAAAAGAGAGGAAAGAAAAAATTTGAGATAAGCTTTGCTAACGGCAGTGGTGCGTGCACATACTCGGCTGTGTGAGGAGTGAGTTGTTTTCCCCAGGAGGTCAAGGTCCAGACGGTCAAGAGAAAAGGAGATCCAAATCTCACAAGGCTGAAGGCAGGCGAAAGAGGACACCAGAGACTCAGCGTAGACCTGATACAGGCTTAGAGCAAGGTTGCCATGAGGGAAGCCAGGCTGTAACATATACTAACCCCTGACCAACCCACCCAGCTGTATATATATATATTTTTTTTGAGGAAGATTAGCCCTGAGCTAACTTCTGCCAATCCTCCTCTTTTTGCTGAGGAAGGCTGGCCCTGAGCTAACATCCATGCCCATCTTCCTCTGCTTTATACGTGGGACGCCTACCACAGCATGGCTTTTGCCAAGCGGTGCCATGTCTGCACCTGGGATCTGAACCGGCGAACCCCGGGCCACCGAAACGGAACATGCGCACCTAACCACTGTGCCACCAGGCCAGCCCCAGCTGTATATGTTTTAACTTACACTTGCCCTAGGTGATAAATAGCTACCCTCCAGGAAATACGCACGCTCTGTAGATTTATAATCCTGGCTGACACACAGTGATAGATGACAACTTTGTTCTGTTGAGTTTCTTAGGAATATGACGACCTCCTCAGAGAAGAACATCTATGCTGGCATCCATCATCGATGACAACTGAAAGCCCTGGTGTGGTGCCTCTAGTCACTGATGCCAGACGGTCAACGTTCCGGAGCGCCTCCTTCATAGCCCCCTAGCCCGATATAACTGCTTAGACTTTGTGCTTGTTTAAGATGGTCTTTGGGACATGAGTCCCCCGTCTTCCGATTCTGCTGGCTAATTGAATACATCCTTTTCTTGACCACTGACTCATTTGCAATAGATTGGCTTCAGGGTTGTGGTGAGCCCTCGCTCAGTTACAAACCTTGTGGGAATGCACCCGCCAGCCAGGCCACGTGCTCCTCCACCCCTACCTGAAACCCCAGGTAAACGCCCCTAGCTTTTTCCCTTTGAAGAGATGGATCTGAGTTTTACTCTCATCTTCTTGTCTGGCTGCCTTTCGATACTATCCTGATGTTTCGGTTATTGGCTTCGCCACCAGTTGGGTAAATGAACCTGAGTTTGTGTTCAGTTTCAGAAACAATCTAAATGTCCGTCAACTGATAAATAGAGAAACAAATTGTAGTATATCCATATAATGGAATATTATCCAGCCATAAAAAGAAGGAAGTAATGATATATGCCACAACATGGATGAACTTTAAAAACACTATGCCAGGGGCAGGCCCCGTGGCCGAGTGGTTAAGTTCGCGCATGCACTCCACTTCAGCAGCCCAGGGTTTCGTTAGTTCGGATCCCGGGCACGGACATGGCACCACTCATCAGGCCACGCTGAGGCAGCGTCCCACATGCCACAACTAGAAGGACCCACAACTAAAAATATACAACTATGTACCGGGGGGCTTTGGGGAGAAAAAGGAAAAATAAAATCTTAAAAAAACAAAACAAAACAAACAAAAAAACCACTATGCCAAGTAAGAAGTCAGGCACAAAAGGCCACATATTGGGTGATTTTGTTTATATGAAATGTCCCAAATAGACAAATTTACAGAGATGGAAAGTGGATTAGTGGTTGCCAGGGTTGGGGGTGGGGAGAAAGGTGGGGAGTGACTGTTTAATTGGTACAGAGCTTCCCATTTGGGGCAATTTAAATGTTCTGGAATTAGTGTTGATAACTGCACAACAATGTGAATGTACTAAATGCCACTAAATTGTACACTTTAAAGTGGTTTAAATGGTGAATTGAATGCTCCTAAAACTTCTAGACTCCACAGTATCCTACATTAAAAAGGTTCTTTAAAACAGAAAACTACCACTAAAACTTGATGTTGGCAATGTTGATAACAGATGTAGAGTCAGCCTAAACCTTCAAGATTCATCTAAGAAGTCACCAGGAGGTCTCAGTATCTATGAAAAGATTACTTTGGGATTGCTAGGAACAGTGGTTCTCAAAGTGTGGTCCCTAGACCAACAGCACCAGCTCACCTAGAAACTTGTTAAATTGCGTATCGTGGGTTCCAGCTGAGACCTACTGCGTCAGAGACTCGGGGGCGGGACCTAACCTTTTGTGTTTTTACAAGCCCTCCAGGTGGTTCTCATGCCCCCTAAAGTTTGAGAGCCACTGGCTAAGAAAGATCTTCTATCTTCGAATTAAAAAAGCAACAAAACCCAAAGCCCTACAAATCCTGAAGAGAATGAGAAGAAAAGCCACAGACTGGGAGAAAATATTTGCAAAGCGCTTATCGGATGAAAGACCGTTATCCAAAATAAACAAAGAATTCTTAAAACTCAACAATAAGAAGATGCAGAACCCAATTTAAAAACGAGCCAAAGCCCTAACAGACACCTCACAAAGCAGATCTATGGATGGCAAATAAGCATAGGAAAAGATGCTCCACACGTGACAGTAGGGAATTGCAAATTAAAACAAGAATGAGATACCACTACACACCTGTTAGAATCTAGAACACTGACAACACCGAAGGCCGGCCAGGATGTGGAGTAACAAAAACTCTCATTCATCGCTGGTGGGAATGCAAAATGGTATTTTGCCACTTTGGAAGACAGCTCGGCGGTTTTGTACAAAACTAAACATAACTGTTACCATGTGATCAGGCAGTTGTGCTCCTAAATATTTACCCAAAGGAGTAGAAAACTATGGGTACACAAAAACCTGCACGTGAATGTTTGTGGCAGCTTTATTCATAATTGCCAAAGCTTGGGAGCGACCAAAATGTCCCTCAGTAGGTGGATGGATCAAGAAACTGCGGCGCATCCCGGCGATGGCATATTACTCAGCATTAAAAAGAAATGAGCTATCAAGCCACGAAGAGACATGGTGGAACCTTAAATGCACATCAACAAGTGAAAGAAGCCAATCTGAAAAGGCTCCGTACTATATGAGTCCAACTATATGACATTCTGGAAAAGGCAAAACTACGGAAACAGTAAAACGATCGGTGGTTGCCAGGGTGTGGGGGTGGGGTGACTAGATGGACCACAGAGGATTTTTAGGGCAGTGAAAATACTCTGTATAATATTATTATGATGGATTTATGTCATTATATATGTTTCCAAACTCATGAAATGCACATCATCAAGAGTGAACCCTAAGGTAAACTGTGGGTTTTGGGCGATCACGATTTGTCAATGTAGGTTCATCGGTTATAGCTAGGGTACCACTCTGATGCGGCATGTCGATAATGAGGGAGGCTCAGCACGTGTGGGGGCAGGAGGTGTATTTGAAGTCTGCATCTTCCTCTCAAGTTTGCTAGGAACGTAAAACTTCTCTAAAAAAATAAAGTCTTTAAAAAAAAGTGTTACAGGCTCTTAACATCAGCCCTGATATCAATTCCCCCACATTGAACCCAGCATACATGGGGTTAAAACTAAAACCCACCACCCCCTTTCCTGCTTCTCTAGCTCCACTCATATGTAAATACCTGTTTCTTTAAACTTGGACTCTTTGAGCTTTACAACTAAATGGGAGTTACAAATTGTTCAAAGCCCAGGTGGCCTGGAGTTGGAGGCACACTGAAGTTTAGCTAATCACGTGTCCTTGAAGTTTGCCAGGAAAGCTGCTGTCTCAAGAGTATCAAGGAGCGGAGGCTTCCCAGACCTCAACTCCTGGCGCTCAAACCCACCTCAAACAGGAAGACAAGACAACGGCGAAGGTCGCCCACCTGCCATCCTCATATCTCACCATCCCCCACGCCTTGCTGCAAGCAGCCTCTCAAGGCCAAATGGAGGCTGGTGGAAAATCACCGAGCTGCACAAGCTACATGTCCCCCTCCCCTACCCAAAACCCCAAATAAAAATCCCTACCCATTCCTCATCGGGGAGCTAGCAATTTTTGAGGCATGAGCCCTTGCTTTGCTCCTTGTGCCTGGCATAGTAAAAACCTTTCCTCTTCTGCTCAAGACTCTGTTCTCGTTATTTGGATTGGCATCGGGTTCAGAGACCGAACTTTCAGTTACAAAAGGACGATATTGGGAAAACTGGTGAAATCCAAATAAAGTCTGAAATTTAGTTAATAAGAACCTACCAAATGTAAATTTCTTAGTTTTGGTAAACGTCCCTGAGAATGTAAGATGTTAACGTTAAGGGGAGCTGGATGAAATGCATACGGACACTCTGTGCTATCTTTGCAACTTTTTTGTAAATCTAAAATTACTCCGAAATAAAAAGTTTATTCAAACAAAGAACCACTACAAACCCTACCTGAAAATCCTATGCTATAGGCAGCCCCAATGACCAGTTCAACAGAGTATATAATTAGAAACAAATTTAACAAGGTACATACGGTCTTTGGAAAGGGCGATTCCAAAGTCTGGATCCTGGGAAAAAGCTCCTCAGGAAATACAGAAATGCTTACCACTGTTCACCAGAATACATGTCTGGGAATGTTCAAAGCAGCACTATTTGTAATAGCCAGAAACCACCCGAATGCCCATCAACATTAGGATGAATTTAAAATTTGGTGCATTCACATAATGGAGTATAATACAGAAATGAGAGTGAATGAATGAACGGTAATTAGACGGAAACAAGGTGTCCGGTGAAAGATGCTAGACACAAAAGAGTACATACTGTGTGATCCCTTTATATAAAGTTCGAAAGCAGGCAGAACTACTCTATGACATCATCAGTCAGAAGAGTAGTTCTCATCAGATGGGCAGAGGCTGAAAGGGGATGTGAGGGGCTTCCAGGATGCTAGTAATATTCTGCTTCTAGATCTGATCACCAGTTATACTCTAATCTTTTGTGTGCTTTTCTCCATGTATGTGAAATTAAAATAGGAAAATAAAATTGTGGCTTACAAACTGGGCATGCCTGAGACAGGCTAGTGGAAGTGTCCTGTGCCACGACAATACTAACTAAAGTGACAGCACATAATTCACCAATTTAGAAACATGCTTGCAATACTGTGGTCAACACTAAATAATCAAAAATTGTATTTACGTTCAAAATCCCACAGTAGCAAGGTCCACTGCAGCCACACATTTCTCCAGGGAGAGTCCAAAATTTTTTTCAGGCCTCCTAGATTCTTGTAATGAGCAACTAGCACAACCGGGTCCTAAGCAAGGCTCCGGAGATCGCTGGGGAGAGGCGGGGAGCTCCCTCATGGGATAAGAGTGATCAGATTATCCACACAAAGAAGCAGAGCGAGGTTATGATGAAGTGCAGGGATGCTGGCAGCGCAAAACAGAGCTCCTGACCGGTCTGGGTGATCAGAGAGGGTGTTATGAGAAGGCAGTGGACGGGGCCAGGGAAGGGAAAGGGAGCTGATCCTCAAAGCAGACGGAACAGCAAGAGAGAATCTTGAGAACGGGACGCAAACTTCAAACTCTTCTCAGCTCATGCCTCAACCCAACTCTGCGCGTCAGGTGAACGCCTGGCACCCCCTGTAGGTCTCTGGAGTCGTGGTTATTTTTTCTTTCATTTCTCAAGTACCTCATGGTAAGAAAAGTGAGTCGGGTGTCTTCTTGGTCTCCTGAGGCCCCTTAAATGGCTTTCTACTTCACTCACTTGGAATAAAGTTCAGACTTCTTCATGGTGACTTGGCCTTGGTCCACCTCTCCCACTTCATCTTTCCCCACTACCCTCCCTCCACAGTGTACCTCAGCCACAGCGGCCTCCTAGCCATACCTCAGACATTAAAAGGTTTTTCATGTTTCTGGGTCTTGGCATTCGCTGTTCCATTTTCTAAGAACGCTCTTCCTTACTCTTCAGTGAAAAGCATCCTTTCTCAGAGGCCTCTTAACTGGCTTTCCACTCTAATGCACTTCTTCTCCTCAGTGCCGTTAGGGGATTCATAACACCAGTGCATCCCATAATCAGAAACTGTTTATTGGCTTGTTTACCTGTGTATTTTCTGCTTTCTTCCCTAGAGCGCCAGCCCTTTCTTTACGAATCTTGATGTCCTTCACCAGAACGAGAGTTGGCAGTGTAGTCACTTAAATAATTGTTAAGTGAACACACGAAGAAGGGACAGGGTCTTTTTTTTTTTGGTAACATTATCTCTTGCAAAATCCTCTGATATTTTGGCATTTGTACCCTTTGAATATATCCCTCTCTTTTCATACTCACTAGCTTCCCAAGGAGACTCCAAGCGTTGATTCTAAAATTGACATGGAAAATTCAAGGCCCACTTTATCTTTCCAAATGGAGATATGGAAAGGGGTTTTTCTACCACTGATCACTTTAAAAGTTTCCCTGAATTTTCTTCTCGCATTGATACCAAGCAATGAGTTCACTCTGTTCGTCATGATCTGAGCCAATCGATCATAGCGAGTTAGGGACTGAGAAACGAAGCTCTCATTCAATTAGCCAGCATAATCGGGAAGATGGCAGACTAATGTCTCAAAAAAACCACCTTCGAGAATTGCAGAATCTTGAGGTATTTATACGGGGAAGAGGGGCCGTAGGAGGAGGTATAGAAATGTTGGCCTTCAGGCATGATGGGTTCCAGGGTCTGTCTTAGTTCTCTTTTCCTGGCAGTGATGATGAATATCTCGTAGATGTGTTTCCCACCTGTGGTCAGCCTGTTCCTGGAGAGAAACTCAGAACAAGGTTTTCATTTATCAGGCTATGGGGGCATCCATACGTAAGCAGAGGCCATAAATCAGGAGAGCATGTGAACTATTTTAGAGTACGTGCAGAGCAGCGAGTAGTCACACAGAGGAGGGGCTGGGGCCACTTAGCGGAACAAGATGGGCTCACTTATGTTCACTCACAGTATGAGATACAGATGGGCCTTTCCGCCATTTTGGCCTTGGGCTACCTACAGTGTTTCCAGAGCCAGAGTTCTTCAGCTCTTTCCGGACCTCTCTAAACTAAGGTGATGGGGGTGGGAGGGTGGGGGATGAGGGAGTGGGGAGGTGGGTAGGATGGACCAAGGCCAGAGTCCCAGCTCCACTGCAGAGAAGTTGGGTCCACATTGGGTGTGGGGAGCCCAGGGCTTACGGACAGGGCTTAGAGCCAACTGGCCCACCAAGTTAGACCCATCTCATGAATAAGACCTGCCACGGAGAAGAACATTGTGGGGAGGTATAAATACGTGAGCAAATACGTCACCGGAAAGGTGGAGAAAATGGAGAATAGAGGGACAGGGAAAGGGCAGCTAAGAGGCATGAGACAGGCATGATTTTTAGAAAACGCAATTCACGCATTAAGTTCCCTTGCTTAGAACTCTTCAAGGGCTTTCGACTGTCTCCAAACCAAACTCCTTAACGTAAGTTATGTCCATGATTTGGGCTCTGCCAAGATCTCCGCCCTACTCTGCTGCCTCTTGTTTGAGGAAGGTTGGCAGCACTGAGCAGAGAGGGTTTAACAGGGGTCTCCCCGAGCTCTCCCCCTGGGCGCCTCACGCTGGGCACCGGGTCTCACCAGGAGCTGCCCAGCACAGAGCCCCTCCTTCGCCTCCCGATTTCAGTTGTCTTCCCAACTTATTTTTTCTGCCGGCACCCTGTTTATTTACTCTTTTGTCCTGTTAAAAAACGAAATTCAACTAAGTAAATTTTAATGATCTCATTGGTGGGACAAAGAGTGGGTTGTGTGTGGCAAGGTCCCTTTCCCTCAGGGCACGGCAGGGGTCCATCAGGCGGGTCACCTTACTAGTGCTGACCAGGTAACTCCAGATCGGCTGGTTCAGGACTCTGTTTCTGGGAGAGGCTAGAACTGTAATTGTCAGGTACCGAATCTTGGTTTGGTGACGTGGGGCTTAGCATATGTGACTCCATTTTGGGCCTGCTGTCTCTCTTTTTACAGTCCTGAGTGAAATTTTCAAACATTTGACTCCATTTTCCGCTTGCTGGACTTCCACTTGTTTTCCTCCACTCTGTGAGGTCAGGGGTTAAGTCTTGAATCACCGTTTTATTCCCAGTCCCCACCCCCCACCACGCACACAGACCAGGCGCAGATTAGGTTCTCAATAAGCACGTGTTGAGTGGATTAGTGGAGGGTGTGACCTTAGGGAGGGTAGGAAGGGTACTTGATTGCGTCAAAATTCTGCTTAAATGTGAGACCTTTAAAGCAGCAGACTAAGCTGGGAGCTTAGAACACACAGCTGATTGACTCATTGTGCCTCTAAAGGACATGATGGCAGGTGAGCAGGGGCAAAGGCTGCATATGCGTGAAGAGCTAGAGGTTGAGTGGTTGGGTCGTGGGTAAACCAAGGTGGGAGGGGTGAGACTTTGTGGGGGCCCCTGGGCTTTCCAACACCAGGTTGTCATTTTGGGGGAACCACTGGGTGATACCAATGGGGAGCCTTTGAAAAACAATTTGTAACTGGACTCCCACCAGTAACGTGAGTTTTTGTCTCTTCACGTCCCTTGTAACACCTGGTACTGTCATACTTTTTAAATGTCAACCATTTGGTGGTAAGGAACAAAATTCAACTGAGTACAATTTAAAGATCTTATTGGCTTTATTCAACAATTCATGAATCTGGTGGCATCTAATTTACCAGACAGAAAGGGGCTCTGAGGAGCTGTACAAAGTGAAAGACTTATAGGCAGAAGGGAGCAGGAACAAGGAAGTTACACTAGGCAAGAAAGTGGGTTGGTTATTGCAAGCTTACTCTCCTCCAGGGGACGGCAGGGGTCTCACAGGCAGTTCCCTAATTGGTGCTGGTCATCAATTCTTGGTTGATCGGTTTAAGATGCCATTTCTGGGAAAGCCGAAACTGTAATTAAGTCTTGGTAAGGTGATGTGGGGCCTAGCATAAGCGACTCCATTTTCGGCCTGTTGTCTTGTTTTTAACAGTGGATATAAAATAGTACCTGATATGTGATCCAATTTCCATTTCTTTATTAACCAGGGAAGTTAAGACTCATCACGCTATTTTCAAGTCCATTCTGCTTTTCTCTTATCTAATTTACCACTTCTCTCTTTTCCGATTTTTTCTAGCACTTTTTTTTCTTGAGCCTTAGTAGAACATTTTTGTTGTATTCTAGACACTAATAATTTCTCTCTTATATTTGTTGCAAATATAGTCTCCCAGTCTGTGGCTGTGTTTTTCAATGTACTTGTAAGTTTTATTGTCCCAATATTTTAAATGTTGATGTTTTGATATTTATCAGTATTCTTCTATCATTGTATTTGGAAAGCCTAGTTTAGAAATGTATTTCTTTTTTTTTCCCCGAGGAAGATTAGCCCTGAGCTAACTGCTGCCAGTCCTCTTTTTGCTGAGGAAGACTGGCCCTGAGCTAACATCTGTGCCCATCTTCCTCTACTTTATATTCGGGACGCCTACCACAGCATGGCTTGCCAAGCGGTGCCATGTCCGCACTGGGATCCGAACCGGAGAACCCCGGGCCACGAGAAGCAGAACATCTGCACTTAACCGCTGCGCCACTGGGCTGACCCCGAGAAATGTATTTCTTGTCTAGGGACGTGAATATAATTTTATTCATCGTTTCTTTTTAAATTGTTTTTTTAACGATTTTATTTTAATAATAGAAAAAGCAGTATTGGGCTTCAACACGCCCACTTAGAATTTGTAACTGGCTCTTCTGACACACGTTCCATATTGTTCAACACTGAACTAATGAAAATATTAATTAATTCATTGATTTTATGTATTGACCTTTCAGTTTGGCAAATGATTTTAGACTCACAGCCACATCCCTGCTCAATTTCACTCTACACATCTTAACAATACAGGTTAATATTAACAATTTAATATTTAATTAACCATAATCAATTAAATAATTTAATAATACTCTAATATTTATGATTTTGTGGGGCTGGCTTGGTGGCACAGCAGTTAAGGGCGCACGTTCCTCTTCTCAGCGGCCCGGGGTTCGCAGGTTGGAATCCTGGGTGAGGACATGGCATCGCTTGGCAAGCCATGCTGTGGTAGGCGTCCCACATATAAAGTTGAGCAAGATAGGCATGGATGTTAGCTCAGGGCCAGTCTTCCTCAGCAAAAATAAGAGGATTGGTGGCAGATGTTAGCTCAGGGCTAATCTTCCTCAAAAAAAAAAAAAAAAGAATTTTGATTAAGTCATACGAATTTATTTTAATTAGACTTACATAAATATTGTTCACTGCAGAGTTAGTCCATACCAGAATGACTTAGGTAACATAAACTTTATAATTTGAGGTGTTAATAATTTCCTTTTTTCACATATGCTTAAGATTATCTTTCTTAATTTTCAACTGCATGATTTACCAATTTGGCCCATGGCACATTCAGCACTTTTTCCCAAATACTAAGAACTAAGAGGTAGTCAGTTGAATCCATCTTCCGGATCGTCTCCTATGTGGCCCTTCTGTCTTCCTCCTGGAATCGGCCCTGCTTGCTTTCTCTGCCTGGAGTGTAGGCGTCCATCTGGGACTCCCCTTTGTCGCCATCTTGTGCGGATCCTCTTTTCTCCTCCACGAATCCCCCTGCTCTTTATTTTGTCGGTTTGAGCTACATCCGCACGTGGTCCCTTAAGAAAGGGTACGTGGGAGGCAAGCTGACTGAGTTCACGGGCATCTGAAACTGCCTTAACCCTCTTCTCACATGGAAGGAGAAATTTGACCGCACAGAGAATTCTAGCTTGAAAATGGCTTCCTTAAGAGAGTTATAGTCCTTGATTTGCTGTCTTTTAAGATGCAGTGTTGCTTCTCTGAAGACCCCAGGGGAATTCCAAGTATCATTTCTCTGTATGGAAATTTTATTTTCCTTCAGACGCTTTTAGGATTTCCTATATTCCTGGTATTTTGGTATTTTGCAACAAAGGCCTGTTATTCATGTGTTGTGCTCATCACTGAATAACCTCAATCTGGAGACCCTCGCAGTTCGTTTCTCCAATTGTAAATTATTTCTTTTACAATGCTTTCAAAATACTCTCTGGAAATTTTATTTTTAGTTAAAGAGTTATGTTTTAGTCAAATAAATATTGCTGATATTTCTTAGTCAAATATTAGACGTCCTTGATTAGATCTTTCTTTTCTTATCGTTTTACTTTTTTTGTCCGCACTTTATCTATTTTATTCTACTTCCTGGAAGATTTCCTTAGCTTTCTCTTCCCGCTCTTCTACTGTGTAAAGGCTTATTTTTAGCTACAAATGTCCAAAAACACTTGTCCAATCTGATTTTCCTTTATTTTCAAGACATTTTTTGTGGATGAGTACAATATCTGTTCTTATTTACCTGAGAATGTCAATTTTAAAGCTTTAAAATTTTCTTCTAATGACTTTTCCAATATTTCTTCTGTCACTGTAGTAGCCAAGTTTCTCACAAACAAAACTTTCACCTTAGCCATGACTTCTGGATCTGGTTCTTCCACAGGGTCAGCCCATTCAACCGTAACTACATTTCCCCACACTTTTACTTTTCCACTCATCAGCCGGCGTCTGGCTTGTGCTGCTGACTTGTGATCCTCATATTCAAGGAAGCAGAACCCCCGATTCTTCTTTTTGTCATCGGGTTGATGATAGAGAATAACGTCCACCAAACCCTCTGTTAAACCTGTGACTTTACTGAATTCTTCCAGAATGTTTTCTTTAGTCTTATTCTTCGGAATTGATCCAACAAAAAGTCTGTTGTTTGCCACAGAAATGCATACTCCAAGGTGTTTACCAGGGCGAATTTCATAGCTGTCACACAGTTTAACAGCTTCCTGCACAGCTTCCTTTCCACAGAAGGTGATAAATGCATACCCTCTGTTCTGACCGGACAGTGGATCCATCATAAGACGTAGATCCCAAATGGGACCAGCCTTTTCAAAAAGGGGCACCAACTCATCCTCATATAAATCTCTCGGTATTTTACCTACAAAGACTTCTGTTCCAATTCCAGGTTGCACACCAGAGTACACACTGTCTGGTGGAGGTCCACCATACTTCCTCTGTCCTGTGGTTACATCCAGAGTATAACCAGTCCTCTCAAGCAAGGCCTTGATCTTTGCTTCATCAGGTCCCTTTGTGGACTCTTGCACCTTGCTCCCCTGTTTCTCCCTTTGCCTGTAGGTCTTCATAACTCCACATAAAAATGCACTTTTGTTCTGAACATGTGATAAGTCACTTTCTTTGAATTGTTGTAGTACAGACAGAGCTCCTTCTTCATTAAATTCCCTGAGAGCATCAATTGCTCTTTCATCAAGATCGACATAAGCTACCAATCCTGTCTGAAATATTTCATCAAGTCTTTCTGCCACCTTCTGTGGGAGGCCTGCCTCTATCAGTGTCTTGTAGTGTTCTGTGTGAGTTACACTGGAAGTATCCATTGGTTCTTCCTCTTCTTTTAACTGTACCGCATTACCATTCACCTGATTAGCCATTTTATTATGCTGCGGGGCAGAGCTGGGGCCGGCGGCCGGGCCCGTGAGAATCAGCGCGAGGCGCTTTGAAAACGACTAGAAATGGCGCGCGCGCCACCCCCTCCCCCCCTCATGGACAGAGACCTTCTATTCCTTTTTTTAAGGAAAAAATTTCTGTTCATTAATTTGCTGCGGCTCCTTCTCCTCCTCCTCATTCTCTCTCTCTCTCTCTTTGTCTCTCTCTGTCTCCCTCATGTTTGAGGACTTCCTCCAACATCCTACAACTTTTTTTCCTCTTTGTGTTTAAACAGATGCTGAAAAGCTAAGAGAAATCTGTGTGTTTGACCTCCTCTCTTCACAATGGGGTGATCAGGCAGCAGGCTGGCTTTCTTGGCGTGTGTTTGTATGAAGAATAAGGACCTTCTACATAAATAGAATGTTCCATATTAAATGGGTCAGGTATTACGAGATGACACGGTTTTGTTTATATTTTAAACAACAGTAAAAACTCCCAATCGGCATCAATTACGCACCAAGTCTGTAACAGACTCATATCTTCTCTAAATCGAGTGAGCTCTCTAGGGATCATTTCTGATAGAGAAGCGGAAGCAAAGAATCCGAGTGCAGTGATGCTCCCAAAGAAACAGGGCTAATAGATGGGAGAATCAACATTCAGTCTCAGGTCACTAAGCTTCAAACCTGCCCTCCTCACTGGCCCCATTAATAAATGGCCAAATCAACAGCTTCAGGATCTCACAGGTCAACCAGTGTAGACGGCGGTGCCCCTGAGTCTACGGCTAATTAGGATAACAGGGTCTCAAATACTCTATGAAGCATATGAACTCAAATGAACCCAATGTTGATATCATGCCACTTTCCTAAGCTATCCCAATGAGGACAGATGTCTCTTCTCCCACGAGTCTGGTTCATCTTCCTAGGCTATGAGTTTCCAGTATATTCCTCTAGAACAAGCGGACAATTACACTTGCTTTTAAATCAGACTTGAACCATTTTCCAGTGGGGGAAACTGAATTTCAGAAAAAGAGAAAGATGCCTCCAGGTTGCTAGGAAGATTCAGTGATGCCCAAGGTCACAGAGAGACTAATAGATCTCTTCCAGGGGTGATGGAGTGAGCCCACCAGAAATCTCTCCTCATTTATGGCTTAAAATGCGTCCTACTCAGTGGAAGTTGGTGTTAATTTTCTGGGGGAGGGGGAGCACAGAACAATGCCAGCAAGATCATGAGGAGCGGGTTTCATGAGTTGCCTTTCTAGACTAAACTCAGTTCCTAGAGCAGACTCAGGTAAGAAGTCTACCTTTGGATATATTTATTATGAAAGCCTTTTATCTACTCCTTCTGCAGAAAAACCAAGATCTGCTCGCCGGTGCCGCACAGTGTTTACTCCGGAGCAGCTTAGAGCCTTGAAGGACGTATTCGAGAAGACCATGTACCCAGATTGGTTCACCGTTACGGAACTTACTTCAAGTATTGATCTCGAAGAGTCAGTAATAAAGGTGTGTCCCCGACCGTGTGTCTCTAGATAGCACGTCTAACCCAGAGCTTCACGCACACTTTTAATCCTCATATAATTCCTCTTTATAGGACAATTGCTATGTGCCACGACAGATGCTAAGCATTTTATATTTTTTATTATCCTGACCACCCATTTTATTGAGGAACACTAAGGCTCGCAGAGAGGAATTGTCTTCCAAGGATTATAAACACAAGGGCTAGAATCTGAACCCTCGCCTCTCTGACTCCAAACCCACAGTGCTACATAGGTCCCTTTGGGGCTGGATCTCAGATCCTCCCACTTGGGTCTGTTCCTGTTCATTTCCAGGTTCTCCTTAAGCAGGACATTGACAACCATCGTGATGGCTTACAACTGAGTTCTCACAGACTTCAGGGCATAAGAACCCCTGGATGAATCCTGAAGGCAGCCCAAGCTAGACTGCCACTCCATATGCTCAGACTTCAGAATCCTGTCTCTGAAAGCCCAGAGCATCCTCCAAGACAGGACTGCCTTTCCTTAATGTGTCCCGATCTAGGGTTTGAGTGCTCTGTCCTATTCTTTCCCTTGCTAGCACAATCCTACACTCCCTCTGGTCTCTGGAACCCAGGACAGCAGAGGATAGAAAGATCTTCCCATGTTCAGACAAAAAGGAAGAGATACAAGACTAGCTTTCTCACACCGAAGCAACCTAATTCCTGAGGAACTGGAGGATCCCCTTTGGATCCGCCCCTATTCATTAACCTGCTCACCTCCTCTCTCCCCAGACTTGGTTCAAGAACCAGCGTGTCAAAAGGAAGAAGCAGCAGCAACAAATCCGACCGAGTCCGTCACCAGGAGGGCCAAACCAGACCACTTCAGCGAAGGAAGAGGAGGCCCCCTTACCCGTAACTTCTGCAGCCACTCATCTCACGAGTCCCGCCGTTTCCGATGACTGTGGACATGAACCACCTAAGCCTTCTGGGATTGAGCAACCTGGAGGGGCTGGTGCTTCTGTGTGGAACTCATGGGATCCTCAGCTTCAGGATCTCCAACAGATATGTCTTGGAGTGTCTGATCCTCCCTGGGCCTCCGTTCCCACGGACATGGATGAATTTATACAACTGTACGCTTTACCTGGAGACGATGATCCCAGCAGCCTAGATGAGTATCTCTTCCCAAAGGGCCCCAGTTGAGGGGGTACGGCTGGCACTGATCTTCTGTGTGTTGGCTGACATACACACAGCTCCTGAAAAATGTCCAAGAGAGATTTCCGAAGACCTTTAAAGGGTCAATTCCAGTCTAAACAGATCAGAACCCAGGAATTTATCTTCTTCTGTAAAAATAAAGAAATTCCTTTACTTTTCATCATTGCCTGCAATTTCTGTCCTCTGAGTGCCTCCTCAACCAAATTTCAGTGTCCAGGACAGTCATTGGGTGCCTTTGGAGAAATAACAGAAACCAGTTGGTTTTCCTTGGGTCCTAGCTTGTCCCACTTGAGCTTAGCTCCACGAAAGCACCCCAACTAAAGTCAAGACTGTGTAAAAATTCCTGTTCCCCATGGGCCTTCTTTATCTCTTACAAAAAGGAAGGTGATATCAGCAAGATGGTGGACCAGGAGGTCCTGGCACCTCCACATAAACAGTGGTTTAACAGCTACCCTCCGATGAAGATAACTCTGAGAGGACTCTGGCGCACAATAAGAAGGTGCAGCCATCCAGGGGAGCGCAAAGACCGAGGGCGGCCACAAGAAAAGTGTAGGAAGCATTTTACCTGTTGTTGGAGGAAGTCATCAAGAAGACGCGACTGCCAGTTGACCTGCAAGCTGAACCTGGACAATCGGAGGCTCTCCACCCCTCCCGTGTCCTTGGAAGGTGCATTCTGCTTGCCTTCCCCACTCCCAGAAGCTGCTCCAAGGGCACAGCCTTAAGATAGAAATGTGGTGTTGAGCCTGTCTGCACTGGGTACCTGACTGATCCAGTTAAAGCTCCTACATAAACTTTTAAGATTCTGGTGGGTGGGTGCAGAGATCTACTCGTCTTGCAGCCTTTCAAGATAAGCTTCCTGAGTAAGTTTCCTTGCTTATTAAACCTGCCGCCTCCCAATCTGGAGGGGTCTGCCTCTTTCTTTGGTCTCTCTCTGCCCTCCAAGTACAGGGTCCAGTTTCAGATTTCACCCAGGAAGCTCCTGAGGAGGTTACAGACCAACAACTGACAAGGCAGCTAAAGACGGAAGAAATAGGCTTTGGGAAAGTGGCATGATGGAGGAAATCCTGAGGTGGCCATCAACCTCTATGTGAGGAAGGGTGGTCCACAATCAGATGCTTGTGGACAGCTGCATGAAGATGGGGAGGCCCAGAAAACGCTGGCTGCTTTAATGCGTTTGTTTGAGAAATGGTACATAGCGCCCTGTGTCAAAGGAGAGAACAAACGCTGTGGACGTGGGCTGGCGTCTACTGTGGGCAGTTTGGCTGGACACCAATGCCCAACTGGAGACTGAAACTCAAAATACGAAGCTGGAAGAAGAGCCGAGATTAGAGAAGGACTTGTGGTGTCCGCTACTCTGCTGGCTTCAGGGCTGGGAGACACGGTGGGAGACCAGGATATGAGTTGGAGACCTTAGTGCGCCATTTGCAAAGCTAGGAGGGTGCAGGCGGCCACAGATTAAGATCTGGGCGCTGTGACAAAGGCTGAATAGGACGTGCAGAGGTAGAATCTGGGGGAAAGTGGCGAGAATGAAGTGGGGGTGCTGTAATTGATGAGGAAAGGGACGAAACGCCCACGCCCTCTGACCCCTAACACAAGGGAGAATTTTAAACAGCAGTTACCCCAAAACACCTAGGAGGAAACTTACACTCTTTCTCTGTCCCTGAAGGGTGTAAATCTTATCATGTCTTTGAAACGTAAAGACTGCAGAAAAAAAGAGGGGGGAAAGAAGCATTTTACAAGTATAGAGATGGCTGTGGAAGTTCCTTTGCCAAAATTGATTTGCAAAATAGTTAATATTTTTTACAAAACTATTAGAAATAATAAGCGTGAAACAAAATGACTGTAGACCAAAGTAGGTAAGAAAAGTAGAATGTGGGGGGTTTTTTGGATAAGAAAAGATATGAAGGACATGGGGGTTTTTTTTGTAAAGAAAAAAAAAGAAAGGTTTTGTTTTGTTTTGTTTTTTTGGTGAGGAAGATTGGCCCTGAGCTAACATCTGTGCCCTCCTTCCTCTATTTTGTATGTGGGACACCTGCCACAGCATGGCTTTTTTTTTTTTTTGGCTCCCTAGGTTGGGGGGCACCTACCTGTGAGGAAGAGCACTGCCATGGTCAGCCCCACAGCTGTCATCCTGAAGGGACCTGGGTGACCTCCAGCACTTCAGGAATCTCCCACAGCATGGCTTGATGAGTGGTGTGTAGGTCCGTATCTGGGATCTGAACCTGCAAACCCTGGGCTGCTGAAGTGCAGTGCCTGAACTTAACCATTATCACACTGGGCCAGCCCCCAAAAAGAAAGTAACTTTGTCCTAAAGTAAAATAATTGTTCTAGAATAAGAAAGAAAAAAGATAGGAGAGAAGCTGAATGAACATAGAAAGTTGTAGGTGTGTGGAAAAAAATTTTGAGAAAGGAATTTGACATATGGTCCAGCTGACTGAGATTGGAATGGATTTATTTAAGTCAAAAAGAAAAAAAGGAGAATTTTAAAGATTTTATTTTTCCTTTTTCTCCCCAAAGCCCCCTGGTACATAGTTGTATATATTTTTAGTTGTGGGTCCTTCTAGTTGTGGCATGTGGGACGCCGCCTCAGCATGGCCTGATGAGCGGCGCCATGTCCGCGCCCAGGATCCGAACCAATGAAACTCTGGGCCGCTGAAGCAGATCGCATGAACTTAACTACTTGGCCACGGAGCCGGCCCCAAAAAGGAGAATTTTAATATCAAAGTACACTGGTGCAAAATTAGAATGTGATTTTCTCTCTGTTAAAAGGAGAAAGTTTTCTTAGATTATTGGTGTGCTCTTAATAAGAAATTGTAAACCAAGGTTTTTCTTTACCTTCAATGTAATCTGCCTAGAAAACCAAGATTCCATGTTTTGTCTTATCAGGTGTTTGATTACTTAAGAAAACTGAGTCTTCTCTATTAAAAGAGCTAAGTTTTTTTACAACTACGTAACTTTTGGTTTATGTTAAATTTCATGGGAAGCGTTGTCAGATAAGAAGTGATGTTAAACTTTCTTTTTTTTTCTCCCCAAAACCCCAGTACCTAGTTGTCTATCCTGGTTGTAAGTCCTTCCGGTTCTTCTATGTGGGATGCTGCCACAGCCTGGCTTGGTGAGTGATGTGTACATCTGTGCCCAGGATCTGAACCAGTGAACCCCAGGCTGCTGAAACAGAGCATGAAACTCAGGCACGGGGCTGGCCCCCCTAAACTTTCTTTAAGGTATGTTCATATGAAATTCCTAAAAATCTGGTATCTCCTGGTATCATGTTATCAATCATAACTTTAAAATGTATGTCACAGAAATAAACAAGTTCCCTGGACAGTTACATTATAATAAAATCTCGTCATATCTTTAACCACGACCATTTTTAAGTCTTTTGTTGTTTGCCGACAGTTACTGTTTTACTCTGATGCTTTGGCTAAACGTCTTCCTGCAAAAGTGCTTCCCCAAGGCGCCCCACACAACCCCGCCCTGTGTCATGGGGTGGTAGCCCGAGACCCGTCCCTGCTCTCCCTCCCCACATCAATGAAATGGGCCCGTTACACTGATGGTATAACGCTAACATGCGAAGATTTGCCTTGGCTGCAGGACACTCTGCAGACTTGGCTGGAACATCTTTGACGCAGAGGGTGGGTAACAAGCCCATAAAAACTCAAGGCCCAGGCACCATCATCAAGTTTTTGGGAGTCATCTGTTTGGGTGAGACATGCATTGCCCCGGAAGTTGTGACGGATAAGGTGAAGCTTATTCCACCCCTAAGAATGTGATAAGATGCACATCATTGTGGGGATGGGGGAGTTTGGAGGACTTTTATTGCCCACGTGGCACAGGGCCGCCATCCCTTATATCGCCTGGTAAGAACGGGCACATGTGGGCCTGGGGATCAGAGCAGCACGCCGCCCTTGAGAAGACAGCGACGCTAGCGAACAGATTGAAGCTCTGGGCATCTCCCGAGCAGAGTTGCCACTTGAGTCAGATGTGGCTGTGACTCCGGGTCAGGCACTGCGGCAGAGAAAAGAGGCGGGGAGAGTGCCCCTAGGATTTTGGTCCCAGCTCTGGCAGGGGGCAGAAAGCTGACATACCCCACAGAGCAAGAGCTCCCAGCAGCGTACACAGCGCTCCTCCAGGTAGAGCCTCTCACGAAGGCAGTGGGCTGAACTCAGAGCCGTCTGGCTGGTGATCACTCAGGAGCCCTGGCTGTTAACCCTTTGCACTGACAGTCGGGCTCTTCTAAAAGGATTAACCCTATGGCTGGGACAACGGGAAGCCGAGGGGTGGATGATGGTGAATAAGTGCTTGTGGGGTCAGGATGCGCGGGACGTTGGGGTTCACCTATAAGAGCCTGAGGCAGTCCTCACTGTTTCCTACGTCCCGGCTCATAAGGCACTGACCCTCCCTGCCAATCAGGAAGGGCATGCCCTAGCAACTGGCCCTTCAGTAGGTAAGGCAGGTTGGGTGCGCAGAAAGAGTGGTCACCGCCCGTTCTTACCAGGCGATATAAGGGATGGCCAAGGATGCAGAAATACAGGCACGCATCACTTAATGACGGGGACACGTTCTGAGAAAACGCATCATTAGGCAATTTCGTCATTGTTCGAATATCACAGAGTGTACTGAAAGGGAACAAAATTTGCCCCCCCCCAAAATGTGTTTCTTTAACATGAGGATTATTTTAGGCTGATTATTTTATGAAACAAAAGACTCAGAAAGTTTTTCTTGTTACCGCCCCCTTCATTGCCTAAAAGAATTCAGATGAAGGGGCTGGCCCGGTCGCCTAGTGGTTAAGTGCACACGTTCCGCTTCAGCGGCCCGGGGTTCGCCAGTTTGGATCCCGGGTGTGGACATGGCACTGCTTGGCAAGCCATGCTGTGGTAGGCGTCCCACATAGAAAGTAGAGGAAGATGGGCATGGATGTTAGCTCAGGGCTGGTCTTCCTCAGCAAAAAGAGGAGGATTGGCAGCAGATGTTAGCTCAGGGCTAGTCTTCCTCAAAAAAAAAAAAAAAAAAGAATTCAGATAAAAAACCTGTCTCAGGAAGCGAGCGATCACCCTAGCATCACATGAACCAGATGGTAGACAGAGAGGAACCTGGGAAAACCTGTCTGCTGGGCTCTCCTCTGTGTTCTGTTTCTGTGTGGACAGAAAAACACTTGTTTTCCACGCATTTGCTCCTTTTCACCGACCTACCTGTGAATTGCCTCTCTTCCCTTTGAGTCCCTGACACCCCACCTCCAGCATCTTCCTTTGTCTTTAGCTGAGATGGTGTTTAAGGTGAGGGCTTGGGCCGTTTTGGTGAGTTACTCGGTTTTCTTGGGTTTCTCCCATGTAGGCAAGTTATTAAACTTTTGCTTGCTTTTCTCCTGTTTATCTGTTTCAAGTCAATTTAGTTCTTAGATCAGCCAGAAGAATCTAGAAGGGTGGGGGAAAATTTATTCCTCCCCTACAGTATTTACACAAAGCTAGATGGTATAGCCTACTAAACACCTAGGCTACATGGGACTAATCTTATGGGACCACCATCGTATATGTGGTCCATCATTGACCGAAATGATGTTCTGCGGTGCATGATGGTATAGTGACTTGGTTAATGCCGTCACAGCAGGTCTTGTGTGTTCTAAACAAGGTCCAAGGCAACTGCCAGTGGGGTCTGGGGCTGTCCGTCAGAGTTCCCAACTCGTGAGGAATTGGCAAATGGGTTATATCGGCCCCCTCCACATGAGTGAGGGCTCTAAATACGCCTTGGTTTGTGTGGACACCGCTTCTGGTTAACCCCAGTTTTCCTTGCTGTGTAGACCAGGCTGCCACTATTAGCG
Organism: Equus asinus; assembly: GCF_041296235.1. NCBI lineage: Eukaryota > Metazoa > Chordata > Mammalia > Perissodactyla > Equidae > Equus > Equus asinus. The sequence goes on from NC_091815.1 coordinate 24,702,013, forward strand.
GATTAGAGAAGCTGAGTCCCATGGATGGATGCCCTCGTTGACTAGACAGTGACCGAGGGTCACATTTCAAGGTTACGATGTGCAAGATGGGACAAAAGAACATGACACTGGGTGGAGGTTCCATCTCCCCTATAAGCCTCCAGCACCAGGGTTGGTAGGAAGGGAAAATGGAACCTTAAAGCAGCAGATTAAATTGCTAACAGGTGAGACCGCCTTGGCCGGGTGAGCTAAGTACCGTCCCAGGCTTCAGTAGATTTGAGCAATCAGCCAGCAGGGCCTGCTGCCTCATGTGCCAGACTGGGGACCCTGGCGAGGCACCCAGCGCCATAAAGGATGGAAGTCTGGGGAAACAGCCACCTCCCGACTCTCACCGTGGACCAGCGTGCTATGCCACTGAGAACCCTGCGCCCGTCATGCCATGGAAGGTGGATCTACTGGAGCCTTAGTGAAATGTCGCACTGAGATGGGCGAGTTACTTCGCACCCCTGGGTGAGCGGGAGCGACACAACCTCTGCTGGGATCCTGTTGTCGCGCTGCAAGCTGGACCTGTTGAAATGCCTTATACCTGGAAAGGAACACAAACCAGTGAAAGAGGGGAGACCGTGGGGGTCCTGGTCTGGCGTATCCCACCCCCAGTCCATCTCCTCCGGCCTGACAGTGCTGCTTCCCCCGGACGACATGTACGGTTTGCACAACCTGGTCACGTTCCTAAAGCTGCCAACCCCCCTCTCCTCCAGGCCGGGTGGGCACATTCTCTTTCCCACCGGTACGATCATTTGGCTGCCATCTTTGTCCCCTCTACTGGCCTGGAGGATGCTGTAGCTCACATAGGAGCCCTTACTGAGTTCACCCAACAAGCCTTAAACGACACCCAACAGAGCCTGTCCTTACTCGACCCTGAAATGTCTTCAATGGAAATGCTGTCCTCCAAAATAGGATGGCCTTGGACCCTATTACTGCCTCACAAGGAGGTTCCTGGGCCGTTAGCCAAACAGAACATTGTGTGTTCAAACCTGATGAGTCCGCTAACGTGTCGTCTTTATTAAATCACATAAGGGCACGAGTGAACGCCCTGAGTGATCCGACCCCAGCCTAGAGGACTTAGTAAGTCAGTGGTTTGGGTCATGGGGCTCTTGGAGGAAAAAGTGATCCCTGATTTTGGGAATCGTTGTCTTATCTGCGTTTTCTCTTGCACGTGCGTGCACTGCTGTGCCTCCAACGCAGCCAGATAGCCACCAGATGAGTCACCTCTGTGTTAGTGAGGCCCCTTGCCGATGCTCGGGGCACATGGTGGAAGAGGGGGCGTGTGAGACTGTGAGAGTCGGCTACGAGGGGTGGAGTGTTGGAGGAGGTCATCGGGAGGAAGTGACCACTGGTTGACCCTCAAGCCAGACCTGGGCAATGGGAAGCTCCCCACCCCTCGCCTGTCCTTGGAATGTGCGTTCCACTTGCCTTCCAGCTTCCAGAAGCTGCTCCAAGGGTACCGCCTTGAGACAGAAATGTGGTATTGAGCCTGTCTAGACTGCGTACCTAACTGAGCCCAGTTAAGCCTCCTGTGTATGTGAGTGAACCCAGTTAAGGCCTCTATCTAAACACTTAAGATCCTGGCAGGTGGGTGCAAAGATCTGCTTATCTTGTGGTCTTGCGGCCACACGAGACAAGCCTCCTAAGTAAGTTCCTTTGCTTATGGAAACTGCCACCGACCCACCTGGAGTGGCCTGCCTCTTTCTTTGGTGTCTCCCTGCCCCCTGAGTAGGGGCTGGTTTCAGATTACCTCTGAGAAGCTCCGGACGAGGTTAGAACCAACACCTACGTCCCTCCATCCCCCAGACCCACAGAGCTTGCTGCCCAAAGGGATCGCCGCAGCTGTGACCGCCCCCTTTTGGGAGAAAAGAAGGACAGAAAGACCCCAGCAGCTTTCATGCCTGAGGACCCAAACAGCCCACGTAGCTGTCAGGGACTCCCGCAGCTTCGCCACTGAGGACTCCCTCAGTCTTCACCTAACACTGATCCAAGCTGACGGAGCCGCCCAGAGCCCATGCCACTGAGTCCTATGGAGCGGGAGCCAAATCTGCATCCCCACCCACCCCGGCCCTGGCCACCGAGTGAACACCTGCACTCTGGATGGTTAGACGGTTACTAAGAAATGGGATGAAGAAAATGGACACTGATGGGGTTCAAACAAAGGTTTTAGTATAGTGCTACCAAAGGTTGGGTAGGCCAAAAGGAAACCCTACTCAGACCCCAACATTAAAGAGCCCCAAACAAGTCTGCTCTATTTATCATAGTGTGGAGAAATTTTAAAAGCCAAGAGGCAAAGATTATAACAAGAAACGTGACCTGCAATTGCTTCGAGCAATGGCTGGGCGGATTAACCAAGATCAAGACTGACCAAAGGTTCAGGGTCCCTTGGCTCCATCCCTCGCTGGGGACCTGAAGCCGTTTGCACAAGAGTGAGTAAGATGATCGAGAGTAAAGGAGAGAAGTTTCCAGGACTCCTTGATATGGGAGCCCCACGAACTGTGGTACCAAAGTCCATTGGTGAAGTCCTGACTTGGGCTACAAGTAGATGGACAGAGCATGAAAATGGGAGGGACGAGGGGGTTAGGAAGGTTGGAATGTTTGCACAGGCTGTATGGAAAGAAGTTGCATCTCCTTTATGGGAATGGGTATCATGTCTGCCGGGGAATACATCCCCTACCTGGTGTGGTAAAACCGAAACTCGTTAATAAAGTCTTAATGGAGGCTAAAATTAAGAATGGAAGAGTTGATTGAATTAAGGTGAAGGTTTGGGGGAGAACAGTTATGTTTCAACAGGCTTCAAGTGAAGTAGTTGCGTCTCTCACTTGATTGTGTTACGGGGGTGGACATTGTGTCTGACTATAGAATGTTTCTCCTACCTTGTGTTGTAAAACAGAAGGCATGTAAACCCACCCTTCAGGAAATATTAATTGGACACGCTAAACTGGAACCAGCAAGATTGCCCGAGCCCACACAGTGTAGAGCTGACGCTGGAGCGCTGGTAAAGGCAAGTTCTTTCCATGATAGCCCCACGTGGAGTGTACACTGCGGCTTATGGCAAAGGCCTGGGAGCATCTCCCAGTGACAATTATTGGGACTTTAGAGACTTTCTGCTTAAGCGGCAAGCTCGCTATTCCTATTAGTTTGTTATTGGACACTAATGGAATCTGTCTCTATGACTAAAGGACGTGCAATAATCTTGAAATCTGAAATTCCCATGATGTCTTGGGTGATGTCAGAGAAACCCCTAACGGGGATGGCAGTGCCCAGAAGAGTTCCATAATGAAATGGAAATGGTTCACACAGCATCACCTGCCTGGGAAATGCAAGGAGGCGCTACATATAAGCAGGGGGTCCCTTTTCCCCTGGGACTGACTTTGGTACCGTGTGAGGAGCCACTGGATTCTCTTGTCACTTGGACAGTGCTCTACAAGCAGCTGTTGACCGGTCGACAAAGAGCTGCTGTGTTTGTGGACCGGAGTTCCAAGGTGAATGGACAACATCCTGTTTGGAAGGCCACCCTCTGATTGAAGAAAGAAAAACCAAATCCGCTTGGTGGGCTGAATGGCATGCTGTTTTCCCTGTGGGATGGAAGAGTGGAGAAAGCCCCTGTGTTTGGGTTTTTACTGACTCCTGGGCAGTGACCAATGGCTTGGCCATATGGTCAGGCAGAAGGGCAATGGAAAGCTGGCCTATGAAAGGGATGTCCATGTGGGGCATGGCCCTACGGAAATCACTATGGGAATCTGAGGGGTGCATCAAAGGACACGTTGATGTCCATCAGAAGAACTCCCAGGTTTGGACGGAGATTGGAAACAGCAAGCAGACATGCCCGTGTGCTTGCTTCAGGCAGCCACCTGAGTCCGTGAGATGAGTGGACATGGGGGTCTGGAGCAACGCAGAGATGGACTGAATCTGGACCTACACCTCTGGCTCACTCTGAGGCACAAAATGCCAGTAAGAGCTGTCCTGTCTGCCAGCAAAAGAGACAGAGACTGCAGGTGGCTGTGTGGCAGATTCCCGGGGCATGGGGGAAGGCCCCGATCATAGCTGGCAAGCCAGGCTGATGCTGGGAGCCCTGGGGGGCTACAAATGGGTCCTGACAGGAGTAGACACTGACTCTGGGCTTTGCTGACTCAATGGTAGATGCAAAAGCTCTGAGTGCTATAGGAGAACCAGCACAGAAGATTCGGCACTAATTCGAACAGCTGACTGTCGGGTCTTCGGATCGAGGAACCTACTTCACAGCCCGTAATGTCTAACAGCGGGCAGAGAGATGTCCTCCGCAGATCGCTAGTTTGATAGAGAACTGGAAATGGCAATTAAAACATTGTTTGTCTAAAGTGGGGGAGGGGGAAATAAAAGCATGAAGAGCTGGGTTACATGCCTTCGCAGCTGTGTGCTCACACTCTACATGAGTGGGCTTGTCGACTTAAGCTAGGCAGCTGATTACTTTACCAGTGAAATGGGTTTATTCCGGAACAGCAAAGAATCACAATTCAGGACATGTGGTCTATGGTGCACCGCAGGCAAATCCAGAGACGCAAAGAACTTTCTTTTATGAAGCTGGGAGGGGCTGCTGTAAACGAAGGGTCCATTGGAGGAAAGTGGGAGTGCGAGGTATAGCGATGAGGCTTTCCGTTGGCTGAGTTCTGGCAGGCTCTCACCAGCTGAGCCGTTGCTGGCCATGCAAACATAGTCCCACACAAAGACAGTCAACTGATTTATGACAAAGAAGCAAAGACAATTCAATAGAGAAAGGGTAGTTTTTTCAACAAACGGTGCTGGAACAGCTGGATATCCACGTGCAAAATAATGAATCTAGATACATTTCACAAACTTAACTCAAAATAGATCGTAGACCTAAATTATTTTTATTTATTTATTTTATTTTGAGGAAGATTAACTCTGAGCTAACATCTGCTGCCAATCCTCCTCTTTTTGCTGAGGAAGGCTGGCCCTGAGCTAACATCCATGCCCATCTTCCTCTACTTTCTATGTGGGACGCCTACCACAGCATGGCTTGCCAAGCGGTGCCATGTCCGAACCCGGGATCCGAACTGGCGAACCCCGGGCCTCCGAAGTGGAACGTGCACACTTAACTGCTGCACCACCGGGCCGGCCCCCACCTAAATTATTAAACAATAAAACTTCTAGAAGATGACATAGGATAAAATCTAAGTGAGCTTGGATTTGGTGGTGAGTTTTAGATATAACACCAAAAGCAGGATCCGTGAAAAAGAAATTGATAAGTTGGACTCATGAAAATTAAAAACTTCTGCTCTGGAAATGACACTGTGAAGAGGGTGGAGACAAGCACAGACTGGGAGAAAATATTTGGAAATTATCTGATAAAAACTTGTATCCAAAATATACAAAAAACTCTTAAAACTCAAAAAATAAGAAAACAAACAACCTAGTTAAAAAATGCCCAAAATATCTGAACAGACACTTCACCAAAGAAGATCTACAGATGGCGAATAAGCTTAAAATCATACATCATTAGGGAACTGCCATAAAACACCAGTAGGACACCACGACATAGACCTATTACAATGGCTAAAATCCAAAAAACGACCATGCCAGATGCTAGCGAGGGTGTGGGGCATCGGGATCTTTCACTCATCGCCCTTGGGAATGCAGAATGGTTCGGCCACTTTGGAAGATAGAGGGGCAGTTTCTTACACAGCTAAACATAGTCTTACTATCTGGTCCAGCAATTGGACTCCTAGGTATTTATCCCAATGAGTTGAAAACTTTAAGTCCACACAGAAAACTGCACACAAGTGTCGATAGCAGCTTTATGCATAATTGCCCCAAACTGGAAGCAACCAAGAGTCCTTCAGTAGATGGATGGATAGACTGTAGTCCATCCATACAATGGAATATTACTGAGTGATGAAAAAGACACGGAGGAACCTTAAATGCACGTTGCTTAGTGAAAAGAGCCAGTCTGTAAAGGAGACACACTGAGTGATGCCAACCATATCAATCCAGGAGAACGCAAAAACCACAGAGTCAGTAGAAAGACCAGCGGTCGCCAGGGGTTTGGGAGGGGGAGAGGGAGGAAGAAGAGGTGGCCCACTGCCGGGGTCCCGCCCCAGCGGAGTCCAGGTTCCTGAGGGATGGACGGCGTCGGCGCAATGAGGGAGGGGGAAAATAAAGGGGACGTGAGACTTGGGTTGGTGTTAGCAAGTCCGACTTTACTGTGCACAAGTGTCGTTTATATATTTTTCAGGATTAGTACAGAAATAGTTTTACAAATATTCTCAGAGAGATAAGGAAGTAAAAAACGAGCACAAGAATATTTATTAGCATTCCATTCTATAGAGCATAAGGTTAATGATCGTCTTCTCTGCAATTAACTAGTGTTTGTTGTCTCTAAGCTAAAGGAGATAGGTACCTAGGCATCTGTTGTAATTCATGGTAAAGTTAAATCAAAGAGAGAAGGTCCAGGCCTCCGGACAGGACAGCAGTCCGTCTGGTTACATCCTGGTGAAGCCATCCCTGCCTCCCTCAATCATTTATGCCATTAGTGTAGATGGTTAATGGGAACAAAAGGCGACTCCAGGGTGTCTTATCCCCAGGGCTATCTGCATTCTCAGCGGGCAGTTAAACATCTTTACTTTTTCGCGCCCTTTAGGGGGTGGAAGCATTCCTTTGTCTTTTAGATTGTAGAGCTAACAGTCCCTTAAGCACACTGCCGGAGAAAGTATCACTTTGTTAGTAAAGTAAAGGGCTGAAAAGCTAAGCTAAACTATATATCTTCAAGAATAAAAAAGAGAAATAAGTATACACATAACCTTGATAGAAAGCATGCATATAATTCAGAAAATATCAGGGGTGTCGGCCGGCCATCCTTCACCGAGGGGCATTCTTGCACCCCTCGGCCCTTCTACTCACCAATTATTTATTATTTATTGCTTTTAGGAGAAAACCTCTATAACATTTTAACAGAAAGCAGAAGGTCAAGAATAATATATAGATACTTCTTGATCATCCAATTAACCAGCAAACTTAGAAGGACGATGCATATGTATATTTAGACAAAGAACTGGAGGGAGAAGGAAACATTAACCAGATGGAGGCCATAAACCTAAGTCGACATCTTATCTGGGCAGGATTCCTTTCTGATTGTCTCAAATGGGACTGTGTGCTCCTCCATTAATTAACTGAAAAATATCTTGAAAGTTACCTGCAGGTGGTCACATTCTCTTACTATATCTAATTTTCCCAGGAGGTTGTGCCTCCCAAGCAGCCACCCAAAGGAGTGAAAACTGGAGGTTAAGAAAGGAAAAGGAATGAAGGGCAATTAGAAGCAGCACAGGTTTCAGAACTATGTGAGGGGCTGGCCGGTTATTCTTCACCAAGGGGCGACCCTGCACCCCTCGGCGTTAATCGGCTGGACCCTGTCAAACAGCCGATCAAATGATGTAGCCACGGCTTCCAGCAGCCCACGGGATTTTCAGGGCCGTGAGATATCTTCAGGAGACTGTCCTGGAAGATACACGACGTTATGCATTTGTCAAAACTCATAGACTTGTACAACCCAAAGAGTGAACCCTCACGCAAACTGTGGACTTCAGTTAATCGTAAGATACCGATATTGGTTCATCCGTTGTTCCACGATAACGCGTGATATTGATAACAGGAGCAACTTTTAGGGGGTCAGTGAGGGATATGGGAACTCTGTGCTACCCGCTCCATTTTCTGGAAACCTAAAACTGCTCTAAAAAATATCGATTACTTTTTAAAAATGTGTCCAGCTTGACTAAAATGGAATGACTGACTCCCTAAGAGAACCGAGTGAGAGCAGGCGGCCTTGGATTCTGCTGGCCAATCCCTGGAATTGGCTGTAAAAATGACAACTCACCTTCCTTCTTTGCCAAATTTAGCCTGATCAGGGGCCTCCTGTCTAGATTCTGGAAGAAGAAACAAGAACCCTTAAATAATTAAGAACAATAAATACACGAAGGATGTGAAGAAATGCTTAGGGGCTCTAGAGCTGGATGAAAAAGAGGAAGGGTGGGAAATTCTCTGAACGTGCAACTCTACGCAGCTATAAACAGAAAGCCTAAAGCGGCAGATGCTGACCCGAGGAGGTCCAAGACACCGCCACCAAGCAGGAGAGGGTCAGGGCAGATCATGTGTACATGGTGGTCTTGTTTATACAACCCGCCCCCCCACCTTCCCGCCTCTACATGAGTCCAGGTTTGCAAACACAGGAACACCGACCCCGTTCTCAGGGACGACCACTGGGCTGCAGGTTGACACCACAAGGTGGAGGTTTGTTTGGTACACCTGCAATGTTCAAACAGTTTTTTAAGGGGAGCACAGATTAGTGCTGAAATTTCAGAACAAATGTATTTCTAGAGGACAGATAGGTGGCTGCCGGAGGCAGGGGGTGGGGAATGGGTGAAATGGGTGAAGGGGGTCAAAGGTACAAACTTCCAGTTATAAAATAAATAAGTCCTGGGGATGTAATGTACAGTACGGTGACTACAGTCGATAATACTGTATCGCATATTGGAAACTTGCTGAGAGAGTAGATCTTAAAAATTCTCATCACAAGAAGAAAAATTGTAACTATGTCTGGTGACGGGTGTTAACCAGACTTACTATGGTGATCATTTCGCACTCTATACAAATATGGGATCATTATGTTGCACACTTGAACCTAATAGAATGCTATATGTCAATTATATCTCAAAAAGTTAATTTAAAAAAATTTTAAAGAAGAAACCAAATTTTATTTCTTAAACTGGGTGGTGGGTACACAGGTGTTTGCCTTATTATTCGGTCGTATGAAGCTTTAAGAAAAATAAAGCATTAAAAGTGGGGGGGGCATCAAGGGGCGAATGGATAAAGATGTGGTATATAGACACAATGGAATACTACTCAGCCATAAGAAAGGATGAAATCTGGACGTTTGTGACAACATGGATGGACCTTGAGGGTATTATGCTGAGTGAAATAAGTCGGAGGGAGAAAGTCAAATACCATATGACCTCACTCATAAGTAGAAGATAAAAACAATGACAAACACGTAGCAACAGAGATTGGATGGGTGGTTACCATAGAGGAAGTGGGCAGGGGGAGGGCAAAAGGGATGATTAGGCTCACATGCGAGGGGATGGACTATAATTAACTTTTGGGTGGTGAACATGATGTAATCTACACAGAATTCGAAATATATTAGGATGTACATTTGACAGCTAGATAATGTTATAATCCCATGTTACTGCAATAAAAAAAAAAATACAGAGAATGAAAAAAAAACAAAAACAAAAAAAGTGGGGCGGGGTGGAGCGAGAGACCTTTATGTAACCGATTAGATCCCTGTAACAGAGGACGTGTCTGTCCTCGCAGGAACCGGTGAGCTGCGTGTCACCCCGCGGCCAAGCGGGGGTCGTGATGGTGGCACCGTGACTGGGTAGCGTGATCCTCCCGTAGGAGCCTGGGGCCCAAGCGATGTCCTGAGAGCTTGAGACAGCGGGTGTAGCCACGACCTGGGCGCGGCCAGGGGCGCCGCCGCGGTGCCCAACTCCAGGGTCACCACCACCATCTGAGCTCCAGGGGGCGCCATTCATACATCACGTGAAAGTGATGCTGGCGACGGAGTGGTCCAGCGGTCCTCTAGCCCGTCTCCTGCGGGGGCGGCGCTCGTCCCCTTTGTGCTCAGGGACCGCTGCGTGCCAGGTTCCAGCCGGTCGGGAACACCAGGGGAGGCCGGCTGAGACCCAGCCGCCCCGACCCGCTTCCCATAAGGATGTTCCGGCCAATCTTTTGGCTCTGTTTCCAGCAATGTCACTCAAGGCTTAGGACTCACCCTTAATCCTTGATGTCCGGTCAGAAGTGAGGGCTGTATCTTGGCAGAGTACGGTATTTCATACCAAAAAAATTTAATTTAAATGAAAATGGGGGATTCTCTATGGAAGTATTAATGACAATAATTGGCATACGAAAAAGTAGAAAATCTGAACAGACCAAGAAGAAAGGGAGAAATTACAAAGGAAGTAAAAGATCTACAATTCCCTTATCAAACCTAGAAAATAGAATAGGATCCCAAACTAGGCCAATGGCGCTGATCAACACAAAGGAAAATTTCCAAATAAAATATGAACAAATAGAACTCAGCAATATTTTAAGACAGTAATTCACAATAAATGATAGGATTGCTTTCAGAAATACTGAAATATCGCTGGAGCCAGCCCCGTGGCTGAGTGGTTGAGTTCACACGCTCTGCTTCTGCCGCCCAGGGCTTCTCTGGTTCAAATCCTGGGCGTGGACCTAGCGCTGCTCATCAAGCCATGCCGAGGCGGTGTCCCACACAGCAGAGCCCGAAGGACCTACAACTAGAATATACAACTATGTACTGGGGGGCTTTGGGGAAAGGAGAAGAAGAAAAAAGATTGGCAACAGATGTTAGCTCACTCAGGTGCCAACCTTAAAAACAAAAAAAGAAATACAGAAATATCTCAGCTGTAGAAAATTTGCCAGTGCATTCCAGTGTACTTACAGGTTAGAGACTGAACAACAGTCAATCATCTCAAAAGATGTAGAAATGTTGCAAATTGATGAGAAGGAGACCAAAATTCAGTCATCTCCTCCCTCTGCATTTGCTCCAGCTTCCTCCATTGTAGATATCAGAGTGATCTGTTCAAAAATCTTTTTCTAAATAAGTCTAAAAGTGCTCTTTCAGTAAACGTGTAATAAATATTAGAAGTGATAACGAAGCATTGCGTCAGTATAACTGGCAGCACTTTTTCTTTCCTAGTGGTAGAGAGCAATGCTATGTTTTATAATAGAAGGAATCTTAAGTTTGATGAAATATGGCATATTATTTTGTAATCAAAACAAATAAACTCAGTAGCAACAAGTACACCTTGTGCCCAGTCTTGGTGTCTAGTACCATTTGATGAAAATAATAAGAATAATAAGAACTTTTCACATATTGAGGTATGGGGAAGCCATTCTAGTTTAAATCTGATTTGGCCTAAAACTTGCTTATCCCAGAGCAGCCTGACTTCCAGCCCACTGAACATGCTCTGTCCATCTGCTTCAAACATTTTCCCAAAGCAAAGAATGCAGTCTTTAAAGAAGGGGTGAGTGTCTCACTTTATCCGACCCTGATACCAGTAGTTCTCTGAAGATGAGCTTTTCTTCCCAGGGAACTAAGGTCAAGTTGACCTGCTGAGTATGTGCTAAACTGTGACAAAACATCTCTTTGTGACTTTGGAAAGAAATTGTATTCCTGGAGCCGGCCCCATGGTGTAGTGGTTGGGTTTGGCACACTCTGCTTTGGCAGGCTGGGTTCATGGGTTCGGTCCCCTGGCACGGACCTACAGCCCTCATCAGTATGCTGTGGTGGTGACCCACATACAAAATAGAGGACGGTTGACACAGATGTTAGCTCAGGGCTAATCTTCCTCAGCAAAAAAAAAAAAGTCTCCCTGTCATGCTTGGTGTATGTTCTCTGTTCTGAAATGGTCTATAACCACACTGTAAACCACGCTTCTCCAAAGTGCTTTCTTCCCTGGTGGAGACTGCACTTCTGGGCTAGTCCTCACATTAGCTCATTAGATATCTTTCTTATCTATAGATGGTTTTTGATTACTTGTGTCAACACATTCCACAATAGAACGAACTAGGGCTCCTTGGGGAAATGGCTGATTCTAGGACTGGAAGAGGAAACATGCAGCATGAGCCTGGAGCATCTGGTAGAACCAGAAAGTGAGGCAGTGCTCAAAAATAAGAAAGACGACTGTGTGGCAAGGGGAAACAGGACTCGTCTGAAAGAGCTCCCAAGAGCCAAAGCTGGAACAGTTTAAGTAACAAAATAAAGCAGTATGGGATTATAACCCAAAATATAAAATAAAGATCTATGAATCCATACCGATATAAATAAATTGTTGGGTGAAAAAATACATAGGGAAGAAGAGAAGAATCTCCCTTGTAGAAGGATTTCAAGCAAGTTCGGTAGATACTCTGCCCTCAAGGAGGTGACGCTTGAGTCCCCATTCTCAGGTGTGGGCAGCTTGCAGTGACTTCCTTCCAAAGAGGGCAGAGGGGAAATGGGGGGAGTAGTGACTCACAATGGAGAAACCTGACAAAGACGACCTTAGCCAGGTGACCAAGGACAACGTCCACAGTCGTGAGTCGTGTTGATGCTACGTATCCTCGATATGATGTGACGAGATGACACTTTCCTTCTGTGGTCTTCCTTCCGAAAACCCGCAAGCCCAGTCTAGTCAGGAGAAAAACACCAGACAGATCCCAGCTGAGGGACAGTCTGGAACGTACCTGACCAGTCCTCACAACCGCCAAGGTCACTAAAACCAAGGAAAGGCTGGGAAACTGTCACAGCCTCACGAGACTTGACAACTAAGTGTAATGTGCTGTCCTGCATGGGATCCTGACACAGAGAAAGCACATTAGATAAAAAGGAAATCTGCATACAGTATCTACTTTAGTTAATAATAATGTCTCCATATCGGTCCATTAATTGTGACAAATGTACCATACTAATGTAAGATGTTAATAACAGGGGAAACTGGGCAATGGGGTATATGGAAACTTTCTCAATTTTTCTGTAAAGCTAAAACTATTCTAAAATAAAAGGGTTATTTTTTTTAAAGTATCCCCTCCAAAAAAAGAAACCCAGAAATGTCAAAGATTTTTTAAAAAATCATCAACATCTCTGATTATTTTGTAAAGGTTTTTGTTCTTAAGACAGAGTTTTTATTGAAAAGAGTAAGCTTTCTTACAATGTCTAAATTGACTGTCTTCTTGTTTCCTCAACTTCCCCCTTCTCGTCTGTAGTCTGATGTGGTCTTTACATCATGGGAGAATTATGTCTTCATTTTAATACAAGATTCATCACCCTGCTTGCTGGAAGAGAACGCCGGGCGCTTTCCCAGGGCTCGGGGAGAAGGGTGCTGTTGGCGAGGGGAGACTCCGGGAGGAGGTTATGTTAGAGAACATCATGCACTCTCCACCTGCTGCCTGGCTTTTATCATAGGTTCTCCTTTGGCAGTGTGCAGCCTCGTGGTTAGAGCAGGGAAGGAGGACCTGGAGGGGGACCCCAGCAGGGAGCGGGAGAGAGTGACCGGGGGCTGGTCATTTCCGCTCTGCACTTCAGAAGGGTCAGGAGGTGCTGGGGTTAAGTTAGCGCTTCCCCTCTGCTCCCAGCCACAAGCCCATCCCCTCCTCTCTTTGCTCCCTCTGGGATGACACAGTCATGGTTAAGGGTGAGGACCAGGGAGCCAGACAGCATGGATATGAGTCCCGTTTCTGCAACTTCAAGAGGGGCAAACTTGAGTGAGTGATTCACTTCTCTGGGCCTCAGTTTTCCCGTCTGTAAAACAGGGATAATAACAGTTAATTCCTACCGCATAGAGTTGTCGTAAGGATTAAATGGATTAAAATTAGACGGCTCTTAGAAGAGTGGCTGGCACATATTGAGCACTGGATATGTGTTTTTATTAATATTATTTTTAGAGGATACACAACGTTCTGTGCATTTTTTCCCCAGATGAGACAGACTGAGGTGATGTTAAAAAAAAAAAGAAAAATTTTCCTTTTCATTTTATATCCTTCAGTACTTTAAAATTTGTCTTTGTCATTTTAATGTTTTACTTTATTAGAAAAAAATGTAAATCCTGGCTGTTTCTGTTTCTGACAGTGGAAATATCTAGCCCTATTGGGATGGACCTTCCGTCTTCTGGAAAAGTCACTAAAATGACTCCTTAGTTACATATATGTAAGGGTAAATGTATTTACCCCTGATTGCTAAGGTGGGGAAAGGAAAATCTGCATAAAGGACAGAGGTCTTCTGGGAGGAGAAGGATCCGCACCCAGACCCCTTCACTTTGAAATCCAAAAGTTTTAGAACATTTCTGTTGAAGTGGACTGGCCAGACTACAGCCAGCTGCTGTGAAAGGATTGAATGATTTCTATAGGAAAACTCACCATAACCGGGAAAGGTGTGTATACTGGTAGCTTAGACACAGGCAGACTATGTAACTGATGTTGACCAAGTGGGGCTCCTTGTAGGCTGGGTTATGTGTGTCTTTTATACAATGAGTTGGCTTAAACTCAGAATAGAAGTAATGGGGTTACTTTACTAGAATTACCATAACAAGGTACTATAAACTAGGTGGCGTAAGCCGTAGAGATTTACTGTTTTCCAGAGTAGGTCGGGTTATCTTTGGCATTCCTTAAATGTGTCATCTCCCAGTCTCTGCTTTCATCTTCACTTGGCGTTATCCCAGGGTACATGCATGTCTGTCCCTATATCCAAATTGCCCCTTTTTTTTATAAGGTCGCCCCCTTATTGGATTAGGACCCACTCTAATGACCTCAGTTTAGCTTGGTCACCTGCAAAGACTCTATTTCCAAATGAGGCCACGTTCACAGGCACTGGGGTTTAGGACTTGAGCATCTTTTGGAGGGGCTCAATTCACTCTTAACGGTGAGGCTCTTCACACCGGGTGAGAAAGCTGCCTCAGATTCCCCACCTCCAGGGTGCCGTGCGTCACCGACTGCTGGGGCTGACAAGCCTTTTAATGGCAGGCGACAGTCATCTCTTTTCACTGGAACACACCCCAGAGGGGCATACCGTCGGAAGCAGAAACGTTTGGCATTAAGAAGTCACCATCTGGGTATTTCTCTTCGTGTTTATCTGGACTTGGGAGATAAGAAAAAGGAACCTCAAGTTCAATTTTGTGTTTCCTTTTTTTTTTTTTTAAAGATTTTATTTTTTTCCTTTTTCTCCCCAAAGCCCCCCGGTACATAGTTGTGCATTCTTCGCTGTGGGTTCTTCCAGCTGTGGCATGTGGGACGCCGCCCCAGCGTGGTCCGATGAGCAGTGCCATGTCCGCGCCCAGGATTCGAACCAACGAAACACTGGGCCACCTGCAGCGGAGCGCTCGAACTCAACCACTCGGCCACGGGGCCAGCCCCTTGTGTTTCCTTTTTTAAACAGCTTCATTGATGTAATTCACAGACCATAAAATTCACCCATTTAAAATATGCAAGTCAAGAGTTTTTGTATATTCATAGATATGTAAATCATCATAGTCACTTTTAGAACATTTTCATCACCTCAGAAAGAAACCCCATGCTTTAGCTATCATCCCCTATCGCATCCTTCCCAGCCTTAATCAACTGCTAATCCACTCTCTCTGTATAGAGATTTGGCTATTATGGACATTTCATATAAATGGAATCATACAATATGCGGCCTTTTGTATCTGGCTTTTTTAAACTTAACATAATGTCTTCAAGGTTCATCCATGTTACAGCATCTTCATTCCTTTTTATGGAATAATATTCCATCATACACATACACCACATTTGGTTTATCCGTTCATCGGTTAGTGGACATTTGGGTTTATCCAGCTTTTGGCTACTATAAATTATGCTGCTGTATACATCCAGGTTTTGTGTAGACACAGCTTTCTTTTCTCTTGGGGATATACCTAGGCATGGAATCATTGAGTTATATGATAACTCTATGTTTAATCATTTGAGAAACCTCCAGACCGTTTTCCAAAGCGACTGCGCCATTTCATATCCCCACCAGCAGTATCTAAGGGTTCTGATTTCTTCACACCGTCGCCAACACTTCTCTGAGTTTCTGATTATAGCCATGCTGGTGGGTATGAAGTGGTGTCTCATCGTGGTTTGATTAGCATTTCCCAGATGACTAATGACGTTGGGCATCTTTTCCTGTGCCTATTGGTCTTTTGTATATCTTCCCTGGAAAGATGTCACTCCAGATCCTTTGCCCATTTTTAATTGGATTATTTGTCTTCATTCATTATTGAGTTGCATAAGTTCTTTATGTATTTAAGATACAAGTCCCTTTTTAGATACATGATTTGCAAGTATTTTCTCCCATTTTGTGGGTTGTCCTTTTACTTTCTTGATAGTGTCCACTGAAGCACTTAAGTTTTTAATTTTGGTGGTGTCCAATTGATCTATTTTTTCTTTGTTTGCTTGAGTTTTTGGTGTGATATCTTAAGAGTTTTATAGTTTTATCTCTTATATTTAGGTCTTGGATCCAATTTGAGTTAATTTTTGAACACGGTATGAGGTAAGGGCCTACTTTATTTTCCTGTAAGTGGCCACGCAGCTGTCCCAGCTCCATTTGTTGAAGAGACTATTCTTTCCTCATTGAATGATCTCGGCAACCTGATGGGAAATCCGTTGACCATCGACACATGGTTTTATTTCTGGACTCTCGATTCGATTCTCTTGATATACGTGTCTATCTTTATGTCTGTGCCACACTGTCTTGCTTACCATTGTCTTGTAATAAGTTTTGAAACTGGGAGGTGTGCGTCCTACTTTGTTTTTTTTCAACATTGTTTTGGCTCTTCTGGGTCTCTTGCAGTTCTATATAAATTTTAGAGTCAGCTTGCCATTTTCTAAAAGGAGTCAGCTATGATTCTTATTGGGATTGCATTGAATCTGTAGGTCAATTGGGGAGTATTACAATTTTAACAATATTAGGTCTTCCCATCCATATATATGGATGTTTCCCCATTTGTTTAGATCTTCTTTAATTTATTTCAACAATGTCTTGTAGTTTTCAGAGCATAAATTTCGCACTTCCTTTGTTAAATTTATTCCTAAATTTTTGCTTTTTGATGCTATTGTAAATAGAATTGTCTTCGTTTTTCAGATTATTCATTGCAAGTGTATAGAAATAAGTTGATTTTTATATATTGACTTGTATCCTGTGGCCTTGCTGAACACATTCGTTAGTTCTAATAGTTATTGACTGGATTCCTTAGAATTTTCTATATACAAAGTCGTATCATCTGCAAATAGTTTATTTCTTCCTTTTAATCTTGAAGTCTCCCCCCCCCCGATTCCCAATTTCCCTGACTAGAAGTTCCAGTGCAATGTTGACTAGAAGTGAAAGCAGACATCCTTGCCTTGTTCCTGATCTTAGGGCAAAGGCTTCAGTCTTTTCCCCGTTAAGTATTTTGTTGGCTGTGTGTGTTTCCTGGATGACTTCGTCAGGTTGAGGAAGTCCCCTTCTAGTCCTAACTTGGTGAGGGTTTTCATTCTGAATGGTATTTTTTTTTTTTTTTAAGATTGGCACCTGGGCTAATAGCTATTGCCAATCTTTTTTTTTTTTTTCTGCTTTATCTCCGCAAACCCCCTGTACACAGCTCTATATCTTAGTTGCAGATCCTTCTAGTTGTGGGATGTGGGACGCCACCTCAATGTGGCCTGACGAGCGGTGCCATGTCCGCGCCCAGGATCTGAACCCTGGGCCGCCGCAGCAGAGTGCGTGAACTTAAACACTTGGCTATGGAGCCGGCCCCCTGAACGGTATTTTACCAAATATTTTCTTTGTATCTGCTGGGACTATCATGTGGTTTTTGTTTCTTATTCTATTGATAGGGTGTATTCCATTAATAGATTTGGGGAGGTAAAACGAATTTTGCCTTCCTGGAATAAATCTCAGTCTCTCCTGATGTAAAGGTCTTTTAATATGTTGCTTGATTCAGTTTGAGGATTTTTGCATCTGTATCTGTATTCGTAAGAGACAGTGGTCTGTACTTTTCTTGTGATATCTTTGTCTGATTTGGGTAGCAGGGTAACACCTGCCTCATAGAATGAGTTGGGAAGTGTTCTGCCCTCTTTATTTATTGGAAACGTTTTTGAAGAATTGGTATTAATTCTTCTTTAAATGTTTGGTAGAATTCAGGGTGCAGCCATCTAAGCCTAGACTTTTCCCTGTGGATAATGTTTAGATTATGAACGCAATCTCTTTACTTGCTTTAGGTCTGTTCACACATCCTATTTCTTCTTGACTCTGTTTCAGTAGTTTGTTTCTTTCCAGAAATTCGTTTTCCATCTTTATTGGATACAGCTGTTCATAATAGCCCTTTTTATTTCTGTAAGGCCTGTAGTAATGTCCACTCTTTCATTTCTGACTCTAATCATTTTAGTCTGCTTACTTTTTTTCTTGGTATACCTAGCTCATATTATGTCAATATTTTGATCTTTAAAAGAACCAACTTTTGGTTTTGTTGATTTTCACTATGGTTTTTCTATTCCCTATTTCACTTATTTCGGCTCTAATCTTTATTATTTCTTCCTTTTGTTTGCTTTAAGTGTAGTTTGCTTTTTCTTTTTCAGTCTTTGAAGGTGGAAGTTTAGGTTGTATATTTGCAATCATTCTTCTTTCTTAAGTATTTCCCATTAAGCACTGCTTTTGCTGCCTCCCATAAGTTTTGGTATATTATGTCTTCATTTTCACTTATTTCAAAGCATTTTCTAATTTCTCTTTTAATTTCTTCTTTGATCCATCGGTTATTGCAGAGAGTAGTGTTTAATTTCCACAAACTTGTGTTTCCCAAATTCCTTTCTGTTATTGGTCTCTAATTTCATTCCATCGTCATCAGAGAACATCCATTTAGTATCCCTACCCCTTTAAATTTATCAAGGTTTCTTTTACGGCCTAGCATGTGGCTTAACCTGGAGAATGTTCCATGTGCAGCTGAGCAGACTGTGTATTCTGCTGACTATCCTGTAGGCGACTATCAGGTCTAGTTGGTTTACAGCGTTGTTCAAATCTTCCATTTCCTTGCTGATCTTCTGCTTAATCGTTCCATCTATTATTGATAGTGGAGTGCTGCAGTCTCCAAATATTACTGTTGAATTGTGTATTTCTTCCTTTATTTCTCAGTACTTGGTTCAGGTATTTAGGGTTCTATTGTTACGGGCATATGTATTTATAATTGCTGTAACTTCCTGATAGATTGGCCTGATTATCATTATAAAATATCCCTCTTTACCTTTAGTAACAGTTTTTGCTTTAAAGTCTGTTTTGTCTGATATTAGTCTAGCTATTCCAGTTTCCTTGTGCTTGCTGTTTGCATCATGCATCTTTTTTATTCACTCACTTTCAACCTGTTTGTATCTGAATCGAAAGCGTGTCTCCTGTAGACAGCGTATCGTTGGATCTTGGGTATTTTTCCTGACAATCTCTGTCTTTTGGTTGGATCATCTAATCCATTCACTTTTAATATTATTATTGATACAGTTAGATTTACATCTGCCATTTCACTTCTTATTTTCTATATGTCTCATGCCTTTTCTGCTCCTCTATTCTTCCTTTATGCTTTCTTTTACATTAAGTGAATATTTTCCAACATAGCATTTAAATTTCTTTACCGATTTTTTTCATGAATTTTTTGCGTTATTTCCTTCATGGTTGCTTAGGGCTTACCATATACATCTTAACTAATCAGAATAAGCTTCAGATTTTTACCAACATAATTCCAGTGGGATATAGAAACTTTGCTCCTATAGAGCCCTATTACCTTGTCCTTCTTTTTGTTGTATTCTTGTTATACATATCACATCTATAAATGTTACCAAGAATGCAGTGCTATAATTATTACTTTATATAATTATATGTCTTTTAAAGAGGCTGAGAGAAGAAAGGAGAGCAAGTATGTATTTATAGCTTTTGTATATTAACCTTCTTACCATTTCCGGTTCTCCTCATTTGTCCTGGTTCATTTCAAGTTACCATCTGGAGTCATCTTCTTAGCACAATACAACTTTGTTCCAATATACTTTCTTTGTGTTGTTGTTGATAACTGTATTACAACTCTGCATGTTACAGGCCCAACAATACTATATGTGTATGTATACATGTGTGTGTGTATATATACACCGTTATTTCTTAATAATTTTTCTGCTTCTTTCTCTCTCTCCTCTCCATTTGGTACTCCCATTTTGTGTATATTGTTTTGCTTAATGGTGTCCTGGATTTCCCTGGGGCTCTGTTTATTTTCTTATTTTTCTCTCCATTCTTTGGATTTTATAATATCTACCTTCAAGTTTGCTAATTCTTTCTTCTGTCAGTTCAGATCTACTACTGAGCCCCTCTAGTGAATTTTTCATTTCAGTTATTGCACTTTTCAGCTCCAGATTTCCATTTGGTTCTATTTTATAATGTCTCTTTAGTGATATTTTCAACTTGATAAGTCATTGTCTTCATACCTCCCTTTTACTTTTTAAATCATGATTCCTTTTAGTAATCTGAGCATATTTATAATGGTTCCCTTGAAGGCTTTGTCTGTTGAATCCAACATCTGGTCATTCTCCCAGGCAGTTTCTGTTGCTTTTCTTCCCGTGTAGGGGTCACACTTTCCCGTCTTACAGAGCCACCCCACTCCTCCTTCCTAAGCAGCATCGTCCAGTAGAACATTCTGCAATGATGGGCATGTCCTGTATCACACTGTTCAATAGGATACACACTCGCCAAATGTGGCTGCTGAACACTTACAATGTGGCTATTATAACTGAGGAACTGAATTTTAAATTTTATTTCATTTTCATTAATTCAAATTTAAATAGCCATATGTGACTAGCGGCTACCTTCTTGGACAATGCAGTTCTAGACCATGCTCAGAGCACCCAATTCTCTAGAATCTCCTACCTAGGTGTTTCTTAACCTGCTTCCAGCACCTGCGTGGGCCTCTTTCCAGTCCATCTTGCACCCGGCACCCAGGGCAGGTCATGCTGGTGTGCACACCTCTAGATCCAAGGGGTGGGCCAGAGGTGATTTTGGGAGCTGGACCAAGCTCCCACATGCAGATTACGGTGTCCATATACATGCGTGGATGACCCCTCAAGATTCAGGATGTAGACAGGAATGGGAAGAGAAGGGTGTGAAGTTTAGATAGGGACCCTCCATTTGTACCGTTGGTCCAGGATCCACAAATGTTAGGGATGGTTTTGACTGGCGGTGTCCCACTTCTTGCCTATGTGGCAGCTACACATGTGTTCATTGTATAATTTTTTCCAACTGTATATATATATATACACATATACATATATATATAAACGTGCATGTGTGTGTGTATATACACATATGCATATATACACAAAGATATACTGTATTTCACAACTTTTAAAAATGATTTAAGAATTTTACCACTATTAGGATAGGATCCAAGTGCTTCAGGACATATAAAGCCTTGTATGGTCTATCTTCTGCCGTCTCTCTGACCTAATCTCCTGCCATCCTCGCCCTTGCTCTCGGCTCCAGCCACACTGACCTTCTCGCCCCGGCCAGCAGGCCGAGCCACAGAGGCGTTTGCTGGAGGGGGCTTAACTGGCCCTGCGCTTGGGGCTGCTCATGTCAGCAAAGCACTGAGATGCCTGTGGTGGGGGTTGAGTGGGGAGTGTGACGGGGTGGGAGTGGACCGCCTGGGTCAGGAACGGTGTGGCCATCGCGGCTCCCAGAGGTGAGGAGGAAAGGGGTGTGCTTACATAAGAAAGCTGGAGACAGTGCTGCAGGCTGCCAAAAAAGGACCCGTTGTGGTGGAGGGA
This sequence comes from Equus asinus, assembly GCF_041296235.1. Classification (NCBI taxonomy): domain Eukaryota; kingdom Metazoa; phylum Chordata; class Mammalia; order Perissodactyla; family Equidae; genus Equus; species Equus asinus. The sequence goes on from NC_091815.1 coordinate 24,723,406, forward strand.
GCCATCAATCAGGTGCCCTGAACAGGTGCAGGCTGGGGCCCCCCTCAGCGGAAAGCTGGGCTCAGAGCTCCGGTTACCGGCACGGAGGATCCAGCTCTGGAAACCAATGCCAGAGGGGAGGGAGGGCGGGAGGCAGAGGCCTGAGTCAGCAGAAAGAGCAGTTCCAGAGCACCCGAGGTGACTGCGGAACCACCAGAAACGGAGCTGGAGACCAGAAACAATAACGTCCAACTCACTGGTTCTCAAAGTAGGGTCCCGGGACCAGCAGCATCACCTTGACCCAGGAACTCGTTAAAAATGCGGATTCCCAGGCTCCCCTTAGTGAGAATCAGGAACTCTGAGTGGAGGGGAGGGCCCAGCAATTGACGTTTTAACAAGCCCTCCAAGGTGATTCTAATGTCAGACAAAGTCTGAGATCCATGGATCTAATTTTCATGAGCAGGGACTGCGCCAGGCACCGTGCTGTGTGATTTACCTCCGTGAACTCACTGGTCCCACCTCGCGGCGCTAGAAAACAGGAGGGGCACAATTTTACAGATGGGAAGTGTGACATGGGATGATTCCCGTAACTCACTTAAAACCAGAGAGCCAGGCAGAGGCGGCGATGCCACTCGAACCTCGAGCTCGTGTTCTTTCCTCACCACCGCGCTCTCCTCCGGTGATGCTCCAACTTTAGCTCACAGCCCCCGGGGGCTTCCTTGAACCCTCGTGCTGGACCCATCTACTAAAGTTGGGTCCAAGAATTTGCATTTCTCACAAGGACCCAGGTGAAGCTGATGCTCCTGGTCCGGACTCCACACTATGGGGACTGCTGCACTGTTAAATGGCCTTTTCCGCACGAGGATTGAGTCCAGCAAATGGAAATGGTGACTGGGGCTTTTTGAGAAAATCTATGTGCATAGCGCCCTACTGGGACTCTTTTGGCTACAAATGACAGAAAACCCAAATTCAAACTGGCTTAAGCAAAAAAGATGTTTGTGGGCTCATCTAACTGAAACAAGTAAGTTTGCCTTCAGGCACAGGTGGATCCAGGGCCAAGGAGGTAGTTAGGATCCTGTCTTAATCTCCATCTCCTGCGTCTGTCCTCCTTTCTGTGTTGTCTTCATTCTCAGGCAAGCTCTCCTCTCACAACGCTCCCCTAGCACCTCTGCCTTACCTTCTGCCAGGTGGGAAACCACATCATAAAAGGAGTTCCCCTTCCCTACTGTCTCAGCAATAGCGCCCCCTAGCTCTCACTGGCCAGGCTTGGGTCACAGGCCCATTTCTGAACAATCATTGTGATCAGAAAGATGGAAGACTCTCATTAGCCAGGCCTGGGTTATGAGCTCACCCCAAGAGAGCCGGCAGGTGGACCCAGCTGCACCCAAAACACGCAGACCAAGAGCAGGGGAGAATTTGGGGTGCTGTAACCTGAAAAGGGAACGGATGTTGGTCAGGCCGTTATAACCAATGTCCACTGCAGCACCCTCAAAGGATGGTCGCCGGAAAGCCAAAATGTGTACCCACTCGTTAAACTCTCATAAGATGGTCCCACGTACAGATGTTGGTAAAAGAGGAAACCCAGAGATTGAGTATCTTATTATTTCATTTATATAAAGAATCGGGAAAAATCATCGCCGGTGTTAGAAGCCAGCACTGAGTTTCCCTTGGGGAGACGGGGTGAATCAGTTATCTGTCGTTGCGTACAAACCTCCCTAAACTTAGGGACATAAACCGTGATAATGGAGTACTGGCAGCACTCGTGTTTCTGGAAGCTGGCTGGGCTCGGCCAGGCGGTTGCCACGTGGGGTCTCTCCCGCGGCTGAGGTCAGATGGTGGCTGGAGCTGGGGTCATCGTGAAGCTTCCTCCTTCACACGCCTGGCGGTTGATGCTGGCTCTTGGCCAGAATGCTCCCGTGTTAACTATCCACGCAGCCTGGGCTTCCTCACCGCGTGCCAGCTGGGCTCCAGAGGCGAGCATTCTGAGACAGAACCAGGCAGAAGCCATGCTGTCTTTTAGGACCTAGGCTCAGATGTCACATAGTGTCACTTCCGCCACACTCTCTTGGTTGTCATAGATGTCTGCCCAGGATCAAGGGGAGTGGTCACAGACGCTGCCTGTTGATGTGGGAGTGGCTCGTTGTAAGAAGAGCACGTGGAATGGGAGACATCATTATTCATTCTTGGAAAATACAATATGCCACAGGGAGGTAGTGATGGGGGTGGGCATGAAGGGACTTCTGGGGGATATTAATGCTGTTTCTTGATCTGGATTTGGCTTATAACCAGGGGCATAATTTTTTAACTACACCACAACATCGTCCCTGGGGTCTCTGAACGTGCAGTTCCAGACTTTTACTTACCCTTCATATCTTAGCTATACTGTCCTCTCTTCCAGAAAAGCACTAATGACATCCCACCCTCCCTCCCCGACCTTAGTTCTCTTGGCGCCACAGGGCCCAGCGATGCCTCGATTATAGTACATATCACTGTACCTTACATTGGCCTGTTATGTGCCTTCCTCTCTACTCTAGATCAGAAGTTCTCAAACCTTTTTTGTTTCCTTTGTGGTGAGGAAGACTGTCCCTGAGCTAACATCCATGCCAGTCTTCCTTTGTTTGTTTGTTTTTTTTAAAGACTTCTTTTTTTTCTTTCTCCCCAAAGCCCCCGGTACATAGTTATATATTCTTCATTGTGGGTCCTTCTATTTGTGGCATGTGGGATGCTGCCTCAGCGTGGTTTGATGAGCAGTGCCATGTCCGCGTCCAGGATTCGAACCCACGAAACACTGGGCCGCCTGCAGCAGAGTGCGCGAACTTAACCACTCGGCCACGGGGCCAGCCCCAGTCTTCCTTTGTTTTGTATGTGGGACGCTGCCACAACATGGCTTGATGAGCGGTGTGTAGGTCCACACCTGGGATCTGAACTCGCGAATCCTGGGCTGCCGAAGTGGAGCGTGTGAACTCAACCACTATGCCACCGGGCCAGCCCCCTCAAACCTTTTTGACCACATCCCCCATAAAAGTTTATGAGCATGCATCTCCCGTGTGTGTGTGTGTGTGTGTGTGTAATTTATGAGCTGCACTGTATTAATAGGTACAACATAAACGTGCACTAAAATAGAAATGCCTAAAAGATGAGATAAAAGTGGTTATAAATAGACTTTCTAATATTTTCCTATAGCTAAGTTTGTCTTGAAAACCCCTAGAGAACCAGAACCCTCTTCAGAGACCGAAACTGTGACATGAGTCCTGCAAGGACAGGGGATGATATGTCTCGCTCACAGTAATATCCCAGCTGCTGAGCTGGACGTGGAAATTTATCCACCTATGCTAAACTTAAGGTTTGTGCACTTTACAGTAAGTATCATTATACTCCAGTAAAAAAGTTTACCTCAGGGTACAGCCCGGTGGTGTAGTGGTTAAGTTCGCACACTCTGCTTCGGCGGCCCAGAGGTTGCCAGTTCGGATCCTGGGCGTGGACCTACGTATTGCTCGTCAAGCCATCCTGTGGTGGCGTCCCACATATAAAACGGAGGAAGATGGGCACAGATGTCAGCTCAGGGACACTCTTACTCGAAAAAAAAAAGTTTACTTCACAATAACAAAAAGGTAACATTTTCAAGCTGAAGGACATCAGAGAACAGAAAGGGCATGCTCGGGCCTTCCCGGCAGAAGGATTGGTGCCAGATGAAGGTTCCCGCCCTGGAGAGTGGGTGGCACCAGGAAAGACGGCACTCAAGGCTGCTTGGGGTTCTTGGGGATGAGTGATAATTGCCTGTAAAGCATCAGTGTGAGCAGACCCCTGCAGGGGCACACCAGCGCTCCCCCATCGAGAGGACCGGCCTGCCCCCTCCTGGAATCCAGGCCGCCCTCAGTGACTTACCTGACCAAGGGGACGCAGAGGACACGGCCTGCTGGACCTCTGAGGCTGGAGCCTAAGAACCCACAGCTTCTGATGGGGTCTTCTGGAAAGCTCACGCTTGGAATGTTCTGTCAGGACCCAGCCACCCTACAAGAAGCCCAAGCCACATGGAGGGGCCATGAATGGACACTCCAGTCCACAGCCTAAGACCACAGCCAGCGTCAACCGCCAGCCATGGGAGCGAGCCATCTTGACATCCAGCCAGGAGGGCCTTCAGGTGACTGCGGACCCAGCTGTTGTCCCACTGCAACAGCATGAGCGTCCCCACGTGAGAACCGCCCAGCCGAGCCCAGTCAACCCACAGAATCGTGAGAGGCAAGAATAAGCTGTTTTCAGCCACTAGGATTTGAGGCTTGTTACATGGTGGGAGGTCACTGGGACCTTGGGATGCCTCCAGCATTTCTGTAAGGTGAATACAGAAGACTTTCCCCTGATCTGTGGCTGCAAGGCTGGGATTCCTTGAAGGTGATGCGTGGACACAGCAGGGTGTCTAGACCCCAGACGCAGTCCCATGGACGGCCACACCCAGCAGAACCGTCGTGGGCTCTGTCAGGGCTCACGCAGTTAAATGGAGGACCTGGGGCCAGCTCAGTGGCGTGGTGGGTAAGTGCGCACATTCTGCTTTGGTGGCCTGGAGTTCACCGGTTTGGATCCCGGGTACAGACATGGCACTGCTTGACAAGCCATGCTGTGGTAGGCGTCCGATGTATAAAGTAGAGGAAGATGGGCACAGATGTTAGCTCAGGGCCAGTCTTCCTCAGCAAAAAGAGGAGGATTGGCAGTAGTTAGCTCAGGGCTGATCTTCCTCAAAAAAAAAAAAAAAAAGAAATAGAGGACCTGAACCCAGCCTCACAGGTGTGATGTGATGATTTAAAGAAATGATGCAGGAAAGCCCTCCACATGGGGTCTGACACATAGTAGGTGCCCCTGAAAATGTGAGCGCTCACTCACTCACCATGCGGGCCACCAGTTAAGATCCAAAATCAAAAGAGCTTGAATCAGAAGGAAATGCATTAATTCACAGAGCAAGAAATCCAGAGGTAGAGTGTTCTAGGGATCTTAAATTCAAACATTTATAAAATTTTAATTAAATTATACTTCAATAAAAATTTTACTTAAAAATACATATATTTATGGGTGCCCACTAATTGCAAGGCACAGTTCCAGGACCTGAAGATATAGCAAAGTCCTTTAGGTGGCTGAGTGACATTATCAAGAACTTAGGCCCTTTTTCTTCCTGCCCTGCCATCCTCAGCCTGGCAGCTGAGTCACCAGATGGTGGCATCTACCCTGACATCACCTCCTTACACAGCATGTCCAGAGGCAGAACAAGAAATTTATTCTGGCTTCTCTTTTTTTTTTTTTTGGCGAGGAAGATTTGCCCTGAGCTAACATCCGTTGCCAATCCTCTTTTTTTTTTTTTTTGCTTGAGGAAGATTAGCCCTGAGCTAACATCTGTGCTAGTCTTCCTCTACTTTGTATGTGGGTCACCACCACAGCACAGCTGATGAGCGGAGTGGGTCTGTGCCCAGGATCTGAAGCTACAAACCCTGGGCCACCAAAGCGGAGTGCATGGAACTTTAACCACTCACCCACGGGGCCGGCCCTCTTGTTCCCTCTTTAATTCAACTTTATTGAGGTATAATTTATGTGCAACAAAATATACCCATCTTAAGCATATAATGCAACAAATCCTTAAGGATCCGTTGCCCCTTGCTACTTTAAGATAGTTTCATCACGTATTTTTCTATGCCTAAACAATGTTTTGAGCTTTATAAAAATACTATCATTCTATATGGACTCTTCTGAATTTTGCTGTATTCATTCAACATTATTTTCTTGAGCATTTGTAGATCCTCCCTTTTCACTGCTGTATAATACTCTGCTGTGTGAATATACCACAATTTATTTATCCATTCTCCTTTTAATGGATATCAGCTTTGTTTCTTTTTGCTGTCAAACAGTGTTATTGCACACTTTCTTGGACATCTCACCTGGTGCCCATGCTCAGGGTTCTCCCGGGTAAGTACCTGGGGATGGAGAGCCCGAGTGCAGGAGACTCATTCCTTTAATCCCAAGCTATTCTCCAGAGGTCTGTAGTAATTTGCCTTCCCCACCAGTGGACGAGATGTCCTGCTGATCCCCATCCTCACCCACAGTCATCTTAACTGTTGTCAACTTGAGGGTGTAAAGTAGAATCTCAGTGTGGCCCTTTTTTTTTTCCTCTAGATGTTTACATAAGGAGGGGCTGGCTTTTAGTCAGATGGGTGGGATCAAAAGATAGAGCAGGAAAGGAACACAGAGAGAGACTGTAATTACGACTGCATGATGGGTAGGGACAGTGGGCAGGCGGGGATGAAAAGAGGCGGCATGTGACGGACAGGAGGGCATGGGAACCGAGGCGGAGACGGTGCTGAAAGCGCAGAGGGCAGTGGGGGCACCTGAGCGGCTGGCGTGAGAGGCAGCTGACCTCCGCGTGCACTTAACGTCTTTCCCTGCTGACTGACGAGGTCCGGCACCTTTTCCTATCAGATTAATCACAGAGCTAGGGAAGCAAGAGAATCTCAAAGGAGAAGACCAACAGACTGTTTCTTCATGACTATTTCTTCAAAGCAACGTTTCTATGCAATTGAAAGACAGAAAAGAATACGGGCAATCTCAGACTGGGAAAAATCTTCACCAGAATCTGTGTTGTCCTAACAGCAGCTGATAGAAATGAACAAAGAAAAGGTAAGTCCCCACTCAGACATCCGGTACCAGCAGAGGACGAATCCCGAGAGAGGCACTCTGGGGCAGCTCAGGGCCGAGGCAGGATGATTCTGCAGCGACTGTGGAGAGCACTGCGCGTCTCCTGAACATCCGGTGAGACGCTTCAGGCAGCCCCCCAGGCTCCGCTGGTGTCAGGGGACACAACCCAGGCCTCCACAGCTGACCTCACAGTCCAGTTCAAGAGCTGTCGGATTTGCAAGACCCACATCTTACTTGTCGTTTCTTAAGTCAGTGAATGGAGATTTACCGACTCTGTGCCGGATTCTAGAGGTGAAGTGGCGACCAGGACAGACTTTGTCCCCATCCTCATGGAGATGTCCACGTAAAGAGGGGGACAGATATTTAGATGCTGACATCACAGATGGGCAGGGTTAGGCTGGAGGAAACCCAGAGAGCTGTGGAAGCCCACAACAGACACCCGACCCCACCCCCCCCGGGGGGATCACGGAGGGCTTCCCGGAGGAGGAGACATTCTAAAGGAGGCCTGAAAGATGTATGGAATTAGTTGTGAGGAGGAGGTTGGGAGAAAGAAGAGTGCTCCAAAAAGCATGTACAAGTGCGCAGAGGTGAGATGGAGTCTGGAATGTTCTAGACCAGCACGATCCAACAGAAACATAATGAGACCCACAAATGTGAGCCACAAACATAATTTTAAATTTTCTGGTAGCTACATTAAAAGAAAAAGAAACAAGTAAAATTAATTTTAATAATATATTTTATTTAATCCGATATATCCAAAATATTACATGTGATCAGATTAACATGTGATCAATACAAAAATTATTGAGATATTTTACATTCTGTTTTTTGGACTGAGTCTTTGAAACCTGGTGGGTATTTTACACTTAAAGTCATCTCGGCTCACATTAGCCGCACTGCAGGTGCCCAGCAGCCACGGGAGGTAGGTAGCTGCTGTCCTGAACACAGCAAGACCCTGGCTACTCAAAACATTGGCATCACTGGGGCGCTTGTCAGAGACGTGGAACTTCAGGCCCCTCCGACCCCTCCCGAGACCCAGTGACTCAAGAATCTGCATTTTAACAAGCCCTCAGGGGATCTATACACACGGCAGTTTGAAAACAACGGGTCCAGTCCTGCCCAAAACACCTCTGTCGCTTCCTATTGCCTTCATGATAAATGCCCAGCTATTGACTCTGGCAAACACTCATTCATTCATGCCTCACTGGGACTGAGCACCTGCTGATGTGGGGCCCTGTGCTGGGTGACGCAGGGGACACGGCGGGGATGAAGACAGACCTGATTCCTGCCCCATGGAGCTCCCGGGCAACTGATAGATAAGTACACAAATCTCTGTTTCGTTTTGACTCTTACACGTAACGTGCCTGAGGGGAAGCTACAGCGCGCAGTTGGTGGGACAGGAGGCCTGACCTGGTTTGGGTGGCGGGGGCATCCAGAAAAGAACCCAAATAAGGGAAGAGGCTACAACCATGGCAAGAAGCCACTGCAGATTAAATGTCCCGCTGCGGGTGACGGGGCTGCCAAGCGGCACCAGGCTGGCCACAGTCACGAAGAGGGATCGTTTTCAGGCTTCAGAGCGCCGGGGAGAAAGGCCTGGAGGATGGGGTTACAGGAAAGGGGCCAGGGAGAGCCAGGGGATGGTGTCCCACACGCACAGATCCCTCTGCTTCTGGAAACTGGGGGAGTGGGAACAGAGGCTCAGGGAGGACTCGGAGCAAGGAATTGTGGGTTACCTTTCCTTTAAAAGAAAATGTCTTAAAAAGATGTATCTAGATTCGCTTCAAAATAACTGAGCAGGGAAGAAAAATGTGCAGGACATGGACGGCACAGAAATGGCCCCCTCACAGTGACTGTAGCAGCTGGATGATGGGGACGTGGGCGTTCATTACACTTTTCTCTCTGCTTTTGTGTACGTTGGAAATTGTCCCTAAAAAAGCAGTTAAAAGTCTTTTTCTTTACAAATAATTGGGGATGTCAAAAAAGATTTTTAGCAGCTGGAGAGAAAAGTAATTGAAGCCCTTCTTCCAAAAAGAAGCGACTGCACCAGCAGCAACGTGAGCATCTCCTTTGAGAATGGAATCCAGGAGAAAGGTGCTTGAAGGCACAGACAGTAGAAGCAACCAGGACCCGGGTTCAAGCCTCAGTGCTGCCACTGTCTAGCGATGGAACCTGGGGGAAGGGCCTTCAGTTCTGAATGCCGCACAGACCACCTGGCACGACGACAGCAGCTCCGTCCTGAGGGCTGGGTGGGGACCACGGAATCAATGCACATCAAGAGCTGACGAGGTGCCTGGCGCGAAGGTGGCGCCGTGTAAATGTTGCCATTTATTATTAAAGCACGTGCTGGTCAGATTTAAAACTGCAAAAGGTCTCGAAACGGATGCATTCACGGCTCCTTTCCACGGAATTCACCGTCCCGGTAGCCACTCGTATCAGAGTAGAAGCCAAGAATTCTCCCAACACCAATGTACCGGAGGAACCTTCCTTCACACGGATGAAGTCCTTCTATGTAATTTAGTTGTTCCTAACGCTTGTAAGATACCATTTAGATAAATCACGAGTCATGTTTACAAAAACTGTGAAAATTAACGGTAGAAAATTCCCTCAGTTGGCGTGATTTAAAAGGAAGCTTACAGGCACCCCTTAAAGGTCACTGTGGCGTCGCGGTCACCACGCCCAGAGAAACACATCTCTACTCTCTGCTTGCTGCTCTGGAATCTTGAAAGAGATAAGATGATTCCTGAAAGTCTTTTCCTCTTAAACTCAAAGATGATGTGACTGTTTCTTGTTTAGTTAACTTCTTCCCCCACAACAGCTACTGGTGTCACATTACTGTGCGATGAAAACATGTTCCCTGCAAACATTTTTTAACAGTAAAGCTCCCCTCCTGCTTCCTACACTCAGAAATGCCCACTGCTGACATTTACTCGCCATCCCTACAGAGGATGATGTCTGGGACTGTCTCAAAACAATGTGAGCGGGGAGAAAGTGGGTGGGCGCGGACCGGGCAGGGCCGGCAGGGCTGAGGGTTGCTGGCGCAGGGTCCACGCGGAGGCCCGGGTGGTGCACGGGTCACGTTCAAGGAAACAAGAAGTTCAGTGTCTGAAGCTTAGGCAGTCAGGACACAGGCCGAGGTGATGGTCAGGGGCCAGTGGCACCAAGCCTTGGGTTAAGGAGTTAGGACCTTGTCCTGAGGACACTGGAGAAACACGGGAAAGCTCCAGGCAGGAGGACTTGATCAGATCTGCGTTCCACAAAAGTCCCTCTAAGGGCCAAGTGGAGGTGGGTTACAGAGAGACGGGAGGCCAGGGCCCGGGAGGAGGTCAGGCAGAGACAAGGTGGGAGAGGACAGGGTGGACCAAGGCAGGGCCATGAAAGGCGAGAAGGGGGCAGATGGGGGAGACAGCCAGGAGTCCTGGTGGACAAGCTAGGGAGACTGACGGGTGGAGCTGGTGGCCGGGGTGGGGAGCGAGGCATCAAAGACGGGCTCGGGGCTCTCTCGTGAGCCTGGGGTACGGAGGGGCCACTCCTGAGACAGGGGCCGAGAGGAGGAGCAGGTTTGCAATTTGGGACAAGGTGAGTGTTCGGGGCGCAGGGATCATCCAGGGCTGAGGGCAGGAGGGGGCTTCGTGAGGCCTCAGGACCCCCAGGTCTGGGGCTCAGGGAACAGGTCAGAACTGAGGGCAGAGAGTGGGTGCCATCAGCACAGAGACAGGAAAGAGACCATAAAAGAGTGTAAGATGGCCCAGGGGGGAGGACAGAAGAGCCCCCACATTTAAGGGATCCGTGAAAACAGGAACTTCCTGCAAAGAAGCAAGACAGAGGAGAAAGCTCAGGGGCCAGCATCATCACAGAAACGGAGGGGAGAGTGTCCTTATAGAAGGCGGGAACGGCCAGCGCTGCTAGCGTCTGCCAAGGGGGCCCACAAGACAGACACGAATAGTGACCACAGAGCCAGGCTTCTCACGGTCGGAGAAGGAAGTCACTAAGTAAGCCAGGGAGAGGCGAGGACCAACCCTCGGGCTGGTCAGAGCTATCAGTACAGACTCACGTTTCTCTTCATGCACAGATGTCTGTATCTATCCACATACAGAGTATAGACATGGGTATACTGGGTTTGTACAAAGACATGTATTTGCCAGCTCTGTCAGCTGACGGGGACTAGAAACAGTGACAGCCCAGCAGCAATGACCACGCTCAGTGCCCAGACCTAGGTGTCTCAGTCCACCTCCAACAGAAGGAACCAGGGCCCCCTGGAGAAATGGCGATCCCAGGGCCGGAGCAGGGAAAACACAAGACAAGTCTGGAGCATCTCACAGCGCCAGGAGGTAAGGAGGTGCTCAAGGGAGGAAGAAAAAAAAAAAAACAAAACACAGGAGGAAACCTGAAAGAGCCCCATGGCCCAAACTGGAACAATCTGACTGAAAAAATTAATTGCGATATTCTTGGGTTACACCCAAAGAATAAAACAAACATCCGTGAGTCCAGACTGATATAAATTAACGACTGTACAAAGAAAATAAACAAGGTAGTGGGGACAAATCTTCCTACAGAAGAATCCCAAATAACAACTGCAGAAGAAGTGAAGGAAATAGGAAATCGCCACTGGAACACCACAGTAGTAACTGCCGTGGACGAACGCTAAAACGAGCTGTGGAACTGAGAACAGCACGGCCTTTGCACGGCTGCCACGTATCTTCCCATGTTTATTAGTTACTGTGGTGGTCTTAACACATGCAGACAAATTCTTTGGTATTTTTCCCTCCAGGAGCTGGAGCTTAATTCTCCTCCCTCCGAGTGTGGGCTGGATTTCGTGACAGAGTAAAGAGAGGGAAAAACAGTGACGCTCCAGCCGAGGAACCCAGAAGACGCCACCGGAATGAAGGGAGCCAGGTCAACACCAGCTGAGGGGTCCTCCTCCTCACACCTATGATCCCGATCTAACCGCGAGGAAAACGTCAGACAGATCAGACTGAGGGACATTCTAGAAAACACCTGACCGGTACTCCTCAAACTGTCACGGGCATGAAAAACAAGGAGAGACCGGGGAACTGTCACAGGTTGGAGGAGACCAAGGAGACGTGATGAATAAACGCAGCGTAGCATCTTGGATTGGATCCTGGAACAGAAGAAGGACGTCGGTGGAAAAACGGGTGGAAGATGGATAAAGTCTGTAATCCAATTAATAGACTACTAATTCATGCTAAACTCTTCGTTTTGACAAAGGTACTGTAATTATGTAGGATGTTAATAGGCTGGGTGTAGGGTATAAGGGAAGTCTCTGTACCAAATTTGCAGCTTTTCTGTAAATCTAAAATTATTAAATAAAAACAGTTTTCTTAAGTGCCTACCAACCTGGCTACACGCAGAGGCCTGCAGCGCCCGCCCCCCTCCCACATCTGCCCCTTTAGCTCTCGCCTCACGTGTCCTCCACCCCAGGACGTCCTTCCTGTTACCTTGAATCGTGTCAGGCGCTCCCTCTGGGCCCCACAGCCTGTCTGGCGAGGGTCTCCGCCCGGGCTGTGCTCTGAGGGCGGCGTGGAGGCTGTCTCAGTCATCGCTGTGTCCCTCGAGAGCGACGAGTAATGAGTGGCTCCCCGGCCGCTGTGGGGGGACCTGCGGCAGGCAGCGGCCGTGCTGGCTCCCGTCACTTCCCCCGACTCGACGCTGCCCCTCTGAGCCCAGTGCCGCTGGAGCCCACCTTCCTGGGCTCCCCGCCCCCAGCCACCCAAGACAGGGCGTATCTGAGGTTACGTAAATGGCCTGTCCCTCCTAGCCATGAAAACAGGGTCAAATCACCCCCCCGCCCCACGCCTGCCCCCACTCCGCCTGTCAGCAACGCTTTGTGACTGCAACTATTTGAGACGTCACTGCGGGAATCCTCCAGCTACAGCAGGTTGAGCAGGACTGGACACAGCACCCCGGCTATGCGACTCCTGTCTGAGGAATTTCAAATGGGGACAGAGGGGCTGTGGGGCACAGCACTGGAGGGTCACCCAGAGTCGAGGCAGGAGTCCACCCGGGGCCAGGCCAGTTGCCTGCAAACAGAGGAAGCAGCAGAGGCCCCGAGAGGCGGAGAGCACAGAGCCCAGGGAAGGAGGAAAGCAGAGCCCCTGCCCCATGTCCTAACGCTGTCCCATTCTCACGAGGCCCTCATCCAGCCGACCATCCTCACCCACCATCAGGCTGCTGGGGACCTGCCCTCGCAGCATCTCCCGACGACTGCCCCTCCTGCCCCGCCCTGCTCCAGGCCACTCCCATCTCTCTCCTGGATCGCTCCAGCACCGCCTCGCAGGCCCCTGCTCCCACTCCCTGACCTCGTTTCCGTCTACACTCCCCTCCTTAGTAACCTCATCCTGGGCCTTAACGCTACGAAGATGAAAGTGACTCCCAATCTGCATCTCCAGCCCAGACCTGGGCCCTGAATGCCAGCGTCGTAGGCCGCCCTGCGGGCCCAGCGAGGCCACTGGGAGGCTCACACCACAGCCCTAGTCTTCCGCGGCTCCTGGCCTCCTTCCTTCCCGGCGCAGGCTAAACGCCTAAGGGTCGCTGACTCCCCCTCCGCACCCCACGCCTATCCCCCCCAATCCTGCCCACTCTTCCTTCAAACTACATTCAGGCTCCGACTGTGTCTCCCCACCTCCACCGCGGCCACTGCGGCCAGGCCACCACCGTCCCTCAGCTGCACTAGTGTGGCAGCCTCCACACTGGAGTCCCGCTCCAGCCTGGAGCCCACACGGCAGCCGGCGACGCGAGACCGCAGCACTGTGGAGTTCAGAAGGCTCCGACTGCCTGTCCTTTCACTGAGAAGCCACTGCAAGTCCTCTGGCGGCCCAGCCAGCCCTGCGTGCCTGGCCCTCAGCTCCACCCCTCCCAGCTGCTCACTCTGGCCCAGTTCACTCCTCCAACACACCAAGCTGACCTCAGGGCCTTTGAACTTGCTGTTTTTTCTACTTGGAATGTCCTTCTTCCCAAAATATACACACAGCTGGCTTCCTCCCTTTGTGTCAGGTCCTCTTCCATTGACACTTTCTCAAAGATGTCTTATTTGACTCCTCCACCTAAAATGGTAGCTCTGTCCCTCTCCAGCCCTCCTCCCCTCAAGCTTATCATCAATATTTATTTTCTTATCATCCACCTTCCCCACTAGAACGTAAGCTCCATGAGGACAGGGCTTTTGAGGGGTTTGTTTACTGTTATAACAGCAGCACCTGAAACAGTGCTTGGCATGGAGTAAGTATTCAATATCTGACGAATCAACAAATAAATGAATAAAACCGTGGAATCAGTTAGGATGTTGGTTCCAAGTAATAGAAAGCCTGATTCAACTTAAATGATACAAAAAGACTAATGATACAAATTAATGGCTTAAATGATGCAAAAAGATTTATTGTATTCCCTAATGACAAAGTCCAGAAGTAATCTCACTTCAGGTAAGGCCTGATCCAGCACTTCACCAGTATCACCAAGGACATTTCTGTCTTTCCAGTAGGGCTTCCAAGAAAATGGCTTCATCCTTGTGGTGCTAAGATCGCTGTCCACACAACCTGGATGCATGCTTCATAGTAATTATCATCCCTGCCATATATTAGGTATTTGCTCTCTGTCAGACCCTGCCTCCTGACAGTAACCCTGTGAGAGGAATAGCACTATACTCTCCATTTCACAGTGAAGAAACTGAGCCTCAGAGAGGTGAAGTCACATATCTAAAATCATACCACTCGCAAGTGGGTTAATAATGCTTTTATTTGCCCTCCTACCACTTCTGTAACAATCACAGAAATTTTAATACAGAGGAAACGATGCTGATAACAGCAGCTACCACGTACTCAGCCCGATGACGTGCCAGGATATCTTGCTAACGAAGTTAACTTCATTAACTTCTCTGTGCCCTCGTTTCCTCATCAGAATAATGGCAGTAACAACATTACCACACAGGCTGACCATGAGGATTAAATGAGCCAACACATAAAATGGTAAGATCTCAAAAAACGTTAGCTTGTTTCAGTCAGCTATTGCTGGATAACAAATTATCCCAAAACAGAGTGGCTTAAAATAGCAACCGTTTATTTGCTCTCGATTCTGTAACTTGGGCAAGGCGCAGAGGGCGAGGTGACTCGGGATGGCTTGTCTCTACTCCACATGTTTTCAGCTGGGAACCAGGCTGGAATAGCCAGGACGGCATCACTCACGTCTGGCAGCTCAGCTGAAACAGCGGGACAGCTGGGGGCCGGCGGGGCGGCTCTCCTTCCACGTCTCTCTCAAGCCAGGTAGCTGGACGCCCTCACACAGCGGCCCAGGCCTCCCGGAGTGAGAGCAGAAGCTGCCAGGCCTCTTGTGGCCCGGGCCCCCAGCCTGCACAGCATCACTTCCACCACCTTCTACTGGTCCAAACAAATGACAGGGCAGCCCAGGCGAAAGGGGAGGGGACTCCACCTCCTGACGGCAGAAACAGCAAAGAGCGTGCGGCCTTCTTTAGTACCAGCTGTGTCAGTCTCATGCTAACAGCCTCGTCACGGGTCTCTACGTCAGTCCTTCAGCCCCTAAAGTTAACTCCATACGCAACAGCCAGAGGACCTTTCAGCACACGTAACTGAAAACGCCTCCTTCCACTGCCTAGAATTCCCTACAACCTCCACTCCCCAGGCGTAAGGACCCAAACTCCTTCAGCATCTGCGTGGTGCAGCCCTTGGCTCCCCCTCGGCCTCTAGGTGCCCCCCGACCCTAACACCCCGTTACCTCTTAATGGAGCTAAGGCCTATTCCTTCATCGCCTCAAACCTCACTTCCGGGGGCCACGTCAGACTTCCTGTCCAGCGTGTTCCTAGCGCCCTCCCCCTTTCTTTGTAATTTCATGTGTGTGTGATGAGCGCGTGATCTGAACCCCAGCCCGAGACCGAGAGCTCTCTGGGGACAGGGAAACCGTTTTGTTCTCTGCTGTGCTCCCAACGCTGAGCACAGAGCAGAGGCGAGATGAAATACTTGTTGAAGGTCTGAGACCTCAAAAAACTGGAAGGCAGCCCCTTAAAGTTCTGTGGAAAGAAGATCAACAGAGTCCCCAGGATGCCAGGTCAGGGGCTGTGCTCTGAAATCATCCATCCATCCATTCAACAAATAGTTACTGAGCCTCTGTGTGCCAAGAGCTCTCCTAGGTGTTGGAGATAAAGCATGAAGTAGTCAACAGCCCCTGCCCTCATGAAGCCTGTGGTCTGCTGGAGGAGAGGAGAGACAGACAATAAGTAAGACAGATAAATCAACTATATAGTGTGCTAAGTAATGATATGATTAGTGCTAAGAAAGAAGTTAATGGGAAGTTAACAGATGAATGTTAGTCGTACCATTACAGAAGGTGGTCAAGGAAAATCTCAAGGAGAAGGTGACATCTGAGAAAAGATCTAGAGAAGGTGAAGGGGAGCCTTGACTATTTGGGAGAAGAGTGCTCCAGGTAAAGAGAACAGCAAGCGCAAAGGCCCTGAGGCCAGAGTGGCTGGATCAGAGTGAACAAGGAGAGAGGAGTAGATGATGTCAGAGAGGTAACGGGAACAGATCACGCAGGGCCTTGAGGCCATGGAGAAGACTCTTGCATTCTCTCTCTGTGACATGGGGCCACATGAGTGTCCTGAACAGGGCAGAGATGTGACCTGATGCAGGTGTTCACAGCATCCCTCTGACTGCATGTGACAAACTGACTGTGAGGAACAAGGGGACCACCGAGGAGGCTGCCATGATGGTCTAGGCAGGAGATGAGGATGGACAGGACCAGGGTGACAAGAGTGAGCTGGGAGGAAATGTGCAGGTTCTGAATATACTCTGAAGGTATTGCTGATGGACCACACATAGTCATAAGACAAAGGAGAGTCAAGGACAACTCCAAAGCTTTTGGTCTGAGCAACGACAAGGATGGAAGTGGCATTTACTGAGAAGAACGTGGGAGAAACAGGTTTTGGGGAAAAGACCAGGAGTTCAGTTTGGCCAAAATAACTCTCAAGATCTCTCTGGACATCCAAACGGAGATGCAATGTAGGCTGTCAGTGAGCAGGTCTGGAAACAGAAACTGGCGATAAACACTTCCATGCTTATCCCACATTTCTTACAGGACCTACACGATTTGGCTCCTGCTGATGTCTTGAGGCTCATCTTGCACCCTGCTAAGTCCGTGGATCACACAGACACACACACACACACACACACACACACACACACAAATCTTGAGCCCTCCACTTCCTAGCTATGTGATCTTGGGCAAGTTACTTAACTTTCTCTGCTCTCAGTATCCTCATCTGCAAAAGGGCGATCATAATGGTACCTGCCTCCTAGGAAAGTTCATTAAAAAAATTTTTTTTACTAAGTATCTCCAGTATGCCAGGCACTGTTCTAGGTGCCGGAAATATTCCTTTCCCGCCTCTCTCCGCCGCGTCCTTCCACACAGCCTGTCAGCTCGGCCTCTTGCCGAGGAGCCTGCCGCAGCCGCCACCCCGGGCTCCCGACCTAGTCTCTCTCCCCTCAATCCACTCCCAGATGGCAGCAAACTGGGCCAGGCCCCTTCCCTTTAGAAACCCTCCCGTGGCTCTTCACTGCCATCAGGACAAAGTCCAAGCCCTCTAAATGGCCAACAAAATCTTCCACGATCTCATTCATACAGAACTTCCAATAAGATCTCCACCGACACCAGATCACCTGCAGCTCCCATCCGCACCGCAGGCTGCTCCGCATCGCACCCCCGCCACCCCCGGACACCCCTCCGTCTTCGGCCTCTGCTCACAGCTCCCCTCCTCCGGGAGCTTCCCCACCGCGCGCGGTGCGGGGTCCCTCCGCGTCCCACGACGCGTCCGTTACCTCACACACGCAGGGAGGCAGCGGGGCCCTTGCCTGTCCCTCCTGTCGACCGGGCTTCCCGCGAGCCGGGCCAGAGCGGCTACCGATGCCTCTCGGAGCAGGGCCGCTTCCGGCCTCAGCGCCTACACTCCGCTCGGTACCCACGAACGCCGCCGGCCTGCTCTCCCGGCACGGCCCGCAGACCCCGCCCTCCGCACGCCACGAGAACGCGACACCCGAGCTGGCCAGAACCACCCAATCACGGCCTTCTCCTCCTCTACAGCCCGCCTCCTGCATCCGGGCCCCGGGCGGCTTCTGACCACTGATAGGCTGCCTGAGGGCCCGCCCCTAACACGTGGGCGCGAAGAATTCTGGTCTTTGTAGTCCCCAAACGAAGGGCCAGAAAGCCACTGCTAGGCGGAACTCCGTTTCCCAAGCAGCGACGCACCCCGATGCTAGGAGATCGTGCCCTTTGAATCAGGCAGCTCTGGATTGGCCGGTTGGGAGACAGAAGTTTCCGAATTGCCATTGAAACAGGCCCACTTACCTGCAACCTTGGGAATATCTTTTTGCCTACGAGTCTCGTGCTTCGCAATGGTTCCAAAGGTGAGACCAGACGTGTGGGGTGTAAGGTCTGTGCCCATGGCCTGCCTGCCGTTCCCCAGATGGCACCACTGAGGCCTGCTATGTGCATTCAGCACCTTCTGGATGTCTGCCTGGCATAAGGGACACTCCTGTGCAGACTCTGTGGAAGCCCTGGCTTATTAGGGTAGAACCTGATGTTTCCCAGAGACAGGCCAGAGCTGGGCCTTTACCGTTTCGGGGTCTCAGTTGACCCTGGAAAAAGCAAATGTGGGCTAGGGTCCTCTCCAGGATCTCTGTCCAGGACTCCACAGACCCCAGACCTGCCGCAGCCCCGTTTCTGCACCAACAGCCATCACTTCCTCAGGGACGCGTCCCACACGACCAAGCTCTTCCAGCACCCCTTCCCAAATACCATTCCCTGCCGTGCCTCTGAGGGCCAGGTGAGGGGGGCCGAGGGCCTGCAAACGCTCAGGCGGGCATGTGAGAAAGCTCTTTACTGGGGGGTACAGCAAGGAGGAGCAAGGCCATCTCCCCCTACCTGCCCCCACCCCCTCCTAGGGCCCTTGGGTGAGGGGGGTCTCCCCTCACTGGACCACCACTGTCTTTGGTACAATAAATAGAAAACAAGGGGGGAAGGGGGCTAAGGGTCCAGTCCTTAGTGGGGAGGGTGCGCCTAAACCCCTCTCCTTGACCCCCTGCCCCAGGCCCCAATCAGTGCAGGCCTCACCCACCCCAGCTGGGTAGCAGCAATTCCAGTCAAGGGGAGAGATGAGGATGGGAGCCCAGGGCCCCCAGATGGGGGGGTATGGCTTCAGGAGGGGCCCCAGGGAGGGGGCAGGGTCATGAGCTGGCTGCCGTGCTCTGGGGTACACCACGGAGGCCCAAGCGAGGCCCCAGAGTGGCAGGGTCATCAGGGGGTGGGAGGGGTGGACGACCTCCTGTCATCCGAGTCCGGAGGGCTGAGGCAGCCGGGTGCTGAGGGGCAGGTGCTGGGTGAGGCGGGGAGCAGTCCGGAGGGCCGCCCACCAGGCTCACATCCATCAGCTCTGGGGGTGGTGGTGAGGTTGGTGATGGGGGACGGCCAAGGCATCGGGGTTGGGGGGGTAACTGGGCCCCGGCCCCGGGCAGTGAGGAGGCGGAGGCAGGGGCCTGATGCGTCTTGTGGGGCACGTCACCTCCTGCCCAGGGGCGCAGCGGCTGGGAGGCTGGGACCTAAAGGAACAGAGGAACAAGGAGTGGGTGATGGAGACCCAGGTCCTGAAGCCCTAGACACCCTGCCACCCACCTTCACAGTCCCCAAGGCCCCAGTACCTGGGGGCTGTTCATCTCACAGTCAGTGATGGGGGGCCCAGGGCCCCCACAGTATCGGTTACTGTAGCGGTAGGTCCGGTTGTCACTGGAGGAGCCGCTGGAGCCTCCTGGAAGTGCCAGAGGAGGAGAGAAGAGGCTGTAGGTGAGGAGAGGCCTCTGGGTTTTTGGGTGGCTGAGTCTGGTATGGCCCAGGCCCAGGTTTGGGCTTTGGGATGAGTGCTCATTTGAAGGTTTGTGCTCAATTTTGAGATCAGGGGTCAGAGTTCGGTTTTGGATGTCAGAGTCAGAACCAGTTTTAGAGGCCTGAGCCCAAGCCCGTCGGAGCTCTCCTGCCTCACTCATTTTGGAGTTCAGAGCATACAGTTTCAAAGCAAGTCCCCCAGATCAAGGCCAACTAGAGCTGCCCCCCCACCCTGTTCTGCCCCACCTGGCACTGGGCACCCACCAGAGCTGGAGATGGAGCTGGCGGTGCTGGAGGAGGGGCAGGTGTCGAGGGGCGCGGGCGAGGTGGAGGCACTGCTGCCTGCCGGGCCCGTGTTGGTGGCCTCATCAGCCGTGCGGCGGAAGAAGCCGTGCTGCAGAGCCCCCAGAGGGCTGATGCGGGCAGCGGGCTCATACTCCAGCATGCGCAGCACCAGGTCCTGGAAGCGGAGGTAGTCGGCGGGGCTGTGGCCCGGCTCCCCCGCCCGCCGGCCCCCGGGCCCGCCCGTCTGCACGCCCAGCACCTCCTGCAGCCGCCGTGTCCCGGGGCCCTGGTAATCCTGGCAGGGAGGGGGTGGGAGGGGGGGCAAGAGAGTGGCCGTCAGTGGGCGGGAGGGGCAGGGAGACACACACGGGGAAACAGAGGCACAAGAGAGAAAGTGGAAAGAGAAAAGCTAAGAAGAGCTGTGGGGTGGGTAGGAGAGAGGGGGTGGGCTGGGGAGGAAGGAAAGGACAGACAAGGGGGAGAGGAAGGAAGGGAAAGACACAAGGGAGAGGAAGCAGGGGGAGAAGGAGGCCCAAGTGTGAGAGAGTGAGGGGCCACCGGGGTGGGAGGAGCGGCGTGGGGCAGGGGCCGCACCTTCCTGAGTTCCTTTGTCCTTCGTAGGGTCCAGCCACCCCCAGGTAGCCGTTCAAAGTACTTGCGAGCCTTGGGCGCCTGGTCCAGCATGGGGGCTGGTGGGATGCCCAGCACCTCCACAATCCGGCTCATCTGGTCCACCTGCGAGCGGGCGGGCAGGCTCAGCAGGCTGCCAGGCGTCCACCGCCTCGGCGCACCCCCACCCCCCGAGAGCACACCTCATTGGAGCCACTGAAGAGGGGCTCTCCAGTGTGCATCTCCACTAGGATGCAGCCCAGGGACCACATGTCGATGGCCAGGTCATAGGGTGTGCCCAGGAGCACCTCAGGCGACCGGTAGAAGCGGCTCTGGATGTACTGGTAGATCTGGGGGAGGAGGGCAGGAGTCAGAGGTCCTGGTCTCCCCTACTGCTGCCACCGACACCCCCAGGCTAGGACGAGCCTCCTGCCTCCAAAACCTCGGATGGGGCTCCAAACCCTGAGAACAGCGCCAGCTTTTCAGGAGCCACCACCACCATCTTAGTTATCGGTCTCAGGAGTCTGCTGGCCTCGTCTGACCCTGATCTCCATCCCCAGGCTTGACCCTGGGCCCCTCTTGGTCACCAGCGGCTGGCAGTCTGCAGGCCCAGGCCCTTCTCGCCCTCCCAATCCAGACCCTCTTCAAGCCACTACCAGCGTTATCCAATGCCAGCTGACATGAAGCTGCAGCGTTCCCTGCCCATCCCCAGCTTTAAGAGAACGGGGTGGACAAAACTGAGCCAAGTGCCACCCAAGGCTCAAAGCCAGCCCAGCTTCCCCCTGCCCACAGCTGGCAGCCTCAGCTGCACCCTTCTCTTTCCTCTGGGCAGGATTCCTTGCGGCCCTCTCCTTCACCCGCCTCACCCACCGGCCCCACCCTCGCCACCCGCGACACCCCATCCCAAGCACCATCCCTCAGGCATCAGCCACTCGAGGCTGCACCCGACAGTCCCATCGCAGCCTAGCCCACCCCCGGGCCCCGCCGCCCCGCCGCTAGCCCCGCCCCGCGCAGGGCCGCACCCGCTGGCCGAGCTGGCAGGAGCTGCCGAAGTCCACGATCTTGATGGCGCTCCGCTTGGGGTTGCAGAGCAGGATGTTCTCGGGCTTGAGGTCGCAGTGGATGATGCTGAGCTCGGGCGTGGCCAGGAAGAGCAGCGCCGTGCAGAGCTGCTGCGCCAGCTTCCGCGTCAGGTTCAGCGACACGCCGCGGAAGTGCGTGTTGCGCAGGAGGTCGTACAGGTTGTAAGAGAGCAGCTCGAACACCAGGCACAGGTGGTTCCGGAACATGAAGTGCCGCTTCAGGTGCACTGCGGAGAGGGGACGGAAAGGGCCCGAGGAGAGGAAACCGGGGCTCAGAGAGGGCCAGTGGTGGCCCGGGGTACACAGTAATAAGGGGAGAGGCTGGAAGCGGCCTGTGTCTCTGCCTGTCAGCACTGGCCAAATTGTGGTGGGCTAGTCAGGATGTTTTTATGTGGTCTGTAACTTGATTCACACCAAGAAAAAGTTTGTTTTTTGATTTTTTTGCTGAGGAAAATTCGCCCTGAGCTAACATCTCTGCCAATCCTCTGCTATTTTGTATGTGGGCTGCCACCACAGTATGGCTGTGCGAGTGGTGTAGGTCTGCTCCCGGGAACCAAACCTGGGCTGCTGGAGTGGAGCATGCCGAACTTAACCACTATGCCACCAGGCCAGCCCCCTGACTGATTTTCTTGATTAAGAAAAGTTAATTCTTTTCAAGTCTCCATCAAACTTTCTGATTGAACCAGAAAGTTTCCATTTGGTGCTGCAGGCTCTTTCACACCATTCTACACTTCCTCATTTAATTTGATCACATGGTGTTAGTCTCGGTTCTGTTTATTTTTGTGGTGAAAGAGACGTTTTCCGTTTATGCTAAGGATGTATATTCGAAGAAACGCACTCTTTAAATCCACTTGCTTTTTCTACGAGGAATCAGCGGAGGAGAGGGGAAGATGACGGCCCAGGTGTCAAGAGGAAAGGCTCTGGGGCCCACTGCTGGCTCAGACTATGCTCCACCGAGTACAAACTCTGCCACCTTAGGCAAGGACGGCACCTGAATGCCCCCCTTTCTTAGTTTCCAAGCTGTGGACAGTGATGCCCCTCCCGCTGCGGGGCCGTGGCGAGGCTTCAACTAATGGAGGTGTGTGAAGTGCTTACAATGAGCCTGACCCTTCGTGAGCACCCGCTAAACTCGGACCAGCTGCATCATGTGCGTAGAGCAAAAATCACGGAAAAGGCAGGAGACGCACTGATGTCAGGGGACACCAGCCCCTCCCGGACGGGGGGTGCCCCATCCCTGAGCGGGTCCGCTGCCGCGGGCCTCACCTATGTAGTACTTCATCTCCGTGTCGTGCCGGTTCATCAGCTCCAGCAGCCGCAGCTCGATCTGGGCCTGGTTCAGGAAGGCCTTTTTGTTCTTGATGATCTTGATGGCCACCAGCTCCTGGGTCTGGTGATCATAGGCTTTCACCACCTGCCGGAGCGGGGCACATCACAGAGTGGGGGGAGGAGGAAGAGCGGGACAGAGCCAGGTGCCACTCTTCTCCCCCCAGCCAAGGTGACCCCCCAGTATCACTAACAGTAATTCAAAACTGAGTGCCCACCAACAGCCAGGCACTAGTGTAAGCAGTGGACGTGAGATAATAGCATCTAATGTGAGAGTCCTGTTATTTGCTCTGTTCTACAGAGAAGGAAACTGAGGCACAGGGAAACCTAGTGACTAGGCTAGGGTGAGTGGCCCAGCACAGAACTGGAAGCTGCTGAAGCCCTGGCTGTGGGTCGATGTCAGTGGGTGCCCGTGTCCCCAGTCCCTGGCTCAGGGTGGGGGAGGGCGTCCCGCACCTGGCCGAAGGAGCCTTTGCCAATGAGTGAGTCAATCTCATAGCGCTCCAGCCAGCGCTCGCCACTGCGCACGATGTAGTCGTGGTTGTCGTCGTCATAGCCGTGGTTCAGGACCTTCTTCTCCTTCTTGGTGCTCGAGTCCTGAGGCGGTGCCTGTTGGGCCCGCCGCTTCTTCTTTGCGTAGTATACCTGCCCAGCCAGCCGGCCGGGAGATGGGGTCTGGTGAGTGGCCTGTCCCAGCAGCCAGGTCCCCTCAGCACCAGCCCGGGTCCCCCACCGCCTGCCCACCTCATTGATGTGCTTGTAGGTCTTGATGAGGTCCACGGAGAGCTTGCGCAGTGGGGCCGAGGTCGCGTCCCGGAAGGCCAGGGGCAGCCTCCGCGGCAGCAGCCGCACATCAGGCAATACCTGGGGGCGGGGTGTGGGTGGGCACTGAGGACGGCCTTTGCCTCCCACCTCAAGGGGGAGAACTCTGGGCGGCGGGCTCATCATTAGTGCGCACACATTTACGTGGTCACTGTCTCACAACCCAACTAGAACGTACACTCCCCAGTGGCAGAGATTGATCTTGTTCTTGCTGGAGCTCCAGCGCCTGGAGCAGGGCCTGGCACACAGTGGGTCCATGGGAGATCTGCTGAGCGACTGAAGGAGTGCGCTGTTTACCCCTGACCTTTCCTCCTTCACCACACCTTCACTCCTTTCAGAACCTCAGTGGGAGAGATCAGAGAGGAAACCTGGGCTCTGCCCCTCCAGATCCTTTGGCTTGAGACTGTCCATTTGGGGTATCGCATCTTGAGGACCCCCTATCTTGGGGGCCTTCCCAACCCTTGCGCTCACCTCCTCTGTGCATCTTTGCGAGTGTTTGCACCCAAGTCTTGGATCTGGATCCAGCAGCCTGGACCTCCCGCTCCCTCCCGCTTCAGGCTGTGCATTTCAGAGGCTTAGGGATCTCCCCCCTTGAGGATCTTTACCCTGTACCCTTGGCTCTGCTGGCTCTGAGGCCCCTCAGGCTCAGCCTTCCTCCCTCTCATGCCCTCCAGATCTTCCACTCTGGACTTGTTTTGCTTAGTGCACATTTATTGAGTGTCTACTATGTGCCAGGCACTGTCCTCAGCATTGCACAGGCATTTCGGTAACTCATTTCCTCCTCACAACCCTGGGAGGCAGGTATCCTTGGCCCCATTTTAGAGAACAGCAAACTGAAGCGCGGAGAACCACAGCAGTTTAGCACCAGGTCAGGATTTGAACCCAGGCTCTCCAAACCCTGCCTCTGCCAGCCACTCCTCTGTTACCTCCCACCCCCATAGGGCCCTGCATGTCCCCAGAAGATGTCCTGGGCAACCACATTATCTTCTGGCCCCAAGACCCGTCTATCCCCTGTCTCCCCCTGCCCCAGGCAGGTGATGAGCCAGCCAACCGCGTACCTGCGTGTGCTCCTGGGGCCCCGGGAAGCCAGAGAAGGGACCATGGCCTGGTGGGACGGCCATGGTGGGCTCAGAGGGCCGCAAGGGAGCGAGGCCTGGAGCGGGAGCCCGGCCGGGGGGCGCCTTCTCGCATCCTGCACCTCGGCTGCCACCGCCGCTGAGACCTGAGAGCAGGCGGGAGGCGGGGGCACAACAGAGAAGAAGGGGATGCGTGGGACAGTGCCAGGCGGGAAAGAGGTGGACATTAGAGAGAAGGCAGGGTACAGAGGGAGGATAAAAAGGGTGCAATGGAGCAACAGGTGGCAAAGAAGAGAGGGGACAGAGAGAAGCGGCGGCGGGGGGCGGGGAAGGGGAGGAGGGACACAGCGGAATACCTCAACAAATGATTACCAGATAAATGAAGTAGGTGGCACCAAGAGGGGAACATGTGAAGGGAACGATGGGGAGCCAGGCAGGGGTGTGGGTCATGGCAGGAAAGGACAGAACGACACCAAGAATTGGGGGAAGGAAGAGGAGAAAAAGATAGAAACCACACATGGTATAGGGAGAAGGGCTCACTCTTTTCTTCCCATGTCTACTCCTGGCCCTTCCCAGGGCCCCTCACACTAAATGCTGCCCTCCCGCAGTCCCCCCTGAACCTCAGAATCTCATCTCTTGTCACAGTAAGGTCCCTCCATTTCAAGATCTACCCTTCCCAGTATGTGCCCCAAACCGGAGAACTCTAGGATCCCCCAGGCCACATGAGAATCCTCTGGGCCCCCTCCAAACCACATCAGGGTCCTTGAGGACCTCCTGACCAGACCAAGGTTATCTGAGAACTCCTCATATATCAGAGTGCCACCGCCACGGCACTCTCATCCACCAGAGCACACTACTCCCAGGGAACTCTCCCCATATCACGCCAAGACCTCTTCAGTATCTCACTTCCTCCCATATCGGGGACCACCCCTTCAGGTAGAGTCCCCATACCGTATTCCAGTTCCCCCAGCCACATCAGGGACCTTCCTCATATTACTCCAAGGTCCCCCTCCCACTCAAGGCCCACTCTTCCAGATGGGCGCAAAGGGGAGGCGTCTCTTCCCATGGTTTAGAGCAATCGGCCTTCTCTCCCCTACACTGGACTCTCCTCCCCTCCCCACCATCCAATATGCCTACCGGAGCCCTTTCTCCAGTCACTTCTCTCTACACCAGGGTCAATCCACAACTGTGCCCATTCCTAGGCGTCCCTAGCCAAATTCCCAAAATATCACAGAGTTCTCCCCTCCAGAGTATCGGCCACACGAAAATCCTCTCCCCACGGGCCTTCTCCCATGGCAACCCTCTTCTGTGCCAAGCCTTCCCACTCCACGACCCTTCCTCTCTCTTGGAGCTCCCCCCCAAAACCACCTCTTCCTCGGGGCCCTCCCACACCAGGACCGTCTCTCCCAGCCGCCACCCCCTACCCGGGTCAGGGCTGGCGCGGGGCCCACGGGGGGCTGGGGCGCGGTGGGGCCCCCAGTGGGGTGGGCGAGCGGCCAGCATGGCGACGGTGGCGGCGGTGCGGAGACGGCCGCCTGTCCCGGCCCGGCCGGCCCGGCAAGCCCCGCGGCGGGGAGGGCAAGCGGGACAGGCGGCCCGGTGGGTGACAACAGCAGCCGCCGCCGCCGGGGGCGGGGAGAGGAGGGGACGAGGGTCAGCCCGGGGCACGCGGGGGAAGGAGAAAGCAGGTGGACGGGGGAGGGGCGGCTTAACCCTCGCCCCGCCGGCCCCGCCCCGCCCCGCGCAGCCACCCGCCCCCGGGGACCCCGGCGTCCCGCCCCCCACCCTAGAGGCCCGCCCCAGCCCGCTGAGCCCAGGCGGGCGGGGCCCGACTGAGTTTGGCAGTCCGCACCTGCCATGGCAACAACCGTGCCATTGGCCGCTGCTACCAAGAGCTCAGCCAATCACAGCTCAGGACAGCTGTTGCTAGGCGACGACGAAGCGGCCGGCGGAGCCGAGCCCAAACAAAGGGCGGGAGCGGGGCCTCGCTCCCCCCCCTCCCGGCCTCCCTCCTAGGACTGCTCCCTCGGGCTCGGCCCCTTCCAGGAATCCGACTATGAATAGCCAGCACGGCCTGCACTTGCCCGCCACCCCCCTCCTCTCCTCCCTCGGCCTCGTGCTAAGTCTCGCGGCGACGCGGGCAGGGCGGGTCCCATACTGCCCCCGTCCCCGCGAGCGCGTGCCGCCCCGCCCGCAGCCGCGTCGTTACCTGAGGGCGCGGGCAAGGGGACTCAAACTGCTCGGGGAGCCCGAGCTCAGACCTGCCCACGGGCTGAAGGTATCCGGCGGACGCGGCGAGCCAGGGCCCCGATTACCCAGTAATGCAACCAGCAAAATGGCGACCACAACAAACCGGCCCCCCCGCCCCGGGCTCCGCCCCCACTCCCCCCCCCCCGATCTGTCCCTCTCACGTGACCCAGGGCAACACTACGCGCCTGCGCCCAGCGGAGCTTACCGGTGGACATGCGCAGTGAACTACCAACCCCGCCCAAGCGCCGAAATCCGGGTTGCGGCTGCGCAAATGTCAGCTAAGAAAGGAGCATGCGCCGTGTGACCAGAGGAACAAATCCTCCCCACCACCGCGCAAGTGGACCAAAGGCGCATGCGCCATGTCTCTAGCGGTCGCCAAGCAATCAGCGGCAGACAGTGCGACGGAGGAGTCTTTTAATAGAAAAACACACGCGGGACAGTAGCAACACAATTTCGCAGTCCAGGCGGCGCCGGGCTTCAGTTCTTCACCTTTGGGGGTGGCCTGCGAGAGGAAGGAGACGAGGGGATCAGAGTCCCTCCCCACTTTGGGGCAACGCTAACAGGACCCGCGCGGCTCCGGGCAGGCGCCTCCCGGCCCCTGCTCACCTGTACACGCCCACGACCACGGCGTGGTCTCTCTCGTAGGGCTCCAGCGTCAGCTGCTCCTGGGGCTTCATGTTCTCCTGCTGCATCTTCTTCACCTCCGAGGCAAACACGGCCTCGGCCGAGGCGGTGGAGTCGATGCAGTTGGCCTGCGGAGGACAGGGGATCTCAAGTCTGCAGCGAGCCTTCGGGCCGCTTCCCCTTTTTTGTGCTCTTTAAACCAGACGTATTTGTTTTTATTGGCAACTCAGTGAAACTCAGGCTTTGGAAATGTAGGGAGAGACTTCCTTAGAGGAGTTTTCGGTTTGGTTTGGATTTCGAATAGGAAGCTTCAACAGAGCCCTGTTTACGTGAAAGCCAGTGTTTAAACTGTACACCCAGAGGTTTTTCTTCTACTTCCTCTTAAACAAGCGTTAACAATGCAGCTGAGAATACCAGAACAAATGTAGCAAAAGGCTAACACACGCTGAGAATCCGGGTGAAGGATACACAGCAGAGGCCTCTGTATTTCAAGATAAAACGGTTTTAAAATGCACCTAACGTTTATCCAGGATTTATTTGACATCAGGCTCTGCTTAAAACACTTCCTATATATTGATAATTTTTTTTTTTTTTTGAGGAAGATTAGCCCTGAGCTAACATCTCTGCCACCAATCCTTTTTTCTTTTTTGCTGGGGAAGATTGGCCCTGAGCTACTATCTGTGCCCATCTTCCTCTACTTTATAAGTGGGACACCTGCCACAATACAACTTGATAAATGGTGCATAGGTCCATGCCGGGGATCTGAACCAGTGAACCCTGGGCCACCAAAGCAGAGCATGTGAACTTAACCACTCTGCCACAGGGCCGGCCCCCCTATATATTGATAAATTTAGTCAATATATAGGATTAAATTTATCAACACTAAAAGAGATAGGACTAATATTTCTGTTTGACAAGTAAAGAAACAGGCAACATAGCTTGTCTTACTCAAAGTCACTTAATTCAAGCTGGTGTGCGACATTAGCTGGCCAGACTTTGCGATCATTCCCTTGGCCACTGCATTCTACTGCATTTTAAAATCTGCAGCTTTTCAGTTTTGCAGACATTTTTCATCACACGCTATTTGATTTGGGGCAGAGGTGGCTTGTAGGGAGCTGGGGAGGGGTAGAGGCCTGGAACAGACTGCCTGGATTGTGGGGGATGGAGGCCCCCTTGTTTTGACTGGCTGCTTGGCAGTCACAGAGAGAGAAGATACCAGCACCCCATTGTGGACCCCGCACCTTAATGGAAATGACGAAGTGGCCGCCGTTACGTAGGAAGGTGTGGGCATTCAGGGCTACGATCCGGGTCTGGTCTGGCTGGGCCACGTCGGCAAAGATCACATCCACCATCGCTGGGGAGGAAAAAGCGGCAGTTGGAACCCACATCCACTGCATCTTCCCAGCTCCTCCCAGGGGCCTGCGCGCCTTCACCAGCAGGTTTCTGGCAGTCTCCCTGCCTCCAGTCTCACTTCCCCCCGCTGATCCCCCTCCCTCCATGGTGCCAAGATGGGTCTAAAACCCACAGTCACACCATCCATCCACTCCTCTTGTAAACCATGTTTGCCACCTACTCTGTGGCCAGCCCTGGGCTGGGCGTGGGGAACACAGAGACGAGTCAGACCCGGACCCTGCCCTCGAGATGCTCCCGGGTCTGGGGGGGAGACAGACACATCATCAAAAAGGCAAGTAAAGGTGAGTACTTAGAGGCAAGAGCGTCTGCAGGTTTGTCAAATGCAAACAAGTTGCAGGACAAAGGATACGGGATGAGGGCATGAAAAAACTCACAGAAAAACCGGCGGAATGCAAAGTAACATTTTTAAGACTGTGATTAAAAAAAATAACAACTTAAAAAAATGAAAAGACAATGTAATGAAAACGGACTTTTCAAAACTGGGAAAAGCAGACAGCAAATCGTTCGTATCAGTCCCCTCTGGGGGTGGATTATAAGGCGTTCCATTTTTACATTATGCTTTTGAATTTTTAAAAGTCATTAATATTCACCTGGGCCCCTCTGGGCCTCAGGCTCTGCTTTCTGGGTATGAGCTCCCCAGGTGATGAGGGGGACCGCTGAAGGAGGCTTTCACACTTAAGCCAGTGTAAAAAGGACCACGTTTTGGAGGGAGGCAGGAAGTACAGGGGGCCTAGGGAGAGGGGCAGGAGACCGGAGGAAAGGAGGCTGGCCCTCTGAGGGCACGAGACCCCCAAGACCCTGAAGTGGGAAGTGGGACCTCACCTGGCTCCCCCTACCCTTCTCCACACTGCAGGCTCATCCACTCCATGGCCATCCGAGTCAGGGCTCCCGCGGCCTCTTCCAGGGAGCCCGGAGCAGCCTGTCCTACCCTACCTGGGCCACCCCTAGACCCCTCACCGATGAGCATGCGGTATTTGTGCGGGTGCCGAGCATCTTCAATGACAGGAATGATGTTGGTCCTCTTCTTGGCCAAGTTAATGAGGTCACGGCCGGAGCGGTGGGAGAACTCAACTGCGTAGACCAGACCGTCCTAAAAGAAATCAAATAACAACGACAATGACACCAGTCCTCATGTACGGAGCATCTACTTTGGGGCCATACACACTGCACACGGCATCTCTTCCAATCCCCAAATCAAAATCCCACCGTTTAACCACTATCGTTATGTCCATTTTACAGAGGAACACACTGAGGCCCAGTGATGGGAAGTCACTCAAAGAGGGCGACCAAATCAAACAGCGTGAGATCTAGCCTCTCAGCGCTGGGCCCCGCTAACACTAGTCACCTCGATGCCCACGCCCCTTCCGTCCAGGCCAAGAACTCAGGAGTGAGCTGAATCAGGCTTCGGAGACCACATGGTTCAAGCTGCTCCTTTCACTCAGAGGGAAGGGCCTGGCTCCAAGCCACGCAGCGCAGAGAAGCAGCCAGGGCCTTTCCCTCCCTGCCACCTCGCCACCCGCCCATACTCACCCCCACCCCGACCCCTCCCCGTCCACTCACTGGGCCGACGATGTCAGAGACGTGCGAGACTGTGGTGCCCGAGGCAGCCCCGAGGTAGAGCACCTTGGCCCCTGGCTTGATGTGGATCTGGTCCACGCCGCCCAGGATCGCTGCCGCCAGCTTGGAGCGGAAGGGGTTCCAGGCACGGTACTCGATTTTGTCATCTCCCTCCTGGGCCCAGAGAGATGGGGATGGAAGTCAGGGCGGGGCTCTTCTGCAAGACCCCATCGCCCTTAACCCTCGGGCCCTCAAAAGGGACCGGGCGCTCAATCATTGAACAAGAAATGAACGTGGGTATATAGCAGTGACCACAATGGATGCAGTGCCTGCCCTCTCACGGAGGTGAGTGACTTGGGGAGAAGGGGCCGTGACAGACAGTGAACAGAGACGAGATCATACCAGGTAATGGCAAGACCCATGCCCTTTTCACCAGGCAGCCGCTGTGCTGGCGCATCCGTGCCAGGCCCTACGCTAGGCACTGGGGACACGCAGCGAACAGGGCAAAGTCTCTGCCCTCAAGCAGTAAGTGCACACGGAACTGCGTGACACGGCCAGCACAGGAGCCAGTGACAGGCACGAGGAGAAAAGAGCAAGCCGGAGGCAGACCTGGAGCAGACCTGAAGGAGGGGAGGGGCCACTCAAGTCACCGGGGGAAGCACATGCCAGGTGCAGAAAGGCCCCGAGGCACGAGGGTGCCCGGTCCTAAGGAAAACGATACAGGCTAAGAGGGCGGAGTGTGGTGGTGAGGGCTGCTTTCCACAGACAGGGTGGCACACGGTGGCCTCGGGAGAAAGACAAGGCCAGGGAGTGGGGAGGGGAGCAGAACCCACAGGGCCTTCCAGGCCACACTGAGGACTTGGGACTTTAACCTGAAGGCGCTGGGGAGGGGAGCGCACAATCTGACTTATGTATGGAGAGGTCCCCTGACTGTCATGTGTGGGACACATGCTGGGGGCAGAGAGAGCAGACTGTGGGTTACGCCATCAGCTGGGGCCCTGTGGCTTGGACGGGGTGCCAGTCTCACCGAAATCGAGACTCTCTTCTCTCCATAAACTGATTCTCCAGGGACCAGATTCTTGGTGACTAGTGCATCCTCCTTTCCTCGACAGATGAAGACTCCTGAGTGAGGGGACCAGTGCAGGGGTGAAGACTCTGGCCACAGCCCACCCCACCTCGCCCCACCCCACCCCTCCCCTCAGTGGGTCCCCCGCCTTCCTCACTCACCCTCATGCCGATGAGGTTCCACCATCACATTCTTCCCGGACTGGTTTCCTCTTTTTCCTCCCCGGCCACGACCCCGGTTGCCCCCAGGATGGAACCCTCCACCTACCAGGCAGAGATGCAGTGAGAGAGGGAGACCCCACATCGCTTCTCTCCCGGCTCCCCCTGCCCAGGCCTCGTCCATCCCATTGCCCCAACCCCATTCAGTACCTCTTCCACCTCCTCCTCCTCCTCGGCCACGGCCCCTAAAGCCTCCGCCTCGACCTCGGCCCCCGCCAAAGCCTCCTCGGCCTCCGCCACGACCGCCGCGGTCACCAAAGCCCCCTCGGCCACCGAAGCCACCCCCACGGGGGCTGAAACCTGTGGGGGAAACAGAAACAGGAATCAGGGCAACGAAGTTGGAAAAGTTACTCGTGCACCTCGTCATTCCGTTCGGGGGAGAAACTGGAGAAACGTGTGCAGCAGCAGACGTGTCCACTGGCACGAGAACTCAGGGCTCGCCTGAATGTCCACCGGCAGGACGGACAAACGCTATGGGGAAGACTCCTAGTCAACAGTGGGAAAGATCAACAGTCACAAGAGATAAATCTCAGAATCGTGACGTTCACTGAAAAGGCAAGTCCGAGAAAACCACGCCACACTTCCCCCAAATAGAGGCAAGGGAATGATATCGGTGAAACTCAGGACCTCGGGGGTTGGGAGGGAGGAATGACGGGCTTACGACAGGGGAGGAGCATACAGGTAGATGAAAGTTACTGTCAGTATCCTGCTTTCCTTGGAGAGCAGTCACGGAAGTGATCCTATTTTCAATATTGATTAGTCTGGAGAAGAGTGAACAGTGCGTGTGTGCGTGCAGCATGGCAGGAGGGTCCCCCAGACTCTGGAAACATCCGCGTGCCCTCCCACTCCTGACCTCGTGCCTGGAAGAAAAGCGCCCACTCCCCAAAGAGAGGGGAGTCTGGCAAGACCTCTTTCCTTCTAACTGATCTTCCAGCTCAGGGGAAAAACAAGAAAACACCCCGAACTGCCCCTCACAGATGGACAACAGTTCTTAAGCAGTTTAGGGCTTGTCAACATGATGGAAAGTTTAAGGAAAACAAGAGATTCAGAGAGACTTTATTCTCATCACTTCAGGAGAGAGGAGACACTGTTCACTGCCCTGAGCACCAAACAATGCTGGAAGCAGACGGAATTCTCCTGGGGCTGAGAGAGTCAATATTTGACTTTCTGTGTGGGCTTCAACAGCTCTGCAGCACGGTTCAGAAAGATCACGGGAGTTACAAATGATCTCACTTGCTGTAAACTACTCAGCAGCAAACAGGCTGCAGTTTTTCTAAAGGTGCATTATATGCACTCTGTGGAAGTTTCATGCCTCTCAACGGCGTTCAGGAAGGAACGGGAGAACTAATCGCTAGTCCCAGTGTAATCGGTAAAAATGAACAGTTTCAAACTCCTCCGTGTAACCAAGCGCTGTTTCCCGCGACCGGCTCCTCTGCACAGCCTGCCGTCCAGAGCAACTGGGGACGGAGCTTCTTAAAGCAGCAAATCCGATCTCAGCACCCCTGCCCGAAGCCCTTCCCTGGTTTTCCATCACATTCACAATCAACTCAGGATTCCTTTCTCTGGCTTCCAAAGCCCGAAATCGGCGGCTCTCCCCTTTGGCTAATCCAGACAACCGAGAGATTCCGATTTAATTGTCTCGGGTGGGCCTGGGGCTTCTCCAAGTTCCTCCAGTTATTCTACCATGTAGTCCGCCATCACAAGGCTCCAGCTTCCGCTGACTTCTGACCTCGGGCCCCAGGCTCTTCCTCCCCAAGAACAACCACGCTCTCCGGCTTCTAAACCTTGAACATCTGCTGCTCCCCCTAGCTGGCTCCCGTGGACATCTGCTAGGCCCGCCCCTCCTTCCCTGCACTCAGGTCTCTGATTCAATGTTCCTTCCTCAGCAGGGCCTCCTCGGGCTGCATCGCCTTTCTTTTCTTCCTGTCAACAGCCATCCATGCATTTTTCATATTGTCACTGCCTACCTCCCCCGCTAGAATCAAGCTCCAAAGGGACAGGGATGTTGAACTGTTTTGGTCACCACTGCATCCCCAGCATCCTGCACAACACCTGACACCAAGTATGGGCTCAGTAACGATTCCACGAGCTGTCCGCTGATGACCCTTAAACCCCTGGGCTCTGCTCGTGGAGAAAGCAGCCTCTCTGTTCATTCAGAAAGCGGGTGATCGGAAGGTGACGAGAGCCCGGGTCCTTCCTCTCAAGCAGCTCTTGGAGCCCATAGGAGAGGTGGCCACGCCATTCACGACCCTAGGGAGCAGGGAAGGTCCCTGGGAGTTGTGACAGCTTTACCTGAAAGAGGAAGATACGGAGGTAACACGGTGCCCACCTCACGGAGTTGTCAAGATTAAGTGACTTCATACACACAAGGCGCTTCACTTACTACACTGCCTGGCACACAGTTTGATATTATCATTCAAACTCAGGGTAACAGTCGCCCCTCCCTCCTACTCGGGGAGAAACCACGAGCCTAAGAGGCTCTCAACCCAGGCCGGAGGAACAGAGCCCTGGAAGCGTGGGCATGGCAGGGGGACGGGGACACAAGGGTAAACGTCCAGTCCGATACTCCAGGCACAGCTTCATCCACTTCAGGTCCTGGGGCTCTTAGAAAAATGTACTAGGAGTACCCACTCCTCAGAAGAACACGTTTACGTACACTTTTCTAGAAGGGTTGGGTGGAGAGCCCACAGATGCCCTGGTTTAAAGCTGCTCTCCTCCCACTGCCTGTTCCATCTCAAAAACAGCAACTCTCTCCTTCCAGTTACGCCAAAACCCGTAGTTGTCCTTGACTCCTCTCGCTCACACCCACGTGCAAACTGCTGGCTCTGTCTTCAAAATATACTCCCAAATTGTGACGATGTCAGCCAGGTGCACTGCGACCACCCACATCATCTCCAAGTAGATTACAGCACCCAACTTCCCAGCGCGCTGCCCGCTTCCACTGTTGCTCCCCTCGAGTCTTTTACACACAGAAGCAGGAAGGATCCTTTTAAAGTGTCAATCAAGTCTGAATGACATCACGTCCCAGCTCATAATCTCCCAAAGGCTTCCTCTCTCAAGCCACCAGTCCTTCTTGAAGAGCTGACTCCTCACACCTTTTGCAACTTTATATCCTAGCGCAGCAGGGGAAGGGTTGGGAGGAAGGTGTACCCTCCATGTCTGGGGGAATCAGACCACAGGGTGCCCGCAGGCATGCCAGGGTCTCAGTCCCAGAGACACAGCCTGGCACCTCCCACCCCACTTCCTCAGTAGATCCCCGAACACGGAAGAGAAAGGGAGTTCGGGAGGGGGCATGGATTCACACACAAACCCATCGCCATTCTCCACCCCATGACCCCATCTCTCCATACGCTGAGAAAAAAGAAAACCTGTACCAGGAAACAGACCCTTTTAGTCTCAGTAGACATTTCCCCAACTCCAGTGGAGCAAGTTGTGGAGAGGGGTGCAGCCTGATTTAAGAAGCCCTGAGACACCAGCATTTTGTTCCCCTTGAGAATATAAAGATAATTTTAGCCAATACTATTATATGTCAAGCACTGCGCTATTTTTTTGCAGCCTTGCTGAGATATAATGGACATACAACATTGTGTAAGTTTAAGGCGTACAACCTGTTGATTTGATATACTTACATATTGTAAAATGATGACCACTATGCGCTGTTTTTTCTTAACATGATCTCACTGAATTATAACTGGGCGCCATTTTA
Source organism: Equus asinus (assembly GCF_041296235.1). Taxonomy (NCBI): domain Eukaryota; kingdom Metazoa; phylum Chordata; class Mammalia; order Perissodactyla; family Equidae; genus Equus; species Equus asinus. The sequence continues at coordinate 24,758,979 of NC_091815.1, forward strand.
TTGATGAGAAAACTGAGGCTCAGAGAGATAAAGCCATGTGCCCAGGGTCACACAGTAGGTTAAGAAGCAGAGCCAGGACTGACACTTTGCACTGAGACCTTCCGCTGTCAAAGCCAGGGCTCATCATTCCACCACGAGGGAGCGGGGCTGAGTTCATCAGAATCTCGGGGAAAATCGAAAGAATAAAACCACTCATGCCCTGTGACTCCCTCCCTCCCCCCACCCCAGGCTAATCCTATCCTGGGCCTGTGAAGTTTCATCTCACCGCGGAGTCAAGAATCACTAGGCCCTCGATCTCCACTCCATCCTCAGGGACCCGCCCCCTCGGAAGAGCAGAAAGCGGGAAAGCGGGCCAGACACGGCCACCCGCCATCAAGCGGGGAGTCCTCATCCACTCCGGCTGTCTCTGCAAAGCTGGGCTGGTGGCTAAGGGGACGGTGGCAGCGGCGGCGATACGGGAGGAAATCGGGGGACCTCTCAGACCCAGGTCCCGGACCCAAGATCAGGGACTCTCCGCTTCCAAACCAAGACATAGCCCCCAAACCTACGCCCAGAGAGCCAAGACCCCAGATGCCTGAATCCAGACTCTGGGTCAGTACCCCCGACTCCTGACCCCGGCCCAACATCCAAGACCCCTAACGACGGCCTCGGTGAGATGAACCCCAGGTCAGGACGCCCCAACCCCAGGCCCAAGACCCTCGAGTCACGGCCGTGACCTCCGAAGCCAGTCACACACCGCCAGACCAGGAACCCGAACCCGGGGCTCAGCATCCATCATAGGGCGGAACCGAGACCCCCTTCCCGCCCGAGACCGGATCCGGGCTCAGAACCCCCACCCCAGGCCAGAGCCCCGCCCCTCCGACTCCCGTCTGGCACTCCAGTTCCCGCCGGGGCCCAGTCTCCGACCCCCGACCCCAACCCCGGCGCGCACCTGGCCTCATGTCGAGAGCGGAGCTGCGCGACTCTGGCGTCTGCGGCGTCCGGCACTCCACGAGTCCGGGGATTCCGCACGTGGAAAAGAGCGCACGCGCGCGGCGACGTACGGCACGTGACGCAAGCACGCAGCCCCGCCCCTCTGAGCCCAGCCCCGCCCGGATCCCCGCGCGTGCGCTGTGGGCGGGGACTCCTTCCAGCTTTCCCATCACCGTTTCGAGTGCCCCAGTAACGGGGATCGTCCCCCGGCCTTCGCACGGGCCGTGCCCTCTGCCCCTCTTCTCTATTCCTCGTTAACTCTAAGGTCCCCTCTACACCCAAAAGCCTTCCCTGATCCATTTACACCCCCCAAGAAGAGGGACCGACCGACTCTGGCCTCCATTCATACATTCGAAAAGCATTTATTGTGCGCCTTGTATGTAGCAGGCACTGTGCTAGGCGCTGGGAATGCAGCAGTGAACAAGACATAAAAGTCCGCACTCTTCTGAACTTATCTTTTAATGGGGGAAACAGATACCAAACAAGCTGTTAGAAGGCAATAACTGCTTTGGAAAAAATAACAGGGAAGGGAGATAGGGACCATTGCGTGTGTGTGGGCGGGTGGCATTTCTCACTGGGTGGTCAAGGAATGCATCAAGTGACTCTTGAGCAAAGAGCTAAAGGAGGCAAGGAGTGAGCAGATTCTGCGTAAGTACTGAGAATTTTGTGCTTTGTAATTTTATAAATTAATATTCATCCCTGTGTTCATTCCATAAACAAAACAAGTGCTACTATGAGAAATTACTAAAAACCTCCAGGAGAAGCCACTGGTCTGTTCCATGCATTGCAGTATCACTCAGTACCTAGCACAGAGTAGGTGCTCTGTAAAGGTTTGTTGAATGAATGAATGAGCCCATGCTGTTTTGTATTCTCTCTGCAGGATATTCCTGCCGCACAGAAACATTCCCGAAAATTTGTTGAAATGTCAAGATGGGAAATCCGCTGAGTCTGTTCTGGATTTCCAGGAGTTGCGTAACACTTCAAATGGCTCTGATTCAGGATAATGTTACCTACTTCTTACGGATTTTTCTGTTTGCCTTCCAATTAAACATTTTTTTTTTTCTAAAGGACAACAACAGAGTACACGGCAGATTTAGGGTTGCCAGTCCTATTTTCTGGAATCCTGGCACCATCTCCTGGCTCTGAGGTTTTTCACCTGGCAACTTGCTCTGCAGACCTGAAATTGGCCCTACCAGTGAGCAGTTAGTGGGTGCTGGCTGGTCTTGTGCTGGGGACACGGTGGTGACTGAAGGAGTCCCAGGCGCTGTCCCCCTGAGCTGCAAGTCCAGTGGGGGGAGACAGACCAACCTCAGATACTGCCAACCCAGGGTGGTGAGGGCCAGAATGGGGGAGGTACTGGCAGAATGGTCAGGGTTGGGAGCAGGAGCCACTGAGGTCTTTTCCTGATACCCCCCCATATCCTCAGCTCCTTCTGAACCTTCCTGCTCTAACCACAACCTACCTCTCCTGGAAGACATGCCTTTCCGTGCAGCCCTTCCAAGAAGGGGCTGTTTTCTCCTCCTTAGCCTTCAGGCCTGCTCAGCCTGTAGATGGGAGAAGATCCTCCTTGCTCCTCATTGCCACTTCCAAACCTTTCTCTCTGCCTCCTCCCTACGCCCCTAACTTTGAAGCTTACACTACAGCACCTGCTCCTGTTCTCGTTGCCAGCTCTGTCAACTCCCACGTCACTGCAGCTCCCTTCGTTATTTTGGCTCCAGGCTCACCGCCACTCAAGCTGCCCGGATCATAATTCTTGGTGACTTCCAAATTCAGGTAGATGATCCTGGGACCATTTTGGCCTCTCGATGCCTTGACTTTCTCTCTCTAGTAATCTTGTCCTCCACCCAACTCTTCCTTCCCACGGTCACACCTAGACTTTGTACTGAGGACACACTGGTGATTGTTCCAGCCTGGTGGGGGAGAAAGACTCATCCCCAGACGGTGACAGCCCCCAAACTGCAGCCCCTTGTGGAAATTAATAAAGGAAACCTCAACGAAACTGGAGTCGGGAAGGCCTTTAAGGGAGCACTCTCCTGCCCTGTCGTACATCCTCAATTACTCCAAACAGGAAAAGACTCAGCTTGCACCTCCCGCAGGAAGTGCAACTGCTTTACCACGGAGTGAAGATTTCTCTCCCTGCCTGGCAACAGTCCAGCCAATGGGAAGCCGCGTAGCTCAGCCAATGAGAAGCCACTGCCGCCCTGAACTGTTACTTTCCCCCAATGGACTTTCATTTAGAACAGCCCCTCCCTACTACCCCTTTTTCTCTATAAAAGCAAGTTTCCCTGCTTTGTTTTCCCAGTTTGCCGGTGATTCCCCATAGCCTGCAGGTACTAAGTTGCAATTCTTTTGGCTATTCCTGAATAAACTCATTTTGAGGGTAAGATAATAGGCAAATTGGCTTTTTAAGCTGACACCCTGCAGAATCTCAGGTCTATGCGTCTCGCTGTCTGCCCATCACCTCCTGTCTCTCTAGCTCACCCCCTCTAAAGCTATTGTTCCAATGATCTTTCAGCTCCAACAAGTCGTTTAGCTGACCACCTTTTCCCTGCCCCTCACCCCCTCGTGACCACGTCACTCCCACCACCCAGCCTGAGTCCCCAGCCAGCATGATCACCACTCCCTTGCTCACACCCTCACACTATGTGCTCTTTTCTAATTGCCTTTTTCACCCAACTGAGTCCACTGTCCAGCTCCTCTGCCCCTGCATCCTGGCAGCTGAATGTGGATGGAGAAAAACACACACCCACTCTCGCTGGTCTCACTTTGGATTCACAACTGCAAACCCAGTGGCCCCCCAGTGCTGCCCAGCCATCCTATCACTTGTCCGGAATCCATTCATTCTCCCATTTTATTTTTTTTCCCTATTAGTAGTATTAGTAATGCATTAATTTTTAAATGCTTTGTTAAGGCATAATTTACATACCATAAAATCCACCTATTTTAAGTGTGCAGTTCAATGAATTCTAGTAAATTGATACAGTTGTGCAACCATCATCACAATCTAGTTTCAGAACACTTCCATCATCTCATTTCACACAAACGAAATCATACAATGTGTAGTCTTCTGAGTCTGGCTTTTGTCACTTAGCATCATGTTCTGTGTTGTCGCATGTATCAGTCATTCATTCCTTTATAAAAATTTAAAAAAAATTTTTTTGCAGGGGAAGATGCACCCTAAGCTAACATCTGTTGCCAATCTTCCTCCTTTTTCCCCTTCAAAGCCCCAGTACATAGTTGTGTACAGTTGTAAATTCTTTTAGTTCTTCTGTGTGAGCCTCCAGCATAGCATGGCTACTGACAGACAAGAGATGTGGTTCCACACTTGGGAACCAAACCTGGGCTGCTGAAGTGGAACACGCTGAAATTTAACCATGAGGCCATCAGGGCTGGCTCCATTCATTCCTTTCTATTGCTGAGGATTCCATTGTATGGCTATACCACATTTCATTTATCCATTCATCTATTGATGGACATTCGATTTGTTTCTAGTTTTTGTTTATTGTGAATAATGCTGCTATGAACACTCATGTACAAATATTTGTGTGGACACGTGCTTTCATTTTTCTTGAGAAGAGTCCTAGGAGTCAAATGACTGAGTCATATGGTAAGAGTATGCTCATCATCTTAAGAAACTGACACACTATTTTCTAAAGTGGCTGGACTTGTTTTCCTGGAGGGTTATTTTACACTTACACCTCTCTCATAAAACCTCAGAACCTTCTCCTCCTTTCTCACTCCTAGCTAATGACCTTGCTTCCCACTTGAATGAAAAGATAGAAACAATCACAAGAAATTAACTGCTGCCTGCCACCTCACATGCTGTAAAGGAAAATTGTCTCTGTACTCACACCCTGCACTTTTGATACCAAATGGATGAGTTTTCCACACCAAGCAATTCTCCAGTTCTCTGCGGGCTCCAACTGGTGTCCTACAATTTAACTCAATTTGGACACTACCCAGAGTTAGCGCAGACCCCCCAGGTTAAGGGCTCAGTCCCACAAGACTGCCCCCACTTCAGATGCCAGTGGCAAGTCCAGGCCACCCACACTTCTGACCGACTGGCTGTAAATCAGGAGAGCCTACGCCCCTCTCCTCTGGTCAATAATTTTCTAGAACATCTCACAAGACTCAGGAAAAAGGATACAACTCAGGAACAGCCAAATGGAGGAGACGCATAGGGCAAGGTATGGAGAAAGCGGTATGGAGCTTCCATGCCTTCTCCGGGCCTGCCACCTTCTGAGCACCTCGATGTGTTCACCAACCCAGCTCTCCCAACCCAGTTGTTTAGGATTTTTATGGAGGTTTCATCACACAGGTATGATTGATTAAATGATTGACCAATTGATGATTAACTCCATCGCCAGTCCACCTCCGCTTCCCAGAGGTGTGGGGAGGTGGTGCTGAAAGTTCCAACCCTCTAATCATGTGATTGGTCTTTCTGGAGCAATTTTCAGCTTAACACAAGATATCTCAAATTTAACATGTAGTCGGTGCTCAAAGCCGTTTATGGAATGAATGAAGGAATGTCCACAGCGGAGTCATGAGGGCCAGTGTTACATACACCCGTCAGTGAAAACCCAAATTAGGACCAAGTGTGCTGAACTCTTCGGAGGCTGTTATGACTGAGACCTTCACGACTCAATTAATCAAAAAAAAAAAAATTGAGGGGCCTGCCTGGTGGCACAGCGGGTAAGTGCGCACGTTCTGCTTCTTGGTGGCCCAGGGTTCGCTGGTTCGGATCCCGGGTGCGGACATGGCACCGCTTGTCAAGCCATGCTGTGGCAGGCGTCCCACATATAAAGTAGAGGAAGGTGGGCACGACATTAGCTCAGGGCCAGTCTTCCTCAGCAAAAAGAGGAGGATTGGCAGCAGTTAGCTCAGGGCTAATCTTCCTCAAAAAAGAAAAAATTTGATAACAAAATTTTAAATCCTACACAAAAGTAGAGAATACGAGAATTTCCCATTTACTCATCACCCAGCTTCAACAACTATCAACACTTTGTCAGCCTTGTATATTACCCCACCTTTTTTTTCTGCTAATTTTAAAGCAAATCTCAATATTATGCCATTTCATCTTCATATACTTAAGTATGCATCTCTTAAGAAAGAGAAGACAGGGGCTGGCTCTGTGGCCGAGTGGTTAAGTTCGTGCGCTCTGCTGTGGCGGCCCAGGGTTCGGATCCTGGGCACGGACATGGCACTGCTCATCGGGCCATGCTGAGGCGGCGTCCCGCATCCCGCAACTAGAATGACCTGCAACTAAGATATACAACTATGTACAGGGGGGGTTTGGGGAGATAAAGCAGAAAAAAAAAGAGAAAAGATTGGCAACAGTTGTTAGCCCAGATGCCAATCCTTAAAAAAAAAAAATGCACAAAAGTGTGCCACTTTAGGAGTTATTCTCAAAGGGAACAACCCACATAACCACCATCCAGGTCAACAAACAGACCAAAGCCCCCTTGTGCCTCTTCTGCTAGGTCTCTTTTATTATGTACGTGGTTCTAACCTTCCTTTCTTTGCTTCATAACACGTCCTGGAGATCACTCCAGAACAGAGTAGAACACTTCAGTATTTTTCATTCACCTGCAGAGTTGTCCATCACTAGATGAACCATCGTTTACTCAACCAGTCCCCTACTGACCGACAGCTGAGTTATTCCGGTCTTGTCCATCCTGCAGAACGCTGTGAGGAACAGCCTTGGGCTTACATCCTGCCATTGTATCTTTGGGTTGGATTCCTAGTAGCGAGTTGCTAGGTCAAGAGAAAAATGCATCTGTAATTTTGCAAGATACTGCCAAATTTCCCTGAATTGGACTTACACATTTTTGCATTCCCCCTGGGAACACGTGAAAGTATTCTTGTCCTCAGAGTCTTGTTAATAAATTAGATTGTCGAGTTTTTGTGTTTTTGGCTATCTGATAAGTGAGGAGTGGTGTCTTGAGGTAATCTAATTTGCATTTCTCTTAATATGGGCAAGACTAAGAATTTCTTATCTTTAAGTGCCATTTGTATTTCTTTTTTCTAAGAACTATTCAGATCTCTTGCCTATTTCTATTGGATTATTCGTTTTTCTTCTTTATTTTTAGGATCTCTCGATTCTTTTTCTTGGAAGGAAATTGAGCCTGGGTGAGACTCAACAGCAAGATTCAGAGGGAAGGACTGGCTTTAGTGACAGACATAGCTGGACTCAAATCTAGGTCCCATCACTACAAGCTGTTTGCCCTTGGGCAAGTTATTTAACCCCACTAAGCCCATTTCTTTATATCTATACTCTTTTGCAGGGTTGTTGTGAAGCTCAGAAATACTTTTCATGAATAACCTGACATACTGATTGCATTCATCATATTTAGATTTCTTTTTCTGTCAATTGTCTGTTTATATCCTCAACCCATTTTTTTCTAATTGGGCTGTTGTCTTTTTCTTATTGATTTGAAGGAGCTCTTTGCATATTGTGGATATTAATCCTTTCTTAGGTATGTCACAAATCTTTCCTCTACATTTTTGGTTGGTCATTTATTCATTCAACAAATATGTACTGGGCACCAACTATGTGCTAGGTTCTGGGAATAAAGTGGTGAATGAAGCAAACACAGTATCTGCCCTTGAGTTATTTCTAACTGGGCAGAAAGTCAAGCAAAAGTAATTTTAAAGTGTAATAAATGCTAGGGAGGAAGGAGGGAAGCAAGTGTCTGGGACAGAGGGAACCTATTTTAAGTGAGGTGGTCACGGAAGGCCTCTCTAAGGTAGTAACATGTAAGCTAACATTTGAAGGATGAGAAGCAGCCAGTCACGTGACGAGTGCAGGGAACAGCATATTGCCAAGGACTGAAGTGGGGAAACTTGAGACGTTCAATAAACTGAAAGATCAGATTCCCAAATCATAATTGGCAAGGAGGACAGCGATAGGAAATGAGTCAGAAAAGGTGCGCAGGGGCCTTGTAGGACACGGTGAAGGAATTTGATTTTATTATAAGAGCAGTTTATAGCTAATGGTCCTATTTATACATTAAGAAGAGTCGTCCAGTGGCGGGGAGGATGGATTACAGAAGGAGAAGGGAAGATAGTAGTCTACTGGTGAGGTCGGCAAGAGTGAGGATGATGGCTGCACCAGCTGGTGATAGTGGGCAGGATAAGGAAGCCAGGCAGAACCCAGGTGTATTTCGATACAACCCAACAGGATTTGTTGATGAACTGAATGAAGCACAAAGGGGAGAGAGGAATCAAGAATTCCCCATTTTCCGGCTGCCGGACTGAGTACTGGTAGTGCTGTTCACTGAGGCGGGGAAGACCATCATGGGAAGGGATGGGGACAGGTTTGGAAGTGGATTTTTGACTTGTGGATTGGATGAACACATTAAGTCCTCACTCCAACTCCGTTAGGTAGGTACTGTCATTAACTCTAAAGATGATGCTATTGACTGAATGTTTGAGTCGCCTCAAAATCCATGTTGGAACCTAATCCCCAATGTGATGGTATTTGGATGGTATTTTAAGGTACTTGGGAGGTGATCAGGCCATGAGGGTGGAGTCTCCATGAATGAGATTAGTGCCTTTAACA